>NC_084493.1:32506206-33110257 GCF_030035675.1 Rhineura floridana
TCCCAATTACAAAGAAAGGGGATCCCAGGGAATGCAGTAATTAACAAACTATTGCCTTAATATCCCATGCAAGTAAAGTAATGCTCAAGATTCTACAACAAAGGCTCTTACATAGAGCGCATTACAGAGTGAGAAATGCCAGACATCCAAGCTGGATTTAGAAAGGGAAGAGGCATCAGAGATCATATCGCAAACATACGTTGGATAATGGAGCAGACCAAGGAATTTCAGAAGAAAGTCACTCTGTGCTTCATAGATTACAGCAAAGCCTTTGACGGTGTAGATCACGAAAAACTATGGGATGCTTTAAAAGAAATGGGGGTGCCACCGCATCTAATTGTCCTGATGCACAACGTATACTGTGGTCAAGAGGCTACTGTAAGGACAGAATATGGAGAAACCGATTAGTTTCCAATCGGAAAGGGTTTGAGACAGGGGTGCATTTTATCACCCTGTTTGTTTAATCTATACAGTAGGGTCCCGCTCATACAGCAGGTTACATTCCGGACCCCCGCTGTAAAGCGAAAACCTCTGTAAAGCGAATCCCATTGACTTACATTGACCAAAATGGCACCCAGCGGCAAAATACCGCCGTAAAAGCGGAACAAGCACTGTAAAGCGGGGCCTTTCTACAATCCACAACCGCTGTATTAGCAGAACGCTGTAAAGCAAAGCACTGTAAAGTGGGGCCCTACTGTATGCAGAACAGATCATATGGAAAGCGGGATTGGACAAAGATGAAGGAGGTGTGAAAATTGGAGGGAGAAACATCAATAATTTAAGATATGCAGACGATACCATACTACTAGCAGAAACCAGTAATGATTTGAAACGAATGCTGATGAAAGTTAAAGAGGAAAGCACAAAAGCAGGACTGCAGCTGAACATCAAGAAGACTAAAGTAATGACAACAGAAGGTTTATGTAGCTTTCCAGTTGGCAATGAGGACACTGAACTTGTCAAGGATTATCAATAGGACTGGGGAGGGCAACTGTGAGAGAACTAGAAAAGGTCCTCAAATGCAAAGATGTATCACTGAACACTAAAGTCAGGATCATTCAGACCATGGTATTCCCAATCTCTATGTATCGGTTTTTAAATTGTTTTTAATTTGCTTTTTTAAAATGTGTTTTTAAATTTGTATATTTGTTTTTAATGTTTTAATTGTTGTAAACTGCCCAGAGAGGTTCGGCTATGGAGCAGTATACAAATGTAATAAATAAATAAATAAATATGGATGTGAAAGTTGGACAGTGAAAAAAGTAGATAAGAGAAAAATCAACTCATTTGAAATGTGGTGTTGGAGGAGAGCTTTGCGCATACCATGGACCACTAAAAAGACAAATAATTGGGTGTTCTAAATTTGTTCTAAATTATTTATTTATTTTATTTTATTTATTATTTTATTTGTATCCCTCCCTTCCTCCCAGCAGAAGCCCATTAAATTAAACCAGAACCGTCACTAGAAGCTAAAATGATGACACTGAGGTTATCATACTTATGACACATAATGAGAAGACATGATTCACTAGAAAAGACAATAATGCTGGGAAAAACAGAAGGGAGTAGAAAAAGAGGAAGGTCAAACAAGAGATGGATTGATACCATAAAGCAGCCTTTCCCAATCAGTGTGCCTCCAGATGTTGTTGGACCACAATTCCCATCTTTCCTGACCATTGGCAATGCTGGCTGAGGCTGATGGGAGTTGTGGTCCAACAACATCTGGAGGCACACTGGTTGGGAAAGGCTGCCATAAAGGAAGCCACAGACCTGAATTTACAAGATCTGAACAGGGTGGTTCATGACAGATGCTCTTGGAGGTTGTCGATTCAGAGGGTCACCATAAGTCGTAATCGAGTTGAAGGCACATAACAACAACAGTTTCATTATTATTTATCATTATTAACTTTGTTGAAGTAATGACATTGGATGCCTAGCTCCTCCCAGCCCCCAGAGGCTATTTTGACAGGTGGGCGAGGCAGCTGAGCAGAATGTTTGGACAGGGCAATAAAGAGAGAGGTGTTCATCTTAATGATAATATATTATCATGACAGATCCTATCTATATGTTTCCATGAATTTTAATTTTAAGCCACTTTGGGAGCCAATCTTCACCAAAAAGTGGAGTACGAGAATGAAAGGAAGGACGAGAAAATGGAAAAGAGATAGTAAGCAAGTCTCACGTAATAAGCAAGGGCATTGCTAGGTCAGGTTGCAGGCCTGTAATATAAATTTGCATAACATGTTTATTTATATTTTTATTTATTTATTGCATTTATATACCGCCCCATATGCTGTAGTCCATGGGGCATTCATGTAATTGTTGCAATGCATATGTATGGCTATTTTTATATGTATACTTGCCTTTAAGAGGTTAAGATTTGCAAATGGAAGCTTATAATTATGTTTTTCTCAACTTTAAGCACCTGCAAGAAGTTCAGCTTGTTAGATTGGGTCAAGGAACGGTCAATGGGTAAACAATCTACACCCAGCTGTGTCTTATCTAGGAGGCTAATGGGCTGGGGAAGACCGTTTGATGTACCCTCAAGGATGGTGGCCTTGAAGCTCATCCAGATAGCTCTAATGATCTGCACGCGTCAAGGAACAGTAGTGCATGTGCCCAGGGAGGGTCGCATAGAGAGGTCAAGATGACCTGTTTACACCAGAACAGTGTCCTCTCACGTAGATGGGATAATCCATCAAGTGCCTTGACACCCTAGATCAAGAGACTGTGATACTTCAAAGATAATGAGATAGTAGCAATAGCCAATTAGGCTATGGGGTAGCTTTGATGCCTAGGTTGATATAACATAATTAATCATGTATCCTGTCAAGATGCAATGATCTGATGTAAGATAGCGGCTAATGATGTATTCCGTCACCGTGCTTTGCCAAGATTTTTGCTATAAAAGGCACCCATGTAGCCCAGTTCAGTGTTCAGACTGCAAGTGTCTATGCCAGGACCTTGCAGCCCATTCCATGTTATTGAATATGCCTGTGTGCTCGCTAAATTACTCAATAAATGTCTCCTTTGTGAGTAAACTTTGAATGACTCACTGATTCCTTGGTACTGAACTTAAATTTGAAGCAGCCCATGGCCCAGGGCAATACATATGCTAACATATATAGCAGCAGATACCTCTAGGCAAATTAATATAGTTGAGGGATGGGATCTTTGCAGCGCACCCACCTGCCCTGTATGTTTTAAAAGAAAAAATGTAAAAGGTGGGGGGAAGAAATGGACAGGAAATCAGGAGCCCGGTGCAAACACCACAACAGCACCCCTGGTAATCAGTTGCACAGACTAGCAGAATGCAGCAGAACGTGGAGCTTTAGAGAAGTAGTGGCAGGCATTCTGGGATCACCTGATTCCATGGACCAGGTGGGCTAGAGTCTGTGGTGTTAGTATTCTGGCTTGAGCATCCTGCTCTTTTCCTTTTCTGGAAAACCTGGTGAGAGGAGGGAACTGGTGCCTGGTGTGCATTCATTATTTACTTATTTATGCTTTATAGGGAGTTACACCCTGTACCTCAACAAATTCCCAGGGAAGCTTATGAAGCATCCAAATTATAATAAAAGCAGTGTAAAACCAACACTTTTTTAAAAAAAAAAGACAGCTTTAAAAAGCATAGAAGCGATTATCATAGATCAGAGATGAGGAACCAGAAGACTTCCAGATTTTGTTTCAACTACAGCTCCCATTATCCCTTACCATTGGCCATGCTAGGTGGGGAACATGGGAGTTGTAGTCCAACAACATCTGGATGGGACCATGTTGGCTACCCTGGCATAAATGAACAAGTGAGATTAAAATGCCAGGGAAAATAATAAAAAGGTTTTCACCTGGCACCAAAATTACATCAAGGTAGGCATCAAGCAAGTCTCCCTGGGGAGAATATTCCACAAAAGGTGAGCCACGACCAAGAAGACCCATTGTCCCAGTAGATACCCACTGAACCTTTGACAATGGAGGCAGTGGAAGAAGACCCTCTGTTAAATAATTATATCTATATGTAGACATGTGGGGAGATTAGCAGTCCTTGGGTACCCTGGTCCCAAGCAGTGAAGGGCTTTAAAAGTCAAACTAGGGATGAAAAGATCTGTCAGTTTCAGTTCTCTCAGTTTCTCATTTTTCCAAATAAATCTTCAGTTCTCCACATTTTTATACCAATTTGCATTTTTTTAAAAAAAATCCTCATGAAAATTCTTCAGCATTTTAGTGGGAATTTCTCCTAATAAATACATTTTTACATTGTTTTGACTAATGTACGCATTTCTGCAAGCAATTTTTCCTAATATAACACATTTTGTATTTTATTTTCACGAATGTATTTATTTTAATGCACACTTTCCCCTAATCTGTGCCTTTTTGTTATTCAGAAAGTACAAATTTGATTGATTCAGCTTTAAATATAAACTGAATCAAATTTCTCCCCCATCCCTAGTCAGAACCAGCACTCGTAGAGCTCCAGGTTTGACTCCCACAGCACCAATCATTCAACTGCATTTGTTAGTCTGTTTTCCTGGTGAGCTGCCTAGCAGCAGCCTTAAGACATTTCCACTTGTCTCCAAGAGGTACAAATGTTATATTTTGCATCTTTGAAGGGCTTCCACAGCTCTCGGAGGCTATTTGGTTTGGATCCTGTCCCATTTCATCTTGAACGATGTTCTCCAGAATGAGTTCATCTCAGTCACAAATCTTAATCCTTATTTTATTGTTTTATAGATGTCTGGCATATTAGTCTCATGGGAGGGGAGGGAGCAGGAAGCAAATATTTCAAAAGCTTTCCATCAATACAATGCATTATTGTATTGGAATAACTTCAGATCTTTAGATATTCCCCATAGCCAACTTGTTCAACAAGGTTTTACCATTGATTTTGCTATCTATCTACAGTCAAAGCCACTTGCTTTGCATTATACATTTGACCTCTGGAGTTTGTGCAAAATTAAGAAAACATATTAGGCTTATCACACTAAACCATTTCACTTTAAATATTATCTTCAATGCCAAACCCCACCAACCCACCCCCTGCTTTCAATCTGCTTTGTAGTTGCTAGCAAAACAGCTGAATTTAATTCCATATGGGAATGTTATATATCCACAAAGGACATTTTGCAAAATGCAAACTCACTTTTCCTTTTTTTAAAAAAAGAACAGATCTATGATCTAAATGCCCAGTTTTGATGTGTACTTTTGCTGGAATAGTTCAGCTTTGGGACATTTCTGCTGTCTCTGTAAGAAAAGAATGCAATAAACCCCTAAAGCAGAGCCTGCTCAGCAAACAAGTAGGAAGGTGTGTCCACTGTGTGTACACACACAGAATGGTATTCAATGCTAGTCCTACTCAGAGTAGACCCCCTGAAATTAATAGACATGGCTAACTTGGGTTCATTGATTTCAGGGAGTCTACAATGAATAGGACATAGTTGAATACAACCTACATTTTCCAGGATTGTCAAAGAACTAGAAATGTGGGGGCCAATTGGCTGTCAGTTCAATTAGGCCAGAAGGAGGTGTGTAGTCCAAACCAGGCAGAAAATCAAAAAGATCCAAGGCAGTAATCAGAGAAATGAAGTGCTTAGCAAATGCTGTACACCAGAGACTACGTGCTTGGAATAGCAGCAAGCTCTGAGGCAGAGTCTTTATAAAGGGTCTGGTGAGCTGTGATTGGCCCTTGGAGTCATGTGACAGAATGTTTAGGCTGGCTGGTACTGCAGCCTAGAGGGCACCCCCAAAGTACAGAGCTCAGAGACAGGCTTGCAATGGAAATGGAGTACTGATGACACAGGAGCCAATTATGCTAGTGTTTTAAGTACTGAAATACGCACACACTTGCTGCCTTATAAACATACAGAAAAGTGTCCCAGGTAAGAGCAGAGATTCTTAACATTACCATATTAGCCCAGGTGGGAGCTATCTATATAACAAGAGCAGGCCTCAAATATGCAGTCACATATGCTTTGAAACCATTTCAGTGGAAGTACATATGTAACTATCACTATTTGTTTGGGATCTGTTTCCATTGTTATTGTAACCCAGCTTGCGACCATATGGTGAAAGGCACGATGTAAATGAATAAATAAAATCAGTAGGTCTTGGCTCTTTCCAACCAATATCTGCTAGAGTGGGATGCTCCAACAGGAAGCATCACCCTATACCAGCCTTTCCCAACCAGTGTGCCTCCAGATGTTGTTGGACCACAACTCCCATCTTCCTGACCATTGGCAATGCTGGCTGAGGCTGATGGGAGTTGTGGTCCAACAACATCTGGAGGCACACTGGTTGGGAAAGGCTGCCCTATACACAGGAATCTTCTGGAGGTCTCGCCTACATGTTTTGAAAACATTACTTCCACAAATAGAGGACTAGATACTTAATTTTTTAATGTTTGTGCCTCTACTTGTGCAGTTGCTATTATTTATTTATTAAATTTATATTCCGCCCTTCCTCACAAAAGGAGCTCAGCATAGTACACCCAGAAATAGTGCATAATTTTTCCTCCAGACATTTCACGAGGGATAGAAGTTTCTGAAAATTTCAACATTGAGTTTATTTGCAGTTTTTTCTCATTCCCATTTCACTTCTTAATCTCAACAAAGAGCACATTTTCTCCCTGAGTTCCACTAAAAATATGGACTTCTGTATTATACACATTATTATACAAATTATATATATATATATTGTACACATATACACTCCAGATCTCCTAAAGCAACCAGTATATCAACAGATACAGATAACAATGTATATATCTGTATAAAAATACATATGCATACAGTGTAGTGGTTAGAGTGTTGGATTAGGACCTGGGAGACCAGGATTCAAATCCCGACTCAGTCATGAGGCTTGCTGGGTGACCTTGGGCCAGTCACAGTCTCTCAGCCTAACTACCGCATAGGGTTGTTTGTGAGGTTAAAATGGAGAAAACTGTATATGCCACCTTGAACTCCTTTGAGGAAAGGTGAGAAATAATAATATTTTTTTTATTTATTTTTATTTAATTTAATTTATATACCGCCCTAAGCCCGAAGGCTCTCTGGGCGGTGTACAAAAAGATACACCATTAATCAGCATTAATCAGACTACCCACAGGAACCCTACACTCACACCAAAAATGTAAATGTTAAAAGTACTATTTTCTATTATATGCAGTCATTATTTTTGTTTTTGTTATTTTTTTCTGTATTTATATTTTTAAATGTTTTCTCCTTTTTACCTTTTTTGGGGGCTATATAAATCAGTGTTCTTCAACTTTGGGTCCCCAGATGTTGTTGGACTACAACTCCCATGATCCCTTGACCAGTGGCTAAACTAGCTGAGGATTATGGGAGTTTTAGTCCAAGAACATCTGAGGACCCAAGGTTGAAGAACAGTGATATGTCATAAAAAAAGTTTTCATTCAATATCATAAATAAAAATATATATTTCCATCATCATGCATGTTCAGTGCCATGATTTGTGGCTGCCTAAATTATTTAATTGTTATTAATTTATGATGATTATGATTATGATTAATGTATCATACATTTGATAGTCTCCAAACCAACTATGTATTATTTGGTCCTCTGTAATATTTTATTATTATTTCACTCATTTATATATATTCTGTTTATATTTTTTTTAATGAGGTTGTAATAATATCTGTTTTCATCGGATGATTCAATGGTCTGTTGACCGTAATAAAATTTGATTTGATTTGACTGCCATTATTATTATCATCTGCAAAAAAAACCCCATACCTTCTTTCGCCCTTGGGGCTACGCCTCCGAGACTGAGAAAGCCGACCTGCTCTTGAGGCTCCCTGGTTCAAGTGGCTGTCGTTATGGCCTGCTGAGGAGACTCTGGTCCAGAGGCCTGCTCGCAGCTGCTCCTCATTCCTGTGAAGAGGCACTGATGTGCGGATGGCGGAGATGACATGCCCAGAATAAGGATTCAGCAAGTCTTCATGGTGGTGGGGTTGCTGGTGAGCAAGAGTCTTTTCAGAGGCTGAGAACTGTCCAGGCCTACGATAGCTCCTTTCGTAATAATATCCCGGAAGGCAGGGCCGTGTTTGCTCCATCACTCCACCACTACAGCTTCTAGAGCAGGCCGACCAGGGCCCCCAAGCGCCCCATGTCCCAGGGATCCCCGAATTGTCATCTTCTGTGCCAGCATTTTGCTCCTCTATCCTTTGTGGAACCTAAGGGCATCCGAGCAGACAAATTAGCAAAGCAGGAATTCACCGTGAAACGGACACATCTTTGGATAAAAGCCGCTTCGCTCCACAATCTCTGAAAGTCATACTGCATGTCTTTGGCAAAACACTGGACTGCCTGTGTGCTTATACAGAAAGTGTCCAGTTTTTGATACCTTAAAAAAGCTGAGAAATGCCTCTTACCTCCACCTTCCTCCGTCACTGAACTGTATTGTGCAGCAAGCATTGATCTTGAAATTTCCTTAAAAGATGCTACAGCTTTTGACAATGCTGAAGCTAGAACCATAAATATGGGGGGGGGAGGGTAGCTGTGTGTCAGCTTTCAGTTGAAAACTAAGGCTCTAGTCCCCTTTATTTGTGGAGATACAAGGAAAACCGCATGGGCAGTATTCTATCCATCAACCTCACAAAGAAGTCATTCATTTAAATGTGTAAACGTATCAGGCTGTCTGCAATTTGATTCTGGGTCTTCTGCAGTTGAGGGAATGAAGTGAGAAAATCATCAACATCTTCTTCACCTCACTTCCTCGTCTCACTTCTGGTGACAGGTCTGATTATTCCTCTTTGATCTTTACATAGAAAATGAAAGGGATCTTTGTGGAGGGAAAGTCAATCTAGCAGTTGGCGAGGTAAGTCCCCACCCCAGAAATCCTCTCATGCAGCTAGGGAAGGGGGAGGAATTCATATCAGTTTGGATTTAAAACCATCTCTGTCAAATTTGCACTTTCCAAAACAATATGAGAACCGAAACACAGCCATCCTCCAAAATTCTCACTTATCAGAATTTTGCAATACAGTTCTCCAACCAACCAATGTTTACAAAAATGCATTATATTAGGAGAAAATGTGCATAAAATGAATATATTTGTGAAAATAGCAAACAAAAATGCATTATATTAGGAGAAATTGCTTGCAAAAGATGTGATAAAACTGTATGCAAAAATGTGTTTATTAGGGAAAAGGCACACTAAAACGCGGGAAAATCTTTGTAAGGATTTTTTTTAAAACCGCAAATTGCTGCAGTAATGTGGAGAACTGAATTTAAAATTGGAACAATGAGCACCAAAAGTGACTAATCCTTCCATCCTTACCTAGGACTGCCTGTTTCCATATGAACCTGTCCAGACCTAGATCTCATTACCAGAGGGCCTATAGGCCAACTCTGAGGAAGGTCCAGAGGGTGATGACAAGATAACAGGGCCTTCTGTGTAGCAACTCCCCCCCCCATTTATGAAATGCACTCCTCCAAATTGGCACCAACCTTGGCATCATTTCAGCACTGGCAAAGACATTTTTGTTTTCCCAGGCTTTTGGACGACACCAACTATACAACAAATGCGCCATTAAATTTGTTTTTAATAGTTTATGCGAATTTATTTTTACTTTGACTGTAAGTCACTTCAGGACGTCCTTAGTGGAAAGTAATGTGAAGATTTAATAAACCTAATCTGATCTAATCTGGATAAAAGTATCCTTGTAAAACCCTATTCCAGCCTTCACCAACCTGGTCCCTTCCAGATGCTTTGGACTATAACTCCCATCAGCCCCAGCCAGCATTTGCTGGCTGGGGTTGATGGGAGTTGTAGTCCAAAAATATTCTGGAGGACACCTGGTTAGTAAAGTCTACCCTATACACATTACCATCTCCATATATGTACATTTCTATGGACATTTATGTGGGAGTCAGTTACCCTGATCAGACTAAACATGCGTTCTGCAAGAATAGGCATCACTGCTTCTACAATATTTAGCCCCATTCTACTCTTCCATGTACAAATATGGAGCTTACTTCAGGCCTAAATGGGTCAAGGCACGTACACAGATTAACCTCTTACACACACCCAATTATTACAGGTCACTTTCTTTGCCTCAGAATGGGAGTCCTCCAAAACACCATGCTGTCATTAGACATTTTGCTCCCCACACCCCAACATGGTTAAGATTAAGATCTACAGGCAGCACTTGCAGTCAAAGATTATGACCAAGCTTGAAAGCAACTCTGCCACACTCAGAACGCATCGCTCAACAGCCAAGGCAAGAAAATCAGAGGCTTTGGTGGAAGGCAGTTCGCAAAACATCACTTTAGAGGCATGATGATTGCACTTAAGACTGAAAAAATGAGAAAATGAAACTGACAGATTCATCCATCCCTACTTCAGAGAGGGGCCCCTGAAGTAAGTGAAATAATACATTATTGTCCTCTTCTTAAGAGGGGCTTCTAGAGGGTGTTTGCCCTGCTCCCCCTCCCCCCCGCATGTTGCTTGCGGTTGAATGGCTTGTTTTTTGGTTGTGGCCTCCTCTCCACAGAGGCTCCCACAGCACTAGCTTGGATGCCATTTTGGCTCTAGGAAGACAGCTTTTCACTTCCCCAGTTTTATTTGTTCTACAAAATTTCATGTTTTGCCATTTGCAGGTTCCGACCCCTCAGAACTTAGGGCAGCTCCTCCTCGCTTCTTTCAGGGGCACAAGTCCTTCTCTGTCTGCCCATCAGACCAGAAAAGCTCTGCTCCTTGGGAAAGGGTTTGGAGGAGGGTAGATAACCAAGCATACCACTCCCCACCAGTTCCTTTTTTCTTTGCTTTCCCCAGGCTCCCTTTGAGGCCTACAAGCCATTGGGAGGGGTCTGGACACGTCCTGTCTCTCATCAGACCCACCCATGCCCAGCTGCACCTCTTTCAGGCTGACTGTTCATTGAGACAATTCTGAGCAAGCTACTTCTCTCCCCCCATGGCTCCTCCTACTGCCATTTGCTTGCTCGATTGTAGTATTTAGTTATTTATTACATTTATATCCCATATTTCCTCCAAGGAGCTCAAGGTTCTGTACAAACATGCTCCTGATTTAAGATTGACCATTTTTATTATTATTTTACCATAATCTTCCCAGAGAAATTTTACTTGCAGGTAACATAAAAAAGTTATATATGAGGGCACATTGTTGTTGCTGTTGCGAATTATCATATTATCAGTTTATGAATCTCATTGTGATTTATCATACAGTTAAAACAACTAAAATTGGATATAAAAACAATACCAAAAAGAAAAAACAACCAAGATAGGTTTTAAAACAATAAAACCCCAAGGCAGAGACCTTATACGTATGTGTTAATGTTAGGGTTGCCAGATCTCCGGCCCTGCCCTTGCCTTTCTCACCTCCAGCCAGAATTGCCTCCATGTTGTCTAATCTCCGATTTTCGGCTGGAGTCTCCGGTTTGGGGGGTGCCCTCCGGCTCTCCGGCTAGCACCCCTTAATCTCCGGACTCTCAGCTTCAATTTTAAAAAAAGTAAGTTTCTAGGTGGTCTAGTTCCCGAGATATACACCAGAACGTCAACCACCACCCCCACGCAACTTTTTTTTAACAGATCCTTGCTCTAGCTACAACTCCCATCAGCCCAATCCAGTGGCCATGCTGGCTGGGGCTGATGGGAGTTGTAGTTTAAAAAAGTAACTTTTCAAAGCTCTGGCTGTAACCCCGCCCTTTCAGGATTGTAGCCAATGAAGCTAGAGTTGTGACTTGTTGATCCAGGCACGCCTAGGCTGAACGTCAGAAAATGGTGGCTTTAAGATTTTTGCAGTTTGCGTAAGTAATATGGCTTAACATTTTTTTTCCTCTTCTGTCCAAGAGTCAGACCCTGGGCTATGGAATATGAAAGTATTTAATCCAATATCTGCTTTTCTGGGAGTAAAGCAATTTCTGGGAGTAAAGCATGTACCTGGAGTAAACCCCATTGAACTCCATTAGGACTTACTTTTGAGTAGACATGGTTAGGATTGTGCTGTAAATTAATGGGACCTGTGAGTAAACATAGCGCAGACTTGTGTTTGTGTTGTAAATCTTTCTCTCTCCCTCCAACCCTATTTTTAAAAAATTAGGCAGGGTTTATCACAGTTTTTATTATGTAGGAAACTAATACTGATTTTTTTAAAAAATGAATGAAGTTTATTTATTTATTTTTATTTATTTATTATTTGATTTATATCCCACCCTTCCTCCTAGTAGGAGCCCAGGGCGGCAAACAAAAGCACTAAAAACACTTTTAAAATCATAAAAACAGACTTTAAAATATATTAAATCAAAACATCTTTAAAAACATTTTTAAAAGCTTTAAAAACATTTTTTTTTAAGAAAAGATTTAAAAACTTATTAAAAAGCAATTCCAACACAGACGCAGACTGGGATAAGGTCTCAACTTAAAAGACTTGTTAAAAGAACAAGTTCCTTATCACTTCAGGGTACAGTTTTCCCTGGTTGAGTAAGCCCCACTGAATAAATTGGGACTTGCTTCTGAGTAAACAAACATAGGATTGCACTATAAATATCTTTACAGGTTGTATAAATAATAAACATATTTGATAGTCATGCTTATATAAATATTTTCATAGAATCCTAGAATAGTAGAGTTGGAAGGGGCCTATAAGGCCATCAAGTCCAACCCCCTGCTCAATGCAGGAATCCAAATCAAAGCATTCCCAACAGATGGCTGTCCAGCTGCCTCTTGAATGCCTCCAGTGTTGGAGAGCCCACTAACTCTCTAGTAATTGGTTCCATTGTCGCATGGCTCTAACAGTTAGGAAGCTTTTCCTGATGTCCAGTCGAAATCCGGCTTCTTGCAACTTGAGCCCATTATTCTGTGTCCTGCACTCTGGGACCATCGAGAACAGATCCCGGCCCTCCTCTGTGCGGCAACCTTTCAAGTACTTGAAGAGTGCTATCATATCTCCCCTCAGTCTTCTCTTCTCCAGGCTAAACGTGTCCAGTTCCTTCAGTCTCTCCTCATAGGACTTTGTTTCCAGTCCCCTGATCATTCCTGTTGCCCTCCTCTGAACCTGTTCCAGTTTGTCTGCATCCTTCTTGAAGTGCAGAGACCAGAACTGGACGCAGCACTCAAGATGAGGCCTAACCAGTGCTGAATAGAGGGGAACTAATACTTCACATGATTTGGAAACTATACTTCTGTTAATGCAGCCTGATATAGCATTTGCCTTTTTTGCAGCCACATCACACTGTTGGCTCAAAAAAAAAAAAGAAATGGCTGCCGGAGATGGCTGCAGGTAGAAGGACGGCGTTTTGTCTCTCCCACAAACATCCTCTGAGTTTGAAAGGCTCATTCGGTTTTAACTCCCAGAATTAAGTTGGACAGACAAATTATTTCCTTTTACTTCCTCGTTTCGTTCGCCTGGAATGGGCTGCTGTCGTAAATAATGCTGGAGGATTGAGTGGAGGTGTTGAATGCTCCCAACTGTTGAGGGAGGTATTGTTTTTACTTTCCTTATCTCCCTTAGAGATTTTTCACCAGCTACATCGGAACGCAGCCCTTTTACTTCTGGTCATTTTGTCTTTGAAGCTTCTCCTGTTTCACAACAACTTCTAACCCTAATTCCCTTTTAACAAACTTGGATGACGTTGATGTGGCTAGTTGTAAACTGGAGAATAGTAATCTCTTAAAGCGGACGTCATGGTCCTCACCAGGAAAGCTTATCGAGAACAAGGGATCCTCCCAGATGAAGGGTTAAATTTACCACGGGTAAAGCAGCTGCAAATTACTCATTTTTTTCCCCACTATCCTACCAGATAAGGAAAGGGAAAAGGAAAAGGCTCCGGATACTCATACCTTCGCTCTGGGCAAAAACACAGTCCCTAAGGTTGATGACAACGGCGTTGTGGAGGGATTGACTCCGAGATTGGATACCACTGATCCAAGTGTATCTATTTTGGATTGGTCGATAGATACAAAGGGGATCCTCCCATGGGACCATTCGATCTCGCCCACAGCTACCCTTGCTGCAGAATTGAATCTAGCAGAGAACCCCTTTCTGACCTTACCTCCAAAATTGCATGACCTTGCCACTAAGGGCGAGGGTGTGCAGGAAGGCCAGGATACTTTGGAGTTATCTTCTCCATCTAACCCTCCGGTGGCGTATATGGGAGACTACAAAAATTATGATCCTTCCCAACTATCCCCATATAATTCCCTGGCTCCTAGACTGGCTGACATTGGGTCTGAAATTGCCTGTATTAAGAACTTTATAACTGAAACAAATAAACTGTTGATTACTCTTGTAAATGAATTTAAGAAAACAGCGCAGACTTCAGTCCCTGACTCAGCTATAGCCAAGGCTGCCCCGGATTCTCCGCAAGTTTCGATTGAACGGAACTGCAGCCTTGGGTTTTCACATAAATCTTCCAATCTTACAAATGTAAGAAAGACAAATCGGGACGCTAAAAGGAAGCCAGTGCTAAACATGAAAAAAACAAAAACATCAAGAATTTGAGGGCTCCACAGATGAGGACAAGGAAAATGAATTTCTCTAAGCTATTTAGAATTCTTGAATCACTACTACAGTCCAGGGATGCCCGTTCCAATAGCACTTCAGTTCAGGGAAAACTTAAGGACCTGACTAAAATGGAGCCAGCGTCCCCCCCTGTTGTGCCTCTCTCGGACTCTTTTCGATCTGTTAGCCCTCATATGTCCAACTCTACTGAGGTACAGGGGGAAATTGATTGTCCTGGTCAAGCACCAGTAGACCACTCATTGCCTCATGTGGTCAAATCTTGGAAGCTTGGAAGTGTTGTTCAACCGATTGGGAGCAGTGACCACAGTGCTATTAAATTAAACATACATGTAACTGGTCAATTGTCAAGAAAATCCAACACGGTCACATTTGACTTCAAAAGAGGAAACTTCACAAAAATGAGGGGATTGGTAAAAAGAAAGCTGAAAAACAAAGTCCAGAGGGTCACATCACTCGAAAATGCTTGGAAGTTGTTTATAAACACTCTATTAGAAGCTCAACTGGAGTGCATACCGCAGATCAGAAAAGGTACCGCCAGGGCCAAGAAGATGCCAGCATGGTTAACAAGCAAAGTCAAGGAAGCTCTTAGAGGCAAAAAGTCTTCCTTCAGAAAATGGAAGTCTTGTCCAAATGAAGAAAATAAAAAAGAACACAAACTCTGGCAAAAGAAATGCAAGAAGACAATAAGGGATGCTAAAAAAGAATTTGAGGAGCACATTGCTAAGAACATAAAAACCAACAACAAAAAATTCTATAAATACATTCAAAGCAGGAGACCATCTAGGGAGACAATTGGACCCTTGGATGATAAGGGAGTCAAAGGTGTACTAAAGAACGATAAGGAGATTGCAGAGAAGCTAAATGAATTCTTTGCATCTGTCTTCACAGTGGAAGATATAGGGCAGATCCCTGAACCTGAACTAACATTTGCAGGAAGGGATTCTGAGGAACTAAGACAAATAGTGGTAACAAGAGAGGAAGTTCTAAGCTTAATGGTCAATATAAAAACTGACAAATCACCGGGCCCGGATGGCATGCACCCGAGAGTTCTCAAAGAACTCAAAGGTGAAATTGCTGATCTGCTAACTAAACTATGTAACTTGTCCCTCGGGTCCTCCTCCGTGCCTGAGGACTGGAAAGTGGCAAATGTAACACCAATCTTCAAAAAGGGATCCAGAGGGGATCCTGGAAATTACAGGCCAGTTAGCTTAACTTCTGTCCCTGGAAAACTGGTAGAAAGTATTATTAAAGCTAGATTAACCAAGCACATAGAAGAACAAGCCTTGCTGAAGCAGAGCCAGCATGGCTTCTGCAAGGGAAAGTCCTGTCTCAGTAACCTATTAGAATTCTTTGAGAGTGTCAACAAGCATATAGATAGAGGTGATCCAGTGGACATAGTGTACTTAGACTTTCAAAAAGCGTTTGACAAGGTACCTCACCAAAGGCTTCTGAGGAAGCTTAGCAGTCATGGAATAAGAGGAGAGGTCCTCTTGTGGATAAGGAATTGGTTAAGAAGCAGAAAGCAGAGAGTAGGAATAAACGGACAGTTCTCCCAATGGAGGGCTGTAGAAAGTGGAGTCCCTCAAGGATCGGTATTGGGACCTGTACTTTTCAACTTGTTCATTAATGACCTAGAATTAGGAGTGAGCAGTGAAGTGGCCAAGTTTGCTGACGACACTAAATTGTTCAGGGTTGTTAAAACAAAAAGGGATTGCGAAGAGCTCCAAAAAGACCTCTCCAAACTGAGTGAATGGGTGGGAAAATGGCAAATGCAATTCAATATAAACAAGTGTCAAATTATGCATATTGGAGCAAAAAATCTTAATTTCACATATACGCTCATGGGGTCTGTACTGGCGGTGACCGACCAGGAGAGAGACCTCGGGGTTGTAGTGGACAGCACGATGAAAATGTCGACCCAGTGTGCGGCAGCTGTGAAAAAGGCAAATTCCGTGCTGCAATAATTAGGAAAGGTATTGAAAATAAAACAGCCGATATCATAATGCCGTTGTATAAATCTGTGGTGCGGCCGCATTTGGAATACTGTGTACAGTTCTGGTCGCCTCATCTCAAAAAGGATATTATAGAGTTGGAAAAGGTTCAGAAGAGGGCAAACAGAATGATCAAGGGGATGGAGCGACTCCCTTACGAGGAAAGGTTGCAGCATTTGGGGCTTTTTAGTTTAGAGAAAAGACGGGTCAGAGGAGACATGATAGAAGAGTATAAAATTATGCATGGCATTGAGAAAGTGGATAGAGAAAAGTTCTTCTCCCTCTCTCATAATACTAGAACTCGTGGACATTCAAAGAAGCTGAATGTTGGAAGAATCAGGACAGACAAAAGGAAGTACTTCTTTACTCAGCGCATAGTTAAACTATGGAATTTGCTCCCACAAGATGCAGTAATGGCCACCAGCTTGGATGGCTTTAAAAGAAGATTAGACAAATTCGTGGAGGACAGGGCTATCAATGGCTACTAGCCATGATGGCTGTGCTCTGCCACCCTAGTCAGAGGCAGCATGCTTCTGAAAACCAGTTGCCGGAAGCCTCAGGAGGGGAGAGTGTTCTTGCACTCGGGTCCTGCTTGCGGGCTTTCCCCAGGCACCTGGTTGGCCACTGTGAGAACAGGATGCTGGACTAGATGGGCCACTGGCCTGATCCAGCAGGCTCTTCTTATGTTCTTATTTTCTTATGTTCTTAAGCTTAGACTTATACCAGACAAAATAATACTGTTGTTTGTGCAGGGTTTAAACACATCTGATAAGTATCCACTTGGGAAATATCATATTATTAATACACTTCACTCATTTCTTCGAGGGTGTTGTTAAATTGGAACCCCTTTACAGTATACCGGTAAACTCTAAGATCCTTTTGATGCTTAGGAATGTGGAACAAGTGAACCTCATTCGGGCAAACAGACATATATTAGGCAGACATGGAATAGAGGTACAAAGATACTTTAGGAATTCAGCCAGACCCTTGCCGTTGTTTTCACATGTATTATATCTACCGAGAAAAGCTAACCCCTGTGTCTTGGAGGAACAGAATAACCTTACTCGGTCACTTGAGAAAGCTTCGGATGTACAACCGTAAATGGCCTTATCTCTGAGCTATACTGAGATCACCACTGCAGATCGTCTCCTTGCTGGATCTGGTGAAGAAAGTGTCCCATCCTTAAAGACTCCCTCTAATCTGTGCAACAACGATATTCCCATCGATCTGTTTTCTGTGGAGGAGGAATCCCCTTTTAATGCTTTCGACGCACTACCACTCCCAGAACAGCATGACATTATCCAAAGACTACACAGACTAGCTTACCACCTTTCGAATAGAATTATCTATTCCCATTTGATCTTGCCTAATCACCATGATCTGCAACAGGATACGAAAGCAGTGGGAGTTCTACACCCTCCTCATTTGCTGCTAGAGAAACAGATCAGTGCCACTCAGGAAACTGCTGCTCCCCGCTGTACTAAGCCGGACTCCTCTTGTATAAAGACTGTTTCCTCATCAGAGTTAGCGCGGAGGTCTTGCGTCTTGAATACTCACTCTATTCCCTCATGGACAGACGTTAGATTTTTAGAGAAGGATGAAATGGGTTCCCCCCCCCCAAATACTCTCCGAAGGTGTCCCAACCCTTGCCCAGACCTAGATTTTCCAATGTCAGTAGACCTAATTATACCTGTGAGGCGATTATTCACATGCGGGAGAACGAACATACAGACCCTTTAAGGGAAGTTGAAAATGTTCCACCGCCCCTTTGAACGCCCCCTCCCACTCAGTGTTTATCTACGAACATTGTATCATGGAATGTCGCGGGTTGGGCTTCTAAATTTGCTGACTCCTCCTTCTATGATTTCTGCCAGCAATTTCAAATTCTCTGCATCCAGGAAACATGGGTAATTTCATCTTCTTTCCCCTCGCTGCCTGGTTATATTCCTTTTACTCTACCAGCAGCGAATCCTGGGAGGAGAGGTAGGCCCCGAGCTGGCCTGGCGACGCTAATTAAGGTGGACTACAACCCCGCTATTCTCCAGCTGGAGTTGGTCCCCTCCAGCAATATACTAATCTTGCAAATTACTTGGCCCTCTGGCTGTAAAATCTTTTAAATTAATGTTTACTGCCCCCTGCTAACTCTAAATATGCATGTTTGTCATTTTGGTCGGATATAAGGGTTTTTGATTTTTTATATCAAGCTAATTCTGACCCTTTAACTATAATGGTTGGAGATATGAATGCTAGGATCGGCCCAAACAACTCCATAATTGGTGGTAAACTTGGACTGACCCTAGAAGATCTGACAGCCCTTCCGGACAGAGACTCACGAGATTCGGGCATGATATTGCAGGTCACTCGCTCTTTGCAATTATCTTCAAATAATAAATAATAATAATAAAATTTTATTTATGAGTTGCCTATCTGGCCGAATGAACGGCCACTCTAGGCGACGTACATAAAACAGTAAAATACACTATAAAAACCAATGAGGACCACAATCAATAATTAATCTAAACACCACCCTCCCAGTTAATAACAGCATTAAAAACTAATCTACCCCAAAGATCCCGTATGCCTGCCTGAACAGCCAGGTCTTCAAGGCCCGGCGGAAACCTATCAGGGAGGGGGCATGGCGAAGATCGAAAGGAAGGGAATTCCAGAGGGTGGGGGCCACAATCGAAAATGCCCTCTCTCTGGTCCGCACCAGCCTAGCTATTTTAACTGGTGGGACCGAGAAGGTCTTGCATGGCTGATCTCGTCGGGCAGCATAATTGGTGACATTGGAGGCGCTCCTTCAGATAAACTGGGCCGAAACCGTATAGGGCTTTAAAGGTCAACACCAACACCTTGAATTGGGCCCGGTAAACAACTGGCAGCCAGTGTAGATCTATTAACACCGGAGTAATATGATCACGGCAACGGCTGTTTTTAATCAAACGTGCAGCTGCATTCTGTATCAGCTGTAATTTTCGGACCATTTTCAAGGGTAACCCCACATAGAGCGCATTACAGTAGTCTAAGCGGGAGGAGACCAGGGCATGTATCACCCGTGGGATCAGGTGGATAGGAAGGTAGGGTTGCAGCCTCTGTATTAGATGTAATTGATACCAAGCTGCCCGGCTCACTGCCGAAATCTGAGCCTCCATGGACAGCTGGGAGTCAAGAATGGCCCCAAGGCTGCGTATCTGGTCTTTCAGGGGTAGTCTTACCCCATTGAACACCAGGTCAATATCTCCTAACCTTCTCTTGTCTCCCACGAGTAACACCTCGGTCTTATCGGGGTTTAGTTTCAGCCTATTCCTTCCCATCCATCCACTTACGGCTTCCAGGCACTTGGACACGGTGTTCACAGCCAACTCTGGTGACGATTTAAATGAGAGATAGAGCTGAGTGTCATCCGCATATTGGTGACACTGCAGCCCAAATCTCCTGATGATGGCCCCCAGCGGCTTTACATAGATGTTGAATAGCATGGGGGAGAGGATAGAACCCTGTGGGACTCCACAATTAAGAGGCCAAGGGTCTGAAACTTCATCCCCCAATGCCACCCGTTGGTGCCTGTCTGAAAGATAGGAACGGAGCCACTGTAAAACAATGCTCCCTATTCCTAATCCCTCCAGGCAATCTAAAAGGATACTGTGGTCAACGGTATCGAACGCCACTGAGAGGTCCAGGAGGACGAGGAAGGTATATTCTCCCCTATCCAACACCCTCCTCATATCATCCACCAGAGCGACTAAGGCTATTTCAGTTCCATGTCCAGTCCTGAAGCCCTACTGGAATGGATCGAGATAATCTGCTTCATCCAAGTGTGTCTGTAACTGTTTGGCCACCACTCGCTCAATCACCTTGCCCAAGAATGGTAAATTAGAAACTGGTCGGAAGTTATTCAACTCTTGGGGATCCAAGGAGGGCTTTTTCAAGCTAGGCTTTATTACTGCAACCTTGAGGGCTGATGGCATTGCACCCTCTTCCAAGGATGCATTTACCACTGCCTTGATCCCTTCGCTCAGCTTCTCTTTACAGCTCATAATGAGCCATGAAGGGCAAGGGTCAAACAGACAGGTGGTTGGCTTCACAGTAGAGAGCACCTTGTCCACTTCCTCAGAGGGAAGAGGCTGAAACCGATCCCACCATTTAGTTATATGTAACGGCACACCTAATAATCCATCCTCGGATTATTATACATATATTGGTCCGAATGGAAAGAGCGTTATAGATTATATGATACTCTCTCGCCCTTGCAATACCTTCTGTGAATCATTCGCAGTCTTGGCTAGAACTGAGAGTGATCATATTCCCATCCGTGCCTGCTTCACGCTTCCGATGGACTATAATTCAATTCCTGCTGCGCCGATGGAGACACTCTCACCGCAGGGCGTTAGAGGGATTTGTTGGAATGGCACTATTCAAACGGCCACAAATTTATTGTTATCCTCCCCAGACTACAGGTGTTCAGAGGTCAACTCCTGGCTGTGGACAATCCTTTGGATCACTATTGCTTAATAACATCAGAGATAAAACCATTGATGAGTAAATGTTATGTCCCTAGGCCAAAAAAATCTGGCTGGTATGACTGTGCCAGAATAAAACGATCTCTCACAAGAGCAATGAGGAAGCTCAGGAGAGTTGACTCCCTAGCAAACTTTAACTCCTACATCTCTGCTCGAAGAGAATATAAAAATCTTCTACGAAGGAAAAAATAATGGTATATCCGACGGCAATGGCTGGACCTCGGTCTGGCATCTCAAGAAAAGAATGCAGATAGATTTTGGGCTCTAGTGTCTAAAGGGACTAGGGAGAATTACTTCCCCCTTGATAATCAAATTATCTCCTCTCAATGGTGCTCCTATTTTAATGCCTTCTACAACTGCCCCCTTTGCTTGCCACAGGTTTATCCCTCTCTTGTTGGTGAATCTTTCACCCTCTCCCATTGTCCGGAGTGGGAACCCGTTACTCCCCAAGAAATTTCCACTCTGATTTCGTACTTACCCATAAAGAAAGCTCCAGGTGAGGACATGCTCCCTACAGAGTTATTTAGAGCAAATCCTCACTGGTGGGCACCAATTCTCGCCAAAATGTTCACCTTCATAAACCATCGAGGTGAAGTTCCTCCTGGGTGGGGAGTCAGCATAATTGTACCAATCCACAAAAAGGGATCCAAGGCTGACCCAAAAAAATTTCGACCAATCAGCCTACTGGATATAGTGGCCAAACTGTATGCCAAGTATCTGCTATGCAGGCTTGAAGATTGGGCTGCCGAAAATGCAATTATTACGGAGGAGCAGGTGGGTTTTACAAAAGGGAAGTCAGCAATAGATCATTGCTTTATCCTATCCCATTTAATTCAAAAATACGCTGGAAGGGGAAACAAGGAATTATTTGTCACCTTTGTGGACTTCACGCCCGCATTTGACCTTATCGATAGAGATCGATTATGGTTCAAACTCTCCTTGACTAACATAGATAGAAGACTTCTTTGCTTACTATGTATACTACATACGAACACCTCACTTAGGGTTAGAGTTGGCGCTAGTGGCTTTCTATCGCAGTCAGTTCCAACGACTAAAGGGGTAAGGCAGGGCTGCCTTTTGGCACCCTTTCTTTTTAATTTCTATGTTAATGATATCGTGCAAGACTTGAGTGGCCCACAGTTCTTTCCTGTTTCCATCTTGGGCACTAAACTCTCAGTTTTACTTTATGCCAATGATTTGGCCTTGGTTGCCGTCACCTTGGTTGGAATGAGGAGGCTACTAAGAGCTTTGGGAGAATTTTGCAACAAAGAACATCTCTTAATTAATTATTAAAAAACCAATGTAGTGGTATTCGGAAAGAGAAGGAAATTCCATAGCTGGAAATTGAACAACCAGGCTATTGCCCAATTCCACCATGCTAGATACTTAGGTGTTAACTTTACGGCCAACCAATATTGGAAATCTCACCTGCAGGCAGTGAAATTAAAAGCATCCCCCTCGGTTCACTCTCTTCTTCGTTTTTTTAGGTTTAATGGGGGCAGTTTAGTTTCCCCTATGATTGAGGTTTTCCGGGGGAAAGTGATCCCTCAGCTCCTTTATGGAGCCCAAATTTGGGGGCATGACAACTTCGCCTTTTTTGAGACAATACAAAATTCCTTTTTGAGCTCCATCCTTGCCCTCCCAAGAGGCACGCCTGCCCCTCTTTTAAGGATGGAAACTGGGCTCCAGTCAATAGAATCCCTTGTGCAATGCAGCCCTTTCCAGTTACTGGCTAAAACTATCATCCTTGAATGATGCCCGCCTTGTTAAGAAATGCTTTCTGGAGCAGCTACAGAGCCCCTCTTCTAACACTTGGGCTATGCGCGCTAAATTAATGCTGTCCTCATATGGGATAAACACAGAAATTTTGCCCTCCTGTGTCACCCCCCAAGTAAGATTTCTTCTGTTCTACTCAAGAAGGAAGGACGTGTTTGCTTCTACTCAGTCAGCCTTTTCCCGGTGGTATCCCTTAGTTAAAACATCTTTTGGGTTTGAACAATATTTCGTCTATCTGACCTCCACAGCTTTTAGAAAGGCCTTTACGGCCTTATGCTTTCAAACTATGCCCTCTGCTTTTTTGGAGGGGAGATACGCAAAACGCCCTATTCATCAAAGACTCTGTATTTGTGAATTTCCTGAAGTGGAGGACATCGCGCACTATTTACTACGATGTGCGCTGTATACCAAGCCTAGAAGGAAATTCCTTGCTGCCATTTTATACTCCTGGAGATACAGACCACCTTTGGAGCAAACGTGTGTTCTTCTTGCTCCTTCCGATCCATGGGTAACACTTCAAGTGGCAAAATTTGCCTTGGTGGCAGGGAAATTGAGAGCTGGTCATTTAGCAACTGTGGGTATGCGTCCGGAACCCGCCCTTGACTAGTCTATTTTAACTATAAGCCCCTTGGCTTGTTTTTCTTTTAATGCATTTTAGGTATTATGTGTGATCTCTTGTAATAGGAGTCTTTTATAGTTTATATGGTTTTATTTGCCTTTTCCTATTTGATTGGTTGTACTATATTGTGATGGCCACTGGCTACAGACAATAAATTTACCTACCACCACTTCACTGTTGCCTCATATTCAGCTTGTGATCAACGACAATTCCAAGATCCTTCTCACATGTCGTCCTGCTGAGCCAAGCATCCCCCATCTTATAACTGTGCATTTGGTTTCTTTTTCCTAAGTGTAGAACTTTGCATTTATTCCTGTTGAATTTCATTCTGTTGTTTTCAGCCCAATGCTCCAGCCTATCAAGGTCCCTTTGAATTTTCTTTCTGTCTTCCACGGTATTAGCTATGCCCCCCAATTTTGTATCATCTGCAAATTTGATAAGCATGCTCTGTACCTCCTCATCCAAGTAGTTAATAAAAATGTTGAAGAGCACTGGGCCCAGGACCGAGCCCTGTGGTACCCCACTCGTTACTTCCACCCAGTTTTGTCATGCTGTGTCCCTATAAGTATTCGATTTCATACTATGGTTGTACAATACTTCCTTTACATTTTAAGTATGCCTTGGGGTAGTCATGGTTCTCCATTGTTTTCATCCTGAGCGGCAGATAGGCTGAAAGATGGTGAGTAGCCCATGGTCACCCACTACAGTTTATAGCTCATTTCCATTTTGAAAAATTAATTAAAACAATTTACATGCAGGCAAAATGTATTAAGTGGATTCACACAATATGTGTAAAGCACATCCAACTCGCATTTAAAGCGCATGACTTCCCCTAAAGAATTCTGGGAAGTGTCATTTCCCCCTCACAGTTATAGTTCTCACCACTCTTAACAAACTGCAGCTCCCATGATTCTGTGGTGGGATTCATGTGCTTCAAATGGGAGTTGAATGTGCTTTAAATGAATGGTGTGGATCTGCCCTAGGTATGATGTTCATTCAAGAGTGAATTGAAAAGAACAATTTTAAAAGATACTTCTTACTCTTACTCATTTTTCAGACCTCTTTCTGAAGTAAAGGGTCAAATCTGTAAAAACGTTTGGAGCAGCCACGTTAAAAGATATGGGCAGGGTATTCCAGGCAGGGGGTTGCCAACCCTGCTTGGATATGGATGTCTTTGCAGAAGAACCCTAGTCAAGGTTTACCAACAGCACAGTCCAAACTACATCTACTTAGAAGTCAGTCCTGTTGAGTTCTATGGGGCTTAATCCCTTAGTAAGTGTGTTTAAAATTGCAGCCTTCAGGAGCCTCCATCTTTACTCCACAAAGCTCCCATCTAACATCTCCACAACACTAGGCTCCTTTGTCTCTGCAGTGGCCTTCTGGTGACCGCCCTGGCCTGAAGGCACTTAAACCCTTCTTGCTGAAAGCAACTAGGCTAGATTAAATGTTCCCTACCCAGCCTCCATCTTTTAGCTAAGATTTCTATCTTAATTTCCAATCAGATTTTTTTTTAATTGTATGCTCCAAGCAACTGTGAATGATGCTTAATTTATCATGCTTAATGACATCACTGGGGCCCACCCCGTGACATCACTCAGGCCCGCCCCTCAAATCTCAGGTTTTGGGATGCTTCTGATCTGGCAACCCTAGTTCATGTGTATGTATGTGTGTCACACACACACACACTAGTCAGCAACAAATAATCTAATAGATCACCATCATCATCTAGCTAGACAAGCTTGTTGAAACAAAAATGTCTTCAACTGTTTTCCCGAAAGTATGAATTGTGAGCGCCTACACAGACACACTTCTCTCTCTTTCGCTGTTCAGCAGGGCTCAAAGTCCATTTTTATCAGAGACCGCTCAAATTTCCTTCATTGTGCTGCTTTGCCCTCATTTTATAGCCCTCAACAGCACCTTTTGCAAAGTCACAAGACATTCATCAGATTGCAAGCAGCTAAAAACCATCACTTAAAATGATTCAGTTATCCAAAAGAGGGAAAGGAGGAAACTGATAAGTGACAAGTACTGGCCTGCAGCAGAGAGGGGCAGGAGAGGGCTGGGGGTAGGGGTGGGGGTTCCCAGCTGTTAAAGCCTGAAGACTTCAGGAGAGATTTGAGATAAAAGGATACCTTGGAAGGGCCCAAGGCAGTCAGAAAGGTACAATTTCACATGTGTTAATCCCAGGCAGCACTCAAGTTCTGCTGGCAAATTGCTGCAGGCAGAATTCTAGGCACTTCAATCTAAAGCATGAACCAAAATGGAAATTTAACATGAGTTGGTTTGGGGGGGGCAGGGGGCATTTATAACACAGAAAGGCGAGTGGTATTGTAGGTATTGTATCTTTTTTCTCTCTCACACAAAGGAGGGAATGCTTCTTCTAACGTGATGCTTGCACGCATCATCCAAAACTAAAGAAAAAGCATTTCTTGCTTCAGCACTAGTGTGTGCATTTACTTATATGCAAATTTAAATCAAGTTAGGCACACTTAAATTGAAAAACAGACAAAAACTTTGATGGTTAATTGGCAGAGATTTCAAGTCACTTCCAAAATAGCAGAGGCTATAAATCAGTGGTGAGGAACTCATAGCCCTTCAGTTGCTGGACTACAACTCCCATCATCTCTGGCCATTGGTCATGCTGGGTGGGGATGATAGGAGTTGAGTTTCAACATCTAGCAGGTCACAGGTTCCCCTTTGCTGCTATAAATCTACAGACTCTCCATACAAGCACAGTCTGGACAAGAGCCCAATGCAGCTTCCAGGGTGAAAATGTGGGGGTTGCTGTCACATGAGATCTGGGTCAGTGGTATTGTTTTAAATACCTATTTAAGAACATAAGAAGAGCCTTCTGAGTCAGGCAAGTGGCCCATCTAGTCTAGCATCATATTCTCACAGTAGTCAACCAGATGCTCATGGAAAGCCATGCAAGCACAACCTGAGTGCAAGGGCACTCTCCCCTCCTGCAGTCTCCACCAACTGGTATTCAACTGGTATTATGCTTTAAATTGGATTCCTGCATTGAGCAGGGGGTTGAACTCAGTGGCCTTATAGGCCCCTTCCAACTCTACTATTCTATGATTTTACTGCCTCCAACTATGGAGCTTCTCATTCTGCAGCTTCACAGTCCAAACGTTATATACCAGTGAACTTTGGCCGAAATGCATTAGAACGTCCAGGACCAGTTTCCAGGTACAGTATGTTGCAATGGAACAGGCTGTTTCTAACATTTAAGCTAGGAGTACCGCTCACCACCAGCTGCTTTATGTGAACGTTATTTCCAAGGCTCAGTGGAGAAGTTCAGACTGAGTTCAAAAGGAGTACCAAAGGATAGGAGGGTATAGTTCAACAGATATTCAGAGAGCCAGGGTGTTGCAGTGGTCAGGTTGATGATCTGATGACCAGATTTCAAATCCTTGCTCAACTATGAAGCTTGCTGGGTGACCTTGGGCCACTCCCTGTCTCTCAGCCTAACCCACCTCACAGGGTTGTTGTGAGGACAAAACAGGGAGGGGAGAACCATGTATGCCACCTCCTTGAAGGAAAGGCAAGATATAAATGCAATAACAGAGAAAATAAAACAGAGCATAGTCTGGAATGCAAAATCTTCAACCCAGGGCAAGGCTAATAGTGAAGACGGCTATTGAACCAATGTTTATTTATTTATTTATTTTTATTTATTTAATTAAGCTTATATACCGCCCGACTAGCAACAGCTCCCTGGGCGGTGAACATTAAAAATACAATAAAAATGCACAATGTTGAGTGCAAGCATGTTCATATGGCTATAATAGGAACATTAAATAAGAAAGGGGCAAATGTCCTGTAACTCCTGGGCACATACTCAATCAGGGTAGATGAACAACAAGTTAATCACTCTGGGAATATTAGATAATAAAATCATAATAAGCCCTCAAGCGGAAGCATCATATGTGCAACATTTTGGCCCCCTGACAATGTGACTGAAACAAGCAATTTGGGACAATTTTAAGATTGCTGGTAATTTAATCTCTTAGCTCTGTGTGCAATGACTTATTTAATACACAGGCAGTTAGTCAACTGTGCAGGTTAAAGGAATTTGAAAGCTTTCCTGCCAAAGCAGGAAGAGCCTCAGAAGTCAAGAGAATTTGTAGCTTTGGAGTCAAGGATGCCAAAATATGGAAAGCAAAAGACAACTGTTTGACCTCCGTTTGGCAGTGACTTAAAACAGCCCCATTCTGACAGCAACAACAGACATACCAACACAGACTCAGGCCCCCCACCGTGGAGCCACCAATTCACACAAGCAGCACCTCCCAAGGAGATCTCACAAGGGCTACCAGTCATGTAGGAACAGGCCTTATGAGACGGATGGCTTTGCCAAGAATCAAGAAATGCCATGACATACTGTCTGTTTGTGCAGTGTATGCTTGTATGCTGCCTTTTTGCCAACACATTCGAAGTGCTTTACACTTTAAAACAATGGCTTGCCATTTGATAGACATGATCTGAAATGGAAAAGGCATAGAGAGGCACAAAGATGGGCAAATCAGTCCCCTGATTTAATCTTGTTGTGACCCTAAGCTATAACATGAGTGAGGCCCTTCCCTCTTCAACAAATAATAAAAATTTTAAATGCAAAATATGGGCTGTACAATTAAACGGAATTCGATAGTTGTGTAATATAGGTATTAAAATGCATGTTATATGTGTGCACATTCTTTATTTAGGAGTTTGTCAAACACGACACAATTAAACAATATAACATAACGTTATAATATATAAATTAGATATAATTTATATATACACGCAGGCTGTTTTCTACAAGAATCCAAAAGGCCACACGTGTACAATGTTCTATAGAATTGTTTACTGTTACTGTTGTCGACAAGCAAGCCGCAACAATGATATTCAATACCTACCAAAAATTATCTTCATTTTGTATGATGTTTATGGTTTCCCGGTGGCAATGTTGTAAACTTTTTCTTCCTTTCTAACACAAGGCCCCTCGTAATGTGAGGCCCTAAGCTGTCGCTTGGTTAGCTTGTACATATATGCGGTCCTGGTTCCTAGTCTTATATTAAGTCTAGTTCAATATTAAGACCAAGCCTGCCAGCTCTTGTTCTTTGGGTAGAAGATCTGACCACCTCACCTATTACTTTTGTATCTTGTGTTTTGATTGCCCCCAAATCAATTTAATTGAAATGAGTGGGAACAACTGGCAACTGGGATAAGCAAGCTAAATTTTGCAAGAGTTTAGTTGCTAAGGTGTAGCTCACTTCCTCAATCCATCTCCTTTGTCCTTGCTCACCAATTTTGGGGCATCTGAATTATCTAGATGATTTGGTTCTCCTGAAGAATGTTAAGCAGAGGATCCTACACTGCCCTGTAATTGTAAGATGGCAGTTACTACATGGTTTGAGCATTTGGGATAGAGCTGAGTAATCATCTAATTTTATTTATTTATTTATTTGTCAAACGCGAATGTCTGCCTCCCTCACTGAAGAGATGTGAATGAAATGAAAGTATGGCTGCTAGTTTAAGAATTGGGTGCAGGCTGTGGGGAGCACCTTCAGACTGTTAAGGGCACAGATAAAAACACAAACGTTTGAAGTCTATGATATGAGATGGTGGACTGGTGCGGAATGTTGCAGCAGGATTTGTCAGCAGGAGATTGGGATGGGCAAATTACATCTGAGCAACTGCCATAAATTAATGCTAAAGAAAGGCTATCCTAATGCTACAGTCTGCTGACCTGGCCCTGCCTGCAGCAGCAGTTATAATCCCTTGTCTAACCATGACAACAGATTATGCTGCTCACCTACTCTGTGTAGCCTGGATGAAGGGAGGTGGAGAGGGCAAAGATGACATTGCTATTCCTAAACTGTTCTTCGTGTAAATCAAAACTGGACCACTTTGCTCACAGGGTTTTTGCTCACAAGAAACAGCACTAGTTTTAAAATTCTGAAATAAAATCATAGAGTTGGAAGGGGCCTGCAAGTAGGGTTACCTAGTGTCTAGAAAACAAAATGGTGGTTTCACCCCCTGTTTATCTGAAAATCTCATAAATTGGTTTGTAAGACCCAGGCCCTGCAGGAGAAAGAAAGCATCGCCCCAAGGGAAGGAGAGGCTGCTGCTGCTGTGCTGCCGCTGCTGCGGGACCACCACCTCCACCACCCTTCCCAGAGGGACTTCTGCCTGGCAGGACCAGGCCCCAGGTACCCAGCCAGCCAGGACTGATTCTTACCACCTGTCCCTCTTTGGAGGGATACATAAGCCGGCTGGCTGAGGTGGCCTGGGAGACCCAGGCCCTGCAGGAGAAAGAAAGCATTGCCCCAAGGGAAGGAGAGGCTGCTGCTGCTGTGCTGCTGCTGCTGTGGGACCACCACCTCCACCACCCTTCCCAGAGGGACTTCTGCCTGGCAGGACCAGGCCCCAGGTACCCAGCCAGCCAGGACTGATTCTTACCACCTGTCCCTCTTTGGAGGGATACATAAGCCGGCTGGCTGAGGTGGCCTGGGAGACCCAGGCCCTGCAGGAGAAAGAAAGCATTGCCCCAAGGGAAGGAGAGGCTGCTGCTGCTGTGCTGCTGCTGCTGCGGGACCACCACCTCCACCACCCTTCCCAGAGGGACTTCTGCCTGGCAGGACCAGGCCCCAGGTACCCAGCCAGCCAGGACTGATTCTTACCACCTGTCCCTCTTTTCTTTTTCTTTACTTTTTGTTGGTGTGTTGATGCAATTTGAGATGAATGGGTGCCTGATTACATGAATGTATGTTTGTTTATATGCTGTATATATGGCTGTATATATAGCTGTTTTTATACGTTTAATTGTTGTATATTTTAGTTGTATTATGTGCTTCAGAGAGAGTTTTATCCATCAGGTGGGGAGACTTGAGGGGGCCCCAATTGCCGTAGTGACGGGCAAAGGAAGGTATGGCGCTGTGAGAAGGACGTGCCAGGTAAGGGGAACGCGGTCCAGACATGTTGTGGCTGTGCCTTGTTCCGGTCCTTCCCACACCCGCAAGGTCGTTGGTAGTCCTATCAGCCAACTCTCAGATCTCCAGTTGCTGTTATTAAATGCCAGATCGGTATATAATAAAACCTCCCTCGTCCACGATTTGATTGTGGATGAGACAGCCGATCTGGCATGTATAACCGAGACCTGGGTGGGTGAGCAGGGAGGAGTTGGTCTCTCTCAGCTCTGCCCACCGGGGTACCTGGTCCAGCATCATGGTAGATCTGAGGGTCGGGGAGGTGGGGTTGCTGTTGTCTATAAGAGTTCCATCTCACTCACCAAGCACCATGTTCATTCAGTTACTGGCCTGGAGTGTTTACACCTTGTGTTGGGCCAGAGGGACAGGCTGGGAATCCTTTTGGTGTACCGCCCACCTTGCTGCCCAATGGCTTCCCTAACTGAGCTGGCGGAAGTGGTCTCGGATATATTGTTGAGGTCCCCCAGACTAATAGTACTGGGGGATTTCAACATTCATGCCGAGACCACTTTGTCTGGCGCGGCTCAGGACTTCATGGCTTCCATGACAGCCATGGGGCTGTCTCAATATGTTAGTGGTCCAACACATGTATCGGGGCACACTCTAGACCTTGTTTTTGCTACTGAGCATGGGGAAAGTGATCTGGATGTGGGGAGTTTTACAACACTCCCTTTGTCATGGACAGACCACTGCTTGCTGAAGTTTAGACTTTCAGTAACCTCTTCCCTCTGCAAGGGTGGGGGACTTATTAAAATGGTCCGCCCCCGGAGACTAATGGATCCTGAAGGTTTTCAAAGGGCTCTGGGGGATTTTCCGGCTGATAGGACTGGCGCTCCTGCTGAAGCCCTGGTCGCTCTGTGGAATACGGAGATGACCCGGGCTGTAAACACGATCGCTCCTGCACGCCCTCTCCTGTGTAGAGCTCATACAGCTCCATGGTATACTCCGGAGCTGAGAGCGATGAAGCAAGATAGGAGGAGGCTTGAGCGGAAATGGAGACGAACTCCCGACGGATACAATTATGCGCTGGTTAGTGCTTCGACTAAGCTCTATGTAGGAGCAGTGAAGGCAGCTAAAAAACATCATTTTGCTGCCACTATTAAATCATCTCTTTGCCGCCCAGCGGAGCTCTTTCGAGTTGTCCGGGGGCTTCTCCATTCAAATCCTCCGGACAGGGTGGAATCATCGGAGGCCCGCTGTAATCAGTTTGCTGATCACTTCCAGAATAAGATCTCATGTATCCGCCGGGACCTAGACTCTCAAGTTATAGCAGTAGATCCTAGTGAGGTGTCCGGAGCACAGTCTTGTCCTGTTTTGTTGGATGAGCTTCAGTTGGTTCAACTCGAGGACGTGGACAAGGTGCTTGGACAGGTACGTGCAACCACTTCGGTATTGGATCCTTGCCCCTCCTGGCTGATAAAAACTAGCAGGAATGGAACAGGTAGCTGGGCCAAGGAAGTGATAAATGCCTCTTTACGAGAGGGAGTGGTCCCGGGCTGTCTGAAAGAGGCAGTGGTGAGACCACTCCTGAAAAAGCCTTCCTTGGACCCAGACAATTTTAACAGCTACAGGCCAGTGGCGAATGTTCCATTCCTGGGCAAGGTCTTGGAACGGGTGGTTGCTGGCCAGCTCCAGGCGCTATTGGATGAAACTGATTATCTAGATCCATTTCAATCGGGTTTTAGGCCCGGTTTTGGCACTGAGACAGCCTTGGTCGCCCTGTACGATGACCTATGTCGGGAAAGAGACAGAGGGAGTGTAACTCTGTTGATTCTCCTTGATCTCTCAGCGGCTTTTGATACCATCGACCATGGTATCCTTCTGGAGAGGCTCGCGGAGTTGGGAGTTGGAGGTACTGCTTGGCAGTGGTTCCGCTCCTACTTGGCGGGTCGTCTCCAGAAGGTAGTGCTTGGGGAACATTGCTCGACACCGCGGGCTCTCCAATATGGGGTCCCGCAGGGGTCAGTTTTGTCCCCCCTGCTTTTTAATATCTACATGAAGCCGTTGGGAGAGGTCATCAGGAGTTTTGGAGTGCGTTGTCATCAGTATGCTGATGACACGCAGCTCTACTTCTCCTTTTCATCTTCTTCAGGTGAGGCTGTTGATTTGCTGAACCGTTGCCTGGCCTCGACAATGGACTGGATGAGAGTTAACAAACTGAAGCTCAATCCAGACAAGACTGAGATGCTGTTGGTGGACGGGTTCTCTGATCGGATGGTGGATATATACCCTGTCCTGGACGGGGTTACACTCCCCCTAAAGGACCGGGTTCGTAGTCTGGGAGTCTTTTTAGACTCTTCCCTCTCACTTGAGGCTCAAGTAGCCTCGGTGGTTAGGAATGCGTTTTACCAACTTCGGTTGGTAGCCCAGCTACGTCCCTATTTGAGTAAAGAGGACCTTACATCAGTGGTACATGCTCTGGTAACCTCACGTTTGGATTACTGTAATGCGCTTTACGTAGGGCTACCTTTGAAGACAGTTCGGAAGCTACAACTAGTGCAAAATGCGGCGGCCAGATTGCTGACAAGGACCAAGCGGTCCGAGCATATAACACCTGTTCTGGCCAGCTTGCACTGGTTGCCAATATGTTTCCGGGCTAGATTCAAAGTGTTGGTATTAACCTATAAAGCCTTATACGGTGCGGGACCACGATACCTTGCCGAACGCCTCTTCCGATATGAACCGGCCCGTGCACTACGTTCTGCTACGAAGGCCCTCCTCCGGGTTCCAACTCACAGGGAGGCCCGGAGGGTGATGACAAGATCTAGGGCCTTCTCAGTGGTGGCCCCCGAACTATGGAACAGTCTCCCTGAGGAAGTACGCCTGGCGCCGACTCTGCTTTCCTTCCGGCGCCAGGTCAAAACCTTCCTATTCTCTGAAGCATTTTAAGTTACATTGATCTAATTTTAATAATGTTTATTGTATTGTTGATTGTATTTTAATATTATTTTGTTATTCATTGTATTTTTATACTATTTTATGTTCACCGCCCAGAGAGCTATCGCTAGTCGGGCGGTATATAAATTTAATAATAATAAATAATACCATCATTTTGTCACTTCAAAAAGAGTACATTTGGCTTCGATAAGTGAAAAGTTGCACTATGCTGTTGCACCATCTCAAAAAGAGTACATGTACTCTTAAAAGAGTACAGTTGGTAACCCTACCTGCAAGGCCATCGAGTCCAACCCTCTGTTCAATGCAGGAATCCAACCTAAAGCATACCCGACAGGTGCCTGTCAAGCTGCCTCTTGAAGGCCTCCAGTGTTAGAGAGCCTATCATCTCCCTGGATCATTCATTCCATTTTCATACTGCTCTAACAGGAAGTTTTTCCTGATGTTCAGCCAAAATCTGGCTTCCTGGAACTTGAGCCCATTATTCCATGTCCTGCACTCTGGGACAATTGAGAAGAGATCCTGGCCCTCCTCAGTGTGGTAACCTTTCAAGTACTTGACATATCTCCCCTCAGTCCCCTCTTCTCCAGGCTAAACATGCCCAGTTCTTTCAGTCTCTCCTCATAGGGCTTTGTTTCCAGTCCCCTGATCATCCTTGTTGCCTTCCTCTGAACCTGTTCGTTTGTCTGCATCCTTCTTAAAGTGCGGTGCCCAGAACTGGATGCAGTCCTCAAGATGAGGCCTAACCAGTGCTATATAGATGGGAACCAGTATTTCACACAATTTGGAAACTATGCTTCTATTAATGGAGGCTAAAATAGCATTTGCCTTTTTTTGCAGCCACATCACACTTTTGGCTCACATTCAGCTTGTGATCAATGACAATTCCAAGATCCTTCTCGCATGTCGTATTGCTGAGCCAAGTGTTCCCCATCTTATAACTGTGCATTTGGTTTCTTTTTCCAGGGTGTAGAACTTTACACTCATCCCTGTCAAATTTCATTCTGTTGTTTTCAGCCCAGTGCTGCAGCCTATCAAGATCACTTTGAATTTTGTTTCTGTCCTCCAGGGCATTAGCTATCCCTCCCAATTTTGTATCATCTGCAAATTTTGTAAGCATTCCCGGTACCCCACTTGTCACCATCCTCCAGTTTGAGAAGGAACCACTGATAAGCACTCTGAATACCATTATGTAGCCAGCTACGAATCCACCTGATAGTTGTTCCAAACAGCCCACATTCAGCAAGTGTGATACTCACATATCTGTAGGAAATGCCCTCTTATACATAAGGTTCATGTGAACAATTAAGAGAAATAATATGAATGGAGGTGCCTAAAGCTGTTTTACCATTTGTCAACAAATTTGAAAACAAATTGCAACTGCTCTCATATATATTATATATTAAATAATTAAGAATGCTGCTGCCAAACTGTGAAGTGGGGCAAAAAGATGGGATCACATTACAATGATCCTTCAACTCCGCACTAGATACCCATTAGCCACCAGGCCCAAATTCTGGTGCACAAAGCCCTGTTTGACTTGGAGGCCAAGTAGAAGCGCCTTCTCCAGCAAGTGAAGGGCTATAGCTCAGTGGTAGAGCGTCTGCTTTACATGCAGAAGGTCCCAGGTTCATTCCCCAGCATCTCCAATAGGGTTGGGAAAGATTCCCTGCCTGAAACCCTGGAGCGCTGCTGCCAGTCAGTGTAGACAATCTAAGCTAGATGGACCAATGGTCTGACTCCACATAAGGCAGCTTCCTATGTTCCTGTGCTTGAGTTCAGGACAAGCTGAAGAGCTTATCTGCATCTGACTCTTTTTAGAAATGTAAATCTATTTTCATGGCGGTTTGTTGTTTTAATTCCTAAGGGGGGAAAGAAATCCATGTATTTGCAATCATAGATAAGTATCCCAATATGTGATGAAGCCAAAGGCACAGAATGAAGACTGAAGTGCAATAGTCTGGCGGAATGAGCAACGGCCTGACAGAGACAGCTTCAAAGATATTCATTCTGTTGCAAAACTATATAGCTGTCACCCATAGGTGTGCATTGAAAACCAAGGATACACAGAAGACTCCTCAGAGCAATTTTGCAAAAATTACCTTAATTCTTTCTGTTTCCGGCAGAAATGCATCTGATATTTCGTTTGTGCAGGAACCTTCAACTTAGGCACCAAAGGGGCAACTATCATTGAAAGAGTGGGGAAATCCACCCCTCTGACCACCCTGATTAGGAGTGGACGAACGCATTCATCCTTATCCAGCTGGGGCCATATGCATTTGGATTCTGTCACTCAAGGATAGGGATCCTGTGCCCTCCAGATGTTGTTGGACTACAACTTTTATCATCCCTAGCCATACTGGCTGGCGCTGATGGGAGTTGTTACATCTGGAGGGTCACAGGTTCCCCATAATTGCTGTAGCTAGAGAGGGATTATGTGAGCAAACATCCATTATACACACAAATCCCCATATGAACTGTGTGTGCATGACCTAGGGATGGGATCTGTTGGCTGGTGCCGGTTTGAAAGCATTCCGTCGACCTAACAGGCTGTCATTGATTCAAGTTTGTTTTTTATCCCCTAGTCACTGCTTTTACCAATCTGTGTATTATTTTGCTCTGAAAAAGAATTAATGGTACCAAATTCGAATTGGGTGGAATTCTAGCACATCCCTAGCCCAGTTACTCTGAATAGCACCTATCAAGTGTTTGGCCCAGGAAGTGGGAGGCTGGATCCCTCCTTGCTAAACAAGATTGGTGGTATTCAGAGTATTTAATAGGGGACATCATAATAAATAACACAGCTCTGGCTGCTGTATGCATCTAGACTTGGATTGGGGTCATTAAGTAGTAAGTAATCTGGATCTACAGTATGCATCCTTCAACAGCTGCTTCCCTTAATTGTTCCTATGTCTTCCAGACATCTGAGCTTTTGAGTGTGCTTGTTGGGGAGGGAAGAGGAAATGGAAGTTAAATATTAAGCAAACCTCTGAAATTTGAATTCATTTTCAGATTTTGGAGTAGGCCACCATTAATTCAACTTTGCCTCCACATTTGCCAGAATTTGCTATTACAAGAGAAACCTCTAATGACAAAGACTATATTGATAATAACTTGACAGGTCACACTTAGCCTTCCTTTTTATGTTTCTGAATTATGCCCATGGTGGGTTGACTTTAGATGCTTGCTAAATAGGGAATAATGGATAAATAACTTTTCAAGACATGTATTTCCCCAAACATGCACCATGGCTCTGGAACCCATTCAAACATTCCACTAAACACAGGCATCCATAAGCTATTGAAATTGCTGTATAAATTCTAACCCCACTTCCATTTAGACATGGAAGAAACAAGAGCTACATTTCAGGACTTGGTCTACAGTTGTTGAACTTTCACTATGCAAGAACACCCTTGAGGAGGAAATATTGCCGGAATTAGAAGCGGCAATTATTCTAGAACTAACTCGTTGTACAAGAAACTGAATATGTATTAAGCGCTCAGAAATGCTAAATTTGTAACATGATGCAATACTTTATCAATGCACAGAGGCTAGCACATGAGTAGGCTCACCCAAAGGTTTTGGCATACATTTGGGTTTTGCTGTTTGGATACCGCTAAATGCACTGATGGGCAGAGTCCTCACTTGGTTTGTGATATGGGGAATCTTTGGGGAGATACAATGGCATATTTCCATAAGGGCTTGTTTTCATACAGTCAGCAGGGCAGGAAATCAATACATTAAAGTGAAGGAAAGGCCATAGCTCAGTGGCAGAGCATCTGCTTTGAATACAAAGGTCGCAGGTTCAATCCCCAGCAGATAGGGCTGGGAGAGAGTCTCTCTCTGACACCCTGGAGAGCTGCTGCCAGTCAGTGTAGATAATGAGCTTGATGGATCAGTGGTCTGACTCTGTATAGGGCAGCTTCCTATGCTCTTGATGCTGCTGCTTTAATTGGTCTTCATTTCTATTCTTTCTACGTTATTTCTCTTTCTTTAAAGCTTGCCTGAACATCGGTGGGAGTGACGTTTAAGGGACCTCAGTACTCTGGAAACAGGATATCTTTGTGTCTGCAAACCTACTATGGAAGTCAGCAAGGTATGGAAAGCATAACTGCTCCACCAGTGACACTGCCCATACCTGAAAGGACTTAAACTTCTTATCTGAATCCTTGGGGGGCAAACCACTTTGGAACAATTTTACCCAGCATCCAGAGCTTCCTCAGACCTAACCTTGCATGCCAAAGAAACAATGAAGACACTGTGGATTGGTGTTTAAGATAATGAGTCTTGCAGCTAAGGGGATTGAACTAAGTGCAGTTTCACACACTCCAGCCATTCCTATTTGCTGGACACGATTTCTTTCTGGACCTTTCCCCAGTTGCGGCTGGTGCCCATTGGGACTGGCGGGACATAAGACAGGGAGACCAACAGCAGGTGGCACCAAAGCCAATGGCAACTAATTCTAGTTTTTTCCACATCCTTCTCCTCCCTGTTGAATTCCACAAGGGCAACATAAAAATGTCAGAGGAACGTGATAGGCACTGCTACCCCTTGGACTGGTTGTAAGCAGAAAGGCAGGAGGGGTGGTGGTGGTGGCTGAGGTCAGACTGACATTGATGGAGCAGAGCCCCATTTGCCCAAAAGGGCCAGTCTCCACGGCAACAGGTGCTAACTTGCTTGCCAGTTTACCTACCTTTGATGGACTGTCTCAACGAATACCAGTGGCTTGGGAAAAACAGCAGGAAAGGTCCTCATGTCCTTCCTGGAGTTGTAACTGTGTGCGTTTGTTTGTTGCATGTATATCCCACCTTTCCTTCAAAAACTCCAGAAGGACACATGATTCCCCCCCCCCCATTTTCCCTCATATTTCATCCTCACAACATCCTTACAACAACTCTGTGAGGTGGGTTAAGCCAAGAGACAGTGACTGGCGCAAGGTTGCTCCGTCATCTTCATGAATGAGTGCGGATTTGAACCCTGCCTCCCAGGCCCTAGCCTGACACTCTAACCACTACTCCACAATGGCCACTGTGGGAAAGAGCATGCTAAACTAGATGGGCCTTTGATCTGATCTAATAGGGCTCATCTTATGCTGAACCCATTTCCCACTTTGCTTCAACCAGCCTGTCTTGCCCAGTAATGACAACCGACTTGGATAATGCAATGCCTCCAGACCACCAGGGCTGAGGCTCCTGTTGAGATCAATGGGACATAGTTTGGGAACTCCTGTGGTGAAAGAGCATGGGTGGAATGTGGATTGTATTCTAGGCATTCCAACGTTCCCTCACCACCCCCACAAGAAAAGATCAACAGCGCAATGAAATCTAATGGCTTTCAGGGTTGAAGATGGCAAGTGACACCAACAAATGTTTCCTGCAGTGTATCTGTAAATCACTTCTTTGGGGCAGGAGTTCCCAAACATTTACAAAGCAACTTGATCAACAACCAGCAATGCCATCAGGGAAGGATCGTAGAGCAGAATGAGCAACACAGCCCCCAAATGCAGCAGGGCTGCCATATCCCATTTTTAAAATGAAAAATGAAATGGACTGCCATTCATCCATCCATCCAAAGCTGCCTTATACTGAGGTAGGCAGCCTTAAATCCAACTGCGAGTCACTTTCCAAGATCTCAGGCAGAGGCTTTTTCCAAACCTGCTACTGTTAATTCTTTTTAGCTTGAGATGCCAAGGACTATCTGCATGCAAAACATGTGCTCAGCTACTGACTCACAGCCCCCTCACTTTGCGACAGCAAGCAAAAACTAATCAACTCCCCTTGCTGTTTTTATTCTCAGCCTTCCCAACCCTAGATTTCTGGGGTGTCCATGTGTCCTGCTTTACAGAGGACTGTTTGGAAGGGCTGCCAAAAGATAGCACTCTGTCTGAAGGTGTCTTCTATTTGAGAGCTCACTGGTTTAAAGATAAGGAGCCATAAAGAGGGAGAGCACAGGAGACTGGAGTCTCCCATCCCTGGACAGCAGACTGAGCAAGCACACGCATCACCTGGTCGGTCGTCCCCTCTATGTTCAGATGTATTTAAATCAAGGCAATTATTTCTAAATTTGCATCTATACACTAGATTACCACGTGCAACATTTCTGCAAATTGGGATCTCTTGTGTCCTCTTTTTACATTTTTTAACATTTATTATTATTTATTACATTTATACCCCACCTTTCTTTTCATGATAGAATCCCAAGGTGGCTTACAGGCAGTCTCCCATCCAGGCACTGACCAGACCTGACCCTGCTTAGCTTCAGCAGGGAGCTGGCCTTATGTGCCTTCAGACCATAGCCTGGGACCTGATGCTAATCTTCTGTGTTGGTAATGCATAACTGGCCATTGCATTAATTTTTCTCTCAAATCGATATATGTCAGCTAGCCCAAAATGGAGAATGTGTATGTTTAGAGCAGGCTTCCCCAGCTTTCTGCCATCAGTTTTGGACAACTCCCATCAACAGCCACGCTGGCAGTGGCCAACGTGAGTTGTAATCCAAAACATCTGGAAGGCACCAGGTTGGGGAAGGCGAATTTAGAACAGCAGGGAGTAACCCATGGAGTCCTCATCTAATTGGCAGAGCATATATGAATAAAAGTATAAACATAAATTGACCCCTTCCCCATGGCCAGCCCTACCATTATTTATTTATTTGTTACATTTGTATACCGCCCCATAGCAAAAGCTCTGTGGGCGGTTTACAACAATTAAAACATTAAAAACAAATACACAAATTTAAAAACACAAATTTAAAAACCAATTAAAACATATGCTAAATGCCTGGGAGAAGAGGAAAGTCTTGACCTGGTGCCGAAAAGATAACAGTGTTGGCGCCAGGTGCGCCTCATCAGGGAGATCATTCCATAATTTGGAGTCCACCACTGAGAAAGCCCTCTCCCTTGGTGCCAGCTTCCCTCCAAGTAGGCACCCGGAGGAGGACCTTGGATATTGAGTGTAGTGTACGGGTGGGTTCGTGTCGAGCGAGGTATTCCATCAGGTATTGTGGTCCCAAGCCATGTATTGATTTTATTTATTTATTTATTTTATTTTATTTTATTTATAGACCGCCCATAGCGAATAGCTCTCTGGGCGGTGAACAGCAGAGTTAAAATACAAAGTTACAATAAAACATACAAGGTCACAACAAGGTAGAGTAAAAAACATTGAATATAAAACATGAATGTTAAAATGCCTGGGAGTATAACCAGGTCTTAACCTGGCGCCTAAAAGAAAGTACCGTAGGCGCCAGGCGTATCTCCTCAGGTAAGCTGTTCCATAGTTCGGGGGCCACCACAGAAAAGGCCCTAGATCTAATAACAATCCTCCGGGCATCCTGATGGGTTGGTACCCGGAGGAGGGCCTTAGATACTGAATGAAGTGAACGGGTAGGTTCATAGCGGGAGAGGCGTTCCATCAGATATTGCGGTCCCACACTGTGTAAGGCTTTATAGGTCAAAACCAGCACCTTGAATCTGGCTCGGAAACAAATAGGTAGCCAGTGCAAACGGGCCAGGACAGGTGTTATATGCGCGGACCAATGGGTCCCCATCAACAACCTGGCTGCCGTGTTTTGCACTAGCTGAAGTTTCCGAACGGTCTTCAAGGGCAGCCCTACGTAGAGCGCATTACAGTAGTCCAATCTAGAAGTTACCAGAGCGTGAACAACAGAGGCGAGATCGTCACTGTCCAGATAGGGGCGTAGTTGGGCTACTAAGCGAAGATGGTAAAATGCATTCCGCGCCACCGAGGCCACTTGAGCCTCAAGCGACAAGGAAGGGTCAAAAAGGACCCCCAAACTACGAACCTGTTCCTTCAAGGGGAGTGTAACCCCATCTAGAACAGGATGAACATCCACCATCTGGGCAGGTAAAGAGCTCACCAACAGTGTCTCAGTCTTGTCTGGATTGAGTTTCAGTTTATTAGCTCTCATCCAGTCCATTATCGCGGTCAGGCAACGGTTCAGCACATCAACAGCCTCACCTGAAGAAGGTGAAAAGGAGAAGTAGAGTTGCGTGTCATCAGCGTACTGATGGCAACGCACTCCAAAACTCCTGATGACCGCACCCAGAGGCTGCATGTAGATGTTAAAAAGCATGGGGGACAAGACCGACCCCTGAGAGACTCCACAATGGAGAGTCCAGGATGTCGAGCAATGTTCCCCAAGCACTACCTTCTGGTGACGATCCGCTAAGTAGGAGCGGAGCCACTGCCAAGCAGTGCCCCCAACTCCCAACTCCGCGAGCCTCCCCAGAAGGATACCATGGTCGATGGTATCAAACGCCGCTGAGAGATCAAGGAGAATCAACAGAGTCACACTCCCCCTGTCCCTCTCCCGACAAAGGTCATCATACAGGGAGACCAAGGCTGTTTCGGTGCCAAAACCGGGCCTAAAACCAGATTGAAACGGATCCAGATAATCGGTTTCATCCAAAAGCGCCTGGAGCTGGCCAGCGACCATCCGTTCCAAGACCTTGCCCAAAAAAGGGACATTCGCCACCGGCCTGTAGTTGTTCAAAACATCTGGGTCCAAAGAAGGTTTCTTCAAAAGAGGTCTCACTACTGCCTCCTTGAGACTACTAGGGACTACTCCCTCTCTCAAGGAGGCATTTATCACCTCTTTGGCCCAGCCGGTGGTTACAGCCCTGCCGGCCTTCACCAGCCAAGATGGGCAAGGATCCAGGGCGGACGTGGTCGCCCGCACCATTCCAAGCACCTTGTCCACTTCCTCAAGCTACACCAACTGAAATTCATCCAACAATGGAGGACAAGACCGCGCTCTGGACACTCCAATGGAATCATCTGTAATAACATCAGAGTCTAAGTCCTGACGGATGCAAGCAATCCTGTCTTGGAAGTGTTCCGCAAAAGCTTATAGGTTAAAACCAGCACCTTGAATTGAGCTCGGAAACATACAGGCAGCCAATGCAAGTGGGCCAGAATCGGTTTTATATGTTCAAACCATCTGGTCCCTGTTACCAATCTGGCCACTGCATTTTGCACAAGCTGCAGCTTCCAAACCATCTTCAAAGGCAGCCCCATTTGGCAGAGAGAGGCGGCTGTCTCAAGCAGCAGATTTTGGGTGATGAGGAGTGGTGGTGAGGTGTGGGAGGATACAGCTGTGTATGCCACTTGGCCTGCCCTGTGGCCCCTAAGTTAGTCCGCTGGTCTCAGATGTTGTGGAAGATGCTGTCCCATAGTTGAATCTTACTCAACACTGATGATGGAAAGATCTGTCAATTTCAGTTCTCTCAGTTTCTCATTGTTCCAGTCTTAAATTCAGTTCTCCTCATTTCTGCAGCAATGAAGGTTTTGTTTTTAGAATTCACATAAAAATTCTCCAGCATTTTAGTGCAAATTTCTCTTAGACTGCTTTCACACTGCACTTTATTTCGTTATTCTAACGATTTCTTACCTGGTAATTTGTGCATTATATTTGATCTTTCACATGATGCACAAGCTAGCTCCAGAATTCTAGTGGAATGTAGTAGAAGTTTAGCACAAATTTCCATGATAAATGATACCAGAAATAATTCGTTAGGAAAGCTGGGAACCCGGAAGATTGCAGGAGTTTTTCGCTAGCTGCAGCCGCTCATGTGACAGGCATCCCAGCATGCACTGCGTCCCCCCCCTTAGTCATGTGGGGTGGGTGGGTGTTTGCCTGATGAATGTTGTACCGGTATTCTGCATCAGCACAGATAGCAGGAACATTTCCCAACGCCCACCCAAATTTAAAGAATTTTAAAAGTCAGATCCTAAGGGGAGAGGGCTTGCATAGTGACAGGACAAGATCTTAGATCTCCTACACAGTGGGGAACAGTGTGCATGTGCATAATGGATGAAGGACGAAAACAAGACTTTCATTGCAGCCATGTAAAAGACCATTGCACAAAATGCCGGTATAACGGCTGAAAACAACTTCCTTAACACAAAAGGTACTGCAGTATGAAAGGGATTTTAGAAATCGGGACAGAAGCGCTATCTTTTTAATTTGTTAAACTAACGCAATCAGCCCCATGTGTGAAAGCAGCTTTAATGAACACATTTTGCATGCGCCATATGTACACATGTTTGCAGGCAATTTCTCCTAATATAATGCATTCTATATGTTATTTCCACTTATATTCATTTTATGCTCACTCGCCCTAGTATATGCATTCTTGTACAAGTTGTTTGCTTGGAGAACAGCATCACTAAATACAGACAAGTGTGAATTTGAAAGGATGGCTGTGTCTCTTGTCTCATATTGTTTCAGAAAGTGTGAATAAATGCGAACTGAATCAATTTTTTTGCCTATCCCTAGCCTCTAGGTATGGAATTTGGGCAGTGGGTAGGCAGGATTGTCCTTCTCCTTAGAATCTTTGAGTCAGTCATGTTCATTTCAAAGTATTCCTTAAATATCAGTGTACCTAACCAGACTTCAGTTTCATTCCATACCAACAGCCTTAACGACGGGATTCTTTAACAGCTAGTGCTGCTGTTATACTGCTATTTAACCATTCATTTTACCTGCTGCACTGTTTCTATTTTATTTTATTTTGCACATAAAAATTACACCCAAGGCAGAGATGCTGTCATCACTATTAATGAATTTCTGTTATTTACTAATGCTGCTTTGGACATTTGGAAAGCTGAAAGAGCAGGTTAGAAATAGTTGTGAAAAATAAATAAAATACAAATAAAACACAAACAAATCCTCTGTAAAGAAAGCTCCTGGCTGCAGTACAGCTGTCCAGGGACAGAGAACTGGCGATTAAATTGATTCCCATCCAATACACTACAGATTCTCTTGTTTTCACTTCATATCCAATATACTTTGCCATAAGAAAATATCGAACTATTTACAAATATCTCAATGGAACATTCCCCCAACTATTCAAGCCTCCAAGTCTGATTATATTTCCTGTGCTTACCTTCCAGAGCAAAACCAGATGTACAAGGTGCACACAGAGGAATCCTAACATTTCCTTCACCAAAACCTAAACTCTCTGATCCTTAAGAACGTACATACATGCAGTGTTTTAAGCTTAAGGAAAAGCACATGTGGGGTTTTTTGGGGGGAGGGGAGGTGTCAGTGTGGAACAGGCTGGCTGGTTTAACTCAAATCCATTCTAATAAAGCAGCGCTGAAGGCTCTGTGGGTCAAGGTTGGTCCTGGTTCAGTTTTACACACACACACACACAAACACACAAAACATATTTTAAAAAAAACATTTCTACAGATCAGTGTGCCAGTTTAAAATTGTTTCAGCACTATGATTGTAAGGAATCTCATTGTTGAGGCAGGAGATATTTGTCCTGTGACTCCTGTCGACTGATTTATGGACAATACTCTCCCTGTAGCTGGTGGATAAAATTACTGGGGAGGAATGCCAACATTAAGCAATCTAAGCCTAGGGAACCTAAACTTGAACTTGTCCCAAAAACACAGGTTGGAAGCACACACACTACCAAAAGCCAGAAGTCACAAGCTGCAGCCATGAGGCTAATTCTTCCTTTCTCCTTAATGTTTTAGTTCAGCTAGCAGTGTATTGTGATGCTTTGTGCTTCTTAGGAATGGTGAAGAAATTAGTTTGTTCTGCATGTTAAAGTGAACTGACCTAGTCTGTCAGTCTCCGACTTAAATGAGGATCACAGCACACCCATCAGCTGAATTACACATTTCTCCAAATTTCGTATGCAGTTTCAACTGAGGGTGGGGGGAAGGATTGTGTACACAAATATTTCTTATTGGAAGAATATTGAAAAGCATACAAAATGTGTATTTTAGTGAGAATGTATTATACAGCCCCAAGAGTGGCTGTATACTTTAGTCAGCACAGATTTTTCACATTCCGCAATCTTAAATTGAAAATACCCCCCATGCCATTCTGATCGTTCCCGTAAGCTTATTTCAAAACAAAACCTTACAAAACTTATAGTCCTGAACTCAGAAACACTTGCTTAACCGATGTTAAAATACCTGGGAGAAGAGGAAAGAGGATTAAAGCTTCAATTTGGGAAGACTGCAAAACACTGCCCTCTTCAAAATTTAAACCTCTCTGACTCCTATACACAAGAGAGAAAAAGACTGAAAGCTTACTTATTCAATCTGTGAGATGTTCAGAAAAGCAGGAAAAAGCACGTTTCTGAGCCTTGGGCCAGTCACTGCCTCTCAGCCTCAGAGGGAGGCAATAGTAAATACCCTCTGAATACCGCTTACTATGAAAACCCTGTTTCATAGGGTTGCCATAAGTCAGAATCGACTGCAGGGGAGTAAATCCCACTGAACTCAATAAGCATGCAAATGATCAATCCGTTCTTAGCAAACTTGTGCAGGATCCCATTTCTTACCTCACGGTTTAAAAAGCAGGGAAATTCACTAATAGGCAAAAAAAAACACCTTGTGGTTTAAGAATGTACTTTTTTTTACCCAACAGATATTTCTATCAAACTTTAAATAGCAGGGAAATTGGGCAGCTATAGTGAATGCACCAGGGAAGCAGAGACCTGACCTCCTATCTGAGATATTGTACTGCCCTACAAATTTGTCAAAATGCAAACAAAATTTGGGTTGGTCTTTCACAGTCTAATCCACTTCCTGCATAGCTTGGAAGAATCCAGGAAGTGGATTAGACTGTGAAAGACCAACCCAAATTGTGTTTGCATTTTGACAAATTTGTAGGGCAGTACAATATCTCAGAGAGGTCGTCAGATCTCCTGCTCCCCTGGTGCATTCACTATGGCTGCCCAATTTCCCTGCTTTTTAAAGTTTCATAGAAATATCTGTTGGCTATAGGTACATTCTTAAACTGCAAGGTTTGTTTGCCTATTAGTGAATACACACAATTTAAATGCTATTGTTGTGTGATTTTTTCCCATCCGCAAAAAATTAGACAGAAGAGACGTACGATGGAGCACATGTGCAACTGACACAAAATGGAAATAGGCTAATACATCCATCCCTAGAGTTTCCTTTCTTCTCTCTCCCCATCCCCCCACAAAGCCCCCCCATGAGTGCCACGGAATATGGGTGGGGAAAGGTGCAACTCTGTGACATTGTGACATAAGGGAAGTTGTACTAAACATTAGACCAGAGATCAAGGCCAGTGGCATGATCAGCACAGGACTTTGGAGCAGATGTCCAGGGCTCCACTCAGCAGAATGAGTAGGAGTGACCCCACATTTTAAAATAATATGCATTACCATCTAAAGACCACCCCACAGCCCTCATCATCCAGAGTTCAGAAGTATCTAATTGCACCACTGAACAAGATCTTCATAGAAAATGTGGTTCCAACATCAGTGATTTGCTAATTTCTGATCTTCAGTTAGAGCCACAAAAGTCCTATCCAATTTCTTGAATCCATTCACCGGTTGCAAAATGGGGGGAGGGGAAATTATCTGAAGGATTTGCAGAAGAAGCAAAGCCAGGCGCAAACCTTTCTGCCACCACAATGGAAGCCACAGGAACATAAGGAGCTGCCCTTTATCGAGTCCGACCATTGGTCCATCTAGCTCAGTATTTTCTACACTGACCGGCAGCAGCTCTCCAGGATATCAGACAGGGGTCTCTCCCAGTCCTACCAAGAGATGCAGGGATTGAACCTGGAACCTTCTGCATGCAAAGCAGGTGCTCTGCTACTGAGCTACAGCCCTTCCACTCCTAGGATTCCTGGCTGCTGCCATATTCCCCTGCCCCTTAACTCCTTTGAGCAACGTCAGAAAGCACTGTCCTCACTCGGATTGGCTTCAGAACAATGCTGTGTTGTGACATCCTGAAGCCAATTAGAATTTGGGCAGGGCATCCTCCCTGCCCTCGCTTAAGGAAACTGTGGGATTAAAAATGGCAGTGACCAGGAGCACTCCCTCCAGGACCTCAAATGATGATGACTTCTTTACATTTGTCAGTCACTTTGTACAAAAAAAATGTCTCAAAGCAATTCAACAAGATAAAATACCATAAATAAAAACAATTTAAATCCAGGAAAAAATTAAGCGATGAACTCAAAATACGTAATATGCTCATCCAAAACTTGTTAATAAAGGGCAAGTCCTACCCACCCCACTGAAAAATAAGCACCACAATGGAAGGTAACTGAATTACCAAAGGACTGGGTGAACACAAAGGTCTTAGCCTACCACCTAAAGACTGACAATGATGGCACCAGGTGCATGTCCCTGAAGTAAGTTTTCCACTTCTCAGAAGACCCAATTTCAAGAGGCCATCCTCCCCAGCTTCCTCAAGTGTGGCACATGGTGATGGAAAACACAAGCCAAAGGAAAGGTTAGAGGAGACAATCTGCCCTGCCCGGGAGCCATCAGACTTCAAGCTGAAACTTGGCCCCTCCTCCAGTTTCCAAATGTTCATTGGCAGCTCTGTGGAGATTCTAATGCATACACAGGCCTGCTATCATAGCTCCCACTTCTCTCCTTGGGTTAAGTGTTCACTTTTTCTTACACTAAATAAAGCTGCAGTTAAGCACTGCCAATCCAATGATCATAAACCAAGGATAGGGAATCTGTAACCCTCCAGATGATGTTGGACTCCAACTCCCACTAGCCTCAGCCAGGATGGCCACTGGTCAGGGATCATGGGAGTTGTAGTCTAACAACATTGGGAGTGTCACACAGGTTTCCCACCAAGGCAATACACAAAAATGTAGATGATCGTCCTACCTGGAAACCTGATTTCATGATGGACTTCTTGGGGGGAGGGTTTGTTTGTTTGGTTGGTTTTTGCATATGATTTTTGTTCATTATTAGAAGCATTTTGTTGCAAGCCTTATGTTTTTAATGCCACATGTATACCTACTAGGGGTGTGCTAGAATTCCACCCAATTAGGATTTGGTACCGAATTTCCCATTAATTTGCTTATTCTCTGTTGCTGCAGATCAGATGTTTATCTGGTGATTTTCCGCAGCTATTTTCAAAAATGGACTTTAAAAAACACCATCTAAAATATTGATATTAAGTAGAATAATTTTATCAATTATTTCCTTTATCAACTTCTTTTTCCAAAATATCAATATTTAGTTTCAAAACATCAACATTTCCTTTAAAATAATCTATATTTCCCGATATTAATATCATTATTTTTTGCAAGGGGGGAAAAATGGATCCGTAAAAGCAGCAGCTACAACGAACAAACTTGACTTGATACTGGCCTGTTAGTTCATCGGTATGCTTTTGAACTGGCACCGGCCAACAGAGCCCATCCCTAATATCAACAAAATTACTTTGTGCTAGCACCTCTTGGCAAACAACAGAATTCCTTGAACCAACATAGTATTCCAATGCTCATCTGTTGTCATCCCCAGCAAACATATCTAAAACTCAGGATCCAACCAGTGCCATCACAAGACATTTTACTCCTTGAAGCGGAGCACCCAGTGACATTCTTGCACACCCCTACTGGAGCCAACACCATTGTCTACCATTCGGTCATCAAGTCCTGCCTTTACCTGTCCCTCTCTGTCCCACCACCTGAAGCAGCCTGCTTCATCTTGCCACATGGACAGGACAGCCCTGTATGCAGCATAGAGGGAGAAAAGCGGTGCAATTCAGATTTTAATGCCCAATTCAGATTTTAATGCTAAATGCAAATTCAGAACCTCCCTAATCTGCACTTTCTGAAATACAGCTGTCCTTTGAAATTCACACTCCTCTGAATTTTGTGATCCAGTTCTCCATCCAAATGCATATAATTAGGGGGAAGTGTGCATTAAAATGTATAAGTGAAAAAAGCATAAATAGCATATAAAATGCATTGTATTAAGGGAATGTGCAAAAACATGGATATCAGCCAAAAATGCATACAAAAATGTTTGTAATAGGAAAAATTTGAAGTGCCGACAAATTTTCATGAGGACTTTAAAAAAATGACAAACTGATGCTGAAATGTGGAGAACTTGTAAAATGAAAAACTGAAATGGACATTCGCTCATAAGGAACTCTCACTTCATGGGAAAGGGGTCTGCCTTAGCCTCAAGGAGAAGAAACAGCAACTTTCTTGTTCTGTGGCTGATTTGGGTCCCACAAAGTTTAATAAGTGTGCACCTTCTGTTTGAAAGTTCAGCTCAATGTGAATAGAATCCTGTCCTATAACACAAATTCCAAGAGTGCCTCTCCAGACTCAGTAGCCAGAGCGGAACTTTCCCTTGGGTGGGTGGGTGGCTGGAATTCAGACCCTCCCTTGTTCCCAGCAAAATGGGCCACTTCAAGATGGTCGCCAACGGTGCTCGCAAGGAGCTGGAAAAATGTCCCCCAACGCCAGACCTTTTCAACTAATGCAAAAGGAGCCTCCCACTTGCAATTTATTTAGTTTAATCCCATGTGCCCAAAGAAAGTATTTATAGTTTTGTTACACTTTGCTCTGGAGCTAAGAATGAAGTGATTTTTTGCACTTATTCCATTTCCTTTAATAGCTTACACACTTTTGTTTTGTTTTTTCAATGTCTTCTTATTTGGGAGCTTAATTATGCTGTTGTCGCCCATGCTGGCACTGTACAAGGCCAAGATAAATAACAAACCCAATACTGAAAAGAGAAGCCTGCCCATCTCAGGTCCAAACAATGCAATTATTTAAATAGTAACATGCTCTGAGGGGCCCTGGCCAGCCAGTCCATCGCAAAAGGGAGCAATTTAGGACGGTGCACGTTTTGAACATTTAAGCTGTTAAGTTACTGGTGACCCTGTGTAACCTGTGCAAAGATCCTAGGCACCTTAGTGCAACAGCCACATTCTTTAGGAACAATGGAACTGTCAATCCAAGGTGTGGGGGCTTCCCAAAGGAAATGTTACGTTTCTCAGTAGTTAGCATATGCTTATTACTGGGGGTGGAGGCAAGGGAATTGGTTGGTTTCCCTCCTCCAACAGAGATTAAAATCATTGTGGATCTCATCGTGCCTTCAGGGCAAAAATGCCATTTGCTCACCCACAATAGGTGAATTCTTAAGGATGAAAAAGTACATTCATCTAGAGGGATTAATGACCAGATCAGTGTGTTATTGCAGGGTTGAGCCCAGAGATCAAACTGAAATGGAATTTCTGCCTGGGATAGTTTTGCAAGTTGAGCTCCACCTCATTTGAAACCCAGCACGAATACAGAGTTCGGTGGGAGCTGCGTGCTTTGTCTCTGCCATAGATTCATTGCAGGAATGAGGGAGAGATCTGCTTCAGTATGCATTTAAGGGTGAGCCTACCTAATTCTCACTTTCCAAAATATTGCACAAAGCAAAGCACAGCCATCCTTCAAAATGTGCATATAAATGCATATATTAATGAAAATAACACAGAAAATGGCATATTGCATTGTATTAGGGGAACTTGCTTTGTATATAAAATGTATATATTAGGCAAAACCACGTACAAATATGTATAAATTCACACAAAAAATGCTGATTAATTTTCATGAGGACTTCATCCATCTGCAAGTTGTGGTGGGTTAAATTCCCCCCGACTGACTGCCCCAGCTTCCTCTCTACAAAATAAAATAAAAATCATAGTGATCTACCTAACACTATACTCAGAAAACACACTTTTCCATCTGCCTTTGGGCAAAACCAAACATAATGTCTAGAAATCCATGATTAGGAACCCCTGCATTTTTTGCTTTGCTAAATTAGTGGTCTTATAACATAAATCTCTGGGGGGAAAACACATTAAACACATGTAACATGACACAAGTAGCTGGTTTTCAGCAATAGCTCTGCAATTATCAGGAGGCAAAATAGAACAGATTGACCCACAGTGATTTAGAATATCCTGCACTGCCAAATAACCAAAAGCAACGTTCAGGCTTTTGCATTGCATGTGTAACTTACCTTTCTGTGTTCAATTGAGGACTGCGGAATGACAAGCTGAAATCCAAGGACCACTATAGAACTTAGAAGCCTGCAGGACAAAATAGTTTCTGCTGAGTTCCAAGATTCAGGCAAAACCACAAGCAACTTCTTATGTTGGATCATATAACCAGAGCTTCTCCCACACACATACCCCGTCACTGCTAAGCAGCCACAGACCACACATCTGGGCTTCTAGGTCAGCATGGAGAGCAACTTCCAGGCAGGGTTGAACTCTGACACTTTCTGCGTCTAAATTAATCACTGCGGGGCCCACCAGAAAACTTACACCGCCACACATCAAGTCTCTCTGGGACAACCTCAAAGGGACATGAATGTCTAGGGGAAAATAACAGCAGTAATTTTGAAAAACCCAGACTAAAACAAACTATAGGATGTAGCTTTTGTCTCCCTGTTCCAGATGCTACACTTCATTCTACTGGTTTAGAATTATAACGCTCCCTATTCTTGGTGCTCAAGCTGAGCTACAATGTAGATCAGGAATTGGGAACGTTCTCTCAGTCCAAGGGCCACACTGCCCTGTGGACAGCCTTCCACATGCCAGTGGTGGGTGGGGCCAGAAGCAATGGGGGACGGAGCAACAGATGCGTCTCTTACCTTTCTACAGTAGGCTACGTTCCAGATGCAGAAAAGCCAGAGATCTTTCACACACACACACACACCCCGCCACCTTCCATCTAGGCAGGCAAGAGGTGTTATCACAGTTAAGGGCACGTTCCAGGCAGCCAGAAGCATTCAGGGATGGCACAGAACAGGACCCAGGAAGGAAGCGGCTTCAGGGGAGTCCTGAAGGCTTCGTTGCTCTGAGTTGTATTACTTGCATACATTGTTTAGAGATATTTAATTATGTTACTTAGAATGAGGGATGAGGAAATGTTGAATTTGCATTGTATTAATTATATCGATTCTTTTTTGCTGGGATTTCTAAACCACTTAGAGATTTCTGCTGAAATATGAATCCGTACATTTATTAATTAAATAAATAAATGAAGAATTGTTTAAAAGGCCTGGAAGGCCTCACTTGGCCCCCTGGGTCTGAGGTTCACCACTCCTGATATAGAGGATAGACATGTTTAAAACTGTTTTTAATATTGTATTTCTAAATTGCTGACACATGCCCAAGACAGTATGGTGATGGGCAGGTAAGAAATAATAACAATAAAATAGGCAGACCCTGTTAATTTTTAAAAAAGTCTACCCCAGCCCTGCCTTCGTCCTGGACACTTTATTCCATTCTCCTCCCTTCCCCCAAAAGATGTTCAACATTGTTTGGCTATCTGGCATGCTCAGTCCATGTTGCACTGTTGGGGCGAGGCGGGGGGGGAGAATGCAATGAGGTATCCAGGAGGAAGGCGAGTCTAGGGAAGAATTTTTTGAACTGCTGCAAGCCTCAGGGTTTCACTGAGCACATTGTTCTCTCCCCCCCCCTTGTGGAGGCAACTGTTCTGGTTAACCTTCCTGAGAAAGCCAGGCAATCAATCACACTCCAACTATCCCCAGGGACAGTCCTCCTCTTCTGCCCCTTATCTCTGGTTAAGTCACTGTTTTTCTCTTCTGGGAATTCCTTGTTAAAATCGTAGAATCATAGAATAGTAGAGTTGAAAGGAGTCTATAAGACCATCAAGTCCAACCCCCTGCGCAATGCAGGAATCCAAATTAAAGCATTTCCGACAGGTGGCTGTCCAGCTGACTCTTGAACGCCTCCAATGTTGGAGAGCCCACCACCTCCCTGGATAATTGGTTCCATTGTCGTACCACTCTAACAGTGAGGAAGTTTTCTTGATGTTCAGCCGAAATCTGGTTTCCTGCAACTTGAGCCCATTATTCCTGGTTCTGCACTCTGGGATGCTCAAGACGAGATTCTGGCCCTCCTCTGTGTGAAAACCTTTCAAGTACTTGAAGAGTGCTATCACATCTCCCCGCAGTCTTCTCTTCTCAAGGCTAATCATGCCCAGTTCTTTCAGTCTCTCCTCATAGGGCTTTGTTTCCAGTCCCCTGATCATCCTTGTCACCCTCGTCTGAACCCATTCCAGTTTGTCTGCATCCTTCTTAAAGTGTGGTGTCCAGGACTGGATGCAATACTCAAAATGAGGCCTAACCAGTGCTGTATAGAGGGGAACAAGTACTTCACACAGTTTGGAAACTATCCTTCTGTTAATGCAGCCTAATATAGAATTTGCCTTTTTTGCAGCCACATCACACTGTTGGCTCATATTCAGCATGTGATCAACAATAATTCCAAGATCCTTCTTGCGTGTAGTATTACTAAGCCAAGTATCCCCCATCACATAACTGAGCATTTGGTTTCTTTTCCCTAGGTATAGAACTTTGCACCAATCCCTGTTAAATTTCCTTCTATTGTTTTCAGCCCAATGCTCCAGCCTTTCAAGATCACTTTGAATTATGTTTCTGTCCTCCAGGATATTAACTATCCCTCCCAATTTTGTATCATCTGCAAATTTGATAAGTATTCCCTGGACCTCCTCATCTAAGTCTTTAATAAAAATATTTAAGAGTACTGGGCCCAAGACCAAGTTCTACAGTACCTTCCCTCAGTTTGAGCAGGAACCATTGATAAGTACTCAGCACGATTCTGTATTCAACTGTGGATCCACCTGATAGTTGTTCCATCTAGCCCATGTTTAGCTAGTGTGCTAATCAGAATATAATGGGGCACTTTGTCAAAAGCTTTGCTGAAATCAAGATATATTATGTCCACAGCATTTCCTCAATCTACCAGGGAGGTTATCCGATCAAAAATGAGATAAGATTAGTCTGGCAGGATTTTTCTTGACAATCCCTGCATTGCTTTCAAGGTGCTTACAGACTGACTGCTTTATAATCTTCTCCAGGATTTTCCCAGGGATAGATGTCAGGCTAACTGGTCTGTAGTTCCCAGGTTCCTCTTTTCTGCCCTTTTGGAAGATAAGGGCCAACATTAGGCTTCCTCCAGTCATCCGACACTTCACCAGTCCTCCACAATTTCACAAAAATAATAAACAGTAGTTCTGAGAGTTCTTCACCCAGTTCCTTCAATACTCCAGGATGCATTCATCAGGCTCTGGGGATTTGTACTCATTCAAAGTGATTAGGTATTCCTTGACCATTTTTCTATTAATCTCAAGCTGCAATTCTGCCCCTGCAACTTCACATTTCCCAGGAGGGTCATAGATCCTCCTTTGGGAAAAGACTGAGCCAAAGTAGGAATTGAGCACTTATGCCTTTTCTTTGTCCTCTGCTATCATTTTGCCATCCTCATTTCTTTTCTCTGCCTTTTACTATGGATGTACCTGAAGAAAGCTTTTTTGCTGCTTTTAGCATACCTCACTAACCTCAGCTCATTCTCAGCTTTAGCCTTCCTGATGCCATCCCTGCAATTCTGTGATACCTGCCTGTACTCTTTCTTTGTAGTCTGGCCTTCCTTCCACTTCCTGTATGTGTCCTTTTTTGTTTTCAGGTCATCTCTAAGCTTTTTGTGAAGCCACATTGGCTTCTTCTGCTGTCTTCCCCTTTTTTTCCTTGATGGAATTGCTTGCCATTGTGCTTTTAGAATTTCCTTCTTTAGAAACTCCCACTCATCTTGGACTCCTTTTCTCATTAGGGTAACTTGCCACAGAACGGTACTTATCATTGTTCTGAGTTTATTAAAATTGCCCTTCCTGAAGTCCAGGGTAAGCAAATGGCTACACTCAGTTTTTGCTTCCTTTAAAATCAAGAACTCAAGTACATGACATGGTCAGTTCTACTACTTGCAATTCAAAGGGCGGGGGAAAGGAATAGGATTTACTAATCTGTGTGCAAAGATGTGCATTTCCATGAATATATTCTGCAAAGAATCCCACGCAAGAGGCTACTCTTTGGGAATGAGCAGAGACCTTAATCTTCAAAGCAAATTGCTTAACGGATTAAAAGTTCTCACTCCAGAGCTAAAAGTCCTTAGAATTTGAGTGATTATTCCACACCAAGCTTATCCCAACCATTTTCCAAAGAGAACATTATAATCAGGGCCTGTCTGTGTGTGTGCGTGGAAACCCAACTGGACAATGGAGCTCCTTTCTAGCATGCTCTGGGTATATGTCTGGTAGACTCAAATTGCAACGCTGTTATCAACTTTCTGTTTCAAGCACAGAGGAATTTTGGCAGGAATCATACAGTCCTTCCTGAGGAAAACCTCCTCATTTTGATTCAGTGTGCTGTGATTTAAGTGAATATATTGATATATTTTATGTTGTGTCAAGTGATAGTTTGTTTTGGCTGAATTAACTGCATCTTACATGCTTTTCCGTGCCTGCTTTTTTTTTTTTTTTTTTTTAAAGGAGCTTTCCTCCCAACCTTACAAAAATAGATCCTTCTGATTCCACAGGGATTTGCTACAGGCAGACAATATTAAGATGCAAGAAAGTCACAAAGCAGAGCCAAATAAAACTGGAAAAGAAATAAAATCAGCACAGTACTTTGGAATGGGAACACAGATGTCACAGCCAAGGAGGAAAATGCTTCTGCGAGTCACAACAAAAATAATCTGGGATGTGTCACTTGCAAATATGTGTTAATATAGGGCAGGAAAAGGCTTTCCTATGGAGACAGTACTTTCACTCTCTGCTAAAGTCACTATTACATTCAATTAACCCAGCCTTTCCCAACCAGTGTGCCTCCAGATGATGTTGGACCACAATTCTCATCTTTCCTGGCCATTGGCAATGCTGGCTGAGGCTGATGGGAGTTGTGGTCCAACAACATCTGGAGGCACACTGGTTGGGAAAGGCTGAATTAACCTATCTGGAAAACACATATAAATTAAAGCTGCAATCCGAAAAATATTTACTAAGGATTAAGCACAGGAACATAGGAAGCTGCCTACACTGGGTCAGACCATTAGTCCATCTTGCTTGGCGTTGCCTACTCTGACCGGCAGCGGCTCTCCAGGCAGCCTTTCCCAGCCCTACCTGGAGATGCTGGGGGTTGAACCCGGGACCTTCTGAATACAAAGCAGATGCTCTCTCACTGAGCTACAGCCCTTCCCCCCATTGAACACAGTGGTGCTGATTTCAGAGTGAACATAGGATTGCACTTTAAGGGCCAGTGGAGGCTGGTGGCTCCAATGTCAGTGGGGCAGTGAATCCACTCTGGGTTTTAGTCTGAACTGTACAGCTCCTTGAAAGTTTGCACTAAAACCCAGAGCGGATTCACTGCCCCACTGATATTGGAGCCACCAGCCTCCACAGGTGAGGGGAACTTATGAACAGGGTTACCATTGTGTTCCTAGTAAGTCACATTGTGGAAGGCAACCAATATCAAGACCTAAAAAACGTGAACCACCCCATTCCACCCTGACAGCCTCTACAGCAGAAGTGGGGAAGCTCAGGCCCAAGGAGCAAATAGCTCCACCTCTCCAAGGCCTCTCTCTTCAGCCCGCTGGGCTCTTCCCAGGCCACGCCCCTCACTAGCCATTCTCTGTGCCCTCCTTGAGTGCCGGAATGCATCCTCAACCTGGGATAATGCCTCTTGCCTGCCTTGATAAGGATAGAGAAGTGCTGACACCTCCTACATGGCTAGGATGCAGCCCACAGCACAAAGGTAAAAGTTATATCTGTTGCCTCTGACCCCACCCACCACTGGCATGTGGCCCCCAGAAGGTTGCCTGTGGTGGAATGTGGCCCTCATTGCTGAAAAAGGTTCCCTGCTCCTTGCCCTGCAGGAAAATAAGAATAGATTCTCCAAGGTGCAATGTCCAGTGTATGTCACTTGGGGGGAGGAATACTTACCTTAAAGAGCCTTTAAAATTGTCTAGCATGGTTGTGGACCCTTAATTACAATGTGTCTGGGAGAAAATAGCTCCTTCCAGTGTAAGAAAATTTCAGGGTGGTTATAGAAAAATCCTGGGGGAAACAAAAGCAAAACAAAACAAAACCAGGATCAATTACTTATCAGCATTTCTTATGAAGCACATTCCTATGAAACTTACGATGTGTTCAGAGCTACAGCTTATATTCAAAGGGCCATGTTAATGTATACATGCTTATTAGAGACAGCAACATCTGGTTATGGCTTCCATATGAGAAAACCAGAGGCGCCAGTGAAACTCATTCATCAGACACTCGGATACAAATTTCAGGTCAATGCATGCTCACCTCAAAAGCAAAAAAGTGCTATGCATTAGGAGCCCTGGATTCATAGATTTGTAGAGTAGGAGGAGGCCTTCTAGTCTAACCCATGCTCAATGCAGAAACTCCGGAGCTAAAGCACTCCCAACAGTTGGCTACCTAGCCTCTGCTCAAAGACCTCTAGCAAGAGAAAGCCTGCTACCCCTCTAGGTAATCGGTTCACTTTTTAGACTACTCCTACTGTCAGGAAGCTTCTCCTAATCTACCCTCTTGTATCTTAAGCCCATTAGAGTCGGTCCTGCTCTCTGGATCAACAGAGAACAAATCTTTGCCATCTATGGAACAACTGTTGAGATATCTGAAAGGTGGTCACATAGAAGAGACCATATTCTCCTCTGACTGAGATTAAAATCCAAGCCAGAAAAGGATTCCCAGTTTACCTGCCTCTCTTTATTGTAATTGCCTGGAACACAGAGATATGACCATGAAACTTGGTATAGGTGACTGCAACATAATTCTTCATTTGAACACTGGTTCAACTTCCACACCTACTTTTTAGGGAGAGACATTTTGCTTTTTGTTAACTGATAGGAACAGAGCCCTTGCCTTCATCTGTGTGTCAGTCACAGTAGTCTATACTGGGCTAAATGGAAAACAGTCTTACCTGGTATATAGCAGCTTCTGAAATTCTATGTATTCCTACAAAATGGTCGCCTACCTGGACTTCACAATTAGAAGGCCCTCACAGGAGAGGTTGGGGAGAGAGCATGTATTCCTTATCACATATAAAGTTAAAAAGTTCTGTCCTGTTCTGTATTAAACTGTCTTCCAACCAAATGGGCTAAAATCTAGCCCAGGAGAACTTTTCCACTGCAAAATTTACACAGACATAGATCTACAATGTGGTCCTTCAAGGACAGGAGTGGGTAACCTCAGGCCTCTCTATCCAGCCCTTGGGGGTCTCCCCAGGCCTTGCACCTTCTGCAGGCCACACCTCTCCACACCCTCCTTGTTGTTTTTGCTTGGCTGGAGTATGTTTCTGAACGGTGATAACACCTCTTGCTTGCCTGGATGGAAGACAGAGAGTTGTGTGTGTGTATATATATATATATACACACCTCTGGCTCTTGCATGCCTGACTTCTGTCACCTCTGATGCTCTGCTCACTTTTGCCTCTGACCACACCCCGTTTTTGCATATGGCCCTGCCCACCATTGGCATGCAGCCCTCAGAAGGCTGGCTAAGAGGGAATGAGGCCCATGGACTGAAAAAGGATCCCCACCTTTGTTCTGCAACATTGATGCCTGCATGGCAGTAAACAAGGATCTCAAATTTCAGCCAATTATCATTTACTTTTTTCCCCTGAAGAATTTTCTTTCAAAAAGCAATTCCAACTGAATCCTTGTATTTGGTGCATTATCAACACCATCTTCAAACCTCAGCCAATTTAAGATAAAAGAAGTCCATTAAAATTGATCCAGGGAAGTAGATTTAAGCACCTGTAGAGACTTTTCCTTCCAAAACAAAAAGAGACTAGAACAAAATATATCCCAAGGAATTCCCTACTGGTTCCTGAATCCTGTATTTGGGAATTTTTTTACCTCAGCCAATGGAAAGTCTTGGGGTACTGAAATCCTCTGGGGTTTTTCCAAACATAAACCTAAGTTGCACATCCCAGACCAACTAATATATGGTTCAAAATCTCATAATCCTTCAGATTTTGCAATTCTTTTGAGTTTTGCAATACAGTTCTCATCTCAAAAGTACCCAAATGTGTAAAAAGAAAAAAATACATTTTGGATAAAATACATTTAAACATATTTAAATACATATTTTTATATAAGTACATATTTAAATCTCTATTTAAGAATGAACTTTCATACCACTTTTTAAATTGCAGATTAATGCAGAAACAGGATGGAACAAATTTATGAATTAATGCATGCAAAATTGGCATGGACTCGAAATAGACTGATTCGGCTATCCCCTAATTTGAGGTAGTAAAATGCCCCACAGTAAGCTATGCGCATGTTGTGTCAAGAAGGATCAGTTTCCCAGGATCAGTTTTTGTTTGAAAAAACCCGTATGTTCACTTAAAAATACAGAAAATACAAACCACATGACATTCTCCCTCCATCCCAAGAAGAGGGTAGTAAAATGCCCCCCAAAGCCTATAAAGTTGTTTTTAACTGTTGTTGTTTCTGTTGAATAAGGTTTAAAACTGAATCTACCTCTTCTACAGGCCCAGTTTTTGTCGCCTTGCTGCTTACAACTAGCACAGTGTTCAACTTGCAGGGCACTGAAGTAAAACATTACAGCATTGCTTCTTGTAGATAAAGTGTTATCCTTTTCTGTCAACCAATCAGATAACTGAAAGATTGCCAGGAAAAGCCAGGGTTTATCTTATAAACCACCATGTGCACAGCTCAGTACAAAGCTTACAACCTGTTTATTGTAGAAACTTTGACATTATCGGCCAGATAACACTGGATTTAGTTATCTGCCCAAGACAAACATGGCTTGTAATTTTTCTAAAAACAGTTAAACAGCTCTCTCAACTCAAGGGGGCAGTCGGATCCATGCCTGTTCAGGGGATTCCAAGTTCCATGCCAAGAAAATTCTAATTCTGAACTCTGAATAAGTTGAGACACATTTCCTGCCCAGTCCTCTGACTGTTTACTTCAAAGTTAGCACTAGCAAGTTCAAATGGGATTTTCTTCCTCTTTTGGCCCTGAGACCTTAATGTACATCCAAAGATGTAACATGGGAGTCAATTCACATGGATCTTTACAGGGACACCCACATCCTGGGGACTGGAAACAAAGCCCTATGAGGAGAGATGGAAAGAACTGAGAAGACTGAGGGGACATATGATAGCAGTCTTCAAGCACTTGAAAGGTTATCACACAGAGGAGGACCAGGATCATCCCAGAGTGCAGGATATGGAATAATGGGCTCAAGTTACAGGAAGCCAGATTTCTACTGAACATCAGAAAAAACTTCCTAACTGTTAGAGCGGTATGACAATGGAACCAATGACCTTAGGAGGTGGTGGGCTCTCCAACACTGGAGGCATTCAAGACTAAGCAGCTGGACAGCCACCTCTCAGATATTGCTTTAATTCAGATTCCTGCATTGAGCAGGGGGTTGGTCTTGACAGCCTTAGAGGCCCCTTGCAACTCTACTATTCTATGATTCTGTGATACTTAAATCGTTGACCTGGCCTTGTACAACACACAGATGACAGAAACAACGTTAGAACACAAAAACAACCAAACATGTTTTTTGAGTGTGGTGCTAGTACAATATACCACATTTTTAATATCTGGTTTTGTAAATCATTTACACATTCAAGGTTACATCCAATTCATTAGCCAAGGCTTTTTCTTCCCACTGTACACTAATCATTTCTACAAGTCAATAGCCAAGATGCATTTGAAAGTCTGTGTATGCCTCTGAAGGCATGCCTGGATCAAACCAGGTTCTCTCATTAATGAGTAAACAACATCATATGCTCATATTGGACTTCATAATTGACCCACTTTAGTCTATACCAGGGATAACCAATGTGGTGCCCTTCAGAGGTTGAGGACAACAACTGCATCAGCATGGTCAATAAAAGGGACGATGGGAATTGTAGTCCACAACATCTGAAGGCCACATTGGCTACCCCTGGACTATGCTGTCCCTTAACTTCTCTCTATGCACGATACAGGTCTGATCATGCCTTTGCACCCTACCTGCCAGGCTTGGATATTATACCCCTGGAGCATCTATGCACAAGCAGAACATTTAAAGCCCATAAAATCCAACATGCATAGCTCAGATCTCCTGGAACAGTCCTGAATTGGGAAGAGAATCAATAACGCATTTTAGACTTTGAATTTTGCTTGTATAAACCCTTTTCAAACATTAAACATCTATAGGTGGACAGCTGGGAGTATAAAAAATGAGACAGAGACACTCAGAGGGCGAAGCATGAAGATGTGATCTCCTCTGAAACCATTTTCATTAGACCAGCCACCCATATCCCAAAGACCCTTCACAGTTTTTCAAGCAGAAGAAACACAACTAATTAGATCCAAAATATGACCTTCTGCTTAGGAAAGGAGTATTTCCATCCATGGAAGGACAACTTCTTTGGAAGACTCCTTCTCACAGAAGGGCATCTTTGGATCCAATGCAATAAGACTGGAATTACCAAAAAAAATGCTTTTAATCAACGTTAATTAACCTAACAGCACAATCTTCTAACTGTACGTCTGCTCAAAAGAAAGTCCCACTGAGTTCAGTGGGGCTGACTCCCAGGTAAGCCAGTCTAAAATTGCAGCCTTAAATATGTTTCTCTAAACTATAACAGGAAAGGGGAGGGGAGGAAACCACCAACTTCCTAATTGGCACTTTTGACTTTCTTGAGACGGCTCCTTTGGGATTATATGACTTTGCCCTTTGTTTATTGGACACAGACAAATTTCACTTTCACAAACTCCCAACGTGACATCAGTAATGCCTTAAAACTCTTCCTGCAAAGTAGGGTGCTCTCTCTAACCTCCCCCCCCATCCCCAGCCCAGCGTCTCTTTTAATCTCTGTATATGCAAACATTGTAACATGAAAGTTCAGCTAAGAGCTTTTCACCTGGAGCAACTGTACATCATCTAGATTTATATCCCAGACTCACTCAAGCGCAGGATAGGTCTGTGCTATGTAATCTATTTTGCCTTGTTGACTTAAATATATGGCAAGCCAAACTAAATTTCCCCTGGTATTTATCTTTCGGCTTAGAGTGTGTCCCTTGCCAGCTGCTACTGACAATTCTAGGGGAAGTAGCTAAGAAACTTCAGGGCTTTTTTTCTTTCAGAGGAGTATTTCCCTTTGATTTATAACCTCATTCCTTTTGTGTAAGTTTAACAGCCAATGAGGCCAAGCAAATAGCTTTTCAGAGAACAGAAAATAAGTAGCATCCCCATTCAATGTTGCAATGAATGTTCAAAATGTTGTGAATGTTGATATATAAAAACGCATGTCCCGGTATGGTGGGATATAAAGAGCCAGCATGGTGTAGTGGTTAGAGTGTCAGACTAGGACCTGGGATGACAGGATTCAAATCCTCACTCAGTCATAAAGCTCACTGAGTGACCTTGGGCCTGACACTGCCTCTTAGAGCCCAACCTACCTCACAGGGTTGTTGTGAGGACAACATGGGGAGGAGGAGAATTATCTACTTAGAATTATGTATGAACTCCTTGGAGGAAAAGTGAGACATAAATGTAATAATAAATTGTAAAAAAAATATCGCTCTTTTCTCCTCCAGATCTCTCAAAGCAACTAATAAAAGTAGAAACAAAAATAACAATTATCTTGTCATTAAAACAGCATGGAACTAAAAGCAGAATTTAAAAAAAGAAAAGAGGGATGCTGAAAAACCCAGAACCCACAACACATAAATTAAACAGCAACAACAAATCAAAGTTCTGTTTAAAAAGAAACATCTCTAAATGCCAGCAGAACACTGATAAAAAGAGATGATTTTACCTCTTGTGGCAGGGAGTTCCATATATAGTAGGGCTGAGGACCCTGGTGCCCTCCAGAAGTTGTTGTGCCTCCAACTCCCATCAGTCTCAGCCAGCACGGCCAATGGTTGGGGAGATGGGAGCCATAGTCCAGCAATATCTGGTGGGTCACAGGGTCCACATGCCTGATTTATGGGGTGCTGCAAAAAGAGAAAGCCCTATGTGCATGTTAAAAATCCCAGATAAGTAACAGTAACGTAATACCCCTATTAGGACCAGGCTGCAAGCCTGCAGGCATGGCTTGTGCTGTTCTTAATTTCTGCACAGCACCAAGAAACTTTAGGTGCAGCCTGAAGCTTGAGGTAGGTTTCAGGGCCCCAATTTGACAGACAGATGTAAGAGATGGGGTCTTTTCAGTGTGGTCCCCTAAACGTCCCTCCCTAGTGAGATTCATTACCCCCCCCTTGCTTCCCTTGCACAGATGGGATTTCAAAACATGCTTCTTCAGTCTTTTAATGATCTTTCTTCTGAGATAGTTTTACAGCACAATCCTATGCCTGCTTACTTAGAAGTAAGTCCCATTGAGTTGAACAGACTTTACTCAGGTGAGGATAGGATTGCAACCTTCATCTCATGTTGCCATCTTATTGTATTTTTAATTGCAGACTTCACATTGTGTTTTTTACATGTTTTAACTGTTTCTAATTGCTTATATAATGGATTTTTAAAAAGAATTCATACACTACTTTGAGCATCAATATTAATGGAAAAGTGGGGCATGCATTTAATGAGAGATTCTGTTCCTAAGGATGGCCCCAAACCACATGTTCTAAGTATCAATCTATAAGTTCTCTTACAATGCCAAAACAGATCCCAGGGTTCAGCCTTCAGATGTCACACAGCTAGGAATGGAAGAGACATTCAATTCATAGAATTGTAGAATAGTAGAGTTGGAAGGGGCCTATAAGGCCATCAAGTCCAACCCCCTGCTCAATGCAGGAATCCAAATCAAAGCATTCCCGACAGATGGCTGTCCAGCTGCCTCTTGAATGCCTCCAGTGTCGGAGAGCCCACTACCTCTCTAGGTCATTGGTTCCATTGTCGTATGGCTCTAACAGTTGGGAAATTTTTCCTGTTCAGTCGAAATCTGGCTTCCTGCAACTTGAGCCCATTATTCCGTGTCCTGCACTCTGGGACGATCGAGAAGAGATCCCGGCCCTCCTCTGTGTGACAACCTTTCATGTACTTGAAGAGTGCTATCATATCTCCTCTAATTTGCACTTTCTAACACAATATGTGAATCAAAAATAGCCATCCTTCAAAAATTGCACTGCTCCAAATTTTACAATACAGTTTTCCAGCCAAGTAATTTATACCAAAAAACACATATTCTAGGGTAAATTATGCATTAAAATGCATATAACAGATGTCGTATATAAGGGGAAATTGCTTTGCAAACAGGTGTGTATTAGGCAAAAATGCATACAAAGTTGTGTATTGGGGAAAATTTGCAGTAAATTCGGATGAATTTTCATGAACACTTTTTAAAAAAAATCACAAACTTAGGTGGGAATGTTAAGAACTGAACTTGATTGGAAAAATTAGTAACCGAGAGAAACCAAAACTGATAATTTTGACCATCCCTCCACGCAGCTGCATGAGATCTGAGGGCTGCACCCCAACATCCTGCACAACATTGCAAAGGATCCCGGATATACATTTCACATCACATGCCTCTTCCTTGAAACCTCCTATTTATTTATTTATTTATTTATTGAGTTTCTTAGTCACCCATCTGGATGACTATCCAGCCACTCTGGGCGACGCACAAAATAAACATACAAATACAACAAGCATTAAAATCTGGAAACAATAATAATAATAATAATAATAATAAATTTAATTTCTTCGTCGCCTATCTGGCCAATGGCCACTCTAGGCGACTTACAAAATTATTAAAATACAATTAATAAAATACAGTAATACAATAAAAACAATAGATCTACAACAACAATATTAAAACTGGGTAGGAGGCATTACAATCATATCGATTAACCCTCCCCGGATACCCGAAGGCCTGCTGAAAAAGCCAGGTCTTTAAGGCTTTCCGAAATACACTTAGGGAAGAGGCATGCCGGAGATCTTGTGGGAGGGAGTTCACTGCCGAAATCTGAGCCTCCATGGACAGCCTGGAATCAAGCACAACCCCAAGGCTGCGGACCTGGTCCTTTAGGGGTAAACTCACCCCATTGAACTTCAGGTCAATGTCACCCAACCTTCTCTTGTCCCCCACAAGTAGTACCTCGGTTTTATCAGGGTTCAACTTCAGCTTGTTCCTTCCCATCCATCCACTCACGGATTCCAGGCAGTTGGACAAGGTCTCCACAGCCAACTCTGGTGAAGATTTAAACGAGAGATAGAGCTGAGTGTCATCCGCATATTGATGACACTGCAGCCCAAATCTCCTGATGATTGCTCCCAGCGGCTTCATATAGATGTTAAATAGCATGGGAGAGAGGATAGAGCCCTGTGGCACACCACAATTGAGAGGCCAAGGGTCTGATACCTCCTCCCCCAACGCTACCTGTTGGTACCTGTCGGAGAGAAAGGAATGGAACCACTGTAATACAGTGCCTCCAATTCCCAATCCCTCCAGGCGAAGCAGAAGGATACTGTGGTCGACAGTATCAAAAGCCGCTGAGAGATCGAGGAGGACAAGAAAGGTGGATTCTCCCCTATCTAATGCCCTCCTCAAATCATCAACCAGAGCGACCAAGGCTGTTTCAGTTCCGTGACCAGTTCTGAAACCCGATTGGTATGGATCCAAATAATCCGTTTCATCCAAGTGTGCTGACAACTGGTTGGCCACCACTCGCTCAATGACCTTGCCCAGAAATGGTAGATTCGAAATTGGGCGGAAGTTATCTAACACTTGGGGATCCAAGGAGGGCTTCTTTAAGATGGGCTTTACAATTGCCTCCTTGAAGGCTGATGGCATCACACCCTCTTTCAAGGATGCGTTTACCACCGCTTTGATCTCCTCGCCCAATTTCTCTCTGCAGCTCACAAGGAGCCACGAAGGGCAAGGATCAGTAAGACAAGTGGTTGGCTTCACAGATGAAAGCACCTTGTCCACTTCCTCAGAATGGAGAAGCCGAAACCGATCCCAATTTACCGGCTTGCAACTGGCCAACTCTGGTTCATCGACTGTGTCCACGGCGCGCGGGATCAAGCTCCGTAAGTGTTCGATTTTATCAGCGAAGTGTTTTGCTAATAGGTCACAGGAGGCCTTTGACTGTTCCAAGGGTTCCTGAGCAACTGGACCAACCAGGCTTCGGACCACCTGGAACAGCCTCCTGGGACAACACCCCGCAGACGCAATAGAGGCAGTAAAGAAAGCCTTCTTTCCTGCCTTTATTGCCACCTGGTAGGCAGCTACTGCTGCTCTAACCTGTGTCCGGACATCTTCAGAGCGGGATTTCCGCCACCGGCGCTCTAGTCGTCTCACCTCCTGTCTCAAGCTACGCAACCGCGGTGTATACTATGGAGCTAGCTGAGTTCTATTCAGGGGGAGAGGACGTTTCGGAGCCACCTGGTCTAATGCCCTGGTGATCCCCACATTCCACTCCTTCACCAGGGTTTCGACCGGGCGACCTTCAGCAGGTTCCAATTCCCCAAGCGCAGTCAGGAATCCATCCGGATCCATCAGGCGTCTGGGGCGGACCATTTTAGTAGGTCCTTCACCCCTGCGGAGGGGGCATGGCAACGAGAAGTCCATATTTACCAGGTAGTGGTCTGACCATGACACAGGAGTGGCATGAATCACTCCCAACTTCAGACCACTTCTCTCCTCTCCCAGGACAAATACTAGGTCGAGAGCATGACCGGCTACATGGGTGGGCCCAGTATTACTTAGGTACAGTTCCCAGGAAGCCATGGTTTCCAGGAAATCCCGAGGGGCTCCTATGAGAGCGGCCTCGGCATGCACGTTAAAGTCACCCAGCACTACCAGCTCTGGGGACAATGCCCGTACAGCCGAGACCACCTCTAGCACCTCGGCCAGGGAATCTGCCGTGCAGCGGGGTGGGCGGTACACCAGCAAGATCCCTAAACTGCCCTTCGGGCCCAACCTCCAGTACATGCAATCAACAAAGTGAGTCCTATGGAGAGGGAGTCTGGCAAAAACCAAGGACTCTCGATAGATGACTGCCACGCCCCCTCCCCGCCTTCCCACCCTCGGCTGCTGTGCATAACGGAAACCTGGCGGACACATGGCCTCAAGAATTGGAGCAGAGGCTTCGTCCAGCCAAGTCTCCGTAATACATGCCAGGTCTGCGCGCCCATCCAGAATAAAATCTAGCCCACCCCAAAAGCCTGCCTGAAGAGCCAGGTCTTCACGGCCCGGCGGGAACTCATTATAGAGGGGGCATGGCGGAGATCATTTAGGAGGGAGTTCTACAGGGTGGGGGCCACAATTGAAAAAGCCCTCTCTCTAGTCCTCACCACTCTGGCTGTTTTGACTGATGGGATAGAGAGAAGGTCTTTTGAGGCTGATCTTGTTGGATGGCATAGCTGATGATGCTGGAGTCACTTCTTTAGATAGACTGGGCCGAGACCACATAGGGATTTAAAGGTCAAAACCAACACCTTGAATTGGGCCCGGCAAGCAACTGGTAACCAGTGCAACTCTTTTAGCACTGGAGTTATGTGATCTCGCTGGCGGCTGCCATTGATCCTAAAAATATTGCCAACCCCAGGAACAGCTTTTGTTGCTTATACAATAAGACCGGCCTTAGCTAGTCCTTTTTATTACTGTACGTACAACATATGTCCTTTGGATAACTTCCCACTCCCTGTGTTCACACTAAGGATGGAAGGATCTGTTAGTTTGGGTCCTCTCAGTTTCTCTCCTTTTTTTACATTCTGAAATTCAATTTTCCACATTTCTGCAGCAATTTGCTAATTTTTTTTAAAATCCTCATGAAAATCCTTCATCATTTTGGTAAGAATTTATCCTACTAAACACATGTTTTGTATGAAGCTTTGACCAGTGTACACATTTTTGCAAGCAATTTCTCCTAATGTAATGCATTTTTTATGTTATTGTCACCAGTATATTCATTTTTATGCACACTTTCCCCTAACACAGGCATTCTTGCAACTGTTGCTTGGTTGAAGAACTGCATCACAAAATGTGGATAAGTGAGAAGTTTGGATGGCTTTTTTCAGTTCTCATGATGTTTCAGAAAGTGCAGATTTGATAAAGTCATATTTAAATGTGGACTGAAATGAATTTCTTGCCCATCCCAGTTCGCACTTCTATCCTACAGCATACAATTCAAGACACATGAGAGGGCGTGTGCATGTACATTGAAACCTCACCTGCCCAGACTTCCTCCTGCATTCAAATCTTTCTGAGCATTCTTTCAAAAAATATTTATTACAAGATCCTATTTTTACATGGTGTTCTTGGGACTCTCCCATCTAAAGAGCTGATCAGGCAGCTCTGCTGAGCTTCAGCGCTGCTGCTGCCTCAGATACTACAACAGTGGGAGAGGACTATTATTCTCATGCAGAGATGGACAAATCTGCCAACTTCACTTTCTCTTCATTTTTCATTCTTGCAGTCTTAAATTCAGTTCTCCACACCTTAGCATCAGCTTCAGCATCCAGTTGGCAACTGTGCAAAACAGGATGTTAGACTAGAATGTAGGCCTTATGTCTGATGCAACAAGGTTTACATTTCTAGACAATTGAGTGGTACAGCTGTGCGTTACTAAACTGAACTGGCCATTTCCATCCAGATTCTGCTCTTCCTCACAGGGCATCAATAACCATTTTAATTTTTTTTATTCTATTTTTTTCCATGCAGCATTCAGTATTCCCTTCCCTGTGGTCTAAACAGCCTTATGAGACAGAGTCCCTCTGTCTCAGCGTGGCATGAGACATTCTATAAACCTGGGGTAGCAAACACAGTGGGACAGGGGTGTACTCATCTGGAGGCTCGGGGGGTTAGACCCTTTACTTTTTTGGGAGCAGGTCCCTATGCCTCCAGTGTCTACAGGTCAATCAAGATGAAAGGGGAGTCTGTTGGCCATTGAGTAGAATCTTCTGACATGCTTCCTTCCCCTTTCCTGCTGATTGGAGCCTATTATAGTGAAAGGAGGTAAGTCAGCCACTGAGACGACTCTTCTCAGTAGCCAACACATTCCCCTTTAATGCTAGTTAGCTTCTAGGGACATCTGTTGTGGGAGAAAGTGTGCATGGGAAGGACTGAAGAGTGTGGAGATTACAATGGAGAGCAAGTAAGGGGGCATGGCGGTGAAGGGATGTGGTGTGACTATCATGAAGGGATGCTACACATCTGAATTTGCCACTACACTATTGAGGATTACTACTCCCACAACCCCCCACTAGCACAGTGTGGAGGACAAACTAAGCCAAAGGGGCAGAATGAAGCCAAAAAGTTTTGACAGGACACCAAAATAATAATAAAAAGTAAAGCATTTGGGCTTTTCTGGGGTAAGGAGTTTCATAATGTATCCATCCCAAATGCCATGATCGCAGTGGGCAGACACATTTGGGGAAGGGGTCCTCCAACTATCCTGGTCCCAAACCATTTATGGCAGTGATGGGGGCCCTCCAATCCTCTTTATTTGGCCTTATGACTCTCCCCAGGCGACACCCTCACCAGCCCTGCTCTGTGCTGTCCTCAGGTGATTTTGCCTGGCTTGAATCTGTCCTGGAACATTGATAATGATAACGTCTCTTTGCTTGCCTAGATGGAGAGATGGGGGAGGACAGGGGTCAGAAACCTCACACTTTGGTGTGGCTGGGATGTATCCAACTGTACAAAAGTCACATCCATTGTTCTACCCACTTTCACTTCTGACTCTCTCCACCACTGGCATATGGTCCCCAGAAGGATGCCCACAAGGGAATGCAGCCCTCGGTCCGAAAAGGTTCCCCACCCTTCATTTACAGCTTTGTTGATGGTGACCAGCAGTCTACCCACCTCAGCACACTCCAGTACTTCTCAAATGAAAATAGATGCCTCCATGAATTATCCCAGCCATCATGACACCATGCCTCTAAGCTTCATAAACAGCAGAGACTGGTGTCGCTGATGTCAATAGGGCAGTGAATCTGCACCTTGGACAGCTCCTCAAGAGTTCAGAAAGCAGATTCGCTACCTAGAAAGCCACTGCCAGTCAGTGTAGGCAATCTGAGCTAAGTGGCCCAGTGGGTCTGACTCAATATATGTTCCTATGAAGGAAAGCTGTGATATAAATGTATAAGGAAATAAAATATATGAATAAATACAATTAGATGGCTGGTGACAAAGAAGAGGGCCTTTCCCATGCTGGCCCGACTCTGAAACACTCCCCACAGGAAGGTTTGCCTGATGCCTATCTCGATGAGCTTCAGATGGCAGGCTAAGGCTTTTTCTTCATCATTTGCCCAGGTATTCTAATGCATTCAGTGTACGCTGTCTATTCTGATACACACAGAAGAAAGAACCACCGCTCAGTAGTAAACACCAGCTTTGTATGCAGAAGGTTCAACCCCTGGCATCTCCAGTTAAAACAGGATCTGAGACCCTGGAAAGCCATCACAACAGAGTAAGCATTACTAAACTGATGAGCAAACAATCTGACCTGGTATGAGCTTCTTATGTTCCAGTGGTACCACAGGAACATAGCCTTATACCGAGTCAGATCATTGGTCTGGCTAGCTCAATATGGTTCACCGCAGGGGTTCCCAAACCGTGGTCCATGCTTCATTCAGGTGTATGTTGATTTCTGGATGCCGACAGCAGATGGCACAGTCATCACATTAAACATCCATATTGATTTTTAACTGTATTTTATTGCTTCTTTTATATCTGATATTGGATTTTATTGTAGTACAGTTTCCGTTTTACAATCAAATACATTATGAAACATAAGAAGCAAGAAAATACAATTAAAATTCCTAAAGTATCTAGCACAGGGCATTACAGTTGCTACAACAGGGAGAAAATTCATTAGGTGGTCCATCAAGACCCTCAGCAATTTTCAAGCAGTCTGTGGGGGGGGAGTTCAGGAGCCACTGGTCTACGCTGACTGGCAGCAGCTCTGCAGGGTTTCAGGCAGTTTTTTTCCCAGCCCTGGAGATGCTGGGGATTGGTGCAAGCAAATGAGATGCTTTTGCACTGAGCTACGGTAAATGAGCAGATCGAGGGTCATTTAACGATCTTATATAACATGAAAGTTTCACCTGCATAAAAGCCAAGAGAGTTATACCAGGTGAACAAGCTACCAATGTGTTGTGCTAGTCCTCAACTCCCTCTATAAAACTGGAATAATAATAATAATAATAATAATTAGATTATAGGAACAAACAATACTGTATACTATAAAAATCCATTAAAATGGAAAAAGCCTGACCATGAGTGATGTCCAAATGCCCAAAGGAAAAAAAAAGTCTTTGCCTGGCACCAGAAGGATGACAGCAAGTCTCCCTGAGGAGAGAACAGCCCATAATCAGGGGGCCACCGCAGAAAAGACCTGTTCTGTCATTGCCACCCTCTGAATATCTCTTGGAGGAGGACACAGGGAAGGGCCTCAGAGGTTGATCTCAGGATCCAGGTCGGTTCATGCGGGGAACGTTGTCTTAAGGAGGGAAAAGGCAATGTAGTTACCAACCAAGCCTTAGCAACAGAGTGGGGTGTAAGATAAGGAAGCCTTCAAGACATATTGCAAGGAGAAAACTGAATGGACACAAGGGGGAGAGACAAGCCAACTCTGAAGAGTGTTGGAATTAGTCTGTTGCACCCAACAGGAAGTTGCTGGGAGCGCATCAGTCACAAAAGCTCTCGCGTGGAGCATTCTTACTTACCAGCAAGACAGCCAGAGCCCTGAGAGGAGAGGGATTAGAAAGCCTGTCATCTTACTTTAATGGGACTTTGTTATCTAGTGCGGTTGGTCAAAGTGGGAAAAAGAATGAGTTGCAAAGCATTGTTTGAAGTAGCAGAAACACAGTGCAGAATTCCAGACGTTTTTCAGAGAGAAGCATTTCAGATGAAAGAAGGTGTTGCCTCAAAACGAGACACAGCAGTCTTTTATCCATCGAGAAAACGCCAACATTATCTTGACAAGTACTCCGTGCATAAGCTGTCCACCTGTGCTTTGATACTGGGAGACAGATCCCGCTTTTCTAGATTAAAAGGGAAGGCACACTCTGATCACCTATAATTTTCTCAATCAGCTTCTCATAAATCTGCTGTCACCTTGCAGGAGTGGGACAGTCTGCTTAATGTTCTCTGGTCTATCAAGGCTGAGGGATGGACTGGTTTCTGGGAAAAATATTCTGAACAGCCACTGCCAGTCAGCAGTGGTGGCTAGTGGTTTCATGTCAGTGGGGCAGTGGAATCCACTCTTGAAAGTTCAGACTAAAACCTGGAGCAGATTCCACTGCCCTACTGACAGGGAACCACCAGCTGCCACTGCCAGTCAGTCTAGATCAGGATGGGGAACCTGTGGCCCTCCAGATGCCAACCCTCATCGCCCATCAGTCCCAGCCCATTCGGTGATAGGTCAAGGATGATGTGACTGAGATGCTGTTGGTGGGGGGGCTCTCAGTCCAGATGGTTGATGTCCAACCTGCCCTAGATGGGGTTACACTCCCCCTAAAGGAGCAGGTCCGTAGTTTGGGGGTCTTATTAGATCTGCTCCTGTCACTGGAGGCTCAGGTAGCCTCGGTGGCACGGAATGCGTTCTACCAGCTTCGGCTGGTAGCCCAACTACGACCCTACCTGGACAGGGAGAACCTCACCACAGTTATCCATGCTCTGGTAACCTCTAGATTGGACTACTGTAATGCACTCTACGTAGGGTTACCTTTGAAGACGGTTCGGAAACTTCAGCTGGTGCAGAATGCTGCGGCCAGAGTTCTTACTTGGACTAAAAAATCTGACCATATAACACCTGTCCTGGCCCAACTGCACTGGCTACCAATATGTTTCCGGGCCAGATTCAAAGTGTTGGTTCTTACCTATAAAGCCCTTAATGGCATCGGACCACAATACCTGGTGGAATGCCTCTCCCGCTATGTACCTACCCGTTCGCTACGCTCGACGTCGAAGGCCCTTCTCCGGGTCCCAACTCATAGGGAGGCCCGGAGAGCAATAACTAGATCTAGGGCCTTCTCAGTGGTGGCCCCCAAATTATGGAACGCCCTCCCTGATGAGATACGCCTGGCGCCTTCTTTGTTATCTTTTCGGCGCCAGGTAAAGACCTACCTCTTTGCCCAGGCATTTTAATTTTTAATTTTAATTGTAATTTTATTTTAATCTTTGTCTTAACCTTGCTTTTAAAACGTTTTTATAGTTGTATTGTACACACACTCACCTGTATTTTAATGTAGTTTTATTCTGTTGTACACTGCCCTGAGAGCTTGGCGCTAAAGGGCGGTCTAAAAGTATAATAAATAAATAAATAAATAAAATAAATCCAACTATCCCTGGAGGGCCACAGGTTCCCTATCTTTGGATAGTCAGTGCAGAACCAGACCGATCAATAGTCTGCCTCAGTATAAGGTAGCTTCCTATGTTCCTAAATTTGTGTGGGCTGAAAAACCCACATGCAGGGAAAGCAAGCAATTTTGCTGGTGACTGTTGGTTGATGGTTACTATCTCTTCCCCCCCCCCAGCTGCTGCCATAACCTCCTCTGCACAGTGTCAAAGCAGCTGAGAGCAATGCCGTCAGGAGGCTAGAGCAAGAGCCTCGACTCCTAGCAGGGACACCCAAGGAGGAATGGTCAAAGCTGAGACACCAGATTAGGATGCATCCAGACTCAGAGGAAGGCAAGTTCATAGGAAAACCCTATGAACAGAGTATCCAAAATGCAACACAAGCAGGTGGTTTATAACAGATGCTATTGGAAGTCGCCGATTCATAGGGTTGCCATAAGTCATAATTGACTTGAAGGCATATAACAACAACAAAGTCATCCAGGGTCTCAGGCGATCTTAGACCCTTTACTTTTTTGAGAGCCAGATCTCAGCAAGGTCCCTATGTCTCCAATGTCCTGTGAGCCAATCACAGGGGAGTGTGCTAGCCACTGAGAAGAGTCTTCTAATTTGTTTCCTTGTCATTTCCTGATGGTTGGAGCAAAGATGTATCACTGAACACTAAAGTCAGGATCATGCAGACCATGGTATTCCTGATCTCTATGTATGATGTGAAAGTTGGACAGTGAAAAAAGCGGATAAGAGAAAGATCAACTCATTTGAAATGTGGTGTTGGAGGAGAGGTTTGTCCATACCATGGACTGCAAAAAAGACAAATAATTGGGTGTTAGAAGAAATTAAACCAGAACTGTCACTAGAAGCTAAAATGATGAAAACTGAGGTTATCATACTTTAGACACATGATGAGAAGACATGATTCACTAGAAAAGACACTAATGCTGGGAAAAACAGAAGGGAGTAGAAAAAGAGGAAGGCCAAAGAAGAGATTGGTTGATTCCATAAAGATGCTATTGGAGGTCACTGATACGTAGGGTCGCCATAAGTCGAACTCAACTTGAAGGCACATAACAACAACAACAACCAAACAAAAAGTATATCCTGCCAACATTAAGAAAAAATATATATCATGACAGTGAACAGCAGAAATCAACAGTAAAATAACATTCATTTAAAAAGTACAGCATGCATCACAAATCAGTAGATCAGATGAACATAGCAGCGTAACCCCTTCAGCGAAATAAAGCCTGGGTGAACAGATGTTTTAAGCAGATGCCTAAATGCCGGTACTGTAGGTGGCTACAGAGCAGCCCTATCCACACTATACATTTAAAGCAGTTAGTATCATACCACTTGAAACAGCCATGGCTTCCTCCAAAGATTCCTGCAAACTACAGGTTGTAAAAGGTGCTGAGAGTTCTTAGGAGACCCCTATTCCCCTATTGACAGATCTACAATTTCCAGAGTTCCCTGGGAAGAGGGATTGACTATTAAACCACTCTGGGAATTGTAGCTCTGTTAGTGGAATAGGGGTCTCCTAACAACTCTCGGCACCCTGTACAAGCTACAGTTCCCAGGATTCTTTGGGGTAAGCCATGAGTATTTAAAGTAGTATGCAGTGGCATCTGGTGGCTCCATGTCAGTAGGACAGTGGAATCCATTCCAGGTTTTAGTCCAAACTTTCAAGTAGGTGTCCAAGGTGCTGAAGCACCAGCCACCAGTCACCACTGGTAGTATGATACTGCTTACAATGTATTGTGCAGATGTGCCCTCAGTACAAGAAGCCGGAAGCAGAGCTGCTTTTGCAGGGCCAGCTTAAAGCAGAATAGGCAATGAGAGAGCACAACTAAATCATCCATTTCTGGAACCACATCTGAGTCGGCTGCAAAACATCAGAAAGGCCCAAAAGATATGACTGTGACCCTAGAATGGTTGTATAGTTGAATTTCATGCTGCGCTGAAATCTGTCCTCTAGCTTCCCAAAAATATTTTTCCTCTAAGAAAGTGGCTTCCATTTTACTTCAACATTCTCAGGGCACTGGAGAATTTCTTTAAAAGTTTGGTGGATGTAGAATTTTGAGTTTACCTTATAATTATGAAATAACCAAGGATAGTGATGGCTGCTGCCCATTTGCACTGGTAGGGCAGAAGGCAGGGAGCCCAACAGTAGATGGCGCCACAGTCAATGACAGCCAGACCCAATGAATTCAAGTTTTGTCCCCATCCTCCTCCCTGCTGAGTTTTCCAATTGCAATACAGAGATTGAGGAGGAGGAGGACAATGGCTCCAACAGGCAGTGCCACCTCCCAACCCTTGAACTGGTTATAAGAAAGAGGGCAGGTTGGTTGGGTCTGGTTGAGGGCAGACTGAGGTTGGTAAGGCAGTGTCCCATTCACTCTAATGGACCAGTCTCCACTGGGTAGTGGATGTGTTTTTCTTCCCTGTAAACATTTCTCCAGCTCTCTACAGCCTCCCTAACTTCCCTCACTGATCTGATCCCTCCCTAACTTCCTGATCTGGAAAAAGGCCCAGGGGAGGATTTACTTTACTTGACACACAGGCACCTGGGAAGGCTGCAGAGCACAGAACACTGATAAGATAAATAAATAAATGAATAAGATGGCTTGTAGAGTGAAGAAACGCTTCTCAGCCCTCTCAAAAGCAAGGCAAGCAAGACAAAAACCTTGCACCACACCCATAAGAATTTCCCTGCAATTTTTCTCTTCCCATTGATAATTTTCTCCGCTTTGACCATTTTCAAATGCAGTTTCTTTTCTTCTTAATAGATAGAGAAGGGTAAAACACGGAATATGTTCCTGACATAGTACTAGTTGGGATTTTTCTCACATACTTCATTTCCTTCCACTCTTTGACTTTAAAGGGTTAAGTATTAAATCAATATTAAATATTAAATAAATATTACAATATATAAAAAAGGGGCTCAGGTTTTAAAAAATGTTCATGGGGGTGACTTTTACCATTAAATCCTGCCACCGTCACCAAATATGAGATTTTTCTGTGCCATTTGTACATTTGCCAACTGGAATATGTGCATCAGTAACAGAAATAAGGGTACTGCATTTTTAAGGAAGAGGAGGAGGTCATGTTCTATATTCCACAGGGTGAATTAACGGCACACAGTCTTCTTAAGTGCAACCTAGACTCCCTCCTCCCTTGGACTAGAGGAAAGCCTGGTGCAGCCCTCTGGTACACATCTAGCCAGAGAAAGAGCTGAGCACCTTATTTCCCAAGTGCTGACAACCAGCTGATAGTTACTGCTTGGGAGACACCTGCTGACAATCAGCTGATACTGTCTATTTGGGAAGCACTGCACATGAGACTCTGCAGATCCATTGATCCATTATGCCTGCAAAGCTCCTTTTGTCCAAGCCCCATCTTTCTCTGATATCATATATGATGTCAGGTGTAAGGCAAGTAAGCATGGCTTAGCCGAAACAGCCTGAAAAGCCAAATCAAGAGGCCTGGTGGTCCTAATTAGGCCCATAGACCAGAAGTATCCCACTCAATAGGAACCTTTTAACAATAAACTTATTCCATTAATGACGTCTCTGTGGAGGCTTACTCCAGTAGACTAAATCCAAAAGTCAACACGGAGGATTGCTTCAGTTCTGGTGAACTTAGTTGGGGCCTTGAGTTTGTCCCCTAAAATGCATCACAAAAGCAGCATTCCTAGTTTGTCATCATCTTTGACAACCACCAAGCTATATTCCATGCCAACAAATACAACTCCATCTCCACAGAACTGGACTTTTGCTAACTTTCTGGGCTGATGAAAAAAAAGTCAGTTGGTTAGTTAAGTAGAAGTGCATACAGCACAGCCAAAAGCTCATTATAGACACTGAAAGAAGGATAAAATGGTTTACAAAATGATCAAGAAAACCACTCATTAGATAGACTGACATAGGAGCTGCCTCTTGGAAGGTCAGGCCATTATCCCAGTCTGCATCTATATTGGATTTGAAATTGTTTTTACATAAGACATTGTTTTTAATTTATTTTATATATGGAATTGGGTTTTTTTTAATTGTTTGCATATATGGAATTATTTTTATTGGTGATGTTTTGACTGTGAAATCACTTTGAGATTTTTTATGGGAAGCGATTCATAAGCAGAACCAAATAAATAAATAAATAAATGTTTGTTTATTTAGCCAAGTATTGTCTTCTCTGATTAGCAGCCGCTCTTAGAAGTCGGCTCTCCCCACCACTAATTTACCAGATCCTTTTAACTAGCAATTGCCAGGAATTGAACCCAGGGCCATCAACTTGCAAAGGTCTACCCCTTGGCTACCATCCATTCCTAAGGAGAAGAATGTTCCTGGCAATGTGGAGATCACTGGATTAGGGATGGGTGAGAATTCCGATTCAGTTCATATTTCAAGCAGAATTTATCAAATTTGCACTTTCTGAAACAATATGAGAACTGAAAAACAGCAATCCTTCGAAATTTGCATTTATTAGAATTTTGGGATGCAGTTCACCAAGTAAACAACATTCATAAAAATGCAGATATTAGAGGAAAGTGCATAAAAATGAATACATGAGTGAAAACAACATGCAAGAAGGCATAATGTGATGAGAAATGGATTGCAAAAATGTGTCCCTTTGTCAATACTGCCTACAAAAACATGTTTATTAGGAGAAATTCACACTAAAATGGTGGAGAATTTTCATGAGGATTTTTTTCCATCACAGATTGCTGCAGAAATGTGGAGAACTGAATTTAACATTGGAAAAGTGAGAAACTGAGAGAACCGAAATTGACAGATCTTTCCATCCCTACACTGGATGGGAGAATGCTTTCATCTTTAACTGTTTTCAGAATGTTTTTCACTGTTTTTAGCATGCACTTTTGTTATTGTTAAATTGTTTTGTTGATGTGTTTGCCACTCTGGCAGGATATAAATTCAAGAAAATAAAGTAATCATCATCATCCTCGCTTTTTCATCCCTTATTACACTCACCAACCACATCCAAAGCAGCCTCAGAGAAGCACCGAAGTATACCCAGAGCGTGCATCGAGACTGGCACTTAATACTGTAAAAGGATGACTGAAACAGTGCACGTGAGTTGTTGACAACAGTTTTTATTGAACATATCAGATTTCCCCTGGAAATGACAAATCCAGATGGGCAGAGCAATCCAAACCACTGATCTGCTACCCCACAGGGAGTTTGGATTAGGTGCAGGTGCCCCTCCATCTGAGAGAGCCAGGATCTGGCTGTGGGGGTGGGCTCTCAACTGTGCCTGCACATACTGCAGGTGGACAGAAGCTACTGTTGGTGACAACACTGCTGGTGGTAGCTGGTGTTTATCTGGGCAGGGAGAGGGCGGAAGGGGGTGCAGCTGAGCCAGCAACAGATCCACTGGATCCTAACCTGGTTCAACTACCAGCAAGTTCCCACAGTGGGTCTGATCTGGAGCTCTCTGCTGCCCCAGCCAAACTACAGAACACCCACCTTCCACCCTGGCCAGCATGAGATGTGGGCTCCAGATGCAGTGGTGGGTCTGCCACTCTATTAACCTCCACTGCTACACACTGGGGGGTTGGACTGTGCCCTCAAAGAGAGAGAGAAAGAAATGCCAGCTGGCATTCTGGTGGCAATTATGTCATATGACGCTGAAAAACCCAAGTATGCATGAGCAGCACAGATCCCACAATAAAAACCCATCCTGAACACCCTTAGAATGCAGTCCTAAGTGGGGTGGAGCCCTGCCAGCCCATGTCGGGCAGGGCGTGCAGGGGTCAGGCTTACCTTGTTTTGCCACATGGAACTTTTCTGTTATTCTTTCCGCAGCTGCCACCACCCTCCTCTGCCATTAGTTCTAATTTGGGGGTGAGCAGGGAGATTAGTTATTTATTTATTTATTTATTTATTCAATTTGTTAATTGCCTATCTGGCTGACCATCCAGCCACTCTAGGCAATGTACAAAGCAAAATGATACAGAAACAACAACAGATCTAAAATACTAAACAATGAAATAACACTTAATCGGCATTAAAAATAACAGAATACAACCAAACAAAACAATAAGAACAAGGAATCTTCCATGATCTTCTTCTGATCTTCTTTTCCAGGTGACCTCAAGGCAACTTGAGGCCTCAGGCAGCCCCTCTTCTTTATATACCTTATCTAAATTAAGTTCAGGTTTGTTCCTAGCCACATCCAGCCCGAGGCATTGGTTATGCCAGGTTCAGTCTGGCAAAAGGGAGAGTCTGATTCTGGGACCTCCCCAACAAACAAAGAGGCCTTCCTTCCAAGGTTTACTTTATTCTAATTTGCAGCTAGACACGTTGTGTGCAGTGTCAAAAAAAATGTGTGCAGTGCAAAATACATTTTTGTGCAGTTGAACACATGAGATTTCACAAGGAGCTAGGTAGTTTCTAAAAAACAAATAGATAAGAAAAGTTAAAAAGAAATAGAAAATGAAGATAAATACCAGTTCCTTTGATATCTTCCTAACCTTATTCTTTTGTTGTTGTTAAAAAAAAGAGAAGAGGTGCCAGTACTTGTGTCTTGGTAAGAGTGCCATGGGTGCCAGCACAAAATGGCTGGCATGGGCAGCAAAAAAAGAGAGGTGCCTTGACTCCATACTGGTGAGCATCATCACACACACACATACACAAAAAGCCCGGGTAATAGTATATTATGGGACAAATGGCTTCACTAGTTTGGGGGCAGGCAGTGTGCTGGCTGCTTGTACAGAAGGAAGAAAAGCTTAGAATAAACCTTGCTTCCTTCCATCTTGGTTTTGAGGCCAAAAGGCCTTCAAGACACCCATCCCCAGAATGCCTCATTTCAGGGCCTAATGCCAACCCCCATGCAACCATAGCAGGAGTCTCTGTGGTGCACTGCTCCCCCACCAGCAAAGAGGCACCTCCGCTCCTTCCAACCGCCCTCCAATCAGCAAAGCTGGGGTTTAGGATTGCACTGTTACTTCTCATGTTTGCTAATGAAAGTTTGCTACCAATCAGCCAGCTTGGGCTTGAGTCAATTGATCTACCAATTAAGACTGATCAAAGCTTGCAAAGCTAAAATATACCCAAATACACTAACCCATAACTACTTCCAAAGATTGTGTGGAGGCATCTAGACAGAAAATTCAGCACTTCCTCTTGTTCCGCTTGTTTATAACATCTGAAGCTGAGTATTTCCACTCTCCAACAGCATGAGCCTTTCAGGAACCAGAGTTTGCCAACAACAATATGATGATATCCCAAAGCAGATTGCCATTCTCATAGGATTTGTGGTTCAGCTACAGTAAAAGTATTCTGGATGGAACAGAGGTCTGTCTTACTAGTCTCTCTTTATGATCCATCTTATTAGCAAGACCTTAGGAAACAATAAATACTTCCACGCAGCTAATTGTGAGCATGTGTACACAGAGATTAAAGTACAGTGCATGTCAGGATGATATAGGGCCAATCCAATCCAGTGAAAAATGATGTTGTGGTGGTCAAAGGGTACTTCCGTACTGTACTGTGGAAAAAAGGGTGACAGGAAACATTATTCTTCAGCCTCACCCGGCTAATGACAACTACTGTCTGAGATGCAACAAGGAGCTATTTTTTCTTTTATTTCTAAAGCAAACAGCTTGCGTCAATCAGGCCGCCTAAAAGCTTCCGACCCCAAAGCTTCCGACCCCGTCCCTTAAAATGAGAAAGCCCAATTCTCTATGTAGCAGGATAACACAGACATTTTTAGTGGTGGATTTGGTCAGAGAATTGGGAAAGGGGGAGACAGACTCTTGGGTTACACACGTTTGAACACTGCCCAGTTTGGCACGTGTCAAACATTTCTATCAGGCGACGTAAGAGAAGAGTCTAACTTCCAAGGTGGTCTTTCTCTGGTTTGAAATGGAATAGTATGCAGAATTCAGAGTTTCTTTTCTGGTGATGCTTAATTATCAGAAGTAAATGAAAAAAGAGGGGGACACAGAAAGAAGTTTGTAAAATTCTGTATGGTGTAGACTGAGCAGGGATGGGAGACCTCTGGCCCTTCAGATGTTGCTGGAGCACAATACGCATCATCCCTGACCTGCTGGCTGAGGCTGATGGGAATGGGAGTCTCATCACTACAGAGGGCACCAGGCTCACCATCCCTGGTGAAGAGAAACGTAGATAGAGAAGTAGCGGTCAGGGAGAAATCTCATTCAGTTCCCATTCAAAGCCAAATCTATCCAATTTGCTTTCCAAAACAATGTGAGAAATGAAAGACAACCATCCTTTGAAATTCTCACTTATCCAACTTTTGCAATAGTTCTCCAACCAATATTTACAAAAATGTATGTACCAGACAACAAAAGTATGCATAAAAATGAATACATTCATGAAAATAACATACAAAAATGTGTAGGAGATATTGCTTGCAAAACTGCCAACACAAATATATTTATTGTGACAAATTCCCACTACAATCCTGATGAATTTTCATGAGGATTTTTATTTTTAAAAGCAAATTGCTGCAGAAATGTGCAAAACTGAATTTAAGATTGGAAAAAATGGAAAGAACTGCAATTTGTTATATTGGTATATTTGTTTTTAATGTTTTTAATTGTTGTAAACCGCCCAGAGAGCTTCATCTATGGGGTGGTATACAAATGCAATAAATAAATAAATAAAGTGACAGATCCTTCCATCCCTAGGGAAAAGTCTTTTCTGCCTTTGATAGTAGTAGAGTCCGGGGGTCATCTGACAAAAATGACAGGCAGTAGATTCAGGTCAGACAAAAGAACAAACTCCTTCATACAAGCAGTGGAGGCCGATGGCTCCAACACCAGAAGGGCAGTGAATCCATTCCAGGTTTCAGTCTGAAATTTCAAGCGCTGTTCAAGGTTCTGAAAGTTCAGACTAAAACCCAGACCAGGTTCAGTGTCCCATTGACATCGGAGCCATCAGCCTCCACTGCATACAAGGCATGACTAGATGTTTGGAATCCACTGGAAACGGCCACTAGCTTCAAACGAAGATGGTCAAGTGGCATGGGAAAACAGATTTCACAATTGAATCAATTACTTAGAGCAAGGGTGGGGCAGCTATTTCAGCCGAAGGGCTGCATTCCCTCCTGGGGAACATTCCAAGGGCCAAATGCAAAGTTGCCAGCAGGACCAAAGGCAAAAGTGGGTGTGCTAGTGAATGTAAAGTAGACTCCTTCCAACACACAATCATACACAGTAGTGCAGTGGCAAATTCAGAAGTGCAGGGTTCCTTCCTGTTAGTCACAACCATTCCCCCCTTTTGAGAATGAGATCCTTGTTAATGCCTTCTTCCACAACAACAGGCGTCCCTAACAGCCAATCCACATGAAAAGTGAGAATGTTAGCTACTGAGAAGAGTCTTCTCAGTGGCTGACTCACCTCCTTTCACTCTGATTGACTATCAGCAGGAAAGAACAAGGAAGCAAGTTAGAAGACTCTTCTCAGTGGTCAGCACACTCCCCCTTCATGCTGATTGGCTTGTAGGATGCTGGAGACATAGGGACCCTGCTCCCAAAAATTAAGGGGTCTAAGACCCTCCCAGACCCCGGACGACTACAGCCCTGCTCATACAATCCATCCAGGCAAGCAAGATCAGATCAGAGTTGAAAAACACATCCCAGCCAAGCAAAACCACTCAAGGAGGGTGCAAAGCAAGGACGATGAAGGACATGGCCTGGGGAGAGTCCCAAGAGCCAGAGAGAGGAGCCTGGAGGGACACTTTGGCCCGTGTCTGAGGTTCCCCACCCCTGACCTAGAGGAGCAGTGGGAGATATATGTAAGGAAATGTAATATGTATATAGTATAAATCACCCATTGCCTGTACTTGGTCTACTGGAAGTTAGTGTGGGCAAGAATCCCAAGACAACTCGTTGACTTGCCTGTGGCCTTACACGGGCCAAAAGCACTGAGTGGCACCATTTGTTCCCCATGACCAGAGGGTCAACCTGCAAAATAGGTAGTGCCAGTTTCCCCTCCCAGAAGCCTGTGAACAGAATTGTTTTACTTTGGCAAAAAGAACCAGTTTTCTTCCTCTTTGAATCCCCCGCCCTGAATCAGTACTTCTCAGTCATACCTGAAACATTAAAGACCATGAAAATAAACAAATACAAGTTTCAGCTGCAGATGTATTAATTCCAACTTTTAACAAAGTCCAGAGGCAGCACTATTGTTTGAACTCTTTAGGATATCCTCCCTCCACACACATACCACCTCCAAGGGCAATAATAGGAAGATAAACACCCCTATGCATAATATAAATCTTAGTTATACAGACAAGAGTCATTTAGGGGAGTTGGCAAGGAAAGGGCCATAGCTCAGTGTAGAACATCTGCTTTGCATGCAGAAGGCCCCAGGGCTCAGTCCTTGGCATCTCTAGGTAGGGCTGGGAGGGACTCCTGTCTGAAACCCTGGAGAGCTGCTGCCAGTCAGTGTAGACAGTACTGAGCCGGATAGGCCAATGGTCTGACTCATTATAAGGCAGCTTCCTCTGTTGCTAAGGAAAGACTTTTTCTGCAAGAGCTGGCGTGCATGTGAAAGGTGCCTTTCTGACAGAACCGTAACACTTCAGCATACAAGAGTAGGGATCATATGATTAAATGCTCCCAAAAATCAAAAATTCCCTGGCTGTGGAAAGCAAGCACATCAAGGACCAGAACACTGGCCTAGTCCTCTTCCTGATGTGCACAGGGCATTTCTGGAGTTTGTAGTTATTACCTGTGCATCTGCTTACTGCATATACATGTGTGTTGCTTCTGTCCTCATGTTGCTATGCTATACTCCTGTTGTTAGAGCCTTCAGATTTTACAACACAAGGCAAAGGAATCCCAGCTGTTAGAGGCCCTGCTAGAAGTACTGGAGTTTAGTTCATTAATTTCATTGTATTTTTAAGTAATTTCTCACCTGCTTTTCAATTTTAAAACTTCTACAAAGTGGCGTAATATATACTGAAATGCAAACATAGAGACAATAACAAAAATCAAATGTACAACATTAGAGCATGATTAGCATTTAAAAAGCAACAATCTATGAAAACAGTATCTAAAACAGTTGGTAAGCAAGAAATAAAAATCAGCCTCACTGTGGCTGTAATTGTATGCACACTAACTTGGGATAAATCCCAACTGAGTATAGTGGGACCTACTTCTGAATAGAATCGTAGAATCATAGAGTTGGCCATTGAGTCCAACCCCCTGCTCAATGCAGGAATTCAAATTAAAGCATACCCGAGAGGTGGCTGTCCAGCTGCCTCTTGAATGTCTCCAGTGTTGGAGAGCCCACCACCTCCTGAGGTCATTGGTACCATTGTCATACCACTCTAACAGTTAGGAAGGTTTTCCTGATGTTCAACCGAAATCTGGCTTCCTGTTACTTGAGCCCATTATTCCGTGTCCTGCATACTGGGACGATTGAGAAGTGATCCTGGCCCTCCTCTGTTTGGCAATTTTTCAAGTACTTGAAGAGTGCTATCATATATCCCTTCAAGTCTTCTCTTCTCAGGGCTAAACATGCCCCGTTCTTTCAATCTCTCCTCATAGGGCTTTTTTTCCAGTCCTCTCATCATCCTTGTTGCCCTCCTCTGAATCTGTTCCAGTTTGTCTGCATCCTTCTTGGAGTGCAGAGACCAGAACTAGACGCAGTATTCAAGACGAGGCCTAACCAGTGCCGAGTAGAGGGGAACCAATATTTCATGTGATTTTAAAACTATACTTCTGTTAATGCAGCCTAATATAGCGTTTGCTTTTTTTGCAGCCAAATTGCACTGTTGGCTCATATTCAGCTTGTGATCAACAACAATCCCAAGAACCTTCCCACATGTAGTATTGCTGAATCAAGTATCCACCATCTTATAACTGTGCCTTTGGTTTCTTTGTTCTATGTGCAGAACTTTGCACTTATCCCTGTTAAATTTCATTCTGTTGTTTCTGAATAAACAGGAATAGGATTGTGACACACATTTATCAAAAAGCTTGGGTAAATAAAAAGACCTTCATCTGATGTGAAAACCTAGTAACAAAGGTGATTGGCAGACCTTTGGTAGAGGGTGCCATTACTAAAGCGTCCCCACCTATGCTTGTCTCACCTTGTAAGGCAGGGACCTTGGATGAAGATTCAACTATCCAGGCAGGTTCAAATGGGAGCTGACAATCTTTCAGATATCCAAGCAATGGGCTGATGGCTCCAGTGCTGAAGCACCTTGGACAGCTCCTTGAAAGTTCACACTAAAACCCAGAGCCGATTCACTGCCCAGACATCAGAGACACAAGCCTCCACTGTATCCAAGTTACCAGAACAAAGGCAGCACTTTTTGCGGGTGCAGGATTATCATCCATAAGGAGCAGGGCCTTTTTAGTAACAGCCCAGATACTTCAGCATGCCATCCCTTCCCCACTCAAGAACTCCTACTTTCATCCCTTCGGAGGCAAGATGAAGAGTTTTGCTCTGGAAAGGTTCAGGAAACTGGGCCTTTAAATGGATTCTGTTACTCACTTGGCTTTATATCAACATATAAACAGCTGCCTATTAGCTACCAGGCTAAGTTCAAGGTTCTAGTTTTGGTGTATAAAGCCCTGTACAGCTTGGAACCAGGATTCCTGAAAGACCGTCTTACCCTTTATATACCCAGTCGATCACTGTGCTCTGCAGGTGATGGCCTCCTGCAGATACCATCTTATCAGGAGGTCTGTTCCACACAACATAGGAAACAGACCTTTAGTGTGGTGGCACCTACCCTGTGGAATTTGCTCCCCTTAAATATTAGACAGGCGCCATCTCTGTTATCTTTCTGGTGCATACTGAAGACCTTCCTTTCTCAACCAGCCTTTTAGGTTGAGACCTTATCCCGGTCTCCGTCTGTGTTGGAATTACTTTTTTTAGATCTTTTTAAAGCTTTTTTTAAATGTTTTAAAGCGTTTTTAAAAATGTTTTTAAAGATGTCTTGTTTTAATATGCTTTTAATGGTTGTTTTGTTGTAATATATTTTAAAGTCTGTTTTTATGATGTGTTAAAGTGTTTTTAGTGTTTTCTTTGCCACCCTAGGTCCCCACTGGGAGGAAGGGTGAGATATAAATCTAATAAATAAATAAATAACAAACATAAGAAGCTGCCCTCTATACTGGTCCACCTGGAAAATGGAAATGGACTGCTTCAAGTCGATCCCGACTTACGGCAACCCTATGAATAGGGTTTTCATGGTAAGCAGTATTCAGACTGAAGTGGGTTTACCACTGCCTCCCTTGAGGCTAGTCCTCCCGAGCTGGCTAGGGCCTGCTCAGCTTGCCACAGCTGCACAAGCCAGCTCCTTCCTTCTCTGTAACTGCCAGCTGGGGGACAACTGGGCTCCTTGGGACTCTGCAGCTTGCCCACGGCTGCACTGTGGGGTGATCTTTGAACTCACAGACTCTGGACTCCCAGCCAAGCTCTCCTCCCCACTGTGCTATACTACCTCAGCATTATCTACACTGACTGGTGGCAGCTCTCCATGGTTTTAAGCAGGGTTCTCTCCCAGTCCTATCTGGAGACGCCATTGGGGATTGGACCTGAGACCTCTGGCTTGCAAAGCAGATGTTCTCCCAGTGAGCTACAGGCCTTCTCCTGTCATTTGATTTTATTGAATGGTTCTGTTTTCTGTTTGATTTTTCACTCCCTTTCAGGATTATGTTATTGTTTAATATTACGTTGTAAACTACCCCAGGAACTCCTGAAACCTCTCACCGCTCAGAGATTGTGGCACCTGTATCATTTTTTCCCCTTCAAAGCAAACACACACAGAAATCAAAACCAAGCAAAGTATAATATCTGGCTTTTAAAACTCAGTATTCCAGAAGAGGAGCATAATGTGTCACAAAACCAAAGGAAGTTGTTTGTCAAAGCCCTCTGTCTATTTAAAAAAATATACCCACTTCTTTCTTCCCTTGCTGAACTCAGAATTAGGGCCAGCCTGCCTAACCAAATTCCCTGTCCCACACCCCCATTTATGCCACTCCCGTTGATGAGAAATTCCAAATTCTTCAAATAATTATCAGCATCGGAACTAGGTACAGACATCAAGCACTGATATCATTGTTTTTGAATCATTTGTTCCAAGGAGATGGTCTTCCATTTTTTTCAGCATCTTCTAATTCCTTCTCACTCTCTGGACTCCTCCCGGTCACCTGTTTATTAATCCTGATTTGCTTGCACAAAGCTTACATTATAAACTGTCTTTATTGAGCATTCATTTTGATTTGTTTGCAGGAGGGTTAGATGACGTCTATACATCTCCCTATTAATCATCCATTCGTTCCACACTTTTCAACTTTCCTAATGGCAAAGAGCAAGTTTCTCTTTTTTTTAAGTGGATTTCTTATCCTAGGGTGACAGACCACTTTAAAGCACAAACTTAAAAATTTCCTCATATGTGTTTTAACCTCTCCCACAAAATACTGACATTCTGGAAGTAACCCCCCCCCACTCTTAACAAACTATCTAGATTAGTCTGTGCCAACCTGTCACCCTCCAGATGTTTCAGGCTGCAATTCCTATCGGCCCCAGGCAATGGGAGCTACTCCAAAGCATCTGGAGGGCGCCAGATTGGCGAAGGGGCTGATCCAGATCATAACTCCCTCCCATGACAAACCAGCTCACTACGTAGATTAAGCTGCCTCAGGTCAACCACTCCAAGGACTGCAATTACATGGAAATAAGAATTGTGTTTCTTTTTAAAGAGTTTATACGACCTTTTTCAAAACATCTGGTCACGCACACAATAGAAGCCAGCTCTTAACTGCTAGCACATTTACTGGCATGGTTAAAAGGCTGGGTGTGTCATATTTAAGCAGAGAATCATTTCGGTTACTTTGCGGCAACATATCTCACAAAAGGCATCCCTGCTCTTCATCTTATTCCAAGCTCTTCTTCAGCAAAGATGAGAGGGGTGCAAGATATCATCCGGCAATTCTCAGGAACAATGTCTCAGTTAGTTTGACCTGGTGCTTTGAACTAGAAATGAACAGAAGGGGATGCGGCTTCACATTCTGCCTTCTCAGGATCACAGCAGACAACACTCCTCCCCCAAGCTGGTCTTCAGTGCAGAGTCTTTCTCTCCCAAACTTACCTCACAGTGGATGGGGGGGGGCAGAATCTACATGCAGTGTCCAGAGTTCCTTGCAATAAGGATATCCTGATATGGCCTTTCCGACAACCTGCAGTCCACCATCCTCCACTGCCTGAGAGTCCCCATACCTGACTTTGCCCTCTTTCTTGCTTCCCCTTATGCCTGGAAGAATCTCCCAGAACACCTGTGTGATGCCACCTTCAGATCCTTCCTCAAAACCCACCTTTCCCCAGAACGTCTGGTTCAACCCCCAATGCCCAGGCCCTACTGCTTCTACACTGGACATTTATCGTGAAATTCCCACGCTTTGTTTGTTTACTTTTTATGGGGCATCTGCATGGGGGGGGGGAATCCACCTCTGATATTTTCCCTGTTCAGCTTCCCTTTTTCTTTTCAGAGCTCAACAATCCCAAAACTCCATGGAATAGCTGTGCAATTTCCCCAGGTGCAGCGTGCCTATCGTACTGTTATTCAGGCTGATCAGACTGAGCGGGCCATTTTCTGCCTTGTGTTCTAGCCTGTTCCTTCTCTATGGTCTGCCTCTCCTCTCCAGCAGCCAACTCGATCACATTAGCCCTTCCCTTTCCAAACAGCACTTCTCAGTTCTGTTTCTTTTCTCCCTTGCCACCTAAATGGCAGTGGTGAAGCAATACTGATTAGGAGCACAGTGAGAAAGAAGAGAATGTTTCACCCTTTCGCTACACACAGTGGTCCCAATGAAAACCATCTCCTCCCCCGCCCACTCATTTGGGGCTGAAGGGGGACTGCCAACGTGGCTTCAGGGTTCAAAATCTGGAAGCAAAGTTGCTTTTCCACTACCAGCTTAAGCCACACTGCCCATATCTGGAAGCACCCCAAGCCTAAACACATGACCCAGCCATATATCTCTTCCCTATTTACCCATAACTCCATTTCCATCCCTTCCTCTGGAGTTTTCCCTGTGTCAGATTTTAGATTGCAAGCTCACTGGGTTCTGCAAGGCAGGGGTAGCCAATATGGTGCCCATTTTGCCATGGCTGGCTGGGGAAGATGGGAGCTGTAGTCCAAAACATCTAAAAAGCAGCACATTGGCTACCCCTGCTCTAAGGCAACATGGGCACTGACTGCGCTGGCAATTAAATAATATTCTCTTCACATACAGGAGCAAAGCTCTAACTGGGAAACTGCTTTCATGTCACTATCCTATTACAATTAACAATACTGATTAGATGTCTCAGAAGAAGCAAAAGGCCCTCGCTTTGTTTTGAAACCAAATTATGGAAAGGAGAGAGAGGTAGAAAACACATGAAAGGCTACAAAGGACTGAAATAAAAACAGGTGCAAACATAACACTGACTTTACATCCATGCCAAAAGCCCCAGTGTTGGTGGCATCTCCTTGTACAACATACCTTGCATAAAGATACGCCAGGCGGTAGATCCTGCAAACCAAAGTTGTACGGCAAAGCAGAAGCCTGACAAACACTAGCTCTCTCCATCCAAAGTAGCTGAGATGGTATGGAGGCAGGTCTAAGATGGCAAAAGGGGTGGGCTGATTCCCATCAGCATCTTCAGCACATGACATAGGGAGCTGCCTTGTGCTGAGACAGACCATTAGTCCATCTAGCTCAGTAGCGTCTACACAGACTGGCAGTGGCTCTCCAGGACTTCAGACCAGGGATCTCTCCCAGCTCTTCCTGGAGATGCCGCCAGGGACTGAACCTGGGACCAGTTGCAACCAGCCCTCACCTGCCAGCCTTCTTCCTTGCAAATGGTCCAGAGGGAGGCCCCAGCTGTCACCTTCCTCCTCCTCCTCTTCAATCTCAGGGTCGCATTTGCAGAACTCAGCAGGGAGGAGGAAGGGGACAAAACAAGAATTTGTGGGATCTGCCTGTCATTGGCTCTGGCGCCACCTGCTGTTGGGCTCCCTGCCTTCTGCCCCACCAGGCCTAATGAGCACCAGCCTCCATTGGTACCGATTCTGCAAATAGGGGTTATAGAAAAATTGCCTGCTTTTCGAACACCCAGTTCCCCAAACATCTCAGAACAGCCTGATGAACATATGAAGCAACTCTATACCCAGTCAGAGCATGGGGGGTGGGGAGAGTATGGTCCTCCAGATGCTGCTGGACTCCAACTCCAGTCATCGTTGGCCATTGGGCTATGCTGGGCTCAGGCTCACTGCAGTCCAACAACATGCGGAGGACCACAGGTTGCCCATCCCTGGTCTACCTGACTGGCAATGGCTCTCCAGAATTTCAGGCAAAGAAAAGAGAGATCCTCTTGACTGAAGATGACAGGAAGTGAAGAAATTGAGATGCCCTGAATAGACCAAGAGGGGATTAGCTCATGGATAGGGCACAGTCCCCGGTTTGAGAAAAGCCAGCAATAATTAGATCTCTTTATGTGGTTTAGTGGTTAAGGTGTTGGACTAAGACCTGGGAGACCAGGGTTCGAATCCTGATACAGCCATGAAGCTCACTGGGTGACCTTGGGCCAGTCACTGCCTCTTAGCCTCAGAGGGAGGCAATGGTAAACCCTCTCTGAATACTGCTTACCATTAAAACCCTATTCATAGGGTCGCCATAAGTCGGGATCGACTTGAAGGCAGTACATTTACATTTTTATGGATAAATCAAACAGATTTATACAATGTCACTCTGCAGTTAGTGATTTTATAATGGTTATGATTGAGTGATCTTAGTTGTTTCAATTATAATTACATTACATAATTTATGTGTTGCATTTCATTGCTTTATAACTATGCGGCCCACCCTGGGACCTTTAAGCAAAGAGGAGGTAGGTAATGCACCTAATAAATTTCATAAACATAATATTTTGCTTTCAAGGCTTCTTCCCCATTTTAGATTGTTTTAAGAAAGGAGGAGGTGTATACACTGATCATTTCAATTTTCTTAGCTTTTAAGCTAGACAGCCCTATATTTCATGAGAAGTTTGGGAAACACCTCTGATCCTCAGTGGATGGCATATAATGAATTGTCCTCTAAGGCTGCAATCTTATGGTCTCCAAGAGGGGCATCCCAGGTAGGAATTGGGGGGGGGATTCAATTTCATTTGCATTTAAAAGTGAATCTATCACAGGTAGAAGGTGCCCAGAGAGCCCTCCTGTTCCTCCAACACATATAGAGAAACTACACCGGCCCTACAGCTGGTATAGTTGATATGGCATATATGGGAGGGAGGGCAAAAAAAAGAAAAAGGGAAAATACATCCCACACTGTCCACCCTGTGGACCTGGACCCAACCGAGCATGAGAAAGGGCAGCTCATTTGCCTTCCATTCTCCAGCTCGCTCTTATAATTATTTTGCCAGCCACATTTCTATTATTATTATTTATTAAATATATATCTTGCCCTTCCTCCCAACAGGAGGTGGAGCCCAGGGCAGCAAACAAAAACACTAAAAACACTCTAAAAGGTTTTTTTAAAACAGACTTTAAAATATATTACAACAAAACACCTGTGAAAACATATTAAAAACATATTTAAAAGAACTTTAAAAACATCTTAAAAAGTAATCCCAACACACATACATATACTAGGGCTGCTGCCCCTGCTCGCTTTGCTCACCCGCCCACCCTGCCACCCAATACCCTTGTGTAAACCACCACCCCTCCCCTTAGAGCCGCCAAAAGCCTTTTAAGATCCTCCTCCTGCTTCTCCCATGCGAGCTGTGGAAGAACACCCAGGACAAGCCGGGGCAGCTTCTCAGTAACTGGCCTGCTCTCCTGCCACTTCCCTCCTCCTCCTCCCACTGAGGCTAAAACAGCATTGTCGATGTGGTGAGTGGCGATGGCAGCAGAGCAAGACAATTGCTGAGGAGCTGCCCCGCCTTGTCATGACTGTTCCCCTGCAGGTTGCTTGGGCTGCCTGGTCACCACCGCCCACCTCACCTGCCATAACCCTACAGCATTTAGGAGACTGCCATCATGCTGTAGTTTGCAGTGCCACAGCACGATGACAGCCTTAGGAAACAGGAAACAATCAGAGCTTGGAAAAGTTACTTTTTTGAACTACAACTCCCATCAGCCCCAGCCAGCATGGCCACTTGTTTGTTCACCGCCCTGAGAGCTATTCTGCTAAGGGTGGTATATAAATTGAAATAATAAATAAATAAATAAATAGTTCAAAAAAAGTAACGTTTCCAAGCTCTGGAAACAATGTGTAAAATAAGGGCTGTATATCTAGTTTCATATATAGAGATCCTTGTAAGTACTCATATATATAAGCAAAATAAAATTATAAGATGGTAAAAGGAGGGGAGGACATTCCCAGTTTCAGTCTGCAACAGTTGAAAAGGATTAGGCTGCAGGTGATGAGGGAAACCCTGGAGATCTGCTGCTAGATGGCTGAACAGTCTGACCTGGTTTAAAGCAGCTTCCAGTGTTGCTGTGTATGTACATACACACACACACCCTGCAGTGCTGGCCCAAGACATTTTTCTGTCTGAACTGGCATTTCCACTAGACCTAACAGTTTAAACATTCTTGCTGTACCAGTTGCCATCTATTTCCCATCCCTGCACCCCTAAAATCATCTGATTTGGAAAATATCCCTCCCCCATCATTCATCCATTAAATAAAAAATTTTGAGCAAACTCACTTCTACATCTCTGTGTGGAGAGCTGCTAATTTAACACTCAACTACCATTGGTGAAAACCATGAAACACAACCACAAGTACCCCAGGAGTAACACTGCCTCTTCCTGCAAAGTCCCAGCAACAAACCATCAGTATGTTACATGGGTCACTTTTACTCCAGGTGGCTGAAATACAGCACATTGCAAGCCCCAAAGCACTGAGCAGCGTAAGTAAATCAGGTGTGCCTGAAAAAGAAGTCAGGGATATAAAGGCTGGAAAACAAGGATGAAGATGGGAAGAAACAAACTTGACATAATCTTTTGTAAATGATATTTAGAAGATGTGCCCTTTGATGCTTTGCCTCCTGTGCTTGCCTACACACATATATGCCTGCACATGCACACACAAGACACACAAGGACAATTCTAATGTGCAAATTTTCCCTCCATAGAGGACTGCATGGAAAATACATAAATATTCTAATGAAAAACCCATGTATGATTGTGTTGGATGAAAAATCCATACCTGGGTCTCAGACTTCAAAAGCATGAAACCAAAACTGTTTGGCAGAGGGAAGATTCTTAGAAGAGGCAAGGACTACAGGTCCACTTCTGGCTAAGATTAATTTCCCAAAGCAGCAAAGATTTGTAAGACCATTTCTTGTGGTAACCTGTTTATCTTCCACAGCATGTTATCATCACAGGTCACAAGGTCATTTGTGCCTCTAGCGTTCACACCTAATACATAGATCCATTTCACTGCTGATAATAATAATCACAAACTGTGTAGAACCAGTTAACCAGAGTTGCAGATACAGGCTGCCTTAAGAAATAATCACATGGGATCCAAAACATGACAGGGAGGAGATGCACTCCCCCCCCCTTCTTAAAACAGCACACCTGTCCAAAAGCAGCAGCTGTCAGGAATCGAACATCCTGCCTGCAGGCAGCATAGTCCTTAGAAAGTCAGCCTAGGAGCAAGGAGACACAAGTTCCAATCTCCACTTAGCCATGATGCTCACCAGGTGAAGTTTGGCCAGTCATTACTCCTCAGCTGAACCTACCTCACTGGGCTATTGTGAGAATAAAGAGGGGAGACCATGCACGCTGTCTTGAGTGCCGTTGGGTAATGATGGCATAAAAATGTAATTAAACAAAGCCCAGAATGCTTGCCAAAAAATCCACATGGAGCTGTATTCCATTCATTTTTGGGGGGCGCAATCTACAAAGGAACGAAAGGCCCTTCCAAATCCATTCATATTTTTTTTCAAATGCACGCTACACATTTTCACTGGAAACACATCCTTCGGCCCAACAGATATCTTGCCAGAGTGCCAAAAATGTGGAGTAATTAATTCTGTGCGTTCTTTTAAAAAGCAGACATTTTGCTTGCATGCTGCCTGGAACCAGCTTCCCCAGTATCGCCTTCAATTGTGAGAGACTTCAAACCCAACGAGAAGCACGGTTCATCCCCTACCCACCCCCAACCATCATTTAAACACACACATTTATCACTTACTATGACTCTGAGACTTCCAAAGGCTGGGGGGGGACACAAGGGGAGTAATCCTGAAATGATCCCTTGCAGAAGAAGCAGGAGGGAGAATGTATCCACGATTTGGGAGCCCAACTGCAATGTGCACAGACAACAGCAACCCTTTGAAACAGCAGCAAGGCACCACAGGTTTCTTTCACTTTTGCCCAGGATCAAGGAACTACACAGCAGGTGTTCCAAGCCAGAACAACTCCTCTTGCAAAATGAGGCCATGACGATCCAGCCAAAGTATGCACCTTGAAGGCTGCAATTCTAGAAGTAAACACACACCTACAAAGGAATAAGCCCCACTGAATGCAATGGGACTTCGACATAAACGTGGTTGGAGTAAAGCTACAAATCACCTGGATTTCACAGGGAGAGCTAAGCACATGTTTGAAATCAATGCAATTCAAGAGCTATAACTGCATTTTATGACCCGTTTATATGCGCGTGCACGCACACGCACCCCCCCACTGCCTTTGAAAACTGCTCCCCATTACAGTTCAAAAAGGCTTTAACCCTTTCCCCTCTCCAGAATTACCACGTGATGATAGTAATGTTTTCTTCACCCTTTGCCCTAAATTCAAACCCCCAAGGTTTAGCAGATTTAGTACCCCCTACCACACCTGATTGGAGGAAATCCCTGCAGGCCATCTTCATTACCAAAAACTAGTTTCCTGGGTAAAAGGAGGCAATGAGCAGGGTCAGGGTTTGGAAATTGCAGCCAAGTTTTTTGTGTTTTTTTACCTTGTCAATGCCACTTGGCTCTCCAGAAGATCTCGGGGCTGAAGCTGCTGTTCCAAGAGAGCCACGTGGGATGCAAAGAGGTCCGGAGCTAATCCCAAAGACGGAGGAAGCCCTGTGGGACCACGCAGGCTTCTTTCCCTCCACACGCTTCCCAAAGGAAAAGTTCTTCTCCCGGGCAAGCACGCACACTCACTCTCTTTCAGTCCTGCTGGTAGCCTCCTGCTGAATGGGGAAAGCGACGCGCTTGTCAATAAGCAGAGAAACAGACTGAGTGTTGCTCCAAGTGCCACCTGCTGGTCGCTGGAGAAACAGTACTTTAAAAGATCCTCCCGGAACATTCTGGGAAGGTAAAATATTGGTTGGGCGTTTGACAAGTCAAATCTTTACTTCTGTTCACTTGTTTATTTAGTTATTTGGGAGATTTTTACACCAACTTCTTCTTTTTCATTTTATTTTCAAATTCAAATCAAATTATTTGCAAATTTAATAAAACATTAAAACACAATTATGTTTACAAAATTCATAAATAAATCTGCTCCTCTCTTCACATAGGAACTGACCTAATAAATTCACTTTATTTTTAAAAGTCCTTTTATCAGCCATCATAATGCATATCCCAAGGCAGGTCTTTCCAGCCAGAGATGTTCAAGGCAGCTATCAAAATGAATTAATAGTGTACAACAGGAGCAGGGAAACGTTTTCAGCCCGAGAGCCACACTCCCTCCTTAGGAACCTTCTGGGGCCTGCATGACAGTTGCCAGGGTAACCAAAGACAAAAGCGGGTGGCACAATGATACAGCTCTTGCCTTTGTACAGGCAGGTGCACTCCAGCCCCCCAAAAGCTAAAGATCTCTCCATATAGGTAAGCAGGGGTCACTTTCACAGTACCAGCCAAGCAAAAGCATTCAAGGAAGATTTAAGCTGAGGAGGTGTGTCTTGGAGGAAGGGGCTGTGATCTACAAGGAGAGGCCAAGGGTTGATAGTGAAGCCTGGAGGGCCCTTAAGAAGGATGCAGACAAACTGGAACAGGTTCAGAGGAGGGCAACAAGGATGATTAGGGGATTGGAAACAAAGCCCTGTGAGGAGAGACTGAAAGAACTGGGCATGTTTAGCCTGGAGAAGAGAAGACTGAGGGGAGATATGATAGCACTCTCAACGTACTTGAAAGGTTGTCACACAGAGGAGGGCCAGGATCTCTTCTTGATCATCCCAGAGTGCAGGACACGGAATAACAGGCTCAAGTTGCAGGAAGCCAGATTTCAACTGAATAGCAGGAAAAACATCCTAACTGCTAGAGCGATATGACAATGGAACCAATGACCTATGGAGGTGGTGGGCTCTCCAACACTGGAGACATTCAAGAGGCATCTGGACAGCCACCTGTCAGGCATGCTTTAGCTTGATTCCCTGTATTAAGCCATGGGTTGGACTCAATGGCCTTATAAGACCCTTCCAACTCTACTCTTCTGTGATCCTATGAATGGATATCTCTGTCCCTTCTGTGACAGCTTGCTGAATTTCACTGAGCACAGAGGAGGCAGTTTCCCTCTTCCGGCAGTCCACTTGGTTTGGATGCTGGACAGGCAGAAGAAGAGTAGAGTGATCAACCCCTCCACCTTCAGCCCGCTCAAGCAAACAATTTCATTTTGCCTTGGGCTATATATAGAACTGTTTTATATAATCTTGACAGTTCTTTAAATTACAGCGGGGGGGGACTTTTTTCAGCAGGAGGACCACATTTCCTTCTGAGGGCTAAATGCCCAAGGAAGGTGTGTGCAGAGGCAAAAGCCGGCTGAGCAATGGATGTAAATTTTACCTTTATACAGTAGCCTGGCCTTCTACACATACCACTCTCCATCCTCCATCCAGACAACCAAGGGGCACTAGGAGAGTTCAAGACACGTTCCAGCCTGGCAAAAATATTTGGGGTGCAAAAGAGGGCCATTGAGGAGTATGGCCTGAAGAGATAAGGGGTGGTCTAGGGAAATTTCCAAGGACCAGATACAGAGGCTGGGGGGGGGGCATTCAGGCACCGGGCCTCTGGTTCCCCACCCCAAATTACAGAAACAAAACAAGTGAACGTTATTGAGAAATGAGGATATTTGCTTTTTTTAAAGTAGATAATTATAAAAAACATACCTCAACATTGTTAAAACTGAGCACGGAATTGCTCGCCATCTTCTTATCCTGGAATACCAGAATGCCAGAGCTGGCTTACACTTCCGGATATATTATACAACATAGAGAAATGATGAAAACTGAAAGGAACTTTTCAAAGGCAGTTGTGCCCTGGAGGCAAAAGGCCAGTGCTCTCAGCAGCAGCAGCATCTGGGCATCATGAAATATTTGAGTGCAAATCAATAATCGGTGGTCAACTGACAAGGGTGTCAACCTACATTTAGCAAATCAACCTGATGACTCCAGAGGTGAAACAGATCTTTGCCACTCCAGCTCCAACATGCTCAGACCTCAGTAAGTCTCCTCCAAGAACGGCATCTTTTCTCTCTTGCTGCCCCTTACACCTGGAACTCTGCCCCCCAGAACACCTGCATGATGCTACCCCCTTCATATCTCCTGTTTTCCATTAAGCCTTTGGCATTCCCACTTTACTCCCCATAAACTAATGCAGAAATGGGGAAACTTCAACCCACAGGCCCTAATTTGACCACAAGCAGGGGAGGCTAGTTCATTTGGGTTAACAGGGGGCAATCCCACCAACCTCAGTCTGTGGCTCAGCCAGCCCTCACTTGCCTTGCCATCTTACTTACAACAACTGGTCCACGGGGTGGGCCTGCCTCTCAGCGTCCTCCTCTTAGCTTTTCATGGCCCAAGAGGTCATTCCACCCCAGCCACACCCACATGCCCCACATCAGATGTCAGGTGTGGGGTAAGTAAAGCCACAGGTGCAAATGAGCAACTGGGAGCCTTAATGCATATTCCCAATTATTCCTCTGCAAACAAGGCTGCTCTTCAGCACTTTTTAATTTGTCACTAAAGGCAAGGCCCACTCAGAATGGTTCCACACAGTAGCTCCTTTTCAACAGCCAGTCTCTGCCAGGAGCAGGGCTTCAATTCAGGGCTGACTGCTAGGCCCACTTTTGGTAGTCACGTTGCAAAGGAAAAAGGGAGGAGTCAAGAAGATACTTAGAGTGCACTTCTCAGTCTTCCTTTGAACTTTGAATCACCTGACATCAGATGATTGACAGGTAGGTGGCCCCACTCACCTACCAAAACTGGGCTGCAGAGGGTGGGCCAGATATGGCCCGGCAGCCTGACCCAGGCAGCCTGATTCCTGCCTTATCAAGCCTAAGTATGTGCAACAGAAATGCATGCATAGAAGAGGGACCGGCAACAAAATGCCTCAGTGTGGAGTGTTTCAGTTCAGGGTTGCAGCCAGCCACGTCCTCCTGCAGAATACTCCATTCTATTCCCTCTTATTCAGGCTTCTGTCCTTCCAGAAAAAACCCATACTGAGGCCAGGAGAATCCTGAACTCTTTTAATCAGTTCAGGCAAGCAATTTACTCATCACTCTTCTCTTGCACAACATGTTTATGTACAGAGAAAGCATGTTGGATGCCAGCACAGATTTTACCCTCCGAGAGCCTTTCCCCTGTGAGTGGGCAGAGATGGAATGCAGATCGTGCTCTCTTTAGTTAGATCACTGTTGACGCTAAGGTATTTCTATTCATTTACCTGAACTAACCTTGAACGACAAAAGGAATTGTGTAGACTTGCCTGGGTGATCACATTATCACCCCTGTGCTTTATCAACTCTGCTGGCTCCTAGTTTGTTTCCGGGCCCAATTCAAAGTGCTGGTTCTGACTTTTAAAGCCCTAAACGGCCTTCAACCAATGTACCTGAGGGACCGCTTACACCCATATGTACCTGCCCAGGATTTAAGATCATCTGCCTCTAGTCTCCTCTGCATGCATAACCTGACAGGCAAGTGGGAGAGAGTCTTTTCAGAAGTGGCCCCCAAGCTCTGGAATACCTTACCCCCAAGAAGCTAGGGTTGCCATATTCCAGTTCCACAAATCCGGGCAGGTTAATTTGCATATTATGCAAATATTTGCATGTTAATATTTGGATTGTCCAGTTGTTTTGTTTTTGTGCCTAGGAATTACCACCAAAAGCTGGGGAAAGATGTGAGAAATCTTTTTTTTTAAAGCAACATTTTCAGCTTTAAATGCCTAGACTTTAGTTTCCAACACTATGGAGTATTTATTGACTGATTAAGAGAATTTATATCCTGCCCTTTTGCTGTTAAGAACAGAGCTCAGCACAGCTTACAAATATAATAAAAACAATAAAAATACACAATCAATATAAAAACATAATAAAAACATAAAATAGCAACAAACAAAGTAAGTCAGGGCAGCAGCACGGTTAACCATAACATATACAATATATTTCAGAGATGTGGTGGGTGGAGAAAAACAAGCCAAAATGTTAGGAAAAGGAGTCTTTCATGCCACATGCTCAGTTCTAAATACTGTTGCAGCAAGTTTTACAAGTTCCTCCAGTATTCCACTGGTGCAGGCACTCAGACATTCAAAGTATCTGTATGTTTCTTAGGTTTTATAAAAGCAGAGCTTTGCTTAACTCAAAATTTCTCAACCACATCTACACAGGTTCCACCTCCATACTCAAAATGAAACTGGGCCTGGAAGTGTGCAACAACCCCACACATACCTTGCTAATTAGATCTTATCGACTACTCTCCTGCTCCCGCACACACACCGGGCATCATGAAAGACCCAGTCCTCAGAAAGAAAATAAATATCTGGTCCTCTTCAAAGTATTGATAAGCCTCTTGTTTTAATTGAAATAATAATTATAAATTCTTGTTCTTATCACTAATGGGAGTTAATTACCTTGCATATGCTGCTGTTGCTTCTATGGCTGTAACCGAGTGTTAAAGATAAGTGAAATGCAAATAGGAAAAAAAAACACAGAAGGCAGTAACACTTTCCTAAATGTAATACCATACCAACCGCAACAAGATTCCTATGAGTAAGGCAAAAAACTAAGCATCTCACAACCAGTCAGGATTCCTAACCAAAAACCAAAAATATGATAAATGAAGAAATATGTATATAAGCATAACTATCAAATATATTTATTATTTACACAAACTGTAAAGATATTTATAGTGCAATCCTAAGTTTATTTATTCAGAAGCAAGTCCCAGCATATTCAGTGGGGCTTACTCAAACAGGGACAAAACTGCAACCTCAAGTGATAAGCAACTTCATTCACACAACCCAAAATTCCAAATCATGCCACTTTACGCTGTTTTGCAACTGTTTATACTTGTTTTATGGTCATTGGATTTTAAATGGTTTTATTTCTTGTTGTGAGCTGCATTGGTTTCCAACCCTACCTCACAGGGGTGTTGGAAAGACTCCATACACGCACACGCACACACAGCAGATGTATAAATACATACAGCCCATATAATAGTTTATTGTCAAACCAGTTGGTCATTGCAGAAAAACCAGTATTAGTTTTTTAAAAATCAGTATTACTTTCCTACAGAATAAAAACTGTAATACCTAAGTAAGCCCTGCCTACTTGCTTTAAAATTGGACTGGAGACAGAAAGGGTTTGAACACAAACATAATTGTTTTTTACATTCACTCGAAAGTCCCATTGATTTTCAGCACATTCATAACCATGTCTACTCAAAGTAAGTCCTATTGAATTAAATGGGATTTACTTTGGGCATATGGGATTAGCATTGCTTTTACAAAAAGCAAGTATTGGGAAGGTTTTCAAAACACTGCCCAAGCTCTGACTCCTGCACACAAGAGGAAAAAAAACTGAAATGTATATACTTACCCAATTTATGAGATTTTCAGATAAACGGGGGTGGGTGGGTGAAACCACCATTTTGTTTTCTAGACACTGCCTCAGGTGAATGAAACTGAAACACAATCCCTGATTGGCTGCAATGCTGAACGGGCGGGGTTAAAGCTACAAAGTACTATAGTACAGTACTGTTTAAAGAAAGATTTAACAGTTGAGAGGGGTGGCTGACGTTTTTATCTATATATCGAGAACCGGACCACCTAGAAACTTAATTTTTTTTTTAATTAAAGCTGAGAATCCGGGCCACGTAAGGGGCTAGCCGGGCGCCGGGTGGCATGCATAGAATCCGGGTAAAACCTGGCTATCTGGGCAATATGGCAACCCTACAAGAAGCCCTCTCTGCTCCTCCCCTGAGGACGTTCTGGACACTTTTGAAAACCATCATTTTCCAGAGAGCCTTTAGGAGGGACTGGAGGCTGAGCCGGAAACTGATTTTATTTACCCCTCCCTTTCTAGTTTTACCTTTTTAGTGCCCTTTTAATATCACTCCCCTATATTTCTCAACTGTATATTTTATGTGTTTTTAAATCTATTTTAATGTTTTTGTGTTTTTCACTGTGTATGATTTTATTGAGAGCCTCCTAATGTAGGGTTGGAAGGGCAAGATAGAAATATTTTAAATAAATAAATAGGCATACGCGGAATGAATGAATGGGAAGAAAAAACTGTTTTAAATATGTGTTTCATTGTATTTTATGCTGATTGTTGTGAACCGCCCAGGAAGCTTCGGCTATGGGGGGTATATAAATTTAATAAAATGAAGATGAAATGAAAGAATTAGAATCTTGTAGCACTTCAAAGACTAATTGCGCACACTTGAAAAATGGGAAGCATCCAATGGAAAAGATGAGAAAGGAGGCTTCATCTCAAGATGCTTAACAAAGAGTAATGCACTTTTTTCTGACGTCGAATGCATTTTGGCCAGAACACGCCTTCCTCTGGGGCTTCTATGTTCCCTATGTTTCTATGGACCTCAGAAAGCATCTGTTCTGAAAACACTGTAGGCCAGTTATGGGAGACCTTTGGGCCTCCAGATGTTGCTGAACTACAGCTCCCATTGTTGGCCATGCTTGCTGGGCGTTGGAGCATACCAACAGCTCGAGGGCCAAAGGTACCTGACACCTGGCCTGCAATGTTTTCAGCATGGACTTTATTGAGATGTCTATAAGGAAACATTGATGCCCCCGAGGAAGGCCCATTCTGGTCAAAATGCTTTAGACATCAATAAGAAGTGCATCTTGAGCATCTTGAGATGGGGTCTCCTTTCTCATATTTACCTTAAAGATTAATACATTTATTATGGCATAAGCTTTCATGGTTTGCAGTCCTCTTCATCAGATGCACTTTAAGAAGGATGCAGACAAACTGGGACAGGTTCAGAGGAGGGTAACAAGGATGATCAGGGGACTGGAAACAAAGCCCTGTGAGGAGAGACTGAAAGAACTGGGCATGTTTAGCCTGGAGAAGAGAGACTAAGGGCATGTGCCTTCATGTCTGTATGTGAATGAGATGGCGGAGGGTGTATATAGCAACAACAGCCTTGATCATAACCACCACTGGAGGGATGGCCAACCTTGGATGTGATTCCTTCAGCTGAAAAAGGGTAAGGCTGTACCTGAGAGGGAAGGGCCATGGTGGCAGAGCATCTGCTTTGCATGCAGAAGGTCCCAGGTTCAGTCCCCAATGGCATCTCCAAGTAGGACTGGAAAGGTCCCCTTTCCTAAACCCTGAAGAATCACTGCCAGATTGTCAACAATCCAAGTGTCTAACTCAGCAAAAGGCAGCTTCTTGTGCTCCTAGCTACTGCTGAATAAGTGTCCAGGTCCTTGGATTTAAGGATTTCCAGAGAGGTAGCTGTGTTAGTTTGATGCCCTGTACTGCTATAGGCAGAGATTGGAAAAGTTACTTTTTTGAACTACAACTCCCATCAGCCCAATCCAGTGGCCATGCTGACTGGGGCTGATGGGAGTTGTAATTTTAAAAAGTAACATTTCCAAGCTCTGGCTATAGGGCAATTTCTCAGTCATTTACTACTAGGGATGGGGGAGAATATCCGCTAAATCAGATTTAGTACTGGATTTTGACTGAATCCAACAGTCCGCTGTCTTTTCGGACCGGCACGAATTTCTTGCGGCAGGCCGTGGCTATAATCGGCATGGCTTCCCCCCCCCAAAAAAAGTCCCCCGATTGTATGTAATTACTTTCGTAATTACAATCGCTATTATCCATTAACTTCCATGGATTTACATAAGCATTTATGTTAAAAATTACATAATTTTTTCGCCACCAAAAAAACAACAATAGCAGATTGAATTGGCAAGTGCAAAAGCAAGTGAGAACAAAAAAAATGGCAGATCAGGATTGACCATCGGACTGTCAGAATACAAGCGGATTGGGACTAGGCAGCAAATCCCATCCCTACTTCCCACACACTCAGCCCCACTGCAGTCCAGAGCTTGCTGGAGAGGTTTGTGTGGAAAGACCGTGAGCTTGTTTCAGTACTGGTCCCCAAAACAAAGTCAGATTGTGCTCAGAGACATCCTGCCCTTTAATCCTAACTGTATGTCTTTTGGATCAGGCTCCAGCTGATAGATCTCAAGGTTCCAATAAAAGACAGAGTAGATCCAACAAGCCTCAAATCTGCCCTCAAATCTGGTGTAGACAACGCTAAGCAAAATGTACCAATGCTTTGGCTTGGTATAAGACAGCTTTCTGTATTCCTAATGCTATCTTTGCTCAGACAGCTGCAGAAAAGGCTCATGTCATGCTAGGGATCATTAGGAAAGGAACTGGGGGGGAAACTGCCAGTATCATAAAGCTGTTATATAAACCTATGGTGTGATTGCATTTGGAACACTATGTACAGTTCTGGTTGTCTCACCTCAAAAAGGATCTTGCAGAGCTGGAAAAAGTTCAGAAAAAGGCAACCAAAATGGTCAAAGGGATGGAGCGACTCCCCCTGAGGTAAGGTTACAACATTTGGGGCCTTTTAGATTATAGAATGGGCAAGTAAGGTTAGAAACACACTCACTATTCTGCAAGTTCCAGTGCGTCTCTACCTCTCTCTTCTGAAAATGGGGGCCCACGACACTTGTCAAACCCCGCCCTTTTTACTGTAAAACCTGGTGGCAATAGCTTGAGTGGGTTTTTGTAAAATTCAGCTTCAAAGAGATTTTGCAACTGATCAGCAGATCAACCTGTTCCCCCTGCAGGCGTGGCTAATGGAAGCGCTTTGATCTGGCGACTGGTGTGTTTACAGCCTAAGAGGGGACATGACAGAGGTGTATAAAAGTATGCTTGGCATGGAGAAAGTGGATAGAGAACAGCTTTTCTCCCTCTCTCATAACACTAGAATTTGTGGACATCTAATAAAGCTGAATGGTGGAAGATTCAGAACCGACAAAGAAAGTACTTCTTCACACAGCGGATAGTTCAACTATGGGGTCATCACCCACAAAAGGCAGTGATGGCCATCCACTTGGATGGATTTAAGAGAGGATTAGACAAATTCGTGGAGGAGGAGAAAGCTATCAGTGGCTACTAGCCACGCTGGCTATGCTCTGACCCCATGGTCGGAGGCAATGTGCTTCTGAGTACAAGTTGCTGGTGGAAACCACAGGTGTTCTCATATCTTGCTTTGCGGGCTTCCCGTTGGGACATCTGGTTGGCCACTGTGGGAACAGAGTACTGGACTAGATGGGCCTTTGCCCTGATCCAACAGGGCTCTTCTCGTTTTCTTAGGTCAACACCCCGAACAGTAGCAACTGGTGTAGTGGGGCAAAGCATCAGGCCTACCCTTCTAACACTGGCATCACAGCAGCTTACCTGGATGAAGGTCAGGATTATGTGGACACACCAATCTGGTGTCTGTGCAGCTTGGACCTCATTGTCCAGACCCCACCCAGGTAAACTGCAGCAACAGCAGCATCCGGAGGGTAGCTCCGCACCTCCCCACACCACCTGTAACTCACCTTCAGCTTCCAGAGGAAACCGCTGTAGTCCTCCCTCTGTGGAGAAGAGCCAGTAAGTAGTTTGACCGGATGGAGCCACTTGGACACCTGCCAGCAATGGCACCAGGAAAAAAATGGGGGGGGCACAGACAACTTTGGGGGGGGACAGAAGGGGCAAAGTATATTCCTAGGTGGGTGAAATATACTATGTGGGTGAGCTCCTTGTTTTGGGTGGTGCTTGCCCCCCCCCCTTTGGCACCATCCCAGTACCTAAGAATCCTTAACTGCCCAGGGAGATGCTCCAACCTGCAGCCAGGCTGGATAATCAAAGGGGAGCTGTATACAGGAGTGGGTGGTGGAGCTGCCTCCAGTTCCAGGCTCTTACTTGGCAGTTGCCAAAGGCCCCAGTACTAATATTCCATGAATTCATCTCATCCTATAAGAATAAGCATAGAACCCACTGAAACAACTGGCTATCACCACAGCTTGTGAGTAATGAATCCCACCAGTTAATTTGAAACAGATGAAAAAGGCCAACAGAAATCAACATTCTCCCTGTCCATTTGCAAATGGTTAATAAGCCTTGTTTGCCATCACATGCCAGTAAAACGCTGAAGCTTTTATTCGACATGTTCCCATTTTTTTGTCAACAACATTTGATGTCATCTTGGGATTTGGAGTAGACAGCCCTTTGATGCTTCCTCTGTGTTCTGTACCCCTTCTCCCACTGACCAAAAAAGGAAAACCCAGTATTTACTCACTTCCTCATATTATATACATTATCTATTAAGCTCCATCACTGCACATGGCTCTTTTCCAAGGGGAAAAAATTGCACTTAACAAGCATCCTGGACTTCCCCTTCTTCATGACACACCAAGCCACTTAGGGAACACCAGTCCTATGTCAAGCAAACTGCTTTCCCATTACTGAACCAAGTCGTTTTTCTTGGGGGGGGGCTTGGAAAGCATTCTGCATGTTGTTGTTACAAATATAAAATAAGAAGTAAGGTTTTACTTACAAAAGCAATACAGTGGAAGCAGATACAAAACAGCCCCCTTGGGACATGATGCATGCTGTAGGTCTCTAGCTCTGCTGCAAATTAAGACAGACCCCCCCAACAGACCGGTGTTACTGTGACTTAGCGACAGAAAGATCAAAATGCTGGTGTATTCGTTATGTAAGAGCTTGTTCAGAGTGTTATGTTAAAGTGCTAACATAGGACAGGGACCAATCCTGTTCCATGCATCATGATGATGTAGTGGTTAGATTCTTGGACTACTAGGGCTCCAGAAACCTGGGTTCAAATCTCCACTCTCCCATGAAGCTTTCTCTTGGCCTAATCTACCCCACAAGACAGCTGTGAGGATAAGAGAGGAGGCAGACACTGTGCACTTTTCCTTGAGTTCCTTGGAAGTCTGGTGTAGGGTTATCAGATGTCCAGTTTTTGGCCGGATACTTTCACTTTGGGGGGTCTTTTCTGAGTCTCCGGGTGAGTCAGCTTAATCTCCGGACTCTCAGCTTTCATTTTTTTTAAAAAATTAAGTTTCTAGGTGGTCTGGTTCTTGAGATGTACACCAAAACGTCAGCAAACACCCCCCTCCCGCACCTTACGTGAAATTATCTCTTTGCTGGCTGCTCTAACCCCACCTTTTCAGGTTTGCAGCCAGTAAGTGAAGTCAGGGTTGTGATTGACAAGGGATTTCTGGGCCTGCAGGCAGTCCTTAGACTCAATTGGAAAGGTAGAAAACGATTGTTTTTTCCTGTGTAAATACCACAGCTTTTTTTCTCTTGTGTTCACAAGTCACAGAAGTTTAAATTTTCCTGGGCTGTTGAACATGGCAGTGAATTCAATGAATTCAATAAGATTTACTTTTGAGTAGACATGGTTAGGATTGTGCTGTAAATTAATGGGACTTTTGAGTGAACATAGTAAAGAACTGTGTTTGTGTTGTAAATCTTTCTCACCCTCTCCAGTCCTATTTTTAAAGCAGTTAGGCAGGGTTTGCATAGATATCACTGCTTTTATTATGTAGGAAACAAATACTTACTTTATTTTTTTCCAAAAAATGTTCTGCAATGACCAGCTCATTTGGACAATAAACTATTATATGGGGTCTATGTATTTTTACATCTCCAGAGAGAGAGAGAGAGAGAGGAGTCTTCTCAACAACCCTATGAGGTAGGATTGCTGATTGGAAACCAAGGCAGCTCACAACCAGAAAAAATCCAATAACCATAAAAACAAGTATAAACACTTGCAAAATAGCTTAAAGTGGCATGATTCTGAATTTTTGGTTGGGCGAGTGTTTCTTATCACTTGAGGCTGCAGTTCTGTGCACACTTCCCTGTTTGAGTAAGCCCCATTGAATATATTGAGGCTTGCTTCTGAGTAAACAAACATAGGATTGCACTGCAAATATCTTTACAGGTTGTGTAAATAATAAACATCTTTGACAGTCATGCCTATATAAATATTTCTTCATTTAAAGCATATGATTTCCCCTAAAGAATCCTGGGAAGTGTAGTTGCCCCCTCACAGTTATAGTTCCCACCACCCTTAACAAACTACAGTTCCCATGATTCTGTGGTGGGATTCATGTGCTTCAAATGTGCTTTGAATGTGCTTTAAATGAATGGTGTGGATCTGCCCTAGGTATGATATGCATTCATTAGTGAATTGAAAAGAACAATTTTAAAAGATACTTTTTTAAACAGGGCTGTAGCTCAGTGGTAGGGCATATGTCTTCCAACTCCAAAACAGCACTTGCTTGCAGCTGGGAAGGGGCGTATAAAGGAACATTGCCCAAGGAGAGTGTAAGTTAAGAGTTTTTATTTAATTACACTCTGTCTTGGATGAGATTATAATACGCCACTGAGCGGCCTTGAAGATAAGATTGCAGCTGGGGAGTGGCGTACTATCTGTTGGCATCTACAGCAGCTTAGAGCAGCTCAGAGCCGGGGTTGCTATTGAGAGCAACCGAAAACAACTCAGAAAGGAACATCATAGGAGTTAACCCACACTATAACTAAATCACTGTGGAACTAAGAAGAAAAAGACAAAAAGATATTTTAAGTTTATCATCTACTTTGACTGTTGAGCTGGTTCCACCCTGTTGGGTGAATACTGCTGATGAATGTTTGTGAGAGGCCTCTGTAGGCCATGGTCTGTTATCTCTGATTCAGCAGTCTTGAGTGGAGGAGGATGCTGATTGAATATAGCCCAACAGGAGAGTTGATACTGAATAACGTTGTGGTGTTGTGGCGGCTAGTGTTTAGCTGAGTTGCATCTGTGACACTCTGTGTATCTGCACTTTCCTGCTTTGGCGGATGCTCATTGACTGTTGCAGATCTGGGCCCTGGGAGTGACGGACACCTATAGATTACATCTATGAGGAGAGATACCATCTACAGGCGCCTGTTACATCTTAAACTAAATCTGGCAGAAGCTGGAAGAAGTAGAAGACCATCCGGCAGTTTTAGAAGCCTACAAGAACATCTATGAGGAGAGATACCATCTATTGCATACGGACGTTGTCGCTGCTGCCGGGGGACGTGCCGCTGTCGGGGATTCTGTCGCCGCGGCCCGCGCCGCCGCTGTTGCCACTGTCGGCCCGTTTGCATGCGGGCGTTGTCGCTGCTGCCGTGGGGCGTGCCGCTGCGGGGGACTCTGCGCCACGGCCCGCGCCGCCGTTGTCGCCGCTTGCCCGCTTGCGCGCGAGGCGTTTTCGCCGCTGCTGGGACCGTGTTGCTGCCGGAGACTTCGTCGCTGCGGCTCGTGTTGCCGCCATCGCCGCCGCTGGTTGCGGGCGTTTCATCGTCGCCGAGGACCGTGCCGCTGCCCAGGATATCACCACTGCGGCTCCGCTGCCTTCGCCGCTTCTCTGCTCGTGTGTGGGCGCTGTTGTCGCTGCTTGGGGCTGTGTTGCTGTCCTGGTGCCATCGCTGGCGGCTCGTTTTTGGCTGGGGGGCCCGAGACTGCCATTGTTGTTTGAAGAGGACTAATTAATTTTAACGTTGTTTGTTCGGTGTGTGTGTGCGTTACTGTTGGGTGAATGATTGTATGATTGCTTGTCTTTGTGAGTTTGTGTATTTTTAACATGTGCCTGGGAGAAAAGATTCCATCCTTCGTGGGGGGGCTTTCGGGGGCCCCAATTAACGTAGTGACGGGTAATGGGAGGTATGGCGTTAGGAGGAGAACAGGCCAGGTAAGGGGAACTCATCCCAGACAAATTGTGTCTGTGCCTTGTTCCGGTTCTCCTCATACCCACAGGTTTGTTGGTTGTCCTATCAGCCAGCTCTCGGATCTCCAAGTGCTGCTTTTGAATGCCAGGTCGGTACATAATAAAACCTCACTTGTCCATGATTTAATTCTGGAGGAGGGTGCCGACCTGGCATGTATAACCGAAACCTGGGTGGCTGATCAGGGAGGAGTTGAAACATGAGAGGAGGAGGCTGGAGTGCAGATGGAGGAAAACTCCCAGTGGATACAATCATGCCTTGGTAAGTGCCACCAATAAGTTGTATACAAAAGCGGTAAGGACAGCAAAGAAGCTTTATTTTGCTGCCTCTATTAGATCATCCCTATGCCGCCCAGCGGAGCTTTTTAAAGTCGTGCGTGGGCTCTTACACTCTGGCCCCCATGATACTACGGAAACATCGGAAGCCCGCTGCAACGAAATTGCTGGACACTTTCAAGATAAGATCGCATGTATCCGCAGGGATCTTGACTCCGATGTTGTGACAGATGAATCCATTGAAGTGTCCGGAGCACGGCCTTGTCCTTCATTATTGGATGAGTTTCAGTTGGTGCAGCTCGAGGAAGTGGACAAGGTGCTTGGAATGGTTCGGGCAACCACGTCTGTTCTGGATCCTTGCCCATCTTGGCTAGTGAAAGCTAGCAGGGCTGGGACCACCGGTTGGGCCAAGGAAGTGGTTAATGCCTCCTTGAGGGAGGGAGTAGTCCCTGGTAGCCTCAAGGAGGCAGTAGTGAGACCTCTTTTAAAGAAACCCTCCTTGGACCCAGATAACTTGAACAACTATAGACCGGTGGTGAATGTCCCTTTTTTGGGCAAGGTTTTGGAACGGGTGGTTGCCGGCCAGCTCCAGGCGCTCTTGGATGTAACCGATTATCTAGATCCGTTTCAATCCGGTTTTAGGCCCGGTTTTGGCACCAAAACAGCCTTGGTCGCCCTGTATGATGACCTTTGTCGGGAGAGGGACAGAGGGAGTGTGACTCTGTTGATTCCCCTTGATCTCTCAGCGGCGTTTGATACCATCGACCATGGTATCCTTCTGGGGAGACTCGCGGAGTTGGGTGTCGGGGGCACTGCTTGGCAGTGGTTCCGCTCCTACTTCGCGGACCGTCACCAGAAGGTAGTGCTTGGGGAACATCACTCGACACCATGGACTCTCCATTGTGGAGTCCCTCAGGGGTCGGTCTTGTCCCCCATGCTTTTCAACATCTACATGCAGCCTCTGGGTGCGGTCATCAGGAGTTTTGGAGTGCGTTGCCATCATTATGCTGATGACACGCAGCTCTATTTCTCCTTTTCATCTTCTTCAGGTGAGTCTGTTGATGTGCTGAACCGTTGCCTGACCACGATAATGGACTGGATGAGAGCTAATAAACTGAGACTCAATCCAGACAAGACCGAGACACTGCTGGTGAATGCCTTCCCTGCTCAGATGGTGGATGTTCACCCTGTTCTGGATGTGGTTACGCTCCCCCTGAAAGAACAGGTATGTAGTTTGGGGGTTCTTTTCGATTCTTCCTTGTCTCTCGAGGCCCAAGTGGCCTCGGTGGCACGGAATGCATTTTACCATCTTCGTCTCATAGCCCAACTACGCCCCTATCTGGACAGGGACGACCTCGCCTCCGTTGTTCATGCTCTGGTAACTTCAAGATTGGATTACTGTAATGCGCTCTACGTAGGGCTGCCCTTGAAGACAATTCGGAAGCTTCAGCTGGTGCAGAACGCGGCTGCCAGACTATTGACGAGGACCAGTCGGTCTTCGCATATAACACCTAATCTGGCGCATCTGCACTGGCTCCCTATTTGCTTCCGGGCGAGATTCAAGGTGCTGGTTTTGACCTATAAAGCCTTACACAGTGTGGGACCTCAATACCTTGTGGAACGCCTCTCTCGCTATGAACCTACCCGTTCACTTCGTTCAGAATCTAAGGCTCTCCTCCAGGTACCAGCTCATCGGGAAGCCCGGAGGGTGGTTACTAGATCTAGGGCCTTTTCTGTGGTGGCCCCTGAGTTGTGGAACAGCCTCCCCGAAGAGGTACGCCTGGCGCCTACACTTCTATCTTTCCGGCGACAAGTAAAGACCTTTTTATGCTCCCAGGCATTTTAATCTTTTAATTTTCTTAATCTTTCTACTTTTAACATGTATCCTTCTTAATTTGTGTTGTATTTCGTTTTTGTTGTGCTTTCTGTTGTTTGTTTGTACATGTTTTTGTTTTTGTTTTACTATGATATATTGTATTTTATCTTGTTTGTTCACCGCCCTGAGAGCTATTCTGCTAAGGGCGGTATATAAATTGAAATAATAAATAAAATAATAAATAAATATGCTTTGCACGCAAAGGTCCAAAATTCAATTTTTGGAAAAGACTATTGCCTGGAATACCGGAAGCCAATGCTAGTCCATGTCATCAGTACTGAGCTAGATGGTATCAAATGGCCTGAGTTGGTATAAGGTAGATTCTTTTGTTCCTAAAAGTGGAAAGAGACTCAAGGGCCACAGTGACTCCAAAATTTATTTATGTATTTTATTTACAACAATTATATACCGCTTTATTGTAAAAAACCTAAAAGGGGTTTACACAAGGAATTAAAACAACAGAAGTATTGGCAAAGACAAATATTTAAAAATATTCAAAATATATAAAAAACACAATAGCTTCTACATGCCGGGATAGGCTTGCCTAAACAAGAATGATTTTAGCAGGTGCTGAAAACAATACAATGAAGGTGTCTGCCTAATGTCAATAGGCAGGGAGTTCCAAAGCATAGGTGCTACCACACTAAAGCACTGATTTTTTACAAGAGCAGAACAAGTACTATGTGGCACCCGTAGCATGGAAAGCACACCTTGAACTTGGCCTGGTAGCAAATCGGCAACCAGTGCAGATTTCAGAGCAGAGGTATTATGTGCTGATAGGGTCTCACTCTTGTCAGCAATCATGCCACAGCATTCTGCACTAACTTCAGCCCTTGGGTCAGGTTGTGCTGCATGGGGATTTCTGTAACCTTGGCTGACTGGCTGCCAGGAGTGTTTTAGTTTTGGTTTTTGGTTAGGAATCCTGACTGGTTGCGGGATGCTGAGTTTTCTGCCTTACTCATAGGAATTTTGTTGGGGTTGGTACGGTATTGCATTTAGGAAATCATCACTGTCTTTTATTTTTATTTTTGTTTGCATTTCATTTACCTTTAACCTCACTCCCTTACATCCATAGAAGCAAAAACAGTGGTTCCATGCGCTCAGCTCAACCCCCTTAAACCCACTAATGCACCTTGTTGGTTGCATGACGGTTTGTTTTTTGCCCAATAGTGGCAGAAGAGAATTCACATACTGGGAAGTGTGGCTGCAACTGTTGTTCCCAAGCTGCTGTCTGTGAAGGTAGATCAAAGCATGTGAGTTTTCTATCTCAGTTATTACTCACAGGAATTGGATTGGCTGTCAAAGTGCATTTATAGCAGCCCACAAAGGATAAAGAATCTTCTTACTCTTATTCATTTCTCAGATCTCTTTCGGAAGGGAAGAGTCAAATCTGTAAAGAAGTTTGGAGCAGCCATGTTGAAAGGTACGGGCAGGGCATTGCATGCAGGGGGTTGCTAACCCTGCTTAGATATGGATATCTTTGCAGAGGATCCCTAGTCAAGCTTTACCAACACCACAATCCAAACCATATCTACTCAGAAGTAAGTCCTGTTGAGTTCTATGGGGCTTAGTAAGTGTGTTCAGAATTGCAGCCTTCAGGGGCATCCATCTTTACTCCTGAGTGCTCCTATCTAACATTTCCACAACACTAGGCTCCTTTCTTCCTACAATGGCCTTCTGGTGACTGGGTTAGCACTTAAATCTTTCTTGCCAGAATCAAGTAGGCTAGATTAAATGTTCCCTACCCAGGCTCTATCTTTCAGCTAAGATTTCTATTTTAATTTCCAATCAGAGAAATGTTTTTGTTCGAATTGTATGCTCCAAGCAACTGTGGTTGATGCTTAATGTATCATGTTTAATGACATCACTTGGGCCTGCCCCGTGACATCACTATGGCCCATCCCCATGACATCACTATGACCTGCCCCCATGACATCACTTGGGCCCACCCCTGAAATCTCAGGCTTTGAGATACTTCTGACCTGGCAACCCTAGTCAGGTGGTAGATAAATGCAACAAACATGTTGTAACTGCTTTGATTCCAATCCCAATTGCTATATTTTCTTACAAATCTATGCATGAACTTTAGAGAGGGCTGTTTCACACATTACAGAGAGCAGACCCAGTCTACACTCCTCGGAGAACCACAGTCAATCCTGGCAAGAATGAGGAAGTCAATCCTGGCAGGCTGATGAGTATGCCAGTAAGAGGTATGTGCTTGCTTGTTCCATTCACACAATACATTGATAGGTGTACACCTAAAGCAAAGTGTGAATTGCCCCAAAGTCACCACGGCTGTGGATCAGGTTCAGGCAATGATTATGGGAAGGGAGGAAGAGAGGCTGGTGGAAGGGGTCAGCAGGACTCTTCATTGGAGAAGCTTGATGGTCCTTAAAATATTATTGGATTGAGAGGAGGGAGGGGAAAAGCTAAACTTGAACCAAAGTCCTGAAGGACGTTGAGTAGGGATTTTCTCTGTTCTGGGGTCCCTCCGCCCTGTCACAAATGGGGGATGATGGGGGATGGAATTGTCTGAAAATCTCAATGCTGACCAGATCCGCATAGATCTTTTTCTCACTCCCATCTCGTTCCTTGACCTCAAGAAGCGCTTTTTTTTCCAGGTTCTGCTAAAATATAAACAATTATTGCATATGATATACATTGTTATGTGCACTGATTATATGCTTTCTTATACACATAGTATTATATGCATTTTATGTACACATACCCTCCAGATTTCCTTAAATAACCTGTGGATATGCAGATACATACGATGTATACAAATACATATGTATTAAACAAAATGGTGGTGCAGAAATATAGTATCACATGGGGATTGACTTTTCATATGTAAGTATAATATACTATTTGCTTATAATTTGTAGCTTACAAAAAAAAAACCCAACAACACACAAGTGTCTTGGACATGAGTGGGTGCTCAATGCAAGAGATGGTTTGAAGCAGGCAAAGCTCATTCTGGTCAGAATCACCAAATTCCATGTATAAATCCATTTAAAACAGATTCCTGCCCCTAATGTAGGAATGACAGGAAAAGCAGTTAGACGAGCAGCAATGCATCTGACTGACAATAGGAAAGAATGGGGAAGGGATTCAGTTCGCATTTAAAAGCAAAGCTACCCTTAATCTTATGTTGGATTCCTGCACTGAGCAGGGGGTTGGACTTGATGATCTTATAGGTCACTTCCAACTGTGCTATTCTATGATTCTACCTAATTTGCACTTTCAGAAGCAAGATGCAAATAGAAAACAAAGTCATCCTTTGAAATTTACACTTCTCCAAATCTTTCAGTGCAGTTCTGCAGCCAAGTAATGTGTACAAAAATGCACATATTTGTGAAATACAAATACAAACAGAATTGCATTACATCAGGGAAAATTGCTTTGCAAAAATATGTATATCAGGCAAACTTGCAAACAAAAATGTCTATATTAGGAGGATTTCACACTGAAATCTCCTGGTACAGAGGCCTGACTGACCTCAACCAGAAGTCGGTCATTTAGTATCCCTGGTCCCTTGCTGTGGAACACTCTTCCAGCAGAGATGCAGCAGGCATCCTCATTATTGACTTGCAGGTGTCTCTTGAAGATTTTTTTTGTGCCAACAGGCCTATGCAAATGTTTGGTTGTATAAATAATTTCATTTTGTTGTACATCACCATGATGCTTTGCAAGAAGGTGGTCTATAAATACTTTTATAAATATAAAAATAAATAAAATTCTGATGAATTAAAATGCAAACTGATGTGGGAATGTGCAGAGGATTGGAAAAATCACAGAGAGAAACTGCAGTGGACAGATCCACCCATCCTTAGCAAGAGGCCACAATGACTCAAATGGTATTCCTCTGGCCTGTATAAGAGCTTCCAGATCTACTGTTATGAGCATCAAGGGGACACAGCTGAATTCCCTGACTACCTCCACCCAGGCCTCATCCCCATAATCTTCATTTTGACAAGAGGAGATTATCACAGGAGATCCCCATGTTATTTTAGGGGATGCCGCTTGAGAAGAAGACCCCACACCAGACACCTGTCTTGTCTGAGCCAGTTGCATCTCAAGAGGCATCACCCAGCCCTCCAATACCTTGGAAGCCATGATGGCCCAACTGTCTTGTAGGTTGTGATGGGGTGGGGGGAATCCAGCTCAGTTCACAGAACCTATTTGATTCATACGTCATACCCAAAATGATTCACTAATAGGCAAAAAACCTTGCAGTTTAAGAATGTACCTATAGCCCACAGATATTTCTATCAAACTTTAAAAAGCAGGGAAATTGGGCAGCTATAGTGAATGCGCCAGGGGAGCAGGAGATCTGACCTACTCTCTGAGATATTGTACTGGCCTACAAATCGGTCAAAATGCAAACACAATTTGGGTTGGTCTTTCACAGTCCAATCCACTTCCTGTGTAGCTTGGAAGAATTTGGTAACCTGAGTCTCTGAGCATATGGTGAGTGGTGGCAACACCTGCCATCTCCAAAGATGGAGAATTACATTTTAGTATGTTTGTTGGTGTTCTTCTTACTTTGCTTCATTCCTGTGTTACTATTGTTTCTACAGAGAATCTAATCTAGAAAATTTTATTTCTCTCATTATTCATCCCAGAAACCTATGTCAAATTTATGTTTATTAATTTCAAAGCCTTTTTACTGGTCAGTGTCATATGATGGTGAAGACAGCTTTTTGTGTTTCAAATTGTTGGTTATGTTCTATTTCTATTTTGGGTGCATTAACAGTTGGATCTGAAACTGCAGTTTGATGTCAAATGAGACTGATTACAATATGTTTCTACTTGAGGAATGAAACAAACTTAGCCTGCCCAAGATTCATGTTTTTAGTTTGCTATGTTTAAACCACTTCATTTAAGGCAAGGTGGGCATGGTCCATTAAAACCATAGAGCACACCTAGAATTTTGCTAGAATATATTTCACCTCCCACTGTTTTATCTTGTGCAAAATGAGACATTCCTGATGTCCACTGGAGACTATTCTGCAGAATAGTCAGTGCCATTATTCCACAATTGTTTTTTGACTTTTTTAGAGTAAATTTTGGAAAGTGTTGCTGTACTTCACATGTTGACAGACACAGAAGCAAAAGAAAATGATTTCCTATGGGAAACTACACTAAAATTGCAAAGTAAATCAGACATATTTAAAGTGACTATCTGAACTCTGTCAACTGTCTTAATAATGTTGCTTCCTCCCTGCTAAAACAAGATTGGCACAGGTCATGTCTTCTTTCTATTATTTGTGTTGATCGCAGGTGTTGCCACCACTCACCATATGCTCAGAGGCACATGTTACCAAATTCTTCCAATCTACACAGGAAGTGGATTGGACTGTGAAAGACCAACCCAAATGGTGTTTGTATTTTGACAAATTTGTAGGGCAGTACAATATCTCAGAGAGGAGATCAGGTCTCCTGCTCCCCTGGTGTATTCACTATAGATGCCCAATTTCCCTGTTTTTTAAAGTTTGACAGAAATATCTGTTGGCTATAGGTACATTCTTAAACCTTTGCCTTCCTCTGAGGCTGAGAGGCAGTGACTGGCCCAAGGTCCTCTGAGGCTGAGAGGCAGTGACTGGCCCAAGGTCAGCTTCATGGCTGTGTGGGGATTCGAGCCCTGGTCTCCCAGATTATAGTCTAACACTGATGTGGGGGAGGGGCAGGGAGGGTAGGTGATTGGGTGGGTGGGCACTGGGCAGAGGGAAAGCCCCTTTCCTTTCCAAAAGGAAAACATTGTGAACAGTATCATTGCTTTTCAGGGTTTCCCCCACCTTTTTATTCTACCGCAGGCATATGTAGCCTCCCACCCTAATTTAAACCAAAGCTGTCCCTGGCCATATGGCCAGGTGTTTATTTCACTTTGGACAGTCATGGCTTCTCTCAAAGAATCCTGGGAAGTGTAGTTAGTGAAGGGTGCTCAGAGTTGCTAGGAGATGCCCTGTTCCCCTCACAGAGCGTCAATCAGAGCAGCTAACTGTTAAACCACTCTGGCCACTGGAGCTCTGTCAGGGGAACAGGAGTCTCCTCTAAGCACTGTTCACAAACTATGCTTCCCAGGATTCTTTGGGGGAAGCCATGACTATATAAAGTGAAATCAAAGTCTGGTGCGGGTGTGTCCCCTTGATTAGGCTAGCCGAGCATCTGTGAGACTGGCTTTTATAACACTGACAGTTGATTCTTAGTGAGCATGCCCGACATTATCATTGAGTTCAATGCAAAATTTATTAAATTATTTTAAAATCAGCCAGGCATTTTGTTTAACTTTTAAACTGCAGAAGATGGAGGTCAGAGTATGGGGCAAGGTCAGTAACAGGATTACAGGTACTTTGTGAAGATGGCTGATTTTTAATGAATTTCAACTGATTATGAGAACTCAGAGAAGAAAGTCCAAAAGGCGTCTGTTTTTCCCCCTCTCTTTTTACTCTTTGAACTCTTGATTCTTTCTGACTGTTTGGTTTGTCACCATGACAATTGAGAGGGTTGTTAAGCAAGCGTTTCTGAGTTCAGGACTATAAGTTCTGTAAGGTTTTATTTTGAAATGAGCTTATGGGAAGCATCAGAATGGCATGGGGGTATTTTCAATTTAACATTGCGGAATGCAAAAGATCTATGCTGGCTATAGTATACAGCCACTCTTGTGGCTGTATAATACAAAAACGGAAATGTAGCTGTCCTTCTAAATTTGGACTTCCCTGAATTTTATGATGCAGTTCTCCAACCAAACGATGTATATGCATATATTAGGTGAAATGTGTATATTAGGTGAAAGGTGCATTATATTAGAAAAAATTGCTTCCAAAAATATGTATGGTAAAATTGCTTCCAAAAATGTATATATTAAGAGAAATGCACAATAAAATGGTGATGAATTTTCATGAGGCTTTTTTGAAAAAAATCAGAAAATGCAGAAATGTTCCAAATTGGATTTAAGATTGGGAAATGGGGAAACTGAAGGAAATTAAAATTAACGGAGGAACCATCCCTACTTTGCAGAAATATTGACTTTGGGATAAACTCTTTGTCAAGATTCTGGCCCTGTCCTTCCTCTGCCTTGACAAGGGAATCTCTTCAGGGCAAAAAATGTTACACAAGAATGAGTCTTTTGAACAGTGACATGGTTGCAGTGTCATTAAAAGGAAAACGAGACCGCAATGACATGGATCACCTGGAGCACCCCAGATTCTTCGCTCAGGTTCCTGCTTCTTGCCTGCACATGTCAGAACTGTATTAGACTGTGTGTTCAAATGTCGAGGGTGGGGGGATTTTTTTTTAATCATTTCTTTCACTGTTTACTTTTTTTCCTCCTGCCACTCCCTCATATTAGTCACACCCTTCCAGTAATATTTAGGATTGCCATCTTCACAATAAAACAGTCCCCTCCACTGCAAAGGGCTGGCAAAGTTTTCTGCAGCTGTTAGGGGGGAGGCTGTTTTGTATATGCATGTGTATTTGTATAAATGTGTCACTATTATAATGTATTCATGTTTTTAAATATGTGTATATTTCTTGGAAGACTCTGTATAACAAGCAGTTAACAAGTCTAACATAACCACAATAATATATTATTATTACTAATGTTATTGTTTAATTAATTAAAGTTCTGCCTTGTCCTTCCTCCCAGAAGGAGTCCAGGCTGGCAAACAAGGACAAAACACTTAAAATATCTTTAAAAATCTCAAACCAACCATCTTAAAAACATTTTTTTAAAATCTTTTAGAAAACCTTTAAAAACACCTTAAAAAGCAATTCCAAAACAGATGCAAACTGGGATATGATCACAACGTTTTATGTGTTTATATGCAACACTCCCAGATGCATCTTCTTGTACATTGCAGTTGGAAAGAGAATTTCATATTTCAGCTTTTCAACTTTTAACAGGAGGATATGAACTACGAATTAACCTCACTGACACATTTATTTAATGAATTTCTTTAAAGTTTTCAGTGAATTGATGAGCTGGAGATTAAAGACAGACAAAAGGAAGGCCTTCATACAGTATGTTGCCCATTCATGAATAGGGCTGCCGCAAAATGTGGCGATGACAATGACTGAGGACTTAGATGGGTTTAAAAGGGGATTTGGCAAATTCATGGAGAATCAGCCTATCAAGAGCTACTAGCCTTGACGGTCATATGGATCCTCCATGTTCAGAGACAGTGTACCTCAGATTACCAGTTGTGGTTACCCAGGGATACAGGAACATGGTGCTCTCCAAATGGTTTTGGACAACCATCAGCCCCAGCCAGCCTTGTGAATTGTCAGAGAGGAGGATGGGAGCTCTAGTCTGACAGCTGAAGGACCATAATCCCTCCCCCCCGATAACAAAAATACAATAACAATTCAAATTATTTGCCACCCTCCAAATCAGGACTGGCCCTGAGGTTAAGGCTTTTATTTCACACAGCACTTGAGAGCTGAGTGAGGGTTGGGCTCTTCAGGCAGGCTTTTGGGGTGGGCTAGGTTTTATTGTTGTTGTTGAGATTTTTAATGTTTTAATGTATTGTATGTTTTTATTTTGTACGTCGCCCAGAGTGGCTGGACAACCAGCCAGATGGGTGACTAATAAATTTAATAAATTAATAAATTAATAAATAAAACCAGCTAGTTCTTCTTGTGTTGTTTTTTAGGGGCAGAGCATCTGTCTTGTACACAGGAGGTCCCTAGTTCAATTACGGAGAGAGCCCTGCCTGAAACCCTAGAAAGCTGCTGCCAGTCAGAGTAGACAATACTGAGCTCAATGACCCAATGGTCTGACTCAGTATGAGGCAGCTTCCTGTGCTCCTGCAATTTTCTGGCCATTTAACATTTACTATACACATGGTATTTCAGTGTGGGTCCAACAACCTAGGGGAAGGCCTGCTACCTCTCCAAAAAACAGATGAGGACTGAGCATGCTCAGTAGCCACAGAATGTTGAGCACCAGCTGGAAAAGAAAACAGAAAATTGGGAGTGGGTGGAGGGATGGGATGGCCTGCTGGAGGAGGGTGTAGCTGGTTGACTGGAGAAAAAGAGCACTCCAATTAGAAGGCAAGGCTGCATTGCAATATTTTGTTTCAAGTCCCACTTGCATTTTTGTATTTCTGAATTTTGTACACGGCACTCACATGCAGAGTTCGTCTTAAAATCTGTTCATTCAGCTCCTCCAGCTCATCCTACACTTGTGTTTCATTGTTGATAGCCAACTTCAAAAAATAGCCTTTAATTGGCTGATAGTCCTAATTAGCAGTACGTATTAAATCACACACAATCAGAGAGAATAGCAATGCTGCCTAATGAGGATTAATTAGACCAGTCATGGAGCTTCAGTCATAGAACTTGGGGTGTTTTGGGCAATATCCTTGGAACACGCCACTATCGGTTCAGCCTCTACCAAAATGTTAAGTCACATTCCGCCCAAGATCACGATGCTTAAGGTCCTGTCCATCAAATTGGTGAAATGTAAACAGAGAAAGGAATTTAAGGATTCTTGTCAGTACCACTCTCCAGAGCTTCTGAGCATTTAGTCTTAAGATTTTTAATAACCTTAAGAAAAACATTTTTTTAAAAAAAATCCATGACATCTTCATATGCAAGACACAAGTGGTTTTGGTGAAAATGATTCCTGTATGAGAGGGTATTAGGACTTTACAATAATTATAGAGAGCCAGTATGGTGTAATGGTTAATATGACCTGGGAAATCAGGGTTCGACTACCCACTCAGCTATGAAGTTCACTGGGTGACCTTGGGCCACTGTCTCTCTCAGCCTAAACTGCCTCACAGGGTTGTTGCAAGGATAAAATAGATGGATAAATGTATGAAACTGTTTAATAAGATCCCTGCTGGATCTCAGACCAAAAGTCTGTCTCTGGGATGTGGCCTCCAGACACTACAACTCCCATGTTCCCTAATCGTTGACCATGTTGCTGGGGCTGATGGGAGTTGGTCCAACAACATCTGTTGGCCCCAAGGTTCCCCATCCTTGGGTTATACAGTCCAGTATCTTGTTTCCCACTGTGGCCAGCCAGATGCCTCTGAAAATCCTACAAGCAGCAGGGCATGAAGGCAATAGCCCTCTCTTGTTGTTTGCCTTTTACCGTTTGGTATTCAGAGGTATACTGCCTCTGGACCTGGAAGTTCCATGTAGTCACCACTGCCAATAACCATCGATAGACCAACTCTCTACAAATGTTCTTATCCTCTTATATCCAGTCCCTGAGTTGGAAGGAATGAAAAGATTATTTGAAAAAGGGAACAAGTTGGAAAGAAAGAAAGAAAGAAAGAGAAAGAAAGAAAGAAAGAAAGAAAGAAAGAAAGAAAGAAAGAAAGAAAGAAAGAAAGAAAGAAAGAAAGAAAGAAAGAAAGGCTATGACTGTAAAGCTACAAAAATCCAACAGCCAAATATTCTGTTTCCCTTTTTATTTTTAATAGCACAAAAATAGCCCCTCTGGATCAGAAGAAGGGTGCATCTAGTCCAACATCCCATTTCCCCCAGTGGCCAATAGGATGCCTCTGGGAAGCCCAGCAGCAGGGCATGAAAACAATAGCCCTCCCCCATAGTTGCTTCTCATTGGTCCACTGCCTCTGTATAGTCAAGGTTCTGTTTAGCAGTCATAGGCTTACCCTACGTGAGTGTGTCTAATCCTCTTTTATAACATGTAAGCCAGAGGCCACCGCCACATCTCGTGGCAATGATTTTTAAAAACAATAATAATTGTGCATTCTGCTCTAAATCTACTTTCACCGGGTGACCCTGAGTTTTAATGTTATGGGAGAGGGAGAAAATGTTCCAAAAAGCAGAGGTGATCAGCCTGCGGGCCATATTCCCTTCTGGGCAATCTTCCAAGACCATAGAGGCAAAAGAGGCAGAGCGACAAATGACAATTTCACCTTTGTACACTTGGCAAATTTCTACCTGCGTTTGCACATTCCTCCCTATGATCCATCCAGGCCATCAAGACACATTCCCAGAGTTCCAGGCCACATTTATGTATTATGTATTTATTAGATTTATATCCCACCCTTCCTCCCAGCAGGAGCCCAGGGCGGCATTTCAGCCAGGCAAAAACGCTCAAGGAGGGTGCAAAGCAAGGCCAGTGAGGGGTCTGGCCTGGGGAGAGACCCACCGGCCAAACAGAGAGGCTTAGAGAGCCGTATTCGGACCCTGGTCCTGAGATTCCCCGCCCTTGTCCTGTATTTCTTCATTTACATACATTTGTTAGTCGCTTTTCTTCACAAAAGTGAACCCAAAGCGACTTAACAATCAGTAAAAAAAGATTAAACCAGCATAAAAATTAAACAAAATTAAAATATATAGCAGGGGTATACAGTACTGCTCAGCCTCCTACGGGAGGAAAGGCACCATGGCTTAGAGGCAGAGCACGTTCGTTTTTCATGTAGAGGGTCCCACATTCCCTCCCCCCTCGCTGGATCATCACTTTATTTATTTGTAGTGTGAGTGGGCTTGCATGTTCCAATAAACCCTGTGAGCGATGCTGTCGGGAGTCATGTGCTTCCAGCAGGGTCACCCATGGCGGTAAGGTCAAGGGAAAGGAACCAGACAAAGAACGATCCAAGAAAGTCCTCAATGGTAGAACAGGCGGAGGATAACAATGTGTACGTTACAACGGCTGTGAAGGCGGATGAAGGCTGCAGCAGATAAAGGACTTCCAATCGTCATGGTACCCATGCCATTGGACCAAAGCCTTTTTCTGTCAAGATTGTGTGTTGATCGTGGTGCACCGATCTCCCCACATAAAACAAATTCACGCACAGGCCTCTTCCATAACAAAAGTCCCATGACAATTGGCAAATGGCGACGGGGGCAGGACTGTAAAATCCAGAAGCCCCTAGTCATGGTCCGGTACATCGGCGGTGGATACAGATTCAGACGGATCCATTGTTAAAGACTATATTTTGGAAGACAATCTTACTCGAGTGATCGCCAAGAAGAACATTCCCTCCCCGGCATCTCCAGTTTAAAGGCACAAGTAGCAAGTGATAGGAAAGGACCTTCTTGGCCTGAGACCTTGGACAGCTGCAGCCAATCAGGGGATACTGCGGCCCTCCAGCCCCCATCACCCCCAGCCAGCCTGGCTGGAATGCTGGGATGATGGGAGTTGTAGTCCACCAACATCTGGAGAGCCACCATTCCCTAGCCCAGGTATACACAATACTCACCTATGTGGACTAAGGGTCTGGTTCAGCATATGTCCATCAGGTAGCAAGGCCTAAATCAAGAAAGTGCTATCTCATCTGGAAGTATTTATAAGCATGGTAGGTCAGGAGGAGCCAATTGGCTGTCTGGGGTGGAGCCTGAAGATGACAGTGCCACACCTTTCCCTTATATTGCAAGGGGAAACAGTACCCAGCTCAGAATGCTCCTGGTTCATATCCCAGTGGGCCCTGAGAGTCATAGACAACTGAAGGCCCCATCTAAGCAGGTTACACCAAAGGCATCTGAACACATGTAAAGCACATCCAACATATGTGTAAATGACATGACTTCCCCCAAAGAAGTTTGGGTGTTGTCATTTGTTAAGGTTGCTGGGAATGTGTCACTCTGTGAGGGTGAAACCACAGTTCCCAGGATTCTTTGGGGGACGTCATGTCATTTAAATAGATGTGCTTTAAATGTATGGCGTAAATCTGCCCTAAGTTCTGTTTAGAACCACCTACCTTGAAATGCCTTCTTCAGCCTGGCCTTAAAGCAGGGCTGGCTAAGCTGGTGCCCTCCAGATGCTGTTGGACTCCAACTCCCATCAACCTCAGCACATGGCCCAATGGTCAGGTATGACAAGAGCTGGAGACCAACAACATCTGGAGGACAAAAGAGCAGGGGCTCCCCACTTTAAGCCATTTGTTTTTCAGCTTGAAAACTAAGGAGAAATGTATCTCTTGACTCCTCGGCCTGTTCTAAGGATTGCTTAAGGAATACAAACGGCTTCTCATGCTGCCGTTGTTTCTGCTCAAGCACTGGTAGCCCAGAACGATCAGTTGATGGCTTTTTATGGCAGCTCATTGTTAGGAGATGATCTCCTGCTACTTGCAGGTCAGTTAAGTGTTTTGAAGAGGGATGTAGAAGATTTAAGATAGGGGACAAGGAGGGGTGTGCACTGCATTTTGCTGTTTGGAAAAGGGGGGTGCTGGGAATTCATATGCATTTTGTACTCTGCCTTTTAAATAAAAATTTCCAAAGCAGCTTTTGCCAAATACATCAATAGAACAGTCAGCAACACAAAGAGACCAAAAACCAAATAAACATAGAATTTTTGTTGGCTGAACTTCAGCTTGGGGTGCAAGATCTGTCTCTGGGAATCTGCTGCTTTTTAGGAGGGCTCGCGGCTCTGAGCCTCTGCTGATGCTCCACTCACATGTTTGCAAACAAAGCAAAGATTACAAAATACTGTTGGTCTCTAGTGATCTCTCACCCGCAAAGAAAACCAGGCACAGGCAGTTTTGTCCTTGGAAGTGTGGAGCAGGCAATAGCATTTCATGCATTTAAAAATATTCATATCCTGCCACTCTGCTGTGATGTCCAAGGCACATCATGGGCAACAACAGAGAAAAAGAGAGAGACCTTTAAAAGCAAAACACAGCAGCTCCAGAGGCCAAATGTGGCCCTCCAGGTCTTCCTCTCTGCACCTCAGAACTCTCCTCAGGCCATGCCCCTAACTGGCCTTGCTTCATACGCTTACTGTTTTTGCCTGGGTGGAATGTGGCCTTACATTCCAATAATGCCTCTTGCTTGTCTAGATGAGGGACAGAGAGGCGTGTGAGAGAGTGTGTAGAAACCAGCCTACTATACAAGGGTAACATTTGTATTCATTGCTCTGCCCATGCTTGGCCTGGCTCCACCCACCACTGGCATAGGGCCCTCTGAAGATCACCCAGGAGGGAATGTGGCCCTTGGGCTGAGAAAGGTTCCCGATCCCAGATGTATAGGGTTACAGCCTAAATGCCTGGAAAACAACCCTCTCAGTCTTATATACCCAATTGATAACTGCATTTGGAGAGGGCCTCATAGAATCATAGAATATATAGTTGGAAGGGGCCTGTAAGGCTGATGACTCAGGGCCAGCATTTTCAAGGGCCAGCGTTTTCAAGGAAAAAAGAAACGAAGTTTAGGAGGCCTAGAGGAGTTACATGTCGTGCTGAAGCTTATCAGTAAAAATACGTGCTGGGAAGCTGTTGTGTGATGGCTAGCTTGGAATGCAGATATGGGTGGAGAAATTAATGTGCCGGGTGCATAAGAAATGATGAGCATGCATAAGTTAGAAGATGGACCAATGGAAAGGTGGCAGGATGGCATTAGGGGGCCAATTAGAATGTGCTATGAATTTTTGCTTGCAATGTATAAAAGTGTAGCATCCCCATAAGGGGTGTGCTTGTTTTGCGAATTATTGCCTTGCATCTCTTCTGGCCAGAATGAAATAAGTTTGTTGGACCCTTCAACCTGGGTGTGGTCATTTGGCTGTACTGCGCACCGGGCAACTAACCCATTTGGGAGACAACAAGGCCATTGAGTCCAACCCCTTGCTCAGTGCAGGAATCCAAGTTAAAGCATGCCCTACAGGTGGCTTGAATCCCTCCAGGTGCCTAGGCTTGAATGCCTCCAGTGTTGGAGAGCCCACCACCTCCCTAGGTCATTGGTTCCATTATTTACTGCTCTAACAGTTAGGAAGTTTTTCCTGATGCTCAGTTGAAATCTGGCTTCCTGTAACTTGAGCCCATGTCCTGCACTCTGGGATGATCAAGAAGAGATCCTGGCCCTCCTCTGTGTGACAATCTTTTAAATACTAGAAGAGCCTCCTGCTGATACCATCTGATCAGGAGGTCTGTTCCCTATTATGTAGGAATCGGACCTACATACCTTAAGAGTGGTGGCACCTACCCTTTGGAACTCCCGTTAAATATCAGACAGGCACCATGTCTATTTTTTCAACACCTGTTGAAGCCTTTCCTTTTCCAACAAGCCTTTTAAGTCGATATCATTACCCCTGTCTGTATCTGTGTCAGATTTGAAATTGGTTTTTACATATTAAATTGTTGTTATATATAGGGAATTTAAGGGAAGTAATTAATAAACGGAATCAAACAAACAAATATAGAAAATTTGCAGGTGTGCCACCACTCACCATATGCTTTTTAATCCAGGAGGTAAGAAATGGGATCCTGTGCAAGTTTGCTGAGAATTGATTGATCATTTGCATTGAGTTGAATGGGATTTACTCCCCTGCAATCATGCTTAGGATAGGTGAAACTGACCACAGGGGATGGAGAGGGGAGGAGGGGGAGGGGAGCAGGCAGGAGGGGGGGAGGAGGGCAGGTTTGACCCTTTGCATGTTTATTGAGTTCAGTGGGATTTACTCCCATGCAATCATGGCTAGGATAGGTAAAACTGACCATGGGAGAGGGGGAGGAAGGAGAGGGTGGAGGGGAGGGGAAGGAGGAAGAGGGAGAAGGAGGGGATTGGAAGGGGCCAGTAGGAGGGGATAGGAGGGGAGGACAGGTTTGTTGATTTGTATGCTTTTTGAGTTCAGTGGGATTTACCCCTGTACAATGATGCTTAGGATAAGTGAAACTGACCTGGGAAAGGGGGAGGGGAAGGGGGAGGGGAGGAGATTGGGTGGGTGGGTGGACACTGGGCAGAGGGGAAGCCCCTTTCCTTTTCAAAAGGAAAACAATGTGAAAAGTATCATTCTTTTTCAGGATTCCCCCCATCTTTTTATTCTACAGCAGGCACATGTAGCCTCCCTCCCAAATTTAAACCAAAACTGTCCCAGGCCACATCCACACCAGAACTTTATTTCACTTTAGATAGTCATGGCTTCTCCCAAAGAATCCTGGGAAGTGTAGTTAGTGAAAGGTGCTGAGAGTTGCTAGGAGATGCCCTGTTCCCCCCACAGAGCTTCAATCAGAGCAGCTGGCTGTTAAACCACTCTGGCCACTGGAGCTCTCTCAGGAGAATAGGAGTCTCCTCTCAGCACCCTTCACATAAACTTTTAAACTGCAGTAGATGAAGGTCAGAGTATGTGGCAAGGTCATTAATAGGGTTACAGTTACTCTGTGAACTTGGCTGATTTTTAATGAATTTGAACAGATTATGAGAACTAAGAGAAAAAAGTCCCAAAGGGGTCTGTTTCCCCCCCCTCTCTTTTTACCCTTTGAACTCTCAATTCTCTCTGACTGTTTTGTGTATTGCCATGAAAATTGAGAGGGTTGTTAAGCAAGCATTTCTGAGTTCAGGACTATAAGTTTTGTAAGGTTTTGTTTTGAAATGAGCTTATGGGAAGTATCAGAATGGCATGGGGGGTATTTTCAATTTAACATTGCGGAATGCAAAATATCCATGCTGACTATAGTATGCAGCCACTATTCTCGTGGCTGTATAAACAGCATGTTGTGCTAACATTTGAATGCCATCAAGGAGAGTGGAAGGTGAGTGGACGGGGCAAAGATATTCACAGACAAGGTACCCCAGCAGAAAATGTTCCTGTCCCAAGTTGCCATCCACTTCACCTCAGAAGATGGGGATACTTTGAACCGGGCATGAAGATCTTAACAGGTTAGTGTGGTATCCCAGTCACAGATCATTTAGACCAGATGTAGGGAACATTTTCAGCCCAAGGGCCCAATTCAATAATGGGCAAACTACCTTGGGAGGGTAGCTGCCCTAAAGGGCAGCATAAGCAAGTCTTATAAATAAGAGCCTGTATGATGTAGTGCTTAGGGTATTGGATTAGGACCTGGGAGACCCGGGTTCAAATCCCCACTCAGCCATGAAGCTCGCTGAGTGACCTGGGGCCCGTCACAGTCTCTCAGCCTAAGCTTCCTCATGGGATTACTGAGGATAAAAATGGGGAGGAGGAGAACCATGTATGCCACCTTGAGTTGATTGGAGGAAAGGTGGGATATAAATGTAATAACAAATAAATAGATAAAATACTGGGCCTCAGGGCATCAGATGTAAAACATAGTTACAGTCCCATTAGATCAGACCAGAGGCCCATCAAGTCCTGAGATGGTGGACCAATGGCCCTGTAACTGCTAAATCCCCCATTGCCCCTGAATATTGACCTGCCTGATAGTTGTTCCATCCTGCCCACATTTAGCTAGCTTGCTAATCGGAATATCATGGGGCACTTTGTCAAAAGCTTTGCTGAAGTTGAGATGTATTATGTCCATAGCATTCCCACAATCTACAACAGGGGTTACCCAATCAAAAAATGAGATAAGATTAGTTTGGCAGGATTTGTTGTTCATAATTTCATGTTGGCTCCTAGTAATCACTGCATTGTTTTCAAGGTGCTTACAGATTGACGGCTTTATAATCTGCTCCAGAGTTTTTCCAGGGATTGATGTTAGGCTGACTGGTCTGTAGTTCCCTGGTTCCTCCTTTTTGCCCTTTTTGGAGATAGGAAGAACATTAGCTCTCCCCCAGTCATCCAGCACTTCACCAGTCCTCCATGAATTCACAAAGATAATAGACAGTGGTTCCAAGAGTTCTTCAGCCAGTTCCTTCAATACTTTAGGCTGCAGTTTATTAGGCCCTGCCGATTTTAACTCATTCAAAGTGATTAGGTATTCCTTGACTGTTTGTCTATCAATCTCAAGCTCCAGTCCTGCCCCTTCTACTTCATGTTTCCCGGGAGGATCATAGTTTAAGTGCGCTTCAGCCCTCCTTACCTAGATCTTGTAGGAGGATTCTTCAGAATATTCTGTGATATCATGGAAACTCAGCAAATGCCTGCAAAGGAAGTGGGTCACTTTCAGGCCGGATCCCAGCCATCACCACCTCACAAAACCAACCTAAAAGAGCCTCCATTAAACACACATTAAAATATATCTTAAGGTGACCAGAGATATTTATACAGCAACACATTCATGTGTCAGTAGAGACAGTACAAAGAGTAGGAGCTAGAAATATCCTTGGCGAAGCACTCCCACAAGGTGGGTCCTATTCCAAAGAACATTCCATTCAAAGTCCTGTCAGTTTTCGCTTCTGTCAATGGGAAGATGAGAAGCAATGCCTCTCCAGCTGATATAAGATGATAGAGAAATGCATTCAGAAGGAGGTAAGCCCTAATGAAGACTTTGTTCAAGACTTTGAAGGAATCCCTAGCACAAACAGTTGCCTACTGTTCGCCAGTCATCCCTGCATTTTGGCTCTTGTTGGCCAGAACATTCGCAGATGCAAAGACATTTGCATATTTTATTAATTTATTTTCATCAACTTACTAGTTCATTTTTTTTTCATTTTTAGACCACCCGCCATCCCATAAGATCCTAGGGCAGTTTACAACACAATCAGATAAAATGCAACATCACAAAACAATAAAAACACCTTGCTCGGCAAACACGTTACAATCATAAGCACCTTTTGTACAACAGCAGGCAAAATAATAACTTCTGAGTTCCACATAGTGTTTATCCCCTAAAAGCTCAAAGGAAAAGACCCATCTTCAATGGACAGAGCCAGTCCAAGACAAAAAGTGCTGCCTGAGGCTGAACAACAACCAATGATGCCCCCTCCAGTTGTAGGGATGCTGGAGAAATTCAGTTCAGTTTGAATGTCAATGAAAACCTTGTCCACAGCTTCTGAAACAAGAAGCAAACTGAATCACTGTTTCATTTGAAATTCGCACCTCTCCGAATTTTGTGAGACAGATTTCCAACCAAATAATATGTGCAAAAACATGTATATTTGGAGAAAGCATGCATAAAAATGCATGTATGAGTGAAAATAATGTTAAGAGTGCATTTTATTAAGGAAATTTGCTTGCAAATATCTTAATGTTAGGCAAAATTGCATACAAAAATGTACATATTAGGAGAAATGTACACTAAAACACTGAAAGGTTTTCATGAGGACTAGAAAAAAATCACAAACTGATGCAGAAATGTGGAGAACTGAGCTTAAGAATGGACAAATGAGAAACTAAAAATGAGTAACCAAAACTGATAACTCTGTCAATCCCTATTCATTCTACAACTCAAAGGGCATAATAACCAAGGCTGGACAAATTGTTTTATCACCAGAAAATCTCACAAGCCCCTTTCCCTATCTGTGCTAGTAAAAATACAACAATAACATGAAATAACTAACAATTTGTTGCCCTTTTATGGTATCCCAAATCAGCTGCCTGAAGCAGCTGCCTCACTCTGCCCAACAGTAGGGCCGGCCATGTCAACTAATGGCAGAAAGCTTACGACAAGGAAAGCAAGTGCATGGGAAGACATTCCACAGATGGAGTGCCACAACCAAAAAGGGCCTGACCCATTTCACTGCAAGTGAACTAAGTAGATCAGTGGGACCACAAGCAGGGCCTTCCCCAAGTTCTCAGGACAGGGTCAGCAGATAATGGGAGAGGTGCTCATTGGGTCCCCAGCCATTCAGGGTTCTATGCACCAATCCCAACACCTTCAGTTGGGCCTGGTAGCAAACAAACAAGCATCCAGCACATCTGTTTAAGGATCAGACACACATTATCTCCTTTTATTGCTCTGCTTAAAATCCTGACAAGCTCCATTCTGCACCACCTGTAAGCTGTGAACCACCTTCAAGGGTAGCCCTATGTGGAGTGCATTGTTACAGCCCTATCAGGATTTTTAAATCCTTGTAGCATATCTGGGTTGGACTGAAAGCAGAGAGAACAGTAACTTGCTGAAGAACATAGGAAGCTGCTTGACACTGTCTGGCCATTGGTTCATTTAGTTAAGTTTTATCTACACTGACTGGCAGCAGCTCTCCAGAGCTTCAGAGGAAAGCCTGGCCTGGCCTGGCCTGCCCCTCCCTGGACCTTCTGCTTGTAAAGCATGTGCTGCGCCACTAGCGGACAGCCCCTCCCTCTGGATAGGGATGGAACCATCTGTCAATTTCAGGGCTCTCAGCTGCTCATTTTTTTCTAGACTTAGAATTCAGTTCTCCACATTTCATCAGCAATTTGCAATTTTTTTGAAAGAACAAATCCTCTTGAAAATTCATCAGCATTTTACTGCAAATTTTTCCTAAACACCTTTCTGCATGCAGTTTAGACTAATGCACACATTTTGCCTTTTCTCCTAATATAACACATTTGTGTGTCTTAGAGATATGTTAGGTAAGGATGGAAGAATTTGTCAGTTCTCTCAGTTTCTCATTGTTCCAATATTAAATTCAGTGCTCCACATTACTGCAGCAATTTGCGATTATTTTTTTTGAAAATCCTTATGAAAATTCTTCAGTGTTTTAGTGTGAATTTATGCAGCTTTAACTAATGTACACATTTCTGCATGCAATTTCTTCTAATGCATTTTTGTAAGCTATTTTCACAATACATTCATTTTATGCACACTTATATGTGTTTTTGCTAACAATGTTTGGTTGGAGAACTGCTCTGCAAAATTCGGATAAGTGTGAATTTTGAAGGATGGCTGTGTCTCTGTTCTCATATTGTTTCAGAAAGTGTGAATTCGATAGATTCAACTTTAAATGCAAACTGAATCAAATTCCTCCCCCATCCCTGCCTATGGCCTCAAGCTACCTAGGAGGTTTATGATTCAGGCAACATTTGAACCCAGCTCACAGCTTTCCCATTCCTAGTTCCTCCAATGTGCCAGTAGGAAGATTGTCCTGACTGCAGATCAGCCTTTCCCAGCTGGCACCCTTCAAAAGTTATTGGATTCCACCCCTCATCAGCCCTGGCCAGCATGGCCAATAGTCAGAAATGATGGGAGCTGGAAGTCTAACAACATCTGATGGACACCATATTGAGGAAGACAGTTGTAGATTCACTGTAGGCTCTCGGTGCCTCATTGTAAAACAAGCCATCTCCAAAATCTTCCTCCCTCCCTTTTGCCAGATGAGCCATCTTGCTAATAGCTTCAAGCAGAGAATTTCTGTCAGCAACAAGATCCAGGGCACCCAATACTTCATGCCAAAATAATGCCCTTCAGCAGTACATGCAAAAAATCTGGAACTGCATTCCTCAGGGTGACAGGTCCATCACTCGAAAAGCTAATCATTCAGATGTATGGCACTTCCTGTGGCATGAACCTTTGTGTCAATAGCAGACGTCAAAAGGAGTCACCTCTCAAACTAAATTTGAGGGGGAACTGGCTTGGGTTACTTTTTCCCTCTGCTTAGATATCCCAGCGTCCAAGAGGAAAGCTGTCCAGAAGATGGAATCAAAGCCCTGCATTAGATTATAAGTTCTTGACAAATTTGCTGTGCAGTTATTTAGCAGGCAGGCCAGAACAATAACAATGTGAAGTGTGACAACTACACATACATTTATTCTAATTCCTATTCAGTATTATTCGATATTAATTTCTCTGCTTTTTAATCCAGGAGATAATAAATGGGATCCTGTGCACATTTGCTGAGAATGGATTGATCATTTGCATGCTTATTGAGTTTAATGGGTTTTACCCCCCTTCAATCATGCTTAGGATAGATGAAACTGACCACAGGGGATGGGAAGGGGAGGAGGGGGAGGAGGGAGGGGAGGAAGGGCAGAGGGAAAGGGGGAGATAGGAGCAGGTGGGAGGGGGAGGGCAGGATGGGCAAGCTGAGAATGGATTGATCATTTGCATGCTTATTGAGTTCAGTGGGATTTATTCCCATGCAATCATGCTTAGGATAGGTGAAACTGACCTGGGGGAGGGGCAGGGAGGGGAGGGGTAGGGGCAGGGAGGGGAGGGGTAGGGCAGGAAGGGGAGGAGGAGGAAGGAAGGAGGGGGGAGGAGATTGGGTGGCTGGGCATTGGGCAGAGGGGAAGCCCCTTTCCTTTCCAAAATGAAAACATTGTGAACAACATCATTGTTTTCAGTGTTTCCTGCACCTTTTTATTCTACAGCAGGCACATGTAGCCTCCCACCCAAATATACACCAAAGCTGTACCTGGGCACACCCACACCAGACCTTTATTTCACTTTAGACAGTCGTGGCTTCTCCCAAAGAATCCTGGGAATTGTAGTTAGTGAAGGGTGCTGAGAGTTGCTTGGAGATGCCCAGTTCCCCTCACAGAGCTTCAGTCAGAGTGGCTGACTATTAAACCACTCTGGCCACTGGAGCTCTGTCAGGGGAATAGGAGTCTCCTCTCAGCACACTTCACATACTACACTTCCCAGGATTCTTTGGGGGAAGCCATGACTGTCTCACGTGAAATCAAATCTGGTGTGGGTGTGGCCACCTGATTAGGCAGCCCAACCAGCTGTGAGTCTGGCTTTTAGAACACTGACAGTTGGTTCTTGCTGAGCATTCCTCTGCTTATCATTGACTCCAATGTTAAATCTCTTAAATTAACTAAAAACCAGCCAGGCTTTTAAAAAAAACTTTTAAACTGCAGAAAATGAAGGTCAGAGTATGGGGTAGGTCAGTAATAGGATTACAGGTACTCTGTGAATGTGACTGATTTTTAATTAATTTCAACAAATTTCACTGACAGAAAAAAGTCCAACGGGGTCTGGATTTCCCCCCTCTTGTTTTACACTTTGAACTCTCTGTTCTCTGACTGTTTTGTGTATTGCCATGAAAACGTAGACAGTTGTTAAGTGAGCATTTTTGAGTTCAGGACTGTAAGATTTGTAAGGTTTTGTTTTTAAATGAGCTTATGGGAAGCAGCAGTAAGGTGGGGGTATTTTCAATTTAACATTGCAGAATGTGAAAACTCCATGCTGGCTATAGTATACAGCCACTCTTGTGGCTGTATAATACTATTTTTTTGGTATAAAATATTCAAAGCTGCTGTAACCTAATTTAAAAGAATTAAACAACCTCTTCTGCTTCTGACCGGACATTAAAAAAAATGTATGTTTTTCCTCTTGCCAGATTCTGACTAGAAAACTTATTTAGCCCATGAATGCCAGATTCAAAGCTGGAAAACACTCATGTACCTGGATTACTACAATGCACTTTCTGTAGGCCTTCCCTTGAAGACTGGTTCAGAAACTTCAGCTAGTGCAGAATGCAGTTGTGAGAGTGTTGTGCTTTTGTGCGAAGACACATAACACCCATTCTAGGGAATCTGCATTAGCTGCCTATGTGTTACTGGGCTTGATTTAAGGTTTTAGTACTGACTTTCAAAGCCCTGAATGGCCTGGGGCCCAATTATTTATCAGAACACCCAGAGCTTGGAAGATTACTTTTAAAAAGTAATAAATTACAGTTACAGTTACATGCCCCCCAAAATGTAGTAATTACCATTACAATTACAATTGCTCTGAAAGTAACTGATTACTTTACTTTTACTCAAAAGTAATTGCTACAATTATATTTTCGTTACTTTTTTTAAAAAAATTGCCTACAAGGTGCTGGCCTTGGCTGCTGCACATCTAAGTAGCCTAAAATAACATTAAAAATAAGCACGTGCACACAGAGGGTAGTAGAATATTTTTTTTATCCGTAAGATTAACAGAATGGCATAAGAGAATCTCACATCCCCTCACCCCACCCCCAGCAATGATACCCCAACACATATATTTTTTGTATGTATATATTGCCTCCAGCTCTTTTCTCCTTCCACTCCTGTCAATTTTTAAACAATTGTTTTCTCCACCCCATCTCGCTCTCCACCTCCTCCCTCGTCGCCTCCTAAGCACCCATAGAGCATGAAGGAAGAACAACACTGCACAGAAGACCAATTTGAAGCACCTGACTTTTATTCACAAATCAGAGGAGCAGAAGACTTCCCCTGCTCTCCCCCAAGTAATGATTGAAAGTAATGCACAAAAGTAATGCTGGAAACATTACAATTACTCCTCAAAAGTAATGAAGTTACTACTCGTTCTATTACCAGCAAAATGTAATGAAGTTACCCACGCGTTACTCAAAAAGTAATAAATTACAAGCAATTCGTTACTTGTAACTAGTTACTTCCAAGCTCTGAGAACACCACTTCCCATATTGTTCCCAGGCTATGTATGAGGCCACCACCTTGCTGATGCTAAGCAAGTCTGGGTCTGGTCAGTGCCTGGATGGGAGACTATCTGAGAACCACATGTATGTTGTCTTAGGTTTCTTGATGAAAGAAAGGCAGAGTATAAATATAAGAAATAAAAATATTAATAAATAAACCAACTCGGGGCTTGAGGTTGAAAGGGAGTTGATGGTCTACCTAACCTTGAACTGCCCAGACTTCCTCCATCCTCTTCAACAGGGTGTTGGTTCACTCTAAGGCCCTCCCAACTGCTCAGTACAGGCACTACCCTCTGGCACGCCCCCTGACAGCATCATGGCTCTGCCCCCTACCTACCTCTTCCTCCTGCAACCCTGGGTTATCCCAGCTTGGCTTCTGTGTCTGGTCATTCCCACAGCTGACTGGCACACCTAGGTTGGGCTACCCAGCTGGTTCTTTGCCATCAGCATAGAATGGGTAAATCCATGCCACAACCAGCCAAATTAGGCTTTGAAGACTTAAGGTCAATAAAGGCAGTAAAAAGCTTACCACCAAGAAATAAAGTGTATTTTTCTGCCAAGTGAGCTAACACACAGCAGTGGTCTAAAGTTGAGCAGCCAGCTTTAAAACCAATCTGTTCCTCACATTATACTATTATCTTCCATCCAAGTTACAAACTTACATTTTAAATACCTGGCATAAAGTTTCCCAATAACTGAAAGAAGGCTGATAGGATGATGATTAGCTAGATTGGACCGGTCACCCTTCTTAAAAATGGGAACTGTAATAGCTTTACTCCAAATATCTGGAATCTTTCCAGAGTTATTAATAAAAGTCAATAGAGCTGCTAATAGGAGAGCCCACCATTCTGGATTAGATTTTAAGAGATCAGGGGGTGATCTGGGCCTGGAGTGTTGCCAGATTTACGTTCAGTAATCAAATCAATAATTTCACTGAGAGTAACAGATTGCCACTCTGGGGCATCAGGGGACAATTGGAAACTACACAATAAGAAATTATTTGGATCCTGAAGGATTGCAGAAAAGTATCTTTCCCACTCATAACTGGAAATACAGCAAGCAAGAGTTCTTGTCACTCTGAGAGAGCCCCTGTAACAATTCACCAAAATGATTTGCTATCCTTCTTTTGTGTGGCATATAGTAGCTGATTCCATTTCCCTCTCTCTTTAGCTCTTTTCTTTTGAATGATAAATGCTTTGTATTCTCGTTTCATTTTATACTTCAGGCAGACATTTATCACCTATATTACAATATATGGAATAAACCTGGCTAATCTGATTCTTAAGCAACATATAATCATGGTCAAACCAGCTCTTGTTCCTATAATATTTACTGTTGCTGGTGCTAAATTTGTTTAAGCAGCAGAGCAGAGAGTAACTGCGGTCTGAAATATGAGTGTGCCAGCGTGTGTGTGCGTTTACCTAAGAAAACAGGCTTTTACCTTGCATCAGGATCACTGAGACTTGAGACTTAGTAAAATAAGAAAAGCTACTTTATTTATAGAACTACATAGTAGATAGAAAGGCATACCTAGTTCTAATTAACTAAGTTGGAGGTGCAATGCCCAGGCTTGGGAGTTGACCTCATGGCTAGGAGAGAGAGAGCAGAGACAAAAGGTGTCTGCTCTCTCCCAGACAGTCGGAGAAGAGAAGAGGGGAAAGGGCAGAAGGAGGAGGGGCAGATAAGCTTCAACGAAAGGAAGTCAGCCAGAGCACCACAGGTAAAGGTAAACAAGCCTATCCATCTGGAGGACCCTAACTCTATTTCCCTTCTGGAACATAAACAAAAGAACAAAACAGAAGTTGCTCTTGCCCCACTTCCAACATTTACCACCAGCCAGAGAACTATCTGCCCCTTGGATATAAAAAATAAGTACCTCATAATAATACAGCTTCTCTTCACTGGTAGAGACTAGAATGTTTTGATATAATTGAAGACGGGCAGAAGATTCTATAAAAGAGTGGAACTTACCCTCTGTTCTATTCATCCATTTAATCCTTCTCACACAAGAAGACAGAGAGGGGTCCAATAATGGAGGTCCAGTAGCGAAATAAATCTTTCAGGGAGGTTGAATTGATGTCACTAATGGATAGTGATCACTCTGTATGGTCATCAATGTAAAAAGCTTGAATTGACGTTCTGAGTGACTAAGTAACACTGACATAGTCAACAGTACTACTCCCTAACAAGGAACTAAAAGTAAACTCACCTATCATATTGCCTGGAGTACTTCCATTCAAAATAATTTTGTTATGGTGGCATGCAAGAAGAGCTAAGCACGTGCCAGCAAAAATTATTGTAACATCCTTAGAATGTTTGATATACAGAGATTGCCCTATTGTATGATCAATTCCTACAGTATGATCAGGTATGATCCTGCTAGTGTATTATCATCGGCGCCAAGCCGGGCATTAACATCACCGGCCATGAGGACCTGTGCTAATGGAAACTTTACCTCAATATGGGCAATATATTGTTCTAGCTCTTCCCACTGGGTTTTCTTACCAGAACATGTAGTTGGAGGGACATAGATGTTAAACAGTAAAACTTGAAAACAAGTAATTAGGGTTGCCATAGCAACAGTTCCGCAGCTAGGGAGTGCAAGTACCTCCACATTAAGGGATGTGGAAACCAAGCAAAGCAATCCTGCACTGGGCCTATCTCTACTTGAAGATTTAGTTGCTGCCAGCAGGGTAGCAATATACCCATTGAACATGATCTGTTCACAAGCCCAGGTCTCCTGCAGCAGAACAATATCAAAGGATTTGATGTAATTAATAAATGATCCATCCCTAATCTTCCCCTTCCAATGCGCTATGTTCCAAGAGAGACATCTGAGCAAGGATGGAAGGTTATGTGTCTTAGGGAGTCAATCAATAGGGTTAAGTTCCTCCAACACACCTTCCTGATCTAAAAAAACACTGCCACTCTTAAGTGCAAAATGGCTTTGCTGCCTATTGGAGAAACACAGTATTTTCTACATGGGTTTTATTTTCAGGTTTACTGTTGTCCTTTTTAGATACATTAAAACTTGTTTGAAGATTGTATTTTAGGACAGCGGTATATAAACAAATCCACTGTTGGACATAGGAGTCTTCAGTTCCATGACAGATCAGTGATAAACGGTCCCAGGCTATGGTTTGAAGGCACATGAGGCCAGCTCCCTGCTGAAGCTAAGCAGGGTCAGGTCTGGTCAATGTCTGGATGGGAGACCACCTGGGAACCATATGTAAGCCGCCTTGGGTTTCAATCATGAAAAGAAAGGTGGGGGATAAATGTAATAAATAAATAAATAAATAAATAATTGGTAAAATCTGCTTATTAAAGGGCCTAGGAGGGTTAGAAATAGGAGGTGAGCCTAATTCATGAGATTCCAAAAACTGGAAACCAACCCAATCCTTTGAGCAAGCGGCACCAGCATTTACTATAAGAGCATTAGGCTTAACCACCAGTCCTTCCTCAGGATGGACAGCGATAGTTTTAAATGCTCCATCTTGCTCTGGTTTCTTGACTATACAGACTGGGGAGAGTACTTTAGTGGTTGGTAGCAGTGGAACTGTTAAATCCTCATGGGGTTTATCTGATTTCCCATTAGTTATAAAAAGTCTCAGAAGCTTAATTTTAACAATATTGTAGTGCGCCACCCCAATCTCCGAGCGGTGAGATTTTCAGGGGTCCCTGCACTTGCCCTGGGTTTGGTTTCCTTGGGAAGAAGGTCAGTGGAGACTGTGGTGTCTTTATGAAATATGGTTTATTTATTTACACACATTCCAACCTGGGCTTAGGATGGAAGAGTTCAAGGCATCAGCAGTCCAATATCCAGCTTTTCCATCAGGGTTACAGGAGGCACCCCAAAGCCATGCTTCCAGTTCCCAGCCTTTCTCTGAGACAGCTGAAAACACAAGCCTCTCCTTGGCCCCAATCACAATCACAAAAGGGTCTTCCTGGCCCGTTCACCAGTTGCTGAGCACCTGATAGACCCATTAACAAACCTAGCCACTCTATTAGCTTAACAAAAGAAACTCATCTGACCAGCAGAGTGAGTTTCTCACCCCAAGGCACAGGATTCCAAATTGGAGGCTCAAAGGGGACTCATAGAAATTATCCATTTCAACCCCCAAACTCACAACAATATTAACCTCTCTATGATATTTATCTGCTCTGCCTGTGGGAGTGCAGAACAGGAACCAAAGAGATGGGACTCCTCCAATTTCCAGAAGTCATCTCTGACCTGGCATAATGAATGAGATATAGAAGGCATATACTTTGCCTTTTTTAATTCCAACTGTGGAGGATTTGAGGGAATAACTATAGACGGGCAACTCAGCAAATGTGGGATCATCCCATTTAATTAAATCTGGGCTTTCTTTTAATGAGATTAGATCGTGTTGTAAATTAGGTGCTATATTTTAGGTAGATGGAAATGTCACGGTGGTCTGTTGAACATATTTAGTACCTTTTGGATCTGCACCGCCTGATGGAATACCCTGGATAGACTGTTTTTTATACTATCTGATCTCTTCCTGCTGACACCCTTAATGTTAAAACTAGTGCCAGAACCTCTTATGGCACCACCATGTCTCCTGTTAGGAAAGAGAGGCTTAAGGGATAGATCTTTAAAAACTCTTGTAGGAGAAATACCAAACGAATTAAGCAAAAACCTTTTCCTGATTAAAAGAGTAGGAATATCTGTTTTGCTGAAACTAAGGAGAAATCTGGTGTGTGTTGGTAAAGAAGACAGCAATTCAACAGCTCTCAAATCAATGAATCTAACCCCCAATAGTTGCCTTAGGTGATGTTTAACCATCTGAATTGAATCCCACCATGGCATACCTCCATTAAAGGGTATAATATTTAGGACAACCTGGTATGCCTGTACAACCAGATGTCATCCTGTGCCCCCTAAAGGTTGCTCCTTCCTTTCTTTGGGGATCTAGTCAGCTGATGATTTAGATCGGGCTGAAGAGGTAGCTTTCTCTGCCAATACTGGGGGCTGATTGGAAGCATGAAGATTCCCAGTAGCTAAGCTTCTGCTTGGAGCAAGAAAGACTAAGTGGATGAAGATCCTCACTGTTTCTCTTAATTGGGAATCGATATTTTGTGTCTTATCAGCCATCAAAAGCACTGGTTTGCCAAAAGTTGTGTGAAAGATAAGTCAAAGGGAAGAGGCTCAGGTTAGTAGCCTCAACTTTAGGAGGTGCAGGAGGAGCATCTCCAGCTCTAGGAAGAGGAGGAGGCTCATTATCCTCAGCAAATGCTATTCGTGACTGGAATAGTAAAGGCCGTCTCTTTCAGTTGAGGTCTTTTGAAAGGAAGAAAAGTGGTTGAGACACCAGATCGCTCAGAGAGCTACATCTTTTCCTACCTTTCATAGGCAAATCTAGACAAGAAAACCCTGTTAAAATATGTTAAAATAGCAATCAAAATTATTGAATATTAAAATATTAAACCAAAACTATATTAAAACATAGAACAAAATATAAACAAAATCTCCTCCTCCAAAGAGAGACTTATTTATGTATTATAAACACATTCCCCTCCTCCCAGCATGGACTTATTTAAGACTTATTTCTACATCATATACATCGAGTCCATTCAGACGGGGAAGGTACTCCTAAGTGGTAAGTCCTACAATGAGAAGTACCAAGCTGTCTTCACAAAAAGTCTTCTTAAGTAGATTTTCACTCCTCCTTCCACCCAAATTGGCCAGTCCCCAGGCGCACTCCAGAGGCTGTCTTCCACCTTACATCAACACAGGAGCTTTATGTTGTGGCAGCACAGAAATTTGTTTCCTCCCAAAAGTAGTCTCAAAATGAATTTCTTTTCTTACAAATATCCCCCCAAAACACATAAAATATGCAACATAAAAGAAAAGAGAGACGTTGGGGGAGATATAATATCACCGAACTTTGGTAATCTCTCTGTTTAACCAGAGTAGCTTGCAGTCCAAGTCCTCGAACCAGAGAGAGGATTAATATACCAAACAGCTGCTAAAATAGAAATAGCAGCCTTTCCAATCCTCCGGAGCTCTGATAGATATTCTCTGGCAGAACGAGTATGAAGAGCCTCTCGGCCCTCCAGACCACTGAGGGAAGAGTAGAACGCTGAGCTTCCAAAAATCTCAATAGCCAGCATTAGCTTAAGGCTTACAGTCTTAAAAAAGATAGCAGCCTGTTGTTTAAAAAAGACAGAAGCCAATCTGTCAGACCCCAAAACTCCCAGGCTCTAGCTATATCAAAGCTCCAAACTTCACGGGCAAGATAAGGGAGTAAATAGAATTAAAAACAATTAGAATTAAAACTTTCCCGGAACTCTAAAAAGAGCTGTTAATGCTCCTGAATTGTTAGTAGACATTTGAGGGAGCAGGGAAAACAGGGAAAGCTAAAACTTGTCAGACGTTCAGTCTATCTGCATGTTGTCATCATCTCGAGCTCTTTCACCAGGGGATTCTGTGGAAGGACCATCTAGTACAAGATATAAAAAGTTACTGCTCTGATGTCAGAACACACAGAGAAAAAGGACATTTGCCAAGTTTGCTGCCTCATTTTAATTTTTCACAGCTGTTCTGTGGCAAAAAGTGGGGAAACATACCCCACAATGCAGTTTACACAACTGACTTCCTATACCCATGATAGCGCAATGACGTGTGCTGTTTCTGCTGTAACTAGGGATGTCAATTCAATTTCTCATTTTCCAGACTCTCAAATTCAGTTGTCTACATTTCCCACATCAGTTTGTAATCTATATCTGTTATCTGTCTATACCTCTCCTCATGAATATTCATCACCATTTCAGTTAGATTGTTGAAACACATTAGAGTAGACCTGGGGGAGAAATTTGGTGCAATTCACATTTAAAGGCAAGACTACCTAAATCTGCATTTTTCAAAATAATACACTAATTGAAACACAGCCATCCTTCAAATTTAAACTTTTCCTAATTTTTCAATGCAGTTTTCCAGCCAAGTAATGCGTACAAAAATGCATACAGTACGAAAAAGTGTGCATACAAATGCATTTATTAGTGAAAGCACCACACAAAAATGAACTATATAAGGGACAGTTTCTTTGCAAAAATGTGTACGTTAGGCAAGATTGCACAGAAGAATGTGCATATTGAGAGAAAGTCACATTAAAAATGCTGCAGAATTTCATAAGGACTTGGTTTTTTTTAAAAAAAATCACAAACTAGTGTGGAAACGTGAAGAACTGAAAAAGTGGAAAAATTAGGAACGGAGAGAAACCCATGTTGACAGATTCTCGTATTTTTAAACTAGAGCGCATTTCAGTAAAGATGGGGTCTTTTAAAAATCTGTATAATATATCTGAGATCAAGGTACTTTTCAAAGAGATTGAGGTATCTAAACCTCCTTTGACAGGAAATTCTCTCATTTCTTCAGCTCAAAGCCAAGCAAGGCAGTTGTTGAGAGAGACAGAAAGCTCCCTAAGGCAGAAAGAAAAAAAGGGAAACATATTTTCACATCAGCCCCTCCAAGGTATGTCTCTATATGCAAGAGACAAGAGTGAACTTTCCTCTTCCCCTTTGACTGAGCACGCAGGCAGGTGAGAAATATGTGGAGTGCTAAAGAAACATTGATTTACTGGAAGGGAGCTCCACGTCTTTTAAAAGGCAGGGGACGGGTAGGATACAGGCGGAGGAACTGAAATGAGATTATCAGCAAATGATGAGGGAAGCAGAGGGAGGATACAAAACATGGTGTGAAGTGGCTCTTTTTCTTTTTCTTAGAGTAGCAGATAGGGTTAGAGGGGTGGGTAGAGGGAAAGAAAAGAAAAGCAATTGTTGACATTTAACAGACACTTAAGAATAGTATATTCATTTATTTATACCTGTAACAGCATCTCTATACTGCCACCTCACAAAACATCAGGCTTGTGCACAGTAACATAAAAACATTTAAAAGCAATGCAAAACCATCATTTAAATGACTTGCTACTCAAAAGACACTCTGAACAGTTGCATACGCTTGTTGGCACAAAACAAAAGTCTTCAAGAAATGCCTGAAAGTAAAAAAAGCAAGGATGGCTGCTGCATCTCTGCCGGAAGAGTGCTGCATAGCATGGGACTAGCGACACTAAATGCCTGACGGGACAGCTAACAGCACTCCTCCGGATGATCTCAGACACAGAGCAGTCCTTGTGTCATCCTGGACCCAAGCTGTTCAGGACTTTGTATAACAACACAGGAGCCTTGAACCTGGTTCAACTGTAATATTTTTCTTTTGGCAAGGCCATTAATATGCAGATTACACCCAGCTCTCACTGTCTCTATACCATTGAGATACTGAGGCCAACCAGTGAGTTTCCTAGCTGATACAATCATTGCATAAAAGGGAAATGGTCACCCTTTTTTTGGAAGTGGGGGGGGGATCTCCAGCACGTCTGAATTCACCCTAATCCCAAACTCTGTCAAGGAAAAATAACAAAGACAAATAAGAGAACTGTTAGAATAAGAGAACAAGAACAGAGATGAGATGGAGTCTTGTTGATAGAAATGTTTGTCTTTCTGAAGCCAGGATGAAGGTATCTGGGGTGCCCCTTCTATATGTGATTCTTTTGCCTAAGTGCTTTGATCTCCCTTACCTATGATCCACTGATCAACTGAAGGTGCTAGGGACTAACATTGTCTCTCTCAAAATAATTTAGCCAGCACTGCACACCTGGCACATATTTTGGCCCTGATCCTGCTAAAGTGATGTCCAAACCAGTACAATGCTTTTTGGTGAGAGGAAAGTCGTACTTGGCACAGTGGGACTTACTGCTAAGGAAGTGTGCATAGGATTGCTGTCTCAGTCCTATTGCAAGGCGCAGGAGTTTCAGCTAGTTATGTGTAACACACTCCATTGGTTTCAATAGGAGTTAACTGGATTTAGCTAGATTGGGACCACAGTTTTGGGGTAAGAGTCCAGAGAATGGGTCTATCTATCCCAGGAAAATTCCGAAGAAAACCAAGCTTGGAATGTTCACAAAAGTAATGCACAATCTATTGAACACGTACAGACACTCTTGGCAGCTTACAAAATCCAACTGCTAGCTTTCCAAGTCAGGCTGATTTACTGGAGTAATGCAAGGTGATGGCCCGGTCCTTGAAGACTTGATTAACTTGGGTTTACATCCAGCTGTTGCCTGGAAACAAGCAATTGCCAATGTCCAGCACTAGAGCTAATTAGAGAGAAATGGCAAGAATGTCTTTTTTGTTCCCCATTTTTGGCAAGCGGTGAACCAGCCTCAGAAAAGTAGAAACCTGGATCCAAGGTCAGGGTGTGAGATGCAGATCAAAGGAATTGTTCCATTTGCAGAGCTCAGCCTGATGGCCCCAGACAAGCTTTATGGGGAGAGAGAAATAAGAGAGGGCAAGCCAGAGGCGACAAAAAGCGTTGCTAATTCTGCATGTGACTCAAGGAGAGGAGTCCCAGTGGAGGTGCTTCTATCAAGCCGCCTTCATGTATTCTACAAAAAATGCAGCCTATAAATACTTAAATAAATAATATTAAATAGAGGCCATTTGGGGATCTGCTTCTGAACTCTGCAGATGTTTTGCCTCCATGAACAATATAAATTAGGGCACTAGCTTGATTTAAAAAAGACCTTAGTTGATTAACTGCATGAATTGCAGTTGATTAAACAAAGGCTAAGGTAAAACTGATATTACGGAAGCATGCATACTTCATTTCTTTTGATGCATACATCTCACACAGGACATTATCTTAAAAGCCATTTCCTTTTATGAGAGAGAGAGAGAGAGAGAGAGAGAGAGAGAGAGAGAGAGAGAGAGATGCCATTTTTAAATGGTTCTGTCCACTTGGATGGGAGGACCATAGCTCAGTGACAGAGCACATGTTATATGCAGAAGACTACAGGTTCCTGGCATCTCTAGGGAGCGCTGTCAATAGCGATAGAATGTTATGCCACTTTCAGTTCTCCCAGTTTCTCATTTTTCCAGTCTCAGATTCAGTTCTTCCCCTTTCTGCAGCAATTTGATTTTCAAAAAAATAATAATAATGGTGAAAATTCATCAGCATTTTAGTGTGAATCTCCCCTGAAAAACACATTTTTTCATGCAGCGTTAATGTATCGATTTTTATGAGCAATTTTTCCTAATATAATGCATTTTTCTATTCTATGTATATACATATACACATTTTATGCACACCTTCCCCTAATATATGCATTTTTTGTAAATGTTGGTTGGAGAACTAAAAAATCAGAGAATTTTGCACATTTCAAAGGATGGATGTCTTCTGGTTCTCATATTGTTTTGGAAAACACGAATTGGATAGATTCCCCTTCAAATGTGAACTGAATCAAATTTCTCCCTCATCCCTAGTTGTGAGACACCCCTGCCTGAAATGTAGTCATTTCAGGCAGTGTAGACTCTACTGAGCTAGATGGATCAAAGATCTGACTCAGTATAAAGCACCTTCCTGTGCTGCACCTGGATTTTTTTACATGCATGTGTGCATGCTTATGTGTGCATATGTACAGACAGAGACAGAGAGATAGCTATGCATGCTTTCTGATTAGTCAGGGGCTTGATTGCTTGAGCCAAGCAAAAGTTTTAAAAATCAATCTGTTGCAGCTCCTTTAAAGAAAGTTGGAAGGGGTACGATTGCATCATTGTTGCTCATGGTGTGTGTACATGTCATTTCCCCCCCACCCTAGCAGAAAAACCCACAACAACCCAACAGTAAGTTTTTTCCTAAAAGGATTTGAAGAAGGATTGGCAGGAGGGAGGGAACAGAACTTTAACTAAGATAGGACAGGATATCTTAAGGACCACCTCCTCCTGTATGAAGCTTCTGGGGTCCTGCTAGTGGGACTCTACTGTTGGAAGGCTGTTGACTAGGCACAAAGGGACCTTCTCTCCTGTGGCACCAATATTCTGGAATGACCTTCCAATGGAGGTCCATCAAACTCCATCAGTGCTTGCCTTCTGATAGCCAGTAAAACTGCATTCATTTTTGCAGCCTATCCTCTCACATACTGGAAGGGTCATAGCTCAGGGGTAGCACATGCGAAAGTTATCAGGTTTAATCTCTGACATCTCCAGTTGGGATGGGAGAAGAGCACATTGTTCATGGAGACAAAGCATCTGCAGAGTTCAGAAGAAGATCCCCAAATGGCCTCTATCTCAAACCATGGAGCGCTGCTGCCAGTCATAGTAAACCATACTGGACCAGGTGGACAAGTGCTTTGTCTCAGTACACTTAGGCAGGATCCTGTGGTCTTAAAAATGGATCATTGGCTGTTATTAAGGTTATTAACAGGAATTTAAATAAATATACCTACTCAGCGGCAGAGCTAGGAGGTATGTTTTGACTAATTAGGTAAGGGGGCAGACCCAGGCAGATAAGGGTATGAGATCAGTAGAACAACAATACAGTTAAATACAAGCTCCCACTACCTGGCTAGACCTCCCTGGGGAGGCTGTTCCAAATTCTGGGTGTCACCACTGAAAAGGCCCTGTCCCAAGTATCAACTCATTGTATTTTTGCTGGCAGAGGAACCTAAACCAGGCCTCAGAAGAGAAACAAAGTTTTTGGACAGATAATCCAACTCTTAATTTCTGACAACTCCCCATCCCAGTTTTGGCAGATGTTCTGTGACAACAGTAATGTGTGCAATTTTAAATTATTGATGAATGGGTTGGTTTAATCCAAGCAGGTGGAGTCACTCAGTACAGAGCGAGAAGAAGACTGAAGCTTGTTTTGCTTGGGGAGCTAAACATTTCTGGGTTCTCATCACTTTGTATAAGTTAAATTAAAATTATGGGTTCTGTCCAGCTGAGTTCTACTCAGAGGAGACCCACTGAAATTTATTGACCCAAGTCAGTTATGTCCACTAATTTTAATAGACTTCTGTTCAGAACTATATACAACTCTGTATTTGCATGGTTAGTTAATAAAGAGATGGGGAATCTCTTCTTGCATATTTGGTGTTTCTTATATTTGTTCTGTGATTTCAGGGCGATGTCCTTTGAAATGCAAGTTTTAAGTTTGCCACTTGCTGCAATTGTCCTGTTGCTTTGGGACTAAAAATGCTTGTAAAAAAGTAATTCTGAATTGTCCAGCGCCTTGGTGAACTATTTATTTATTATTACAGTTATATCCCACATTTCCTCCAAGGAGCTCAAGATTATTCTCTCCCCTACCCATTTTGTATCCTCAAAACAACCCTGTGAGGTAGATCAGGCTGAGAGACAGTGGCTGGCCCAAGTTCATGGCTGGGTGGGGATTCGAACCCAGGTATACCAGGTCCTCGTCCAATACACTAACAGCTACACCATCTTTGCCTATCTACAAAGTTTGCAAGCAAGCATTGTCTAGTGTTCGCTTGGGACCAGAGGGATTATTCATTTGTTAAAAACAAACTCCTTATGCATGTAGATCTTTTTGAGGAATCTCTGTATTGTTTTGTATAATGTTGGTTCCAGTTAAAGAAAATTTGGTCACTGCAACTATTTGCATTGGATGTTTCAGCCCATCAAAGCCCGGTAGGAAGAGGTTAGTGGCTATTCCTTCTTTCCATCAGTAGCTCTTTTACCAGTCCTTCACAGGAGCACCATGGTGGTTACTGGGGCTAATTAAAGTTTAGGCAAACATGTGAGTGGTTGCTCGATGTCAGAGTGGAGGACAAGGCAATTGAAGTTGAGCCAGAGAAGCAAATAGCTTGGTGGGTAAATGTTTGCTCAGGGACGAACCGTTTCCAAAAAAGCAAGAGTGAAGATGGAAACGTCTTGCTACACATTTCAAGGGCTACCCCCTGATTCAAGAGGAGCATAGAGACATTCCTCGGTCTCCTGGTTAACCAGCACAGAAAGGTTTTGGACAGAGCCTCTACGCCCCAGGCCAGACCACATGCAAGGAGCTGCCGAAGGGACACTCCAAATAATCCAAATGCATCTGGATAACAATATCTGAATCCAGGCAAACCACAAGCTGAAGCACCCTTCTTGCCAGTGAAAATACAGTTACATTTTTAAGCAAAGGTCTGGGAGAAAGATAATTGAATCAAAACGCCATACTATCTACAATAAATTGCCCTGTTTAAACAGACATCTGGATCATGTTGATGACTTATAGTGCAACCCAGTGCATATTTGCCTGGAAATGGTTTACTTGATGTCTGAATGCTTTTTCAAAAAAAATAACTGACATTTTATCCCCTGGGCTGTAGCTCAGTGGTAGAGCATCTACTCTGCATGGAGAAAGTACCTGGTTCATCCTCCAGCAGCATCTCCAGGTACAGCCGAGAGAGACTCCCTGCCTGAAATCCTGGACAGCCACTGCCAGTCAGTGTAAACAATACTAAGCCAAATGAACCACATGGTCTGACTCAGTATAAAGGTTATGTAGAAATGTTTTATAAAAATCAATTAAAAATGCATGTCTCACTAAGTTCAATGGGGCTTCTTCCCAGGCTCCAATAAAAAAGGTCTGGATAGGATGGTAGCCTTAGTGGAACAGTAATTCCCTGATTTTGATTTTCTCCTATGTATGAGAAAAGAAAGACCAATTGTTAAGTCAGTAGCTGGAGAAGCTTCACCACTGGCCTGAAAAAATGTGAATTTGGATCAGGTTTTCTTCTCCTTTTTAAGTGGTTCATCGAATTTAAATGGCTTTAACTAATAACTATTTCAGTCCAGGGCCGGATTATCCATTAAGCTTAGTAGGCTGAAGACTAAGGGCCCGGAGCTCTTAGGGGCCCGTGCATAAGCTAAAAAAAATTATCGCGGGACAAGAGCTTCCGAACTGCCCACCATCCCCCTGCTTCACTTACCTTTTTCTCCCGTTTTTTGCGTTTAGCCATCAATCAAGATGGCGGCCGAGGCTTCAACCCCTTAGGGAAACCTCGGCCGCCATCTTGATTGATGGCAAACCTGCGTGCACAGTGCGTGCAGCTGCAAAAAAAGCGGAAAGGTAGGGAGAAGGGGCCCCAAAACACCAATCAGCCTAGGGGCCCTCCTCAGCTTAATCCGGCCCTGCTTCAGTCCTGCAAATGTTTCAAGCGACACCAGCCTACTTCCAAAACATGCACCTCTATATCCGTTCCTCTATCTTCCTTCTTTTAATATTACTAGGGGCTGCCGCCCCAACTCACTTCACTCACCAACCCTGCCTACCGTCACCAAAGCCAGCTCAGTGGCCCTCAGCTTGTCAAGAGCTGGGGCCAAACTGAAATCTTTATATTAATGTGGGGTCCACTTCCAAGCTGAGCAGAGCTCAAAGATCCATTTTGCCCAAAAGGCAGCCACTGCCCCCTATACGTCTTCCATTTCTGAGTGTGTAGGGCTCCACCTTACCTCCCCTTCTCCCTCCAGGACAATAGGAGGGAGAAAAACAGCACACTGGTAGTGTACACTCAACATTCAGGTTAGATAGGGATAGGAAGAGACTCCTCCCCTTCAAAGTGGCAGTGGCATCAGTGACACAACCCACCTGTATGCCTCAATCCACCTGCTGAAGGCTAATGAACTAGATCAGGGATGGAGAACCTGGGCCCCTCCAGGTATTTTTGGAGGACAACTTCCATCTTCACTAACCAATGGCTGCGCCAGCTGGGGCTGATGGGAGTCCAGAGGACGACAGGTTCCCCATCACTGGGTTAGATGACTCAGTGTAAGGCAGTTTTCAAATGTCATATTCCAGCCACTTAGGTGATGCTGATCAAATTAGTCTTTCACCATCCAATCAGAACTCTGCTAGGAGATCAGGAGAGACCTTTGCAATCAGAATCAGTGTCTTAGGATCATGGCAAGAAGCAGGAAAGTGTTGGATGTGTGCAGGAGGTAGGTAGTTACTGTTGCCCCAGATTCCAATGCAACATCATGGATTCAGCATCATTATTGTCAAGGCTGAGCGATAAGCAGCTGTCAGAGGTGAGCCAGGAGCTAGAAACCAGGACTCAAGCCAGGAATGGGAAAGAAAGCCAGGAATCAGAGCTGGGGAACATAGCCAGGAAGACCTTTTTGCTCAAGCAAAGTCTCATCCCCAAAAGGAATTCGTTTGCAGTCTTCCTTATCTAGAAGGCCCCTAGTGTGGGTAGCCGGGGCCAGTTTGGCTCCTCACTGCCAACAGAGATGCTCCAAACCACCGTTTTGTGGCTCACCAGACACGGCAATGACATAGAGCCAAGAGCCCCTTGATCCAGCCCTGGCAGCTCCTGACGACGATATGCTCAATGACTGTTTTCCTTGTCTACTCTGCATATTTATATTTTGCTACTCAGCTGGCTGGCAGAACTCCATGGAGCAGCATACAGTAGAAAACCAAATCAAAGAAACACTGTAAAAAAATCAATGTAATTATTAAAAAAAAGTGCAGGAAAACAGCATAAAACCCAAAGATCTTAAAATAGGAGGAACCTGCAGCCCTTCAGATGCTGTTGGACTCCAACTCCCAATCAGCCCCAGCAGGCATGGCTAGTGGTTGGGAATGATGGGAGTTATGTCGTCCAGCAATGTCTAGAAGGCTACAGGTTTCCCACCCCTGTCTTCAAAGCTCAAAAAGACCTAAGTAGAGAAGTGACTCTGTAAGGAAACAGACTTGGCCACAGGCAAGTGCAGAGCAAGGTATTCCAGTCAGGCACTGGTTAGGCCTCATCTTGAATACTGCATCCAGTTCTGGTCTCCGCACTTCAAGAAGGATGCAGACAAACTGGAACGGGTTCAGAGGAGGACAACAAAGATGATCAGGGGACTGGAAACAAAGCCCTATGAGGAGAGACAAAGAACTGGGCATGTTTAGCCTGGAGAAGAGAAGACTGAGGGGAGATATGATAGCACTCTTCAATTACATGAAAGGTAGTCACATAGAGGAGGGCCGGGATCTCTTCTCTATCGTCCCAGAGTGCAGGACATGGAATAATGGGCTCAAGTTGCAGGAAGCCAGATTTCGACTGGACATCAGGAAAAACTTCCTAACTGTTAGAGCCATAAGACAATGGAACCAATTTCCTAGAGAGGTAGTGGGCTCTCTGACACTGGAGGCATTCAAGAGGCAATTGGACAGCCACCTGTTGGGAATGCTTTGATTTGGATTCCTGCATTGAGCAGGGGGTTGGACTTGATGGCCTTATAGGCCCCTTCCAACTCTACTATTCTGATTCCACAACGAAGGAGGCTCTCTTTGCAGTCATCCCATGCCACACCACAGACAGTGGCAGAGAGCCTGGAGAAGTATCTCCAAGCGTGTTCATAAAACCTGGACAGATTCATGAGGGAAAAGATGACTTATTCTGACTGTGCTGTAAACTTTGCTTGCCCTTTGTATGCTCATGAATGCAGTCTGCAGTCAAGGGATTTTCTTTCTGGCAGATAAGATGTGTTTTCTTTGGTCAAGGTAAGCCAGATGTTCCAACTCTGTTAGCTCTGCCTTTCCTTGATTTATGGTCAACGCCATCAAACAATCCTAGGAACAGAAAGCGGCTTCCCATTCCATGTCACCTTGGCCTAGGAAGAGAACTGGAGACTAGCAGAGAGGGGGCAAGGAATTTGATGTTGGGATTCTATATAATTTAGTCACTTAGAAGCAAAGATGCATCCTTGTCAGAGTCACAGAGTTATGCAGAAGAAAGTTATGGAAAACAAGAACATCGTAGGATTCAGTCCCAATGAGGTACAAAGATGCGGCTAGATTTCTGCTGGAAATTGTTTTTAATTGAGCTGAAGCTCATTTTCTACTAAACTGCTTAACAATTTCAAAGAGGTTAGTTATGTGCTGAAAAAAAGAAAATAGTAAAAATTAAACTACCAGAATAAAGCTCCAGTATTTGGCAGCCCCTCTTCAAATTTCCAAATGACTTTAGCTAAGAACCACCTAATCAATCGTCCACTGACATTAGCCATAATAAACTTGAGCAATGTATGAAAAGGAACCAAATCCAAAGATATTTCCATGCTAGGTGTGAAGATGGTGCTAGAGAAACTGGAACTGATCAACACAGAGAAATGGCCCTAGAGAGAAAATACAGGACGGTATTTGCAATTAAAGGCAAAAAGCAGCATAGCTGAGAGGAAAGCTATGTAAACTGGGAATACTACCTGAGCCACACCTGGACCTCTCCATTTGGTGTTTTTCACACATTTTTAGGACTTACCAATTTTAAGTTCTGCATATATAGGCTGCCCCTTTCTCTTCCACAGAGGTGATGCTGCTGGATGTTATAAATCACACACTTTTAAATTAAAAGGCTAGTTTGTAATTTAATTACAAATTCACAGGGCACTTTTTGGCCCCTGGTGCACTTTTCATTGTGTCATTTACACATATGTAGATCTACAGGGATTGTCATAAATTTTAATCTGTACAACATCCCCACATTTCAGCCAGTTACCACTTACTGTTTTCCTTCTGGAAACAAAAACACTGGGGGCCAAAAATACCCCAGCAAAAATTTCTGCCTTTTATTGTTTCATTTACACAGGAGTAGACCTACAGGGTTGTCCTTCTAGGACAGCCTTTCCCAACCAATGTGCCTCCAGATGTTGTTGGACCACAACTCCCATCAGCCTCAGCCAGCTTTGCCAATGGTTAGGAAAGATGGGAATTGTGGTCCAACAACATCTGGAGGCACATTGGTTGGGAAAGGCTGTTCTAGGACAACATCCCCAAATTTCAGCCAATTGCCACTTACTGTTTTCCTTCTGGAAACAGAACCCACCCCCCACTGCAGTCCAAAAATGCCCCAGAAATTGTGTTGGTTACTCAATATGCATGGAGAAGGGGGCAACATATACTGCTCAGAAAAATCCTACCTCCTCTGAATACGTGTTTTTTGGCTCAGGATGCTTTGGTGGTGTCAAGCACACTTGTGGTGACCAAAAAAGGGGTATCTGGGGTATAAAGTGACCCCACCCTTCCACTGGAAATCTCATTGGGGTCCAAATATATCCCAAAGTCAGCCAGTGTGGGGTTTTATTTTGCCGTGTCTGCATGAAGGTTAAATCTAACAACTTGATATAGAAGACACAAAACCCAGTGCAGAATCAGCAGAAAAGTTATGAAGTCCAGCATTAGCTCTGTGTCCGAATTGCACAAGCAGTACTTATCTACCATCCCCCCAAATTGTTGAAGAAGCTGTTTTAAGAAACTATTCGGGATCTGACTTCAGAGTCAGACACACTGTTATCCTGAATAAACTGGTTCAGAACAAGGGGATAGAACTACTGCAGAATAAGTTACAAACCATAGCAAATGTCTTGTTTAACTTAAAGACTGTTTTCTGATGCCTCATCTCAGTGCTAGCTGAGCTTAACCACAGCTACAATCATTATTTTTGACACACTGCATATCCAAAAAGCTTTATACTTTTTTACATTTAAATTCATATTTCGGTTTTTGTTCAAATAATCAGGCACTCTGCCATTAACTGACCATGGCTTAGACTGGGTAACCACAAGGATGACCTATTTGCCCAGAGGCAATTACTTACACACTTACGGTTTTGGTTGAAAGATTCTGGTTAATTGAATTCCATGGTGCACTGCAATCAAGCTGCTCCATGTATAGCTAATAGCTCATTTTAGAAATTTACCCTTGCAAATTTACACAACAGCCTTGTGCATTGTTAAAATTCACATAACCTGGCATGGTATTTCATTGCACTGTTAAAATAACAAAGTGCTGTGGCACTTTAAAGACTAAGATTTATTCTGTTAGTGTTTAAGATGCCACAAGACTTTCCATTGTTTTTGCTGCAAAAGACTAACAGGGTTACTCCTCTGTAAAAACAGTTAGCACTTTTTAATACTAACTCTAAGCCACTCAGTACCTGAAAAGCATTTGTTCCACTGTTAATAGACAGATTACAAGGGTAGAAGAGCAGAATTGGAAGGGGCCTATAAGGCCATCAAGTCCAACCCCCTGCTCAATGCAGGAATCCAAATCAAAGCATTCCCCACAGAATAGAATGATAGAATATTAGAGTTGGAAGGGGCCTATAAGGCCATCAATGGAAGTTATAAGGAAGAGACTGTCCAGAGAAAGTCCAACACCTTCTGCACTGGAGGATCCAAGGAATGACACAACCACATTTGCATATCCTCTTTCTCCACCAGTTCTCAGTGCCATCCATAGCATCCGCCATGCCTCCTGTGTCCCCTTTTCACAGCTCTTTTTCCCAAGCTGGTAAATTCAGCGAGTCAGATTTTTATTGTCTGTAGCTAATGACCATTTCAATAAGATAAACCCTTTCTTCTACAGTACTCAGCAATGTGAAAAGTCATACTGAATTTTAATTATTGTGAGTTATGTCAGTAGTATTTACAAGGCCATGCTTGGAGTTCTTAACATAATTTAACAGAAGATAAGTCTGTCAATTGCTCTTAGTCTTCATGAAAATATAAAACCTCTCTATACCAATGCAGTATACCTCTATATACCAGTTGCTGGGGTCAAACCCACCAGGTTCATTTCATGGCCTGCTTTTGGGTTTCATGCTAGACTAGATGGATTATTGGTCTAATCCAGCAGAGGTCTTTGTATGTTAATCTCTCACAAGACATTGTTCTGTAAGATCTCCAGACTAACTTGCAGTCCCCTCATATAATGATAGCCTAACAACAGGTGTTCAGTAAAAATCATGGCAGGGGAAACATTTTTACTACATCCTGTTGATGCACACATTCAAAATTTACAGATTATGGAGGATTGTAATCTGATTTCTTGATCATAAATCTAGAGGGTGTCCATTGATGCCTGCCATGGGTGCGAAGGCATGGGACCAGCACTAGCACATAGCAAAAACACCACCAAGACAATTCATGGCTGAAAAGCCGTGCATTTTTTGAAATGCTGCCATGGCTTGTTTCACCAAATGTAAATTACATTAATGCTGTTAAAGTTTCTCGCATACCCAAATAAGATGTCTAGACGATGGGTGTATATAAAGTAATGCAAACACAACATTTCATAGGCCTAGTTTCTTCATCACTGTATTTTGAATTAACTTTACAATCATTTGTCTAACAGTATATTTTAAGCTGATGGAAACCAGATGTGGTTCTGGGCTATCCTCCCTTACACTTAAGTGTTAAAGCCACAGCCTAAGCCATGCAAAAGGGGAGGGATTTTTCCCCCTTATCCTAATCCTTGCATAGGTATAGAATACACAGACTTATGTTGGGAGGGGGGTAGAAAGGCTAGCATATTTTGTGTATGTTCCCCACTTTAAGCAGTCCAGAAACAGAAGGGGGTTTCACTTCGCATCACTTCAGTATCCACATGATGCCTCCAAATGTGTGAGGTGAAAGGCAAGGCAGTTTAAAACACACACACACACACACACACACACACACAACTTTGAACTGATTGTGTTGTGGATCAAACCGTGACATTGCAGGACTACCCCCATCGAAACAGACATCATTTCAAATATTTATATCCCACCTAGTGTTATAAATGCTGCTGCCAGGGTGTTGCCTGGATCTGGCAGAATGGTGCATACAACTAAATATATCATAATTGTAGGTTACCTGTTAGTTTCTGCGCCCAATTCAAGGTGTTGGTTCTTACCTTTAAGCACCTGAAACCCATAAAAAATCACCCTCTTTCCAGAGGCAGTATACCTCTGGATGCCAGTTGCTATGGAATTGGCTCCCACAGGAGGCTGTGAAGGCCATCAACTTGAATGCCTTTAAGAGAGGATTTCACAAATTCATGGAGGATAAGGCTATCAATGGCTTCTAGCCATGATGGCCATTCTCTGCCTCCAGTCAGAAGCACAATGCTTCTGACTACCAGTCTCTAGAAACCACAGGAGATGAGAGCTCTCTTGCACTCAGGTCCTGCTTGTGGCCTTTCCAAGGGCATCTGGTTGGCCACTATGAGAACAAGATGCTAGACTAGATAGGCCTCTGGCCTGATCCTGTCAGTCTCTTCTTCTGTTCCCTCCCATGCACCTGTCAACATCTGAAGCCCATTGCTCCATTTCTCATACAATTTTGGAAGTGATGCAGGAAGACAGAACGAATATAGCTTTTTCAATCATAGTATAGTCATTGTGGAACACCTTCCTTATTTATGTCTTTGATTACACTTTATGATTACACTTTTGATTACACTTATGTTCTGACATGAAACCCAGTGTGATTGCCAGGTAGTAACTCAACCAGGCACTGACCAGATTCAGACCAGCTTATCTTCAGCAAGAGAGATGCATTGTGTGAGTTCAGAACCAACATGACGGAGTAATGCTCTGCATGGAATAGCTGCCAGGTTCAGTCCCTGGAATCTCCATCTGGGGCTGGGAGAGCCCTTTCGGAAGCCCTACAGAGCAGGGATGGGAGGACCGGTCCATTTCGGTTCTCTCAGTTTCTCATTTTTCCTATCTTAAATTCAGTTCTCCACATTTCTGCAGCAATTTGTGATGTTTTTTTTAATCCTCAAGAAAATTCTTTTACATTTCACTGTGAATTTCTCCTCATACATACATTTTGTATGCAGGTTTGACTAATGCATACATTTTTGCAAGCAATTTCTCTGAATGTAATGTATTTTTGTTATTTTCACTATTTGTTTTAATACACACTTTCCCCTAAAACATGCCTTTTTGTAAACATTGTTTGGCTGCAGAATTGCATCGCAACATTCGGATATGTGCAGATTTCAAAGGATGGCCGTGCTTCTGTTTTCATATTGTTTCAGAAAGTGTGAATTTGACAGGTTCACCTTTAAATGCAAACTGAATTGAATTTCTCCCCCATCCCTACAAGAATGCTGCAAATAGTTAGTGCATGTATTGAGGATACTGATCTAGGTGGCCCAGTGATCGGAACTCATAACAGGGCAGCTTCCTAGGTTCTGGTGCTATAACATGGCTGCCATGTGTGTTTTAGTGCAATTTTCTTGTGACGTTGTTCATAGTGTTATACTTTGTTCTTATATATTGTAGAATCCACCTTTGGGGTTGGGGGATGTCTTGAGATAAAAAATACCAGATACTGTGAATAGTAAACAGAATAAAATAAAATCCTTGCAGAGCTATAAGCCAACTGTTGGCCTTAAACAAGCAACATTTGCACAACCTCTCTCTCTCTCTCAGGGGTTATGGTAAAGAAAAACTGAGGCAACCCCATGCAAGCCACACAGAGCTCCTTGGAGAAAGGGTGGGATCCTGAGAAATATAGCTAAAAGCTTGCTTTCTCATGCCAGTGAGTCCAAGATAAACCACTTTGGATCAGCTCTGCAGAGGAGTTCTTTCCACACTAACACTCCAAGCTGAATCTTCATAACTGGTGGGGCCATTGCAGATGGAATGACTCACAAAGACAGGGCAATTTCCTCCCCCCACCCCTCCTGAGAGCCATCCATCTACAAGCCACCATCATTTATGATAAATAAAAGCGCCTAATACATGCTAGACACTGTACAAAAGTAAAACATACAAATCCAGTTCCACAGGCTCACATTCTTGGTTTTAAAGGGGGGGTACACAAAAACAGAGGTGAGTTGACAGAAAGGGGAAACTTGCACAAGAGGAGAAAAAGGGGAAAGCTAGAGACAGGAAGAAACAGAAGTCAGGTACATCTTCAGGAGAGAAAGAAATAATTTCTTAAGAGTGAGACAAAAGAAGACCAGACAGACATTTAATGTAAAAAAGTTCCACACAGAAGGGGCTAGGAGAGAGGATGCAAAGTGAGATTTAACATGAGAGAATGGAGGTTTAACAGGGGGGATGAAAGCGGCGCGCCTATAGGGCACAGGTCCCAAATACAGTGGCAGCCAGTGCCCCTTGGGACTGGTAGGGTGGAAAGCATGGAGACCAACAGTAGGTGAGGCCAGAGCCAATGACAAGCAAAGCCAAATAATTCTAGTTTTGACCCCCAAGCCTTTCCTCTGCTGAGTTCTGCAAGGGGCAATACTGAGGCTAAGGAGGAGGGGGAAGCTGACAGGCAGTGCCACCCCATGGACTGGCTGTAAGCAGGAAGGCAGGCAGGTGCAGACTGGCTAGGGGCAGACTGAGGCTGGAGGGACAGCAACACACTTGCTCGAATGGACCAGCCTCCTCTGCCCTGAGTTTTTCTGGGTAGGTAATAAATTTGGAGAAAATCAGATTGCGGGAAGGATGATCTGGTTACATTAATTCGGGGAAATTAAGGTGACTTCATCTAGAGAAGATTTGGTGGGTAAAGGGGAGTTGAATTTATTTTGATCAGAATCTGTTGAGAAATTGATGGGGGGAAATGAACTGAAGAAGAAATGATTTGGGCTATGGTGCAAATCAACTAAGGCTGCACTCCAATACACTCTTACCTGGGAGAAAGCCCCATTGAACCCAATGGAGCTTATTTCTGAGTAGACATGTATTAGATTGCAACCTAAAGCATTTATCTGGGGCGATCTGAATGAGAAATTAGTTAGCTTGCCTTCTGTGACATTTGAAGCCTGAATTTGCATATATACATATACATTCATATCTGCACATTTGGGCCTCACATCTTTTGAGTACCTAGCAACGGCCCCAGAGGTTTAATAAGAAGTTTAGTGTTTGATGAATGATGGGACAGAGGGAAATGGAGAAAAAAAAACAGACTGACAAGTAGCAACAAGATGACTTAAAAGTTAAAAGAAGTTTGAACTTAATAGAAAAGCCAACAATAATCTCCTATATTTCTAGCTGCCTGTTTGCTGCCATGAATTACTAGTTCAATAGTGTAGCAAAATGATGGCTAAAATTAGCAAGATCTATCCACTGACTTCTTTTTAACAGAGAGGCAACAGAGTGGGAGTAAATGTATTTATGTTTGTAATGGATGAGATGCTAAGGGCAAACGTGCATCTGAAATGGGCTGAACTGTAGGATAGTTTCAATTTTGTACTTTGAAAGGTTTGTAATTAAGATGATGAAAAGGGGAGATAGTCTATATATAAACTTGTGCCAAGGTGGTTCAGAGTTAGACTGCAGGATGGAGAATGCAACTACAAATTCTTTGGAGAGGGATCTTTATTGTCGAACAAGGCTGCTTATCTAACAAGTTGCACATGAATAAAATACTCTCACACACCCCACACACACGTAGTTCTCTTTCCAGTGCTGGCAGAAGCATCTTGTGTTGAATTGCTGCTCCTTTCATGCTACAGAGACTCTAGATAAACAAAACTGCACACATGCTCTTTTATTTAAGATCCTCTTTCCAAACCAGGAAAAGAGATATGCCTTAGTCATCAAGATCTGGATTCTTGTTCTGTATGAAATGGAAATGGACTGGCTTCAAGTTGATTCCAACTTATGGCGATCCTATGAATAGGGTTTTCATGGTAAGTGGTACTCAGAGGTGGTTTTCCATTTCCTCTGAGGCTGAGAGGCAGTGACTGGCCCAAGGTCACCCAGTGAGCTTCATGGCTGTGTGGGGATTCGAACCCTGGTCTCCCAGGTCACAGTCCAACACTCTAACCACTAGGATGCATAAACATGTCCAACCCATGAAAGACTTCAGGACTTGATACACACCCTTACAGGGCGTGTACACAGGGTGGTATTCAAGTTAGTGCAAGGATTTATGCTTGTGCAACAGAACTTCCCCACTCCTCCCCCCACATGCACCCTGTGCTAGGGGGCTTGGGGAACTCCCAGAACAGATTTAGAGGGTGCATGGAAAGAGAGGAGGAAGTTCCATTGTTCAAGTGTAAATCCTTGTGCAAACAGAACTAGTTAGTTACTTAGCACTGCAATGGATGCAAGTCATATGAGTATCTAATTCCCATGGCAGAGGTATATATGCTCTAGGGATGGTTGGATCTGTTTCTGGTTCATTTTAATTTTGCATGTTTACTCATAAATCTGCTCTGCCCCATTTCTGCACTAATGTGTGATTTTTAGATCCCTACAAAAATCCTTATTTAAATACATACATCATCCCAGTGTATGCATGTATTTTATCTTAAAATGCGCATGTTTGGAGGCTCGAGAACTGCACCTGTTAAAAGTTTTGACAGCAGACTTACTGTTCACCAAAAGCTGTAGACTGAAAGAAGGGATGACTATTGTAATGCCCTACTTCGGTGCTCCTCAGAGATGAGGTACAAAACCTTTCAAATCATGGCTAGCATTTATTCCAGGATAGCAATTTTTGGCTAGTTAAGGTTGACTAGGGGAGAGAGGCTAGACATGGTACACAAAAGTGGGAGAAATGGCGCTATCCTAAGGTCTGCTTGCAAACCTTTTACCTATGTTACATAATGGATGATTTCTGCCTCCATTGGCCCCTATCCTCTAAATCAAGAGTTCCCAAACTGTGGTCCACAGTGGTCTGTGAGCTTCATCCAGGTGGTCTGGTTTGCATTCCACAGAATTTTGCATCCCATAGAATTCAAATAGAAATACAAGAAATAAAAGAAGCAATAAAAATGCAATTAAAATCAGTATGAACATTTAATGTGGGCATGCCGCAGGCAAAGAACCAAAGAAGAGACCGCTGGATCAGGTCAATGGCCCATCTAGTCCAGCATCCTCTTTTCACAATGGCCACCCAGATGCCGATGGGGAGCCCACAAGCAGGTTTTCTTGTTATGTGCTTTCAAGTCGATTTCTGCTTATGGTGACCCTATGAATCAGCAACCTCTAATAGCATGTTAGAAAATGGAAATTTTCCTTACCGTGAATTTCTATTTGTAGATAGAGATGGAGGACATTCCTGGTTAGGGATGGCTCCTCCTAGCACAGTGGAGAGGAGAGCCTGTCTGGGAGTCCAGAGTCTGTGAGTTCAAATCCCCACTCATGTCTCCTGGGCGTCAAGGGCCAGCTAAAGATCACCCCTACAGTGAGTGGCTCAGGGGTTACGTGGCCTGCCCCATGTGCAGCTGTGGGCGAGCTGCATAGTCCCAAGGAGCCCAGTTGCCCCCCAGCTGGCAGTTGCGGACAAGGAAGGGGCTGGCTTGTGCAGCTGTGGCAAGCTGAGCAGGCCCTGGCCAGCTGGGGAGGACTAGCCTCAGAGGGAGGCAGTGGGAAACCCCCTCTGAGTACTACTTACCATGAAATCCCTATTCATAGGGTTGCCATAAGTCGGGATCTACTTGAAGGCAGTCCATTTCCATTTTCCAGATGGACCAACATTATTCTTATTGTCTTTTCTAAAGTAGCATTCTCCCCTCCTGTGGTATTCAGAAGCGTACTGCCTCTTACTATGAAGCGTATAGCCATCACAGCTATTAGCCAGTGATAGCCTTCTCCGTGAATTTGTCTAATCCTCTTTCCAAGTTGATGGCCATCAATATTCACAAGAATACCAGTTGCTGGAAACCATAGGAGGGGAGAATGTTCCTGCACCCAGGTCCTGCTTACAGGCTTTCCCACAGGCATCTAGTTTGCCACTGTGAGAAAAGCATGCTGGACTAGATGGGCCACTGGCCTGATCCAGCAGGCTCTTCTTATGTGTGTGGCATGCCCACATTAAATATTCATACTGATTTTTAATTGTGTTTCTACTGCTTCTTTATTTTCTTATATTGTATTTTACTGTATTACAATTTGAAATGTATGGAATGCAAATTGTAATACTATAAAATACAATATAAGGAATAAAAGAAGCAGTAGAAATACAATTAAAAATCATACCGCATCTAGCATGACACATTACAATGGTTGCAAACTGTCCTTTGGCTCCTCCTCTCCCAGAACTGCCTCCGTCAGCAGGCATTTCGTTACGGCTGCTTCAAAGAAAGAGGCGAGAAAAGGAGGCCCTCCTCCATCGGCCTTGCTGGGACCCACTTGCCATTTAGCTTATCCTCTTCCAGGACTGCCTCCTACAGGGACTGTCCCACCAGGAATCCAAACCACTGAGTGGCTAATTGTAAACACAAATTATGTAAGTTTGGAAGAGCTGGTGGCCTGAAGACGCTTATTCCCCTCTTCCTTCACCAATCCTCTTCCCTTTCCTATCTTGTCTTTGGACTATTATAAAGCATAAGCCACACTGCGTGCTTTGGAAGAATATAAAAACGTAGGACGTAAATAAACAGACGTTTATAGAACTGTATCCTCTGTTCTTATTTAACTTGGGGCCATTTCACACATTATGCAGAGGCAAATGTGGGTTTGCTACAAAGGAACTTGACACTAATTACATCTTCCCAATGAGTGTAAGAGTACCAAACGTGTTGGAATCGCACATTATGCTTAAAACATCTTTTGGTGTGTGAAGCAGCCCTCTTTTAATGACAGAAGAGTCATTAAGTGGTTTGCTAAGACCATCAGCAATTTTCAAGTGGTGCATGGGGGAAAAGGTTTGGGGACTACTGCTCTAAATAGCTGCTATAAAATCCTTATTGTGTTTAAATGAAGTAATGAAAACAAGAGAGGCTATGCATCAAAGAGTGTACCATAGAATATGACCAACATTTCCCTGTGATTGCGCATTAGTAGTCCCGGGGAAACTATCATGGCAAGCTGTCACTCATGAAAGCTCATCTGCCATTTCTGATTTTCTTATTGAGAATGCAAAAAAGATTCTGGAAGGACCCAACAACTCCCTAGCCCTGGGCTCCTGCTGGAAGGAAGGGCAGAATATAAATCAAATAATAAATAAATAAACACAGTTCAAGAACAGCTGTCTTTCAGAACAGCAAAGAGTTCAATAGTGCTGGTGGTTCTTCTTTGTTTGAATGGATGCGCAGCCAATGCAAATGTGGCACACACTTGTAATTTGATGATCCATACCAACCGTCTTCATGAATTCTGCAAGGGGACCTGCCACAGGTGACAGATTATGCCTGGGCAATCTTTCAACTGAAGAAATCCAACCTGAATCAGCAGGTAACCAGGACACCAAATTCTCCTTGCTGCAAGAATTCTTCTTCAACTGAGGCGTGCAAATGAACAGATTAACCTGCACTTTGGAACATCACACTTTGCATACTCAACTGAATGCACTTGCCTGCCAATAAGGAATCTGAATAAAGCCAGAATAGAGATCAACAAGACAGATATACCAAGACAGATCTGCTAGCTGTTATTAGTTAGTTCAATTGATATTTATCTAAGATCAGCCTCCTGCACAAACCTGCTTGAGCTTTAAGATCCTTAGAAGCTCTTCCCTGTGTCCTCATGTTGTCAAGAGGGCTCTGAAGCTGTGCGCTCTAAGCCGAGTGCTCTGAAGGGCTCCATAGCTGCTTGACTGGAAGGGGTGTGGCCTGATAGCTATTGGCTTAAGGGTGTGGCCTGAGAACTGCTGAGGGCAACAAGCAGCAGCTGTGTGTCCTGGGACTTTTATTCTGTTTCCTGACTCCTAACTGAGCAGAGCAGAGCAGAGCAGAGGAAGCTGTCTCAGCTGGTCCACAGGAGAGGAGATACAAGCAAGCCAGCTTTCAGAAAGCAAGAGAACAGAGCGAGCAAACAGGGAGAGCAACTAGGAGTTTGACAAAGGAGCTCAACAGAGGTCAAGGGGAGGTCCCTAAAAAAAAAATTAGTAATTCTTCTTGTACAGCACCCTGCATACTAGTGTGACTCTCAAGGTTACCCTGAAGTAGGACAGGACAAAGCACAGGCCACTCCAAAACAAGTAGTTAGAAAGAAACAAAAGGTAGAAGAGAGTATGAATGGAAAGGATACTCCAGTTGTGACCTGCAAGGTGTGTGCCATGTTTGTTTTCTTGCCTGAGAACTTGGCGTACACGTGCAACAAGTGCCAGTTCGTGGCACTGTTGGAAGAAAAAGTGAGAGGCCTGGAATGGCAGGTGGCCACACTGAAGACTATAAGAGAAGATGAAGAGTTCTAAGACAGAACACTGGAACAACAGGAGCAAAGAGAAGTGGAGGTGGAAGAACAACAGCATGTGGTAGCAGAAGAGGAGACTGCTTTGGAGAGCAACAATGAAGTGGAGAAAACTTCGTGGGAAAGGGTGACAGGAGCAGGAGATCTAGAAGACACCCTTCACCAGTGGAACTATGGAACCGCTTTCAACCACTCGAGGAAGAGACTGGAGGACAGCCTGTGGTGGAATAATGACAGGAGACCCATGCGACAACGAGGAAGAGGCTGAAGCTCAATCAAGCAGGGCCAATGAAACCACGCCCCACAACAAGAAGAGAAGAGTACTAATAGTGGGAGACTCCCTATTGCATGGGATTGAAACCCAAGTATGCCAAGAAGATCTGTGGACTCCCAGGTATGCTATCTACCAGGAGGACGGATTAGAGATGTGACAGAAGGGTTGCCATCACTCATCAAGCCCACCGACATGTATCCTTATCCCTGTGGGAACAAATGATACTGCCAAACAGAGCTATGAAGAAATCACATCACACTTTGAAGCTCTGGGAAGGAAACTCAAGGACTTGGGGGCCTAGATAGTTTTTTCATCCATCCTTCCAGTACTAAGAAGAGTAGAAAAGGAAAGCAACCAGAGGATCAGCTATCCTGGACTTGATTCTAACCAATAGAGATGATTTCGTGGATGAAGTGGCAGTTATGGGAACTCTGGGGGAAAGTGACCACACCATACTTGAATTCTTGATTTTAACAGAAGCAAAAGCTGAGAGTAGCCATACGCGCCCCCTGGACTTCAGGAAAGCTGATTTCAATAAACTCAGAACAATTGTAAGTATGGTTCGATGGCAAGCGACCCTAATGAGAAAAGGAGTCCAAGATGGGTGGCAGTTTCTAAAAAAGGAAATTCTAAAAGTGCAATGGCAAGCAATTCCAACAAGGAAAAAAGGGGGAAACAGCAGAAGAAGCCAATGTGGCTTCACAAAAAGCTTAGAGATGACCTGGAAACAAAAAAAGACACATACAGGAAGTGGAAAGAAGACAAGGCCACAAATGAGAGTACACGCAGGTATCACGAAATTGCATGGATGGCGTCAGGAAGGCTAAAGCTGAGAATGAGCTGAGGCTAGCGAGGGATGCTAAAAGCAACAAAAAAGCTTTCTTTAGGTACATCCATAGTAAAAGACAGAGAAATGGTGGCACAGCTACTCAATGAGGATGGCAAAATGATAACACATGACAAAGAAAAGGAAGAAGTGCTCAGTTCCTACTTTGGCTCAGTCTTCTTCCAAAAAAGGGTCTATGACTCTCCCGGGAAACATGAAGTAGAAGGGGCCGGATTGGAGCCTGAGATTGATAGGCAAATGGTAAAGGAATACCAATCACTTTGAATGAGTTCAAATCGGCAGGGCCCGATAAATTGCATCCTAGAGTATTGAAGGAACTGGCTGAAGAACTCTCAGAAACGCTTTCTATTATCTTTGCGAAATCATGGAGGACTGGTGAAGTGCTGGATGACTGGAGGACAGCTAAAGGACAAAAAGGTGGAACCGGGGATCTACAGACCAGTCAGCCTAACATCAATCCCTGGAAAAACTCTGGAGCAGATTATAAAGCAGTCAATCTATAAGCACCTTGAAAACAATGCAGTGATTACTAGGAGCCAACATGGATTTATGAAGAACAAATCCTGCCAAACTAATCTTATCTCATTTTTTTATTGGGTAACCTCCCTTGTAGACTGTGGGAATGCTGTGGACATAATATATCTCAACTTCAGCAAAACTTTTGACAAAGTGCCCCATTATATTCTGATTAGCAAACTAGCTAAATCTGGGCTGGATGGAACAACTATCAGGTGGATCCACAGTTGGCTCCAGAATCGTACTCAAAGAGTGCTTATCAATGGTTCCTTCTCAAAATGGGTGGAAGTAACGAGTGGGGTACCATACGGCTCGGTCCTAGGCCCAGTGCTCTTCAACATTTTTATTAACGACTTGCACAGAACATGCTTATCAAATTTGCAGATGATACAAAATTGGAGGGCACCACTAATACAGCAGAAAACAGAAACAAAATTCAAAGGAACTTTGATAGGCTGGAGCATTGGGATGAAAACAACAGAATGAAATTTAACAGGGATAAATGCAAAGTTCTACACCTAGGAGCAAGAAACCAAATGCACAGTTATAAGATGGGGGATACTTGGCTCAGCAATACGACATACGAGAAGAATCTTGGAATTGTCATTGATCACAAGCTGAATATGAGCCAACAGTGCGATGTGGCTGCAAAAAAGGCAAATGCTGTATTAGGCGGCATTAACAGGAGTATAGTTTCCAAATTGCATGAAGTATTAGTTCTCCTCTATTCAGCACTGGTTAGGCCTCATCTTGAGTACTGCGTTCAGTTCTGGTCTCCACACTTCAAGAAAGATCCAGACAAACTGGAACAGGTTCAGAGGAGGGCAACAAGGATGATCAGGGGACTGGAAACAAAGCCCTATGAGGAGAGACTGAAAGAACTGGGCATGTTTAGCCTGGAGAAGAGAAGACTGAGGGGAGATATGAAAGCACTCTTCAAGTACATGAAAGGTTGCCACAGAGAAGAGGGCTGGGATGTCTCCTTAGTCGTCCCAGAGTGCAGGACACAGAATAATGGGCTCAAGTTGCAGGAAGCCAGATTTCGACTGAACATCAGGAAAAACTTCCTAACTGTTAGAGCCATACGACAATGGAACCAATTACCTAACGAGGTAGTGGGATCTCCGACACTGGAGGCATTCAAGAGGCAATTGGACAGCCATCTGTGGGGAATGCTTTGATTTGGAATCCTGCATTGAGCCTTGATGACCCTGTAGGCCCCTTCCAACTCTACTATTCTATGATTCCCCACTTTCCAAGGTGAGGTGAGTGGTGTGAATGCAGATACAACCATTTGGCTGAAAGTGTTGAAATGGTTTAGAATACTGCCTAGCACCCAAAATGTTTGATTTTTGACAAAAAAAAAGGCCTTTTCAATTTTTGAGGTTGCATCCAAAGTTAGTCCTACTCAGAGTAGACTCATTGAAACTGATGGATATGACTACTTTAGGAACATTAATTTCAATGGTTCTACTCTGAGTAGACCTTAGGTGGCTACAACCCTTAGGTTTTAATTCTGCAGGAAATTCCAACCCTTTCTGCCTGCTCTACCATTTTATTTGAGCTTTGCATTTTAATGTTTTAAAATGTTTGCATGCCACCGTGGCAGTCTTTTTAGACTAGGGATGTAGGATCTGGTGCCCCCCCAATACTTGTTTATTTATAAGATTCCTTACCCACCCTTCACCATAAGATCCCTCAGTGAGTTACAATATAATATATCATGATACCAACAAATCAAACAGTTGCAATTATAAAAACAAAGTAAAACCATTCCAGCTGGAACAGTATAGCTTCAGCAAAAGATGTGAGTCCCACAAAACAAAGTATCAATACAAAATATCAAAAATATCAAAAGACCAGGGTAAAGAGATGCATCTTCAGCATGTGGCAAAATCTGTGTAACAAAGATGGTAGGAGTACCTCTGGAGGGAGGGAGTTCCACAATTTAGGGGCTGCCGCAGGGAAAGCTCTCTCCTGCTCCATCACTCCCATCAGCTCCGGTCAGCATGGCCAATGGTCAGAGATTATCAGAGCTGTAGTCCAACAACATCTGGAGGGCCACAGGTTCCCCATCCCAGTTTGAGACTGTAGAGCAGGGGAATAAATCCTAAATAAGTAAGTATCTGCATGGCAAAAGGAACTTGACACTAATTCCATCTCCCTAATGTGTGTAGGAGTACCAAACATGTGTTAGAATTGCACATTATGCTTAATTGTTTTATATGTTAAAACAGTATTATATGTTGTATTTTTAATTATGTACGCCGCCTAGAGTGGCCGTTCATTCAGCCAGATAGGCGGCCTAAAAATAAAATTTTATTTTATTATTATTATTATAAAACATCTTTCTTAATGCTTGCAGGGTCTATTAGTAACTTTTGCTACTTACGCCCAGTATTACAGAGTTCCACCGTTACCAAAGCAAAACAATTATTTAAAAGCTCATGAGGTTGATAAACAGAATAATTTATTTATTTTTCAGTCCTCAAAATCCAGAATTTTTGACTGAGAAATTCCACCCCAACCCCAACTCGAGCAACAAGAGTGTCAAATGAGGAAAACAAATGAAAGGTTAAGGGCAAGAGAGAGTGGGGTTTCTTCCCTTAATACGAGAACTCTGGCACGCAAAGAATAGCAGCATCAGTAACAAAAAGGAGAGGAGTCAGTAAACCATGGCACAGATGCAAACGGAACTGCATATTGCTGCTTTAAGCCAATATATATATACTCACATTGGTGTATAATTGAACAAAGAAAAAGAAATTCATCTGGAAATGTGAAAGAGGGAACATTTTACTGTGTAAGCGAGGTTTCTTCAAGGCAACCTTTATATATTAAAAAAAACCCAATGTTCTAGGATGGTAATTTTTAAACCATTTTAGACCTTTGTGAAAAATACAGTGTGCTACTGAAGTGCAGGGAAAGCCATAACTCTATGATTTTTGATCGGCGATCCGCTGTAAGCAGAGCTTCCTGTAGGAATCCTTATTGCGAATCTCGATGACTGCGTCCCTGACGAGTTCAATGAACATTTGAGGCCAGAGTTTCTGCAAGGACTCATTTTTCATATTTATGTCAGCTGCTTCCTTCACTAAGTCTTGGATGTAGGAATGGCAGAAGTCCTTCCTTTCCTTCATTTCCTGTACAAAAGAACCATTGTCGAGGACAAAGATCAGGAAACAAATCCCTTTGGAACAGCAAACTTTAATTACAAAAATACCAGAGGCATAAGGGAAGCAGTGGCTGACACGTTACTCCCAAGAGAACAAGAGATACCAAAAGAGGTAAGGGGATCTGTATTTTGGGAGCAACTTCTAGCAGTGTAAGAGAATTCAAGTGTTTTGAGTGTTGCCAAGCTCCTTCAGTAGAAGGAAAGGAAGCTAATTTTCAGCTATAAAGCAAGAGAAGTGACGCTGAAAACAAAAATATGTTAGTGACTTCAGATGACTACCTGATGTCAAGGTATTTTCCACTTCAAACAAATATACAAAATAGTGGCCCAATTCAGATGTCAAGGTGAAAGCATGGCTTAGCCATTATTGCAATGTGCTCATGAGCATTCAGGGATGTTCAGGATATTACTTTCTCTTGCTTGGAATTTTTTTAATTTGGAAATATATTTTGTTGTCAATTATGGTATTTATTTATTTCCCGTAATATTTACAAACCATTAAACATTACAAAATTCTATAGCAGTGTACAATAACAATAAAAACACACAAAAAATGTTTGTATAAAAATACAATTTTTCAAATCAGTTTACCCCTTTCCCTTTGCTTTTCCACAAATGTATCAAAACATGGCAAAATAACAGTACAAATATATTGTGGCAGTAAAAATCAATCTGCAGCACAGGAAACAGCAGAAAATAATCCTAACAGCAGAAAAAGAATCAAACACTGAATGCCTTTTCAAAACCTCTCTAGAAAGAGGGAAAAGAGGGAGAGCTCTCTAGAGGAGTTCCATAATGGCACCATAAATATATCTTTGTTGTGTCTGAAGGACAAGAAACAAATCCGACACGTATATCTTGCAGGCCACAGAAGGGGAGAATTGTGTGCATGTTGAATTTATTGCCCTTCCAAACCTTACAAAGGCATTTCCATCAGTATTCATTTCCTTCTCTCTCCATGGTTTTAAGATACAAATAGTGAAAAGTAAAGGTTGTATTCAACTAAGTCCTACTCAGAGCAGACCCACTGAAATTAATGAACCCAAGTTAGTCATAGAATCATAGAATAGTAGAGTTGGAGGGGGCCTATAAGGCCATCAAGTCCAACCCCCTGCTCAATGCAGGAATCCAAATCAAAGCATTCCCGACAGATGGCTGTCCAGCTGCCTCTTGAATGCCTCCAGTGTTGGAGAGCCCACTACCTCTCTAGTAATTGGTTCCATTGTCATATGGCTCTAACAGTTAGGAAGTTTTTCCTGATGTTCAGCTGAAATCTGGTTTCCTGCAACTTGAGCCCATTATTCTGTGTCCTGCACTCTGGGACGATCGAGACGAGGTCCCGGCCTTCCTCTCCGTGGCAACCTTTCATGTACTTGAACAGTGCTATCATATCTCCCCTCAGTTTCTCTTCTCCAGGCTAAACGTGCCCAGTTCTTTCAGACTCTCCTCATAGGGCTTTGTTTCCAGTCCCCTGATCATCCTTGTTGCCCTCTTCTGAACCTGTTCCAGTTTGTCTGCATCCTTCTTAAAGTGTGGAGACCAGAACTGGACGCAGTACTCCAGATGAGGCCTAGCCAGTGCTGAATAGAGGGGAACTAATACTTCATGTGACTTGGATACTATACTTCTGTTAATGCAGCCTAATATAGCATTTGCCTTTTTTGCAGCCACATTGCACTGTTGGCTCATATTCAGCTTGTGATCAACAACAATTCCAAGATCCTTCTCACATCCGTATTGCTGAGCCAAGTATCCCCCATCTCATAACTGTGCATTTGGTTTCTTTTTCCTAAGTGTAGAACTTTGCATTTATCCCTGTTGAATTTCATTCTGTTGTTTTCAGCTCAATGCTCCAGCCTATCAAGGTCCCTTTGAATTTTGTTTTTGTCCTCCACAGTATTAGCTGTGCTCCCCAATTTTTCATCATCTGTAAATTTGATAAACATGCTCTGTATCTCCTCAACCAAGTCGTTAATAAAAACATTGAAGAGCACTGGGCCCAGGGCTGAGCCCTGTGGTACCCCACTCGTTACTTCCTCCCATTTTGAGAAGGAACCATTGATAGCACTCTTTGAGTATGATTCTGGAGCCAGCTGTGGATCCACCTGATAGTTGTTCCATCCTGCCCACATTTAGCTGGCTTGCTAATCAGAATATCATGGGACACTTTGTCAAAAGCTTTGGTGAAGTCGAGATATATTATGTCCACAGCATTCCCACAGTCTACAAGGAAGGTTAGCCGATCAATAAACAAGATAAGATTAGTTTGGCAGGATTTGTAGTCATGTCTACTAACTTCAAAGGGTCTACTCCAAGTAGGACTAGGACTGAGTACCACCCTAAACTTCCCACAGAGCCCTACTGCCAATATGTTAACATCTGGCAGAAACCAGTATGTGCTCCCCCTTGTATTTCATTTTGTTGAAAAATAGCAGCACCTAAAGAACAACAGTGCAATCCTAACCATGTCTACTCAGAAGTAAGTCCTATTGAATTCAATGGCGGTTGCTCCCAGGGAAGTGGGGTTAGGACTGCAGCCTAAAAAAGTAAGAGTGGTATTACCAGATACCCCACAGCATGTGCTTCTTTTAACATCACAACTGGCAGTCATCAGCTATTTGGATGTGATTATTAATGCTGCTAAAGTGCATTTCTTACAGTTGGCAGGCATTAGCCATTTGGATGCAGTAACTTACACTGTCAATATTGTTTTAAGTATATTGTTATATGAAACTGTTTGGTATATACACAAATTTATTCAGTGTACCTTAATATTGTGCCAGGCAGCATAATTTCTCATTGTTAGGTATTAAATTTATCTTTCTGCATTACACACACACACCTGTGCTGGATGCATTTTTTGATCAATGAGATCTAGAAAAACCATGCAATTTTGCCAAAGCCTGGCTTTATGGCTTCCCCCCAACAAAGCGGGAGGGCAGAATCTATTGTCACAGCATTGAGGCTTTCTTGTTCAATTATCCTAATCCCTTTTTATGAAGGCTTTCCACAAAGCCCTATAACAATTGGCCCTTTGGAAACTGCCACAGTGTTAAATCCAATTGATTTATAGCACAGCTGAAAATGTGAGGTTATGACTTGCTCCTCCAAGCCACACAGAATTGTTTTTAATGCGTAGTAAAAGAAGAGGCAAATCCCTTCCAGCTGCCTCCATCTAAAAACATAACATCCTCAGTGGTAAAATAGCTGTCACATTTATGGTAACAGTTTGCTGTTGATGACAAGTTGAATTGGCATTTAATGCTCATTTCGCTTGTTTCCATAGGATGTTCCGCAAAATCTACAGCAGGGGTAGCCAATGTGGTGCCCTCCAGATTTTTGCTGGGCTCCAACTCCCATTAGACCTAGACAACATGGCCAGTGGTCACAGATAACGGGAACTGAAGCCCAACGACATTGGGGGAACACCACATTGGCTACCTCTGATTTACAGCCACATATAGAATGCTGCCTTTCCTAACAATGGGCACCTTGCTACACACTGCACCTTACTCGATTGCAAGATTCCTCAAAGGACCTATTTTGCTATTTTTTGCAATAGAATGGAAATGGAGAGTAAAGCCTTGCCATTACTTTGCCTCTTATACTATTCACTGCTTTAAATCCTGTTACACAGCCTCACTTTTCTTGTTCTTTAATAAGGATTTTACAGACATGGCTCTATGTGCTGAGAAGGCCCCCAATTTAAATCTGACCTTGGCAATGAAAGCACTAGCTGGCCTTGGCCATTTCTCAACCTCAGCCCCCACCTATTAATATATAATAGGTGATACCATGCCCTGGTCATACGCAGGCCAGACTATTTTAATATGTTATGGATGAGGATGCCTTTGAAGACTACTCGAAATCTACAATTGGTTCAGAAAATGGAAGGTAGACTATCGATTGAGAGCAGCTCAACAGAGCCTATCGGGTACTTAGGAGTAGAAAGAGAAAGAAAAATTCTCTGGGTGAATGACTGGAGCCGACGTGAGAGATTTGGATTCTGGGACCATGGGCTACGCTTCCTGGAAGATGGACTGCTGGCAAGTGATGGGCTGCACAAGGACTGGGAAGAATGTGTTTGGCCACAGCAGGGAGAAATTCATCAGGAGAGCTTTAAACTGAATCGTAAGGGGGAGGGACACATAAACTTGACAGTAACAGCTAACAAAAGCTTGTGCACAACAAAAGGAACTGAGGGAACAGCTCTAATAGGGCCCAGTAATAATAATGTTCATAAAAATGTAGTAAGGAAGCCAGGCCATAAATTACATGGTCTTCGATGCCTGTATACTAATGCCCAGAGTAAGGGAAACAAACAGGACAAACTTGAACTCTTTTTGGAAGAGGGTGCAATGCCATCAGCCCTCAAGGAGGCAGTGATAAAACCCATCTTGAAAAAGCCCTCCTTGGATCCCCAAGAGTTGAACAACTTTCGCCCAGTCTCTAACTTACCATTCTTGGGCAAGGTGATAGAGCGAGTGGTGGCTAAACAACTACAGATGCACTTGGATGAAGCGGATTATTTAGATCCATTCCAATCGGGCTTCAGGACTGGACATGGAACTGAAACAGCCTTGGTCGCCCTGGTAGATGATATGAGGAGGGCGTTGGATAGGGGAGAATATACCTTCCTCGTCCTCCTGGATCTCTCAGCGGCTTTTGATACCGTTGACCACGGTATCTTGTTAAATCGCCTAGAGGGATTGGGAATAGGGGGCACTGTTTTACAGTGGTTCCATTTCTGTCTCTCAGGCAGGCACCAACGGGTAGCATTGGGGGATGAGGTTTCAGACCCTTGGCCTCTTAATTGCGGAGTGCCACAGGGTTCTATCCTCTCCCCCATGCTATTTAACATCTATGTGAAGCCGCTGGGAGCCATCATCAGGAGTTTTGGGCTGCAGTGTCACCAATATGCGGATGACACCCAGCTCTATCTCTCATTTAAGTCCTCACCAGAGTTGGCTGTGAAGACCATGTCCAAGTGCCTGGAGTCCATCAGTGGATGGATGGGCGAGAACAAGCTGAAGCTAAATCCCGACAAGACCGAGGTGTTACTCGTGGGTGATAAGAGAAGGTTGAGAGACATCGACTTGATGTTTAACGGGGTGAGATTACCCCTGAAGGACCAGGTCCGCAGCCTAGGGGTCATTCTTGACTCCCAGCTGTCCATGGAGGCTCAGGTCTCGGCAGTGAGCCGGGCAGCTTGGTATCAATTACATCTGATACAGAGGCTGCGACCCTACCTTCCTGTACAACTGCTCCCACGAGTGATACATGCCCTGGTCTCCCCTCGCTTAGACTATTGTAATGCGCTCTACGTGGGGTTACCCTTGAAAACGGTCCGGAAACTCCAACTGGTACAGAATGCGGCAGCACGCTTGATTAAGCGTAGCCGTCACCGGGAACATATCACCCCGGTGTTGATAGATCTTCACTGGCTACCAGTGGTTTGCCAGGCCCAATTCAAGGTGTTGGTATTGACCTTTAAAACCCTATACGGTTTCGGCCCGGTTTATCTGAAGGACCACCTCCAGTATCACCAATTAGGCCGCCTTACAAGATCAGCCACGCAGGACCTCCTCTCGGTCCCATCGGTCAAAACAGCTCGGCTGGTGCGGACCAGAGAGAGGGCGTTCTTGGTTGTGGCCCCCACCCTCCGGAACTCTCTCCCCTACGATCTCCAACATGCCTCCTCCCTGATGAGTTTTCGCCGAGCTTTAAAGACCTGGCTATTCAGGCAGGCCTACAGGAACTTCGAGGTGGATTAGTTTCTGATGTATTAATTGATGTTTTTGATGTTAGTTTAATTGATGAATGTGTTTGAATTGTGTATTGTATTTTATCATGCTGCTGTAAGTCGCCTAGAGTGTCCGTTAATTCGGACAGATAGGCGACTAACAAATAAAATTTTATTATTATTATTATTATTATTATTATATTAATACATGAGAGTAAATACGACTTGATAGGTATAACTGAAACTTGGTGGGATGATTCCCATGACTGGAATACAGCAATTGAAGGATATAACTTGTTCAAAAAGAACAGAAGGAATAGAAAGAGAAGTGGAATTGCGCTATATGTTAAAAATATATATCCCTGCACAGAAATACAGGAGAATGAGCTTGGTAGCTCCACTGAGAGTATTTTAATAAAATTAATGGGTCAAGGAATAAAAGGAACATTGTCAGTCTACTATTGACCACCCAACCAAGGAGAAGACACGGATGAAACTTTTGCAAATTGCTAATGTTTCGAGGAGAAGTGATGATTAGAGTAATGGGGGACTCTAATTACCCCAATATCTGTTAGGAGACAAATTCTGCCAAACATGGCCCCTCCAAGAAATTTCTGACTTGCGTTGGAGATAATTGTCTCCTACAGACAGTGGAGGAAGGAACTAGAAGATCAGCTCTCCTTGACGGGATTCTACCAATAGAGATGACTTGGTGGATGAAATGGCAGTTACAGGAACTCTGGGAGAAAGTGACCATGCTATACTTGAGTTCTTGATTTTAAAGGAAGCAAAAGCTGAGAGTAGCCATATGTGTACCCCGAACTTCAGGAAAGCCGATTTTAATAAACTTTGAACAATGGTAGGGAAGGTTCTGTGGCAAGCGACCCTAATGAGAAAAGGAGTCCAAGATGGGTGGCAGTTTCTAAAAAAGGAAATTCTAAAAGTGCAATGGCAAGCAATTCCAACAAGGAAAAAAGGGGGAAACAGCAGAAGAAGCCAATGTGGCTTCACAAAAAGCTTAGAGATGACCTGGAAACAAAAAAAGACACATACAGGAAGTGGAAAGAAGACAAGGCCACAAATGAGAGTACACGCAGGTATCACGAAATTGCATGGATGGCGTCAGGAAGGCTAAAGCTGAGAATGAGCTGAGGCTAGCGAGGGATGCTAAAAGCAACAAAAAAGCTTTCTTTAGGTACATCCATAGTAAAAGACAGAGAAATGGTGGCACAGCTACTCAATGAGGATGGCAAAATGATAACACATGACAAAGAAAAGGAAGAAGTGCTCAGTTCCTACTTTGGCTCAGTCTTCTTCCAAAAAAGGGTCTATGACTCTCCCAGGAAACATGAAGTAGAAGGGGCAGGATTGAAGCTTGAGATTGATAGGCAAATGGTAAAGGAATACCAATCACTTTGAATGAGTTCAAATCGGCAGGGCCCAAAATACAGCATCCTAGAGTATTGAAGGAACTGGCTGAAGAACTCTCAGAACCGCTGTCTATTATCTTTGCGAAATCATGGAGGACTGGTGAAGTGCCACATGATTGAAGGAGAGCTAAAGGGTAAAAAGGAGGAACCAGGGAACTACAGACCAGTCAGTCTAACATCAATCCCTGGAAAAACTCTGGAGCAGATTATAAAGCAATCAATCTATAAGCACCTTGAAAACAATGCAGTGATTACTAGGAGCCAACATGGATTTATGAAGAACAAATCCTGCCAAACTAATCTTATCTCATTTTTTGATTGGGCAACTTCTCTTGTAGACTGCGGGAATGCTGTGGACATAATATATCTCAACTTCAGCAAAGCTTTTGACAAAGTGCCCCAAGATATTCTGAGTAGCAACCTAGCGAAATGTGGGCTGGATGGAACAATTATCAGGTGGATCCACAGTTGGCTCCAGAATCGTACTCAAAGAGTGCTTATCAATGGTTTCTTCTCAAACTGGGGGGAGGTAACAAGTGGGGTACTGCAGGGCTCAGTCCTGGGCCAGTGTTCTTCAACATTTTTATTAATTACTTGGGTGAGGAGGTGCAGGGAATGCTTATCAAATTTGCAGATGATAAAAAAAGCTAATACCCTGGAAGACAGAAACAAAATTCAAAGTGATCTTGATAGGCTGGAGCACTGGGCTGAAAACAACAGAATGAAATTTAACAGGGATAAGTGCAAAGTTCTACACCTAGGAAAAAGAAACCAAATACACAGTTATAAGATGGGGGATACTTGGCTCAGTAATACTACATACGAGAAGGATCTTGGGATTGTTGTTGATCACAAGCTGAATATGAAGGAACAGTCTGATGTGGCTGCAAAAAAAGGCAACTGCTATTTTAGGCTGCATTGACAGAAGTATAGTTTACAAATCACATGAAATATTGGTTCCCCTCTATTTGGCACTGATTAGGCCTTATCTTGAGTACTGCATCCAGTTCTGGTCTCCACACTTTAAGAAGGATGCAGACAAACTGGAACAGATTCAGAGGAGGGCAACAAGGATGATGAGGGGACTAGAAACAAAGCCCTATGACAGACTGAAAGAACTGGGCATGTTTAGCCTGGAAAAGAGAAACTGTGGGGAGATATGATAGCACTCTTCAAGTACTTGAAAGTTGCCACACAGAGGAGGGCCAGGATCTCTTCTTGATCATTCCACAGTGTAGAACATGGAATAATGGGCTCATGTTACAGGAAGCCAGATTTCAACTGAGCATCAGAAAAAAATCCCTAACTGTTAGAGCAGTGCAATAATGGAACCAATGACCTCAGGAGGTGGTGGGCTCTCCAACACTGCAGGCATTCAAGATGCAGCTGGACAGCCACCTGTCAGGTATGCTTTAAAGTTGGATTCCTGTATTGAGCAGGGGGTTGGACTAGATGGCCTTGTAGACCCTTTCCAACTCTATGATTCTACAATCTCATCAGCTTTAAAGCAACAACACTGAAATGGTCTATTGCCAGAGAGGTTTGCCTGGATTCAAATGTGTTCACCACCTCTGGAGAAAAAGGCTGTTTTAATCTGTTTATTGTGACTTTGGGCTGCAACCCTGAACACAACTGCCTGGGAACGCATGCTATTGAATCCAACGGGCTTACATCTGACTAGACACATATAAGGTCACCACTTGGAGGTCTTCCCTAAACATCACAAAAACTTTTTGAACAAAGTAAATTAATCAACTGTGCCAAACAAACTTACCCAAAGCGCTGCACTTAAGAGGCACCTGGAGTGTGTGAAAGGATAAGAAAACTACCTGAATTCTAGAGGGCTACCAGGGTGGTGGTAGTAGCAGTAGAGGATACAGTATATCTCTCTCTCACACACACAAAGAGCCACCTTTTGCTGTTCTCCCCCGCAACTGATTCAACCATGAATTTTAAACCACCTGGGAGCTCTTATGGCTGCAAGGCGGTCAATGAAAATAAATAAATCTGTATTTGTTCATTCCCAACTGTACATCCACACTAAATATATATCTACAGGTTTTTGCCAGTGAAACCCAAACCTGTTTATATTCATTTTACGGCAGAATAAAGAGGGAGAGGGGGGAGAAAGAGTATGCCTTTGTGTAAGTCCAGCCTGTCCATCTCCATTTACAACAAATGTATGTGTGTCAGTTTTATGGATACTTTTAATAGTGCTACTTGTAGGTTGTAGAGCCAGAGGTATCAGTTATGTCCCAGTTAAATCTTGAAATAAACTGTTTTACTGGATGGAAGTCAGCTGTGCTGTTTCAAGCAAAAGAAAATATATAAGAAACTGATTAAAAAGTAGATGAGCTACCGCAACAGAAACAAACAGTTGGGATTTTTCATACCGCCTGTTCCACCCAGGCTCCTTACCTCCAACTTTTCTGTCTGGGAATCTCTTGTGGTGTAATTCAAAGTCAACCTACTGGCATTTTCTCCTCCCAGCTTTCGGCGGTCGTGGCCATCCTCACTTGCGCTCCCCAATTTCTTCCCCTTTGCCTCCAAAAGATAACACAATTGTTTCTTCCTAAGGACAGACAGAAAAAAGAGAAAGAGCGAGAGATTTACAGGACTGAATTATAGCAGATCCTTGTTGGCAATTGCATGACTGGCCTTTCATTTGTATTTGTCCATTTAAAATCATGAGAATGAGTTCCCAGTTTACTGCACATCTCATTGCCTGATGCATCCAAGGTATTTATCTGTTATCTCAGATCTGCAACCCCTTAATATACATATTTGACAGATATTATAAATGAGTCTCCAAAAACAAGAAAAGCGGTGGGGGCCGAGAAATCTTAAAAAGGTGGAGGGGGGCAGAAATGAAAACTGAAAAAAAGTAATAGTCAAAACTAAATATTTCATTTATTCAATTTTATATGAAAGTTTCTGTCCTGCTCTTAAGGTGCCATGCATCATTCAGGGCGGCTTACAACATTTCAAAATCACAAAACAATAAAAAATATATTAAAATACACAACAAATCGTTTTAAAAGCCACAACAACAGAGATAATCTGGCCCCAGCAGGAAAACCCTGTGTTTTTGTCAGCTTACAAAAAGCATCCAGAGAGGGGGCCATCCATACTGGTGCAGACACTAAAAAGGCCCTGTCTCTTGTCATCATCAAACCATAATATATGACCTAGGGTTTCTTTTGTTAAGTGGTTCACAAATTCTTCTAAATAAATAAATGATTACTTATCATTTTTTAAAAAAATATTCTGCCTTTTCATAGGAGTATTCAAGGAGGACTTTGACAATTAGAGGGTAACACAATACAAATAATAGGATAAAAAGCTGAAGCACACATGGAGGTCAACATACTGAAGAGGCAGATTTAAAACAGCAGCAAGAGCAGCCACTTAACCCCTTCATCACACAATTCTGACCAACCCACCAAAATAAAATGGTCTTCACTGTAGCGAAGGGGCCAGGTGAACCCCTTTGAGGAGGATGTTCTAGATTTTGGGTACCTCTACCAGGTACCTACCAACTCTGCAGGCAACAGCAGGGGACTTGAAGGAGGGTCTCCAATTTGGAATGGAGTTCTCAAGCAGGCTCGTAAGTCGGGGCAGGCAAATTAAGCACAAGCTGTCCGTCTAACCCTACATTGTCCATTCCAACTGGCAACCCCTATGTCTCAAGATACAGTCTTCCCCAGCCCTGTTATCAGACATCTTTTCTTATCCCCCCTCCAGTTTACATGTGCATGAATTTACTTTGTGAATGGGGAAGCAATATGCCAGGGAGCTCTATGCACTGATAACTGGGCATGACTGGCTTTCATATCAGAATCTTTGCTTCCAAGGAATCCCTACAAAGCAAAGTGACTCTTGTACCTGCAATCTCCAAGCAACGAAAGTAGGCGGCAATAGGGAACGTCTGAAGATGCTACATAGGCTAAGACACCAAAGAGTTTTTCGGCCATAACCATGTCGTTCTGTGTTACCTGCAAAAGGGGAAAGATGGAGGGGCTGACACGGGTGCAACCTGGGCCACAGTGATGCGCTCCAAAGTGCTTCCAATTTCATCAGAAGAAGTGTCTACAATGTTCCAAAAATTTTGACTTGGCTTGGCAGCCACTCATGATTTCTGGTAACTAGAGGGGGTCAGGACTCCCATGTCCACACCCACAGAGACAAGTATGTCCTTTTGGTATTAACTGCTGAGTGTGGAGTTTTTGCCGGAGGGGAGCAGCTGGAAACACCTGTGTGTATCAGTCCCCCTGCCATTTTGACAAAAGTGCTCTCTGCCCTCCCTCTACTGCCGAAGGCTTCTTACTCCTATAATAGATTATGCTAGAGATTTTCCTGCTGGTCACCAGAATTAAAATTAAAGGTTGCCAATGGCTACAGTATTTGTGGACTCCTTGGTTTAATATGCAGTAAAATCTCTCCCACTGAAACAAATGTGACTTAAAAGTGTTTACTTTTGGGTGGCTTGCACCCACTCTCATCCGCCATTCAAAGAGCCCTTTCTGTAGTATGCAGAAGTGCTTTGCAAACCTCCTCCTTTCTCTTTCACAGCCATCATATCAAATAGGTCATTTTTATTTTCATTTTGCAGACAGAGAACTAAAACTGACATGCAACTTGTCGGAGACCATGCAGCAAAGACTACAACTGAGCTGACAATTATTTATGCTACTACAGTAGGGCCCATTCATACGGCAGGTTCCATTCCAGGCCCCCGCCGAAAGGCAAAAACCGCCGGAAAGCAGGGCCCTACTCAGCTGTAGCATGCGAGCTCCCTGCACTACATCTGATCAGCTGTAGCACGCGATCAGCTGGAGCACGCAAGCTCCCCGTGCTACAGCTGACAGGGATCAGCTGGAGCAGGAGAGCTCCCTGCGCTACAGCTGACAGGGATCAGGTGGAGTACAAGAGCTCCCCTCAGCTGTAGCACACGATCAGCTGTAGCACGCAAGCTCCCCACACTACAGCTGATTGTGAGCTCCAGCTGATCAGCTGTAGCGTGGGGAGCTCGTGTACTCCAGCTGATCCCTGTCAGCTGATCCCTATCCCTGTCCAGCTGATCCCTATCCCTGATAGCTGTCAGCTGGAGCGCAGTGGCTGGAGCTCCCCGCACTACAGCTGATCACCCCGCTGGCACTGCCGTATTAGCGGAACGCCGACAAGTGGGGCCCTACTGTATTGCAGACAATAATACACAGCATTTCAAAGCATTTTACACAATCATCCTTCCAACAACCTTGTAGGAGGACAATATTTTTATCACCTCCAGATAGCAACTTCCACTTCCATGGCAACAAGGCTAGGATTTGGGCCTCGTCCCATGAGCTCACTGCATCACTCATGGAACAAGCTGCACAACAGCCTTTCCCAATGTGGTGCCGTAGCCTTTCTACAATTATCTTTCAAAACCACAATACCTAAACTCTCTCTCTGCAGTTTATACTAACAGCCCTATAAGGTACAACAGCATCCCCTTCTCCCATATTGTTGATGTGGGGCTGCGTCAGGTTGACAGAGAGATTGGCTGAGTTCATACATAAAGCAAAACCACTGATAGTGTTACCAGGTTTAGCCACAGAGAGCCTCAGGATGACACAATCCCCCTTTACTCCTCCAGTATGGCTTCAAGGAGAAGGTTGGAAGCTTCCACTTCTGTTTTAGATTCACTGCAGTTTAGCTTTATACTCAATCACTACATGGTTAACCTTAAATCTGGATTGCTGAAACAAACCAGTTTCATAAACCAAGGTTTGAAACTGGCTTGTTTCAATAAAACAGGGGTAGGGAATCTGTGGCTGTCCAGATGTTGTTGGACTACAGCTCCCAAAATCCCTGACCATGCTGGCTGGGATTAATAGGAACTGAAGTCCAATAGCATCTGGAAGACCACAGGTTCCCCCTCCCTGCAACAAAACACTGCTAAGATTAACCACAGTTTGTGTCCGGGTTCTAGTATCACAACAAACGGTGGTTAATCTAAAACAGAAGCAAAATGATTCTGAACTCTTCCTCATGGCTGCGTTACAGGAAGAGAGGCAAGCTTGCTGCAGCTTGTCCTTGTAATGCCAAGCCATGGTTTGGTGTTACACTGCTGGTCTTGGACCGAATTAAATAAATTCAATTCAATTCAGTTTGGTGTTACATTCAAATGCAGCCAATGGCTTGCCTACTGAGCTTTTGGCTCAGCCAAGGTTGGAATCAGGGGCCTCACTCACAACCCATACACCACAGCAGCTGGCACTTGTTGTCAACCCCTGTCCAGTAATCTAATACACCTATCAAAGAACAGGAACAGTATATCCTTTTAGATTTTCAAACATTTAAATTGCATAGCATCCCCAATAGGTCACAGATAAATGGGGGTGGGGAATGTTGAATTTTGCTTGATAATACCAGATGGTTCTAAAATGTTCTCATAAAGATAGTTACATTTAGCTAAGAAAAATGTCCATTCTAAGATAATGTTAGAAATTTAATGGCATGTTCTCCTTCATAAGATCCTAAATTACTAGCAGGGAAGTATTCCCTGACTTTCTTTTTCCTCCCTGCGGGAGGTTTCAGTTAAGTTTAGTAATTTGTCCCCCCCCCCAAAGCACTCTGCTCCACGATTAATGTGTGCCAAAAAAGAACTGGAAAGTATATCTTACAATTTGTACATCTAGATATATTTCATTAGTTATCTGATACAAGCCCAGGTTGTAACAAATTATAAACAATGGTTTCTAATTCGCAGTAAATTTAAGGGTTTCCTGTATGACCAATATCACCAATTAAACAAACCACACTAATCAAAAGACAGAATAGTTAAAAAAAACAAAACCCTGCAGTGCACATTTTAATTTTTATTCTTTTCCTTCCTGATCTCAGGATTTCTTGCCTAGTTCCTCCAATGACAACATTTTCTCATTTTTTTACTGTTGGAATTAGAGCTGGCTCAGTTGATGGGTCTGTTGGCTTACTTCGGCACACACACAAAAATGGTGCAAACTATTAACATGTAAGCAATGCAACACAGAACAGGAAGAACTCTCACAAATCCTTCATAACTGGGGCATGCTGGGGATGAGGGGATAGCCCTGCTCAAGAAAGTGCTGTGGAATCTAAGCAGAGCTTAGAAAGGTTACTGTTTTTGAACTACAACTCCCATCAGCCCAATCTAGTGGCCATGCTGGCTGGGGCTGATGGGAGTTGTAGTTCAAAAAAAGTAACTTTTCCAAGCTCTGAATCTAAGTCCCTTAGATTGTTCTACACTGTGAGTACACCTCTTACACAAGCAATGTCTTCTGCAGAACTAAGCTAGTGGTAGGATGATGTGAACCATCTCTAAGCACCTGGACAATACTTTGACAACCCATGCCTTGACAGTACTGTCTTTGCTTACCTCTGTCCCATTTATTTTTTGCAGGTTAAAATGGCCCAGTCTAAACAGAACGTAATACTTCCACAGGGAAAACTTGATGACTGGATTTCCCTGAGCGTCAACTGTTAACTGCTCAAGGCGGCGAAGCTGCGCTAGAGCATTGAACTGTTTCAACATGACAAGGTTGGTCTCCTTAAATTTCAAGTGCTGTAAATAAACAAACAAGCAGGCAAGCAGCATTAGACATTTGGTGTAAGATGGAAGATTGCACGGAGCTGAGCAGCCATTTTAAAACCATCAGACAACACCAGACTGGCTATGGTAGTCAAAAGACCTTCTAAGGTTACTAGCTGTAATGTTTACTAGGCCTTTGTACCGAGACCCAATGCAATCAACCAAATAGGCCAGCCTGACCATTAGGCAGAGTGAGGCAGCCGCCTCCAGCAGCAGACACTGAGAGGTATGAAGCATAGAGCTGAGTGCCACGCGGCCTGCCCTCTGCTCTGCACCACCCTGCTAACCTCAGGTGCAGTGGAGGAGGCTGTCACATGGCCAGTGTTGCAGTAAGATTCAATTGCCAGCCCAGTCAGCTTTCATATGAGGAGAAGGAGGTGCCATCTTGTCCTCTGCCTCCGGCAGCAAAACATCTTGGGCCAGCCCTGACAATAACTGCGGACCTGGGACCTGGACTGAATATTTCTGATCTGGACAGGACCATAATTAGAGGCTGGCATTGCTGGGCACATGCCAAGGCCCATACCCCAGCACGGAGCCTGCTGTCCACCGCAGGACCTCCTGCTTGCTGTCTCTGCCTGTTCATCTGCACTCTCCAAGCATGCAAGCAGAAAGCAAGGAGGCAGAGCAGCTTTTCCGCACTTGCCTTGCCCTCTCCTTCTGGGCCTGTACCTTGGGCCTAGCAGGGCAAGCAAATGGGAGCAGTGGTGATCCACACAAGGTAGTCAGCCCACAATGGAATGTTTCTCGATATTTCTGCCCTTGTTTGCCAAAGTTAGCATGCAGATTTCTTTGTTTAAATGATTTATTCAATAATAATTTGTACAATACTGTACAATTATTGTTAAACTTCATATGCTGTATATAGGATTACAGTAAGTTGAAGGTGTCACATTGTTGTACATTATCTTGGTATCTGTCATTCCAAAACATGTTTTAGCATGCAAATTTCTATTTAAACAAGCACGGCCACATACACAAGCATTTGGGTGCTGATTTATCTATGTTGTGATGGAATCACCATGTGTATACAAGTGCCATTAAACACAGCCATTTATGGAGAAGCATCAGGTCACTGAAATAGCTCTTCATTTAATTATTTTCTATGGGTGGGAAGAATAAGCCTCTCCAGTCCCATCATAGAAGTCAGCAGCACGTGCCAAATTCTGATTTTATGAGTTTGCCCACCATGCACACGCAGCCACTTGCAAGTATAATCAGAAGAGGCTATCCAGGAATGACTGCAGTTTCTGCTGCAACATGGGTGTCTCTCATCCATGTATGCAACTGCAAGTCAAGGGCTGTGCAATAAATTATTTGCGATATGTGGCATGCCATACTAATATGCAAGGCAGACAAGCTAAATCAAGTCACATAAACAAAAAGGCAAATTTGGTTGGCTGCAGGTTCAGGACAGGCAAAAGAGAAGTACTTTTTCACATAAAGCATAATTTTTGACATTCTCTTGCCACAAGATATGGAATTGGCCATGGATCAGATGACCTTAAAAGGAAATTAGACAAATCCAAGGAGAAGGAACAGGACTGTTAATGGCCATTAGCCATGATGGCTAAATAGAATTTATTTATTGCATGCATATCCCATCTCCAAGGAGTTCTAGACTGTGCACATGGCATTCCTCATCCTTTTTTATCCTCACAAGCCTGTGAGGTAGGTCAGACTGAGAGAATGTGGCTGGCCCAGGGTCACCCAGTGAGCTTCACGGCCAAGTCGGTATTTGAATCTGGGTCTCCCTAGTCTTAGTCTGAGAGTCTAACTACTACACCACACTGGTGCTACATTCCACATTCAAAGGTAGTGTGCTACCAAATATCAGATGATGGGGAGCAATGAAGGGAGAGAGCTATTGTCCTCATGTCCGGCTCATGGCCTTTCCCAGATGCCATTCAGTTGGCCACAGTGTGAAACAACAGGCTGAACTAGATGGAGCCTTGGCCTGATCCAGCAGGTTTATAGAATAATTGGAAGGGGCCTATAAGCCCATCAAGTCCAACCCCTTGCTCAATGCAGGAATCCATCTTAAAACATACCCAACTGGTGGCTGTCCAGATGCCTCTTGAATACCTCCAGTGTTGAGAGCCCGCCACCTCCTTAGGTTATGTTTTTTCTTGAACATTCGGATGTCCTGCAACTTACCCCAGACTGCTAGATCAAAAAATAAGCTTCTTACCAGAGAATTGGAAAATTTGATCCTCAGTTTTGGTAACACTGGAACAATTTCATCAAAGTCTATGAAAATAAAGAAGACTGTGGTGATACTTCCAGCTGTCTGAACACTCCAGTTTCGATCCAGAGATTCGAGAGCTCCAGAACCATATAAGTAGAGAGTGTCACCTTCTATTTCTACCAAGTGTGAGTCTAGGACAGACAGCCCTTGTGGAGCTTTGTTCAAAAGTGAATCAAGAGACCTGGAAGGAGAAACAGAACCATTACTTAAAATGAGCACTTGTGAGGTGCCCACAAGCATATGGCTCAGCAACCCATGTCAGTAGAACAGATCTTTTAAAAAATTGTCTATTAATTTCAGGGCCAGCAATAGGCACTCCAGGGCCCTTGGGCACCACCTTGCCCCGGGCCCCAGCGCGCACGCTTCACCTACCTGTCTCTCCTGTCTTTTGCAGCTGTGCGTGCTGGGCTGCCATTAACCAAGATGGCGGCTGAGGTTTCCCTAAGGATCTGAAGCCTCTGTCGCCATCTTGGTTGCTAGCACGCATGCGTGCTAGGCACACACATCCCTACCATCAACCAAGATGGCGGCAGGGGCATCAGCACCTTAGGGAAACTTCGGCCGCCATCTTGGTTAATGGCAGCCCTGTGCGCACAGCCGCAAAAGACAGGAGAGACAGGCAGGTGAAGCCAGCAAATGGGCAGGGGGCTGATTGCGGAAGGGGAGCACTACTCCTCCTCCACCCTATTGAGGGGCCCTTCAGGGGCCCTTGGTCAGAGCCTGACCTGGCCGCCCTTTAGCGCCGGCCCTGATTAATTTACATACCACTTAAAGCCAAAATAGATTTCTACATGGCTCACAATGTATAAAAACAATTACATAGCATTTAAAATATAAACACCATAATTAAAATATGCAATACAACAATCCCATTAAAACAACACAGCAATTAAAATAGGAAACTCAAGTAGAGAGTCAAGGAAATGCCTGTTGAAAACAGGTTTGTCTTTAAAAGCTGGCAGAATGCCAATACAGATGGGGCCTCTTGTATCTCAGCAGTGAAATAGGTAAGTATGTAAGAAGTTGAGTCAGACCAACGATCCATGTAACTCAGTAGTGTCGACACTGACCAATTTGTGTATCAGCCTTAGCACCGCACTTCAACTGACAGACATGATGCCGCTTCAAAATAAATCTTATAAATCTTATAAATTTGCAGGGAGGAGCCAGAGCCCAGTGGTAGAGCACATGCTTTGCAGGTCCCAGATTCAGTTCCTGGGGTCTCTAGGTAGAGCTGGGCAAGGATCCTTTCTACTGGTAATCATTGCAGACAATACAGGGAGAGATGGATAAATGGCCTGGCAGCATAAAGCAGCTTCAGTTATATTCAAACCCACAATTGTGACCATTTTACTTGCTTTAGTAACACTCATTTTCACACCTCTTTTTCCATTCATAGGGGCAAGAATGGTAAACTTTGCAATCCTTGGAGGCCAGATTCTCAGGGGTCTGTCTTCTTAGGGATGGAACAAAGTTGTAGTGTATCAGCATGCTTGTTGTAAAGCAAATATTGCTACAAGAGCCAAGCCAAAAGTTAAATATTTTTGACTTTTGACTCACTGTTGCCTGTGGGGGCCAATTTCAGAACTCTGAAATGGGAAGAGGGTGATTTCAGATGCCAAAATTCTGAAGGAAGGGGTTACCATTACAGCAAATGGTGACGTCTTTGCTCCTGAAAAAAAAACTTTTTTAAAAGTGTATTTTTGCTGCTGTCTGGAATAGCAGAGCTCTTCTTCGTGGCTGCCATTCCAAATCCCTACCCAGAATGCCCCTGGAATATGACTACATCATGCAACTAGGATGGCGAACTGAGGAACATTTTGTCTCCTAATTGCTACTAGAAGTAACAATGACTAACATCTCTGAGAATAGCCTTGTTGCTACAGGATAAACAGAATTTGGCAAATGGGAGAAAAATGTCACCTCTTAAATATCAAGCATCTTTAAAAAATAGGAATTTGAAACAAACAAATATCCTTCCACCTTGCACAGTTTTCAAAGGAAGAGAAGAATTAACATTATATTTTTGTGCCCATGAGCTTACTGTTGTTTCTTACATGGTAGTATTCCTGTTTAGGATAATGCACATATATAGGAACATATTAAAGATGGGCAAGAGGGTGTTTCATTCTACAGCAGATGGATCAGGTAATTGATGCATACAGATCATATAGAGAAATTGTATGAAGCCAGCTACAGCTTGCAATCATGGCTGTGGAGTCGGAGTTGTGGAGTTGGAGTCAGGAGCAATTTTGGGTGGGAGTCGGAGTCGGTAGAAATGTACCGACTCCGACTTCCAAATAAATTTTGACTGACAAGAAGCAAATTTGGGTGGAGTCGGACAGTAGAAAAATAGATGAGTCGGAGTCGAAGGTTTGGTGTACTGACTCCACAGCCCTGCTTGCAATACTTGGCATATTGCGCTTAGGAACTGTATCACTTTGCTAGGGTATCCTAAGCTTTGACACTATTTCAGCTCCAGTGGTTTAGGAGCAAGTTGTGTAACAATGCAAAGCTTAACAACTAAACACAAACATGCTCCTTGGGCTGTAAGGCAGCATCAGCTTGCAAGATGCTCTTTGGAAGTGGATGCCCCCCGGCCCCATGCAAGTAGCTAAAGTGCTACTCTCCTCCTCTGTCCCGAACACATAGGGGGGCTTTGGCAAGGAACTCTGTCTCAGCTTTGCCCACCAGTCTGCAGTATCATTCCTGCAGATCTAATGGTCTTGTCCCTGTTAGTTTGCCAGGGACCAAATGTGTTTTGAAATGTGTTTGGAAATTAAGGGGGAAGGGAACTCTGCCAAAAGCCCAATCCCCTTGTGGGGTGAGGATAAGAAGAGAATGGAACTGGCCTGCTTGAACCCCCATCAGCTTATTGAGGGGGAGGGGGTCAGGATAACACATGTCATGAGATCAGAAAGCTCCCCTCTTGGTCGGCACAAAACAGGGAGGTTTCAGGAGGGAAGAAAAAGGACACTTTTTTTGTCTTTCCTGTTCTCCAGAAACCTACTCACACACACATACAATTTAGCAATAAAGAGCTTAGGGGTTCATGGCTGGCAGCCAGTCCCAAACCTGATCCCTTTAGCACTACACAGCACAGCAGGAGAAGGTTTCAGGAGGATGGGAGAGAAGGGGCAAGTATTTTTCCTCTCCCTTCCCCCTCCTGTCAACTCAACCTAAGCACTCCTGTTAATAGCCAAGGATGTACTGCAATACTTTGTTGTAGTTATTCACTGTATGGATAATACTAACTTATCTTACATGACTGTTGAGAGAGTGCATATGAAGTACTTCCAATGCTAATATGCTTTACAGAGGCTGTGCTATGAATATTCCTATTTAGGTTTCTAACTACTCAACTATGAAGCCCTTGCTTATTTAACATAAAAGATTTTTATCTAACTTTCTCTGTCAAATATTTGGGATAGGGGGATATTGTAAAGTACCTGCTTTCATTTGTCTAAGCACTTATGGGTCAAGCTTATATATGGAAGAATTCATTCTTTGTGCCAACATTTTTTTTAAAAAAAAACCGCTGGCACCATAATCAATTGGGCATTATTTCTGAAAATATAAAGGAGTCAAGGCACCACCCAGAAAATGTTCATTTGGGCATTAAGTTTACTTTCCGTAGACTGTTGTACAGGCTCAATTCTTCAAATTCCTCACATACAGAAATAAAAAATAATAATTCCATAGAAAATTGGAGCAATGGAATTGGAAATAAACTTGATTGTGTTGACGTTTTTAAAAATAAAAACATTACCTCTCTCAAGATAGCCTATTATACCATGACACGTCCTTTTGCAACCTGGTGCCTCCAGGTGGCTACGCTGGCTGGGGCTGATGGGACTTGTAGTCCAGAATATCTGGAAGATACCACATTGGCGAAGACTTCCATAACAAGTAAAATGCTGGGGGGGGGGGGGGAGAAGGTGAAACAAGGAAGTGATTGAATTTTATTTTATGTTTTTGTTTGCTACATGAGATAGCACAATGGAAGAGAGCATCACATAGTCTTTCCAAGTCTGTCTACCACAGATCCATTTCAACTGTTGGGCATTAAACCTGGAACTTTCTACATATAAAGCACCTGTTCTTCCCATAAGCTACAGACCCGCCCATACATCTTTGCATTCAACTAAGAGTAGACTCTCTGAAATTAATGAACCTGAGTTAGGTCGCACTCCTAATCCTGCTTACATGGGAGTAAGTCCCACTAAATTCAATAGGGCTTACTTCTTGGTAGACATAGTTAGGATTGATTATTAACTTCAGTGGGTCTACTCTGAGTAGAACTAGCATGAAATACTACCTCTTGACTCCACTATCAAAATGTAATGAAAATCAAACTTCCACATAAATACAAGATTATGCATGTGCATGATGCATTATAGATCCTAATTTGTCTGTCCCACCACAAAAAAAAACCCCTCAGTGCATTCTCTGTTAGCACATCAGAAAGAAATATAGGTACTCAAACTCCTTCTTGGGCATGGCAGATAATGAGGATGGTATCTCGGGAGGGGGAGGAAGAGTTACTTCAGTTCCTCACTACACAGTCAGATCAAGCTACAGTCAAGTGGCAGAAGGCGAGTTCTAAAGTGGTAGATTATCACAAGGGGAGGGGGGAGTTCCAGTCCTCTTGGTGCTCAGATAAGTAAGTGAAAGCTTTTACAGACTATCAGGGAGTATAGCCTATCAGTTTTTACTAGGCTTCCTTGCTGGCCTGGGCAAACTCCCTGGTGGCATGCCTCAAGTCCCAGATTCTCAAGTCCCAGATTCTGGGGGCCACAGCAGGCTCACATCCTGACCCTGACCAGCAGCAGCACAGCTTCTACCTGTATGTGCTCAGCAGTCTAATATAAAGAAAAAGATCTTTTGTTTTACTACCTATGTCATTTTGATGTATAGAAATGTAATGCAGTTTCAGAAATGTGCACACTGGAGAAACTATTGACAATGCCCTGACAAAGGCCTCTTGAGTCGGGGGGGGGGGAGGCAAGCTCTGACTGCATCCAAAACCTGCCTGCTCCAACATAGACTGTCTTTAACAGTCTTGCTTTAGAGTAAATGGCACTGAGAACTGCAAGCCTATTTACCAAAAAGAGAGAGAAATAAAAAAGCTCACTGCCCGGAAAATACCAAGAATCATTATAAATTTTGCAAGGCTATAACAGGGTAAAGTAGTTTAGGTTATTTTGTATTAAAAGTAGTATTTTTGCCACTTTAGTTTTAGAGGAATAAAGGTGGAGCAATTCTTCCATTTAATTATATCTTCCAGAAAGAACGTGGAAACTTACTTTACACCTTACATTTTACTATAGAGAGCATGACTAAAGAATCACGGTGTCCATGATCAGGAAATTACTAAGAATAATCCAGCTTCACAGCCTGTCCCATAAAATCATATAATAGTAGAGTTGGAAGGGGCCTATAAGGCCATCGAGTCCAACCCCCTGCTCAATGCAGGAATCCAAATCAAAGCATTCCCAACAGATGGCTGTCCAGCTGCCTCTTGAATGCCTCCAGTGTCGGAGAGCCCACTACCTCTCTAGGTAATTGGCTCCATTGTCGTATGGCTCTAACAGTTAGGAAGCCTTTCCTGATGTCCAGTCGAAATCTGGCTTCCTGCAACTTGAGCCCATTATTCTGTGTCCTGCACTCTGGGAAGATCAAGAAGAGATCCCGGCCCTCCGCTATGTGACAACCTTTCATGTACTTGAAGAGTGCTATCATATCTCCCCTCAGTTTCTCTTCTCCAGGCTAAACGTGCCCAGTTCTTTCAGTCTCTCCTCACAGGGCTTTGTTTCCAGTCCCCTGATCATCCTTGTTGCCCTCCTCTGAACCTGTTCCAGTTTGTCTGCATCCTTCTTAAAGTGTGGAGACCAGAACTGGACACAGTACTCCAGATGAGGCCTAGCCAGTGCTGAATAGAGGGGAACTAATACTTCATGCGATTTGGAAAATATACCTCTGTTAATGTAGCCTAATATAGCATTTGCCTTTTTTGCAGCCACATTGCACTGTTGACTCACATTCAGCTTGTGATCAACGACAATTCCAAGATCCTTCTGACATGTTGCACTGCTGAGCCAAGTATCCCCCATCTTATAACTGTGCATTTGGTTTCTTTTTCCTAGGTGTAGAACTTTGCATTTATCCCTGTTGAATTTCATTCTGTTGTTTTCAGCCCAATGCTCCAGCCTATCAAGGTCCCTTTGTTTCTGTCTTCCATGGTATTAGCTATGCCCCCCGATTTTGTATCATCTGCAAATTTGATAAGCATGCTCTGTACCTCCTCATCCAAGTTGTTAATAAAAATGTTGAAGAGCACAGGGCCCAGGACTGAACCCTGTGGTACCCCATTCATTACTTCTGCCCAGTTTGAGACAAAACCGCTGATAAGCAGTCTTTGAGTACGATTCTGGAGCCAATTGTGGATCCACCTGATAGTTGTTCCGTCCAGCCCACATTTAGCTAGCTTGCTAATCAGAATATCATGGGGCACTTTGTCAAAAGTTTTGCTGAAGTCGAGGTATATTATGTCCACAGCATTCCCACAGTCTACAAGGGGAGTTACCCGGTCAAAAAATGAGATGAGATTGGTTTGGCAGGATTTGTTCTTCATAAATCCATGCTGGCTCCTAGTAATCACTGCATTCTTTTCAAGGTGCTTACAGATTGACTGCTTTATAATCTGCTCCAGAATTTTTCCAGGGATTGATGTTAGGCTGACTGGTCTGTAGTTCCCCGGTTCCTCCTTTTTGCGGTTTTTGAAGATAGAGATAACATTAGCTCCTCCAGTCATCCGGCACTTCACCAGTCCTCCATGATTTCGCAAAGATAATAGACAGTGGCTTTGAGAGTTCTTCAGCCAGTTCCTTCAATACTCTAGGATGCAGTTTATCGGGCCCTGCCGATTTGAACTCGTTCAAAGTGACTAGGTATTGCTAGACCATTTGTTTTATCAATCTCAAGCTCCAATCCTGCCCCTTCTACTTCATGTTTCCCGGGAGAGTGACAGATCCTTTTTTTGGGAGAAGACTGAGTCAAAGTAGGAATTGAGGATGTCAGCCTTTTCTTTGTCATCTGTTATCATTTTGCCATCCTCATTGAGTAGCTGTGCCACCGTTTCTTTTCTCTGTCTTTTACTATGGACATACCTGAAGAAAGCTTTTTTGTTGCTTTTAGCATCCCTCGCTAACCTCAGCTCATTCTTACCTTTAGCCTTTCTGACACCATCCCTGCAATTCCATGATACTGGAACAGGTAAAGAAAACATTACAGAAAAAACTTTGCTTTAACTGGATGGAGGGGGAAATCTCTCAATACTGTACTAACAGAGTTCTCAGGGCAAGGAAAGGAGTTAAACTATTAACAATAATAGACACTACTGCAGGATGTAACATTTTTACAACATAACCCAAAATTATTTTTAAAGGCCCCTAACAAATCTATTTCTTTAAATTTTGTTGTGAAGTCTAAACAGACTTAGGTTCCGTGTAACTGAAAAATCACTTAGTGATATACTTGTTCCACTGGTGAAATGCTTTGCACCAATGGAACACTATTATGTGAGAGAATGTGTAATCATTTTGATGGAAAATTTGTTGTACACAAGTTTCTGCTAGGGCAACTGTTGCATTGGATTCCTCTGCTGTGCTACATTAAAACTCACCTGTCTGCTAGCGCAAAAGCCTGGCACTAGAGGACAGAGTGCTGAATGCACCTCAATTACTTGTGTTGTGTGTTTATGATTTTATATGGGGTTGGGGAAGTCAAATTAAGAAGTGATGGGATTTATTCATGTTGGATAATGGAACGGAGCAAGGAATTTCAGAAGAAAATCACCCAGATTACAGCAAAGCTTTTGACTGTCTAAATCATGAAAAACTATGGAATGCTTTAAAAGAAATGGGGGTCCCACAGCATCTGATTGTCCTGATGCGCAACCTATACTCTGGACAATAGAAAAGGGTGTGAGGCAGGGGTGTATTTTATCACCCTATTTGTTTAATCTGTATGCAGAACATATCATACGGAAAGAGGACTGGACCAAGATGAAAGAGGTGTGAAAATTGGAGGGAGAAATATCAATAATCTAAGATATGCAGATGATACCATACTACCAGCAGAAACCAGTAATGATTGGAAACGAATGCTGATGAAAGTTAAAGAGGAAAGCACAAAAGCAGGACTACAGCTGAACATCAAGAAGACTAAAGTAATGACAACAGAAGATTTATATAACTTTAAAGTTGACAATGAGGACATTGAACTTGTCAAGGATTATCAATACCTCGGCACAGTCATTAACCAAAATGGAGACAATAGTCAAGAAATCAGAAGAAGGCTAGGACTGGGGAGGGCAGCTATGAGAGAACTAGAAAAGGTCCTCAAATGCAAAGATGTATCACAGAACACCAAAGTCAGGATCATTCAGACCATGGTATTCCTGATCTCTATGTATGGATGTGAAAGTTGGACAGTGAAAAAAGCCGGTAAGAGAAAAATCAACTCATTTGAAATGTGGTGTTGGAGGAGAGCTTTGCTCATACCATGGACTGTGAAAAAGACAAATAATTGGGTGTTAGAACAAATTAAACCAGAACTGTCACTAGAAGCTAAAATGATGAAACTGAGGTTATCATACTTTGGACATATGATGAGAAGACATGATTCACTAGAAAAGATAATAATGCTGGGAAAAACAGAAGGGAGTAGAAAAAGAGGAAGGCCAAACAAGAGATGGATTGATTCCATAAAGGAAGCCACAGACCTGAACTTACAAGATCTGAACAGGGTGGTTCATGACAAGATCTGAACAGGGTGGTTCTTGAAGGTCACTGATTCATAGGGTCGCCATAAGTTGTAATTGACTTGAAGGCACATAACAACAACTGCCCTGCCCTGGTAAAAAGTGGGGCTGGGGTCTATTTCTTACACGAAAAGGGACAAGTAGGGGAGGATGGCTAAGCCATGCTCCTTCCCACCTCACCTCCCTGAACCCTCTTGCTTCAGCTGCGTTCCCCCTTTGGCCCAGCTCACATCCGGTCTCACAGCTGAGCCAGGAGGAAAGGGGGCTTCAATTTCTCTGAATGTACAGAGTGCTTTTCTTTTATCCCTTTGATTTATTTATGTATTGTTATTGAAAGATGTTGCTGTTGCTTTTTAACAATGTTAATATTTTGTTATTTAATTTTTTGTAAACTGTATTGTTCTTTTCTGATGTGTATTTTGTATTTATGTTTATTCTTTGTGAGCAGCCTTGAGGGCCTTTTTGGCCAAAAGGCGGCACAGAAATAAACCGTAACATATCATAACATATTCATTTATAACACTTCTAGATCACCTATCATCCACACAGATTCCAGGGCAATGCATAAAATAAATAATAAAACCACCTCATTTTTTGTGATGATACGATTTTAAGTTGTTTTTAATTGTTTTTAATGCTGTCCTTTTAAACTGTTTTAACCCATCCTGGGACCTCAGGTAGGGTGAACAAAACTATTCCAACTAGATACTAATACCAAAGAATAAAACACCAATGTTTGTAATGCAGTAGCAAAATAACAGGCAGCAATAATGATTTTGAACTATAATGCAGCCAACAACAAAATCCCATCATTTAAAATGCCTGGACAAATAGAAATATTTTAACGAGGTGCAGAAAAGATTGCAAAGTTGGCACCCATCATACCTCTTTGAGGAGGGTGTTGCAGAGTAAGGGATGCCACCATAGAAAGGGCACTTAACCTCTGCAAGCATTGATTCATTTGATGCTGGGGAAGGGGCCTCCAGGGTAAAGGACCAGGCAACTCTTCCTGTCCTGTATTTAGAAATCTACATCTGCAGACCTCGTCCAAGTGTCCTGCTGCAAAGGGTGCCTGGAAGCACAGGAACAGAGGGAGCCGCCTTATATAGATTCAGACCATTTGGTTCATCTAGCTTAGTAGTGTCTACACTGACTGGCAGCAGCTTTCCAGGGTTTCAGGCAGAAGTCTTTCTAAGCCCTAGCTGGAGATGCCAGAGATTGAACCTGGGGGCTTCTATGAGCAAAGCAGAAGCTCTGCCACTGAGCTATGGCCCTTCCCTATCACAGTAGCCATGACAGTAGAATGGAACTGCTACGGAATACCTGCTTGTGGATTTTCTGTACATGTGCAGCTGTGGCCACTGTGGGAAGCAGGATGCTGGAAGAGATGGATCCTACTGATCCTACGGACTCGTGTGTTCTTAGGGGAAAGGCTGTGGCAAGGCACATGATAAAGTCTGGTTCCTGTCATGATTCCCGTGGAAAGGGCATGGAGCGATGAGGACGAGGAGTCAGATTTGGGACTGGGGGGAAGGCTCTAGTGATGTGCATGCAGACACGGTTGAACTTGAAGGCTCCCGTGCTGCTGACAAGTGACAGCTCCACCTCCATAGATCCAATTACCACCAATGAGGCCCCACCCGATCAGGAAGTTGTCTCTCTGCCTTCCCTTCACCCCCCTTCCTCGCTCACCCTGCCATCACCGCCGCACAGCCCTCCTCCCAGAGGAGGACCTTGCCGAAGTGATCCAGCCGCCCTTGCCTCAAACACGTAGGCTGTGGTGCTGGTAGTCTCAAAGGGTTCCCACTGTCCCTCTGACGAGAAGTGCAAGCATGTGCATGCTCCCGACTGTGACACTTGTCTCATGCAAGTAGGGAGCCTGCCCATTCTTACTTGAGACTGGTGAGGAGGCATGTCTAATTGCTGCGACAACATCTTAGTGCAGTGTAGTTGTGCCTAGCTATTCCTAGTAGAGATCATGAATCCTGTGTAACCTGTAAGCTGATTCATGAAGTGCTCTGAACTGAAATTTCCCATTAAACCTATTTTTTTTAAAAGCACATCTTCGTGTCTGTGTCTGACTTCAACCAGATCAAGCACAGTAGTTCCCAGTTTCTTAACCAGGGCTAAGTGTAGGAATAGGCATATCTGTCAATTTTGGTTTCTCTCAGTTCCTTATTTTTCCACTCTTAAGCTTGCTTTAGAGAGCCAGTGTGGCATAGTGGTTAAGGTGCTGGACTACGACCTGGGAGACCAAGGTTCGAATCCCCATACAGCCATGAAGCTCACTGGGTGACCTTGGGCCAGTCACTGCCTCTCAGCCTCAGAGGAAGGCAATGGTAAAACCACCTCTGAATACCGTTTTCCATGAAAACCCTATTCATAGGGTCGCCATAAGTCAGAATCGACTTGAAGGCAGTCCAATTTATTTTCAAGCTTGCTTTTCCACATCAGTTTGCGAACTGGTTTTTTTAGTGCAAATTTCTCCCAATATACACAGTTTTGCAAGCAATTCCACCTAATATACATGTTGGATGAGCACTTTCCCCTAATAACATATTTTTTTTGTTATTTTCATGCACAGTTTACCAGGGTATATGCACTTTTTGTATATTTTACTTTGCTGGAGAACTGCATTGCAAAATCAGAGTAGTGTGAATTTTGAAGAGTAGTGTGTTTTGGTATGCATATTGTTTTGGTAAGTGGCACTGAGGTAGGTTTCCCTCTAAATGTGAACTGTGTTGAATTACTCTCCCACACCTAGGTAAGAGGGAGCCAGCATTTCATCTGCCCTGTCCCACAATGAGTAACTTGCTATTTGAACATATGAACTTATGCCTTCAAATAAATACTGCATACGGAAAGGATGTCAGACAAATCTGCCTCCACTTTATGTCATCAAAAATTCCAGTCTCACAAAGTTTCCATTTTAGAATCCTGAAAGAAGCATTGATGCCATTATTTCAAAGATTTTTTTTGTCTTGTGTTTTTTTTTTTACTTAAATAAATTACAATTATTGCCTTTGGCAGGCAAACTCAAAGCTATGAGAAAAAGACCAAAATAATTCCAGAAATTATCTTATGAATCATCAATAAAGTAACAGTTAAAGAACAGTCTCTGTTAAAATAACACAGGTGCAGGCGTCAACTAGGGAGGCAGACAGTTCAGCTTATGAAGAGCTGTTCAGAGGAGCCTATGTTTATGAAGTCTATTCATGCACAAAGAATTAACAGCTTCATTCAGCTGATTTTGCTAAATGCAAAATAAGCATTATCCGATTGTTTGTTTGATCTCATTAAACTGGCTGTATATTTTGAATGAATGCTGCCAATGGGGGAGGGGAGAGAAAAAGAAGAAAAAAAACCAGGATTTAAATACCCGTGAAAAAAGAGTACTTTGGAAGACTGCTGTGTCTATGGGGGATCATATACTCCTTTAACTATTAAGAAATGCTTGTTTTATCAACGAACTACCAAAATCCCTATCAAAAGGAAGTATTTGGAAAGTTGAAAATACAGTGTGCTTACACTGTATGCAATCTAGTGCCCTCCAATTGTTGTTGGGACTCCACTTCCCATCAGCCCCAGCCAGCATGGCCAGCAGTTAAGGACAATGGGACCTGCAATATCCAGAAGGAAGCAAGTTGGGGAAGGCTGCTACCTGGAGTAATGTAATGCTGATGATCAAGAGAGCATTCTTAGTTGTCCTTTACTTGATTCCTACTGTCTACAAAATATTTTCAAACATACAACATACTTCTTTCTAGTCTGCAACATTGGACTCACTGTTTTGTTTTAAGGTAAATATTTTACTGTATATAAGTCCTCCTCCCTTCATCTCTCTCTCTCTCTTTGTCTTTCTCCTTGAGAAAAGTTAAATAATAAAGAAAAAGCAGGATAGCAACCAGTGCTAGCCTGAGTGTGGGTCATAACTAGGGATGGAAGGACTTGTCCATTTTGGCTTCTCAGGTTCTCATTTCTTCTAATCTTAAATTCAGTTCTTCACACTTCTGAAGCAAAAAATTCTTTTAAAAAATCCTGCTGAAATTCATCAGTATTTTAGTGCTCATTTCTCCTAGTACACATATTTTTGTATGCATTTTTTACTAATTTATACGTTTTTGCAAACAATTTCCCCTAATATAATGCATTTTTGTAAGTTGTTTTCACTAATATATTCATTTTTATGCACACTTTCCCCTAATAATATGGGTTCTTGTAAACATTGGTTGGTTGGAAAACTGCATCACAAAATTTGGCTAAGTGCAAATTTTGAAGGATGCCTGTGTTTTGGTTTTAATATTTTCAGAAAGTGTGAATTTGGTAGGTTTGCCTTCAAATGGGAACTGAATCCCTAGTCATGACTTACCAAGTTGAAGACCAATGGCATACAGACATATTGGTGAGGGTGCTAAAATTGTTTTCCTAATCTCCAACCCCGTAAGCCCACCCCACCAAACTATAGTTCTCAGGATCCCTTGAAAGAGAGAAGAAATGTTGAAACAGTATGCACCTATAATGTAAATATGCTCTCAGTTTCAGGGACATGTATACTTTCCCAGGTATTGTCATCCACTGCACTTTAAGAAAAATCAAGTTTTGCAACAGAAAAAACTGTCCATGGCAGAATAAATGTATTGGATTGAACAGCACATGGAAACATCAAGTTATTCACACAAAAGAACAAAAAAGATTGTACGTCAGGTGCCACAGAGGTTACGAACTGAAATCATTCACTGAATAAATAACAAACCCTGATGGTAAAACTATATAATCACACTCTATGTGACTTGATGTGCTTTCTTGAGCTACAGTTACGCTGTTACTGTTACTGTTACGCTGCAGCCAACTCAGAAGGGCATGAATTTCAGGTGCCTCCACAGTCAGAAGAAGCAGAGTTGGGGATTGTTGTGTCTGAGCAGGAGCGTGCGGGAGGGGGGCAACCTGCTCTTCAGCCATTTCCCACGAGTAACACCCTTTCCGAGGAGCCGAGCGCACCGCCCCCAGTTGATGCAGAGAACTTGTGGGAGGAAGTTTCAGAAGCAGTGCCAGCTCCTCCTTTCCCAAGCAGTTCCCAGGAAGATTCCAATGAGGCACCGCCTCTTGACCTCGAGCCTGTTGTTCGGGAGCAGGTGTCTTTGGATGAGCAAGTGGAGGCACGGCCCCTGTCTCCTCGTTCCCGCCGCCGCGAGAAACGGACAGGGCAAAGACAGGAGTTACGAAGGAGTCAGAGATTACGTTTGAAAACATTTCCTATATAAGCCTGCTGCTCCCGGGGGAGGTCGCTGAGTCAACTTCCTTCACATGCTGCAGAGCATGTCTAGAGTTTAGTTAGGGACTTTAGTGAGTTAGCATAGGGTTTCCTATGAAGCGCAATACTTTTGATGTATCCATTACTCTAATAAAACGAGATTTACTTGCACACACGCTCCAGCCTCATTCTTTCGGCTCTGGGCGGGACAGCTACCCAGATCATGTACTTGCCAAAAAACTCTCTGCAAAGCATCTGCTCCTTCCATATAGCCAATGATGTACGACAGAAAACTTCCCAATGCTTTATTCTTCACAGAAAATCTTCCATTTCAAAAGATCATTAGTAACAATGAATGGATGCTCATCATGCTCCCCAAACGCCCCTCCCGATGCAGATGACCCGATGATGGCACTAAACATGGAGCAGGAGCTCCACCCTTCCAGCCTAGGGACCCTTCTGGGCCACTTGGCGCTTGGCCAGCGCCCCGAGCTGACCACCCAGTGGCGCCAGGGCAGATTTGAGCTCATTTATTCAATTTCATCCAATGCTCTTAAGCTTCTTTTATCCTGCTGTTCCTATTTTTAGGGTTTTTTTTTTCTTTGTATTTATTTTAGTGCACTTTCTGGAGAGGAAGGAGGAAGAAAGTAACCCACCTTGAGGGCTTCACACCAAAAGACAGGGTACAACATTCCCTAAAGTAAATAAAATTTCTTGATGCACCACATTTCTCTTGACTTCGCTAGCACCAACAGCTTAACCCTGGTCTTCCAATTACAAATGGAACAATAAGTGCAACACAAACATGAAATTTTAATGATAAATACTTGCACATTGCTGTAATATTCCTGGTACACTTATCATTTACACAGGATTCTCTGATTTACTTTAGCAAGAGGAGGAAGGTCTGTATTTCCTCTTGTACTTCTTATGGCCCTCTGGTAATTTAAATTTCACCACCACCATTACAAACACTAACACAAGGATGAGGGGTGTCCAAAACAAACTGAACCAAAGAGTCACAAAAAAGCCTAAGCACCCTTTCCAAAGGATGACTAGGTGTTGCAGCATTGGAGAATGCACACAGACACATATTTACTTTAAACCTTGGAATGATGACATTTCAGGCTTATGGAACAGCCCAAATTGCACACAGTGAACAACTCTCTGTGATACACACCGGTGTAATGTAAACTTTCTTCAAAGTTTTTCAGTGTCATATGCCTGGAGCAAGGCTCTGCCTACCCATGACAGATGTCTTTAACAAATCTACTTCTCCCCCCAGCTAACAAATCCCTTCCATTCATTTTTAAAGGAATTTGACCATCCAGTTGTATAATGCCTCAGGCAGTACTTTGGTCCCACGCTCTGCAATTAATATGATGAAGGATAAAAGTTAAAGGAATAAGACATGTAATAATAATAATGATGGGTTTTTTTAAAAGAGATGATTTTAACCTCCCTTCAACCAAGATCCAGAAACCATAAGACTGTAACTAGCAAACTATTTCAATAAAAACGTTGCATGTGTGTTCTCACCCTTCAGAGCAAAATATATTGACAATGGAAGTACAACATGTGGGTTTGTTGGGGGGTGGGTGAGGAAGAATCAGGAAAGGCCACAACTCAGTGGCAGAGCATCTGCCTTGCATGCAGAAGGCCCCATGTTCAAACTCTGCCATCTCCGGGTGGGGCAGGGAGAAATCCTAGCCTGAAATCCTGGAGAGCTGCTGTCACTCCCAGTCAGTGTAGACAGTACTGAGCTAGATGGGCCAATGGTCTGACTCAGTGCAAGGCAGCTACCTCTGTTCCTAGGCTCTTCACTGAGATGATGGAGGATAGGCCCATGACAACTAAATGTCATCTCCATACTCAGCAGCAATATACCTCTGGTTACCAGACACTGGTGGAGGCAACATGTAGAGTGCTAGGAAATTGTCCAAACACATAAGGCAAATGAACTGAGGGCTCTGGAAAGAGGGTGCCTCTGCTGTGATGCAGCACCACCCCTGTAAAAGTCAGGGACAGAACAACAGCATAATCATCTCAAAAGGAACCAAAAGGAACCTGTGCAGCCATATGTAATTGTGAGCCAGGCTTGGTTCCTCAGTCTGAACTATGCATCTGTAAGAGAGGGTATTAAGTAGACACCTCCCTCACTGCTTTAGCTTGCTGGCATTAACCTTGCCAGCCTGCTCCAGGGGTGGAGGGAGCCCTGTTGGCCACCTAGTCCAATCTCTTGCTCAGTGCAGGAAGTTAAAAGTCAGAACTTCCCTGTCAGAAACTGTCTAGTGAGCGAGAGGCCACCACACTTCTAGACAAATTGGTTCCATTACCAAACCACTCTTATAATCAAGATTTAACATTCAGCTAAAATCTACCTCCCAGTAACCTAAGCCCATTAGATCTGCTCACTTGGACAGAGCAGAGTTCAAGTCGTTGCTCTCTTCTATGACAACTAAATGTCCTTCAAGTTTTTGACAAGTGCTATTGTATCCCAATTCAGTTTTCTCTTTGCCAGGCTAAATATACCCAATTCCATCAATTTTTGCTCACAGGATCTGTTTTCCATAACTCAGACCACCTTAGTTGCCCTCCTCTGAACTCACTCCTTTGTCTACATCCTTCCTAAAATGTGCCTAGAACTGGATGCAAATCTCTATAGGAGGTCTGACTTGAGCAGAATAAAGTAAAACTATTACTTTCCATGTCTTGGGAACAATTGTTCTATAAATGCAGCCTAAAATAGTATTTGCCTTTTTTGCAGCTGCACCACACTGCTGATTCATTTCAGCTTATGAACAACAAGAAACCAAAGATTCTTTTGACATGTTCTTCTGCCACGCCAGGTATCCCCCAGCCCATTTCTGTACATTTGACTTTTTTAATTGCCTAAAGGCAGAACTTTGGATTTGTCTCTGTTGAATTTTATTTTGTTGGTTTTTGTCCAGATATCCATTTTACCAGCAACATTTTGAATTGTATTCCCATCTTCCAAAGTAGCAATACCTCCCAATTTTGCGTCCTCTGCAAATTTGACAAGGATTCCTTTATCCAATTTAATAAGGATTTGATCATCTGACTATGGTCCTTTGGATTCCTGTCTGCCTATCTCTGGGACCTAAACAGCCACCTCTTGTGCAAATAGCCTAGTCTGCTGAACCCACTGTGCCCTGACACCACAAGAGATGCCTATTTCCATCTGCTTGTGTGCTTCCCTGGGGCATCTGTTGCCAGATAGTGTGCTGAGCTAGAAAGACCAGAGGTGGGGAACCTGTGACTCTCCAGATACTGTTGGACTCCAATTCTTCATCAGCCCCAGCCAGAATGGCCACCAGCCAGGGATGATAAGAAGCTGTAGTCCAGCAGCATCTGGAGGTCTACAGGTTGTCTACTCTTGAGACACATCTGAGGTTGTGAAGTCTTATGTGCACACTCTGTACAAAGGATGACACCTCCATACCTGGTTTCCTCGGGAAATGCATATGGATCACTTCTGTTGTTTGGGCACGATTCATTGTCTTTGTTGTTCTCTTGGCTGGAAGTTGGAAGGGCAAAACGATTCTGTTGGCTCTCCCACTGACGGGCAATATTGCTAATAGTTAACCGTTTCTTCTCCTGAAATGATACACAAATATACAAGCTGAGACCACAATTTGCTGCAAGTGAAAAACATTCTGAAAACCAAGATCAAAACAAACAGAATTATGGAAATCACACAAATAATGCTCATTACAGCCGGTTATTTGTTTCTGTCTCACCAAATCAAGATGATTCTAACAAGGAAATACTAAAATGCTTTCGGTTTTTCAGTTTGCAAAAAAGATGACTGAGGGAGGGACATGACAGAGGTTCATAAAAATTGTGAGTGGGAAATTCAAAAAGTTTTCTTTTTCTTCTTCTCATACTGCTAGAACTCCTCAGGGTCATCCAATGAAGTTGATGGGCCACAGAGTCAGGGCAGACAAAGGGAAGTGCTTCTTTACACAATGCCAATTTATCTTATGGAATACAAGATGCAGTGATGCCCACTGGCTTACATGGTTTGAAATGGGTATATAGACTGGAACAGGTTCAGAGGAGGGCAACAAAGTTGATCAGGGGACTGAAAACAAAGCTCTTTGAGCAGAGACTGAAAGAACTGGGCATGTTTAGCCTGGAGAAGAGAAGACTGAGGGAAGATATGATAGCACTCTTCAAGTATTTGAAAGGTTTACACACAGAGGAGGGCCGGGATCTCTTCTCAATCATCCAAGAGTGCAGGACACTGAATTATGGGCTCAAATTGCAGGAAGCCAGATTTCTACTGAACATCAGGAAAAACATCCTAACTATTACAATGGTACAACAATAGAACCAGTTGCCATGGGAAAAGGTGGGCTCTCCAACATTGGAGGCATTCAATAGGCAGCTGGACAGGTACCTGTTGGATATGCTTTGACTTGGATTCCTTCACTAAACAGGGGCTGGACTCAATGGCCTTATAGACCCCTTCCAACTCTACTATTCTATCATTCTATGACTCCTTCTCCATAGATTTGTCCTTCCGTGGCTTTTAGCCAAAATGGCTTTAGAGAGCCCCTACAATCAGAGGCTGAATGCCTCTCGACAAGTTGCTGGTGAGCTTAAGTACGTGGTTGGCCACTGTGAGAAGCAGGAAGCTGTGGTCTGATCCAGAAGGAATGGACAGACTAGATCAGAATATGAGTATTCTATAATGGAGGGTGTGAAGGGGATTGTTCCTGACAGAGAAGGGGCTGCCATAAGGAAGAAGCACAGCTGCCAGGGGTGGTGGGACAAGTGGTGGGAGGAATGAGCTCAGTTCCCTTCAATTTGCATCATTAAAATGCCACAGCTTGGATACCTTCAATAAGGTCTGCTTGTGGCTTTCACGCCTCTTCTCTTCCTCTTTTCGTAATGCAACAGATGCCATGCGCCTTTCTTCTTCCTAGGGTAAAAAAACCAGGACACTTTACTGTGAGACACACAACTGTACTAGTCAAACTTTGCAAGGAGTCACATCAGTCCATTGGGAGTGGGGAGGTGGAAGGGATCCAGAGTAACAGCACAGTCATGCTAGAGTTTGTAAAACATCACAAAGTCATGAAGAACCTTTCAAGTTCAACAAGACTCTGCATCAAAAACAAAAACATCCCTATTGGGTGGACTGTATAATCCCACTAAGAGAAGTTCAACTATTTCCATAGCACAGTATTTTTAGAATGCATATTTTCCAAGTAACCAAGCAATGTTCACAAAGAAATCAAATGTTAAGAGGTTCTCCAACACAAATATTTTGTGAAGCATACTTTCAGATTTATTTTGATTGATTTGCATCCCTCTTGGACGTTTATTCAAAAGTTTCTAAAAATGTAAAATATATTTTTATTTACAGAATGGTCTAGAAAGGACTGAATCCACTTTATGTGCTGATAGACATTACATATTAAAATGAAATAAGGGTATTCAGCAGAAGGTGAATCTAAACAGAAAATCCGTAATGTCACATTTACTTGGGACATACATATTTTTAAGTTCTCATTGTAATTAGTATTTTTCAGTGGCAGCTGGGTGAGTGTCTATTGAGAGATGGTAATAATATTAAAACAAGAAATTTCCAATATTGTCAGCCTAAGCTGTTAAACAGCCTGCTAAACAGTCATTGTAAAGATGTATCATGGCTCAGTGGCAAAGCAAATGCTTTTGCACTCTCTCTCTCCCCCCCCCCTTTAGATTCAGTCCAGGGCATCTCCAGATAGGTAGGAAATGCCTTTCTCTGCATGAAACCATGAAAACTCTGCTGATCAGTGTAGACACCAAAGACAACAGGAGAGAGTTCATGGTGGTGTCCCTCTCAAAAAGACCACTCTTACAACAGCACTCCAGACAAGCACACCTATCTTGCAATAGCTACGTATTACTGCTAGGAGTTACTGTTATTTATTACAACATGAGAGGTTGTATGCAACTGAATCCTGCTCAGACCCATTGAAATTAATGAACTCAAGTTAGCCATGTCTATTAACTTCAATGGGTCTATTCTGAATAGGACTAGCCTTGAATATTGATATTTTAAACCAAAACACACATGATGGCACCTTTGTCTTACTTCAAATCCCTCCTCCTTTCCTCAATCCATATTTTCCCCGACCAAAACAGCCGAAATGAGTGTAGTTGAACTAGATGCATCTTGTTCACCCTCACCTCCATCTTCCTCTCCTCAGCCCTATCTGATTTTATGGTCAAGGATCAGTTGTCTTGTGCCACACAGACTGACAGCATGGGATATGATTAAAAAAATACTTCATTTATTCATTCAGGCCAGGAGAGCACACAACTGCTAACATCAAAAAGAGATTCTCTCTCTCTCTCTCTCTCCCCCCCCCCCGTTTGTTCATGAGTGTCGGGTCTCCTGCTGCCTCCTTAAACTCCTTGAGTTAAACTGAAGCTGTTTAACATGTAACAAGAAAAAAGAAAGCGCTACATCCACTGTTCCGCCGTGCTAGTGGCTCCCCCTAGTGGGCAGCATGGACTGGATTATACCATTTTGCTGCCAACTTCAGATCATCCCACAGACATCTCGTGTCAGGAAAACCAGCAACAAAAACTGCATTTTCCTCAGTGTTGCTCCTGTTTAAACGGGTTCTAATGCAAAAGGGGAGCAACTCTGAAGTTGCCCTATGGCTACACAAGTAAGGGGAAGGACACCCTGACCCCAGATGCTGGCTTGGAGACCCAGAGCCAGCAGGAGGCTTTACCCCCTCACCCAAGCAAGACCTTCATTAGCAAATGGGAGATCAGACTGACATCAGGAACATCCCAGAGGACAAAAAACTGCTGGGATACTTGCCCCTCCTACTTGCTCTACACCACACTGTCTGCTGGCATTCAAGTAAGTGGAAGGACAGCCTGGCAGCAGTCACCAACCTGAGAGCCAAAAGATACTGGGGGGGAGAAGTAGCCTTCCACCATCCCAGCAAGAACTTGCCACACACACACACAAAAATAATCTGCCAGCTGCTCCATTAGTCATTTCCACATGGTATTCGCTGAGGTGGGGAGAGGGTGTTAATCCAGCCCTGCTGTGGTCCAAAGGACTGGTTTTGAACCACAGTGTAGCCATGATGAATCCAAATAGATGACAGTAGCGGAAAGGCTTTGCTCTTTATTGAGCATTGTGCATCAATAAATTGTTTGTTTCACTACAATCTTGAGTTTATGGTCATTGTCACAAGTTTAGCTTTAGCCAAATTTACACTGCCTTTTTGTTCATCCATTAGTCCATCTGATTATTATCTTTTTTTTTTTACAATAATTTTTATTCAAATTTTCATAAAACATACAAAACAAAATCATAAAACGTTCAAAGACAAAAAACAAAACAAAACAAAAATGATTAAACAAAAAAATAAAATGTTGACTTCCCATTTGTCGCAGATCAAATCAGTTGTAGGTCTACAATATATAACAATCCTGTCTCTTAAATTATATTATAAAATCACTTTCCTCCAGTAGTTATCTTAATTAATCATCAAATCTCATAAACATTACTTTATTCTTTCCACAAAAAGTCAAAGAGAGGTTTCAATTCTTTAAGAAATATATCTATCAATTTTTCTCCAAATAAACATGTCGATTAATCCATCTCGTTAATAATAATAATAATCTTATTGTCATAACCATAGTCCAAATAAACATATCGATTAATCCATCTCATCAAAATCTGTTAGGTCCAATCATTTCAATAGCCATTATTCCATTATCCATATTAATTCCATCTTCCATCTTCAATAGTCCTGTTAAGTCCAGTAATTTCAGTGTCCAATCTTCCATTATCAGTATTCCATAATAATCTTGCTGTCATAGCCATAGTCATATAATAAGAGTCTGATGGGAATTTCCTCTATCCCAAATATTTTCTTGCCATCAATTCTGAATAAGTTGCTGAAATATTGTTGTAAAGTCATATCTCTGTTCTTCTTTTTTACAAAATGCACTGGCTCATCTCTTGAGAGTTTTTCCACTGTCACATGGCTGCAGTTAATTCCATAGATTTTCTCTATATCAAGCTCCATCACGTCATTCCAGTCCAGAAGATTATCCAAGCCATTGATAACTTTATCTCTAATATCTTCATTAATTTCTTCAGAGATAACGTTAAATTCCAAACAGTAGATTTTATTTCTAATATCCATAAACTCCAGATCTTTTTCCAATTCCACATTTGTTCCAATCTCCAGGGCTTGTATCTTCCCTTTATTTTTTCTTTTCTCATCTCTGATCTCATTCTCCTCTCTCACAGGATCCCCTATTTCTTTAAGCTCCTGCGTCATTTTGCTCAGTTCAATTTTCAGCTCCTTACTGCCCTGTCGCAGGGTTTGTTTCGTTATCTCAATCTCATCCATTATTTTCTGAAACATAATTACTTCCAGATTCTCAGCCACTTTCTTGATTGCCATTTTTAAAACCACGAAAACAAAACAAAACAAAAATAAAGAAGAACCACTTCTTATTTCAGCAACAATTGGGTTAATATTCCAGGCTTGATGACATCACAGTATAAACAGAGCAGCCTGCCTTATCTCTCTATGTTCAAGAACACAAAACAAATTTAGCTCCCAGCATCAAAACAGTTTGTGGCGTCGTGAAGAAGCAGATTCGTCAAAATAAAATAGACCAAAAAGAGAATAGTCCCAGACAATATAATGTTCCTCGGAATAGAAATCCCTCTTCTCTTTATATCTTTAGAATGCACTTCCAGGACAGCTTTTTGCAATAGAAACAGAGATAAGCTGTTAATTTCGTGAATAACAGAGAAGAGTTATAGCTCACCCAGAAGCTCTTTAAAGCTGATTCATTTGACAAATCTCTTTTTGCTGCAACAATTTAAACCAAGTAAAAAAAAAATAATAGAAAGAAGGGTGCTTGCCTGTTACTCCGTTTTCTCTTTGAAGAAAAGATAAACGTATCGCATTAATCAGATAGAGCTTGTTCGGAAGTCCGTCCGGCATTGCTGGCTGGACCTTTTCTCATAAATTAATGAAATCCAGTCCTCCCAACAAAAACAGGCTTTTGAGGTTGATCTCTATGTTTCTCCCTGCCCGGGAGAAATTTCATCAGTCAAAAAAAAAATGTTCTGACTGATTTATACCTGAATAAGCTTCTTTTGAGGCGGGAGCCCATCTCAAAAGCAGGCACAAGCGAAGTCACCCTTCCCGGAAGTCCAGTCCATCTGATTATTATCCATCTACCCCAGTACTGTCCATGCTGATCAGCAGAAGCTCTTTAGGGTCTCAGGCCAAGAGAGGACCTTCCCATCACTTGCTATCTGATTCTTTTTAGCTGGGGAAGCCAGAGAATGAAGAGGAAGCTTTCAGGATGCACAGCAGGTGTACCACCACTGACCTACACTCCCTCCCTAAAGAGACATAGCTGGAATATTTACAGATATTCCACTTCTTGTACTTCTCCCCTTGGATCCAGAGTACGCTCTGAAAGCACAAGACGCAAGCCACCTGGCTGAAGCTAAACACATCTGGTTCTGGCACTGTCTGGATGGCAGACTGCCTGAGAACTCTGATGTATACCACCTGAGCTCTATGGAAGAAAAGTGGGATATAAATGTAATAAAATAAAACAAGCTATGTAGGGTTACAAAGAACAACTGGAATCAGTGTGTCTCTGTAACTGGACATGAGATCAAATGATAGTTCAGCCACACACTCACTGGACAGCCTGGGATAAGTCAGCCTTTCAGCCTCAGGTTTTTTTAAAACAGTGCTGGTGACTATGGTTGGAATCCAAAGAGCGCTACTTAGGTTTGCCCAAAAGAGCCTGAGGGTTTCTGGTGGCGTTATAAACCACTTTGAATACCCACTTTCTAAAGCAGCTTACCAACCAACCAGGAGCGCTGCTCACTGTGTTCATTTAGAACATTTACATCTCATCTTCCTGTTTCACAGTGGCTTACAACAAGCATATCAAAATACTCATAAAACTAAAATGCTAAGTATAATATCCAAACTTAACAACAGCGAAGAGAACAGCCATTTTAGCTTCCTTTTAAAAAAGGCAATGAAGTTGGTGTCCAGCAAATGTTTGTTGTTGTTGTTATGTGCCTCCAAGTCGACTACGACTTATGGTGACCCTATGAATCAGCGACCTCCAATAGCATCTGTTATAAACTACCCTGTTCAGATCTTGTAAATTCAGTCTGTGGCTTCCTTTATGGAATCAATCCATCTCTTGTTTGGCCTTCCTCTTTTTCTAATGCCTTCTGTTTTTCCCAGCATTATTGTCTTTCTAGTGAATAATGTCTTCTCATTATGTGTCCAAAGTATGATAACCTCAGTTTCATCATTTTAGCTTCTAGTGATAGTTCTCATTTAACTTGTTCTGATACCCAATTATTTGTGTTTTTGGTATCCGCAAAGCTCTTCTCCAACACCACATTTCAAATGAGTTGATTTTTCTCTTATCCGCTTTTTTCACTATCCAACTTCCACATCCATACATAGAGATTGGAAATACCATGGTCTGAATGATCCTGACTTTAGTGTTCAGTGATACATCTTTACATTTGAGGACCTTTTCTAGTTCTCCCACAGCTGCCCTCCCCAGTCCTAGCCTTCTTCTGATTTCTTGACTATTGTCTCCATTTTGGTTAATGACTGTGCCAATTCTTGACAAGTTCAAGGTCCTCATTGTCAACTGTAAAGCTGCATAAATCTTGTTGTCATTACTTTAGTCTTTTTGACGTTCAGCTGTAGTCCTGCTTTTGTGCTTTCCTCTTTAACTTTCATCAGCATTCGTTTCAAATAATTACTGGTTTCTGCTAGTAGTATGGTATCGTCTGCATATCTTAAATTATTGATATTTCTCCCTCCAATTTTCATGCCTTCATCTTGGTCCAATCCTGCTTTCCGTATGATATGTTCTGCGTATAGATTAAATAAATAGCAAATATTTATGGGAAGGGAATTCTATCACTTTGAGGCTAGGGGGGGCTCTTTCCAGCTGCCACAGCCCAACTTTTGGAAGAGAAGACACCCAGAGAACAGCCTCAGAGAATGATCTTATGGAATGAGAAACTTATACAGACACAGACAGTCCACTCGATGCCTAATTCCAAACACAAGTCCAAATACACCTTCTTCACACAGGACTAGTTGAGCAAACATTCTGACCTCTACATTATAGGACTGTCATTAAAGCAAATGAGAGGAGATTGCTAAGCATTTTCCTTATTTCAAGGTTTAACCCAGTTTTCTTTCCCAAGTGGGTTTTTCTTACTGTGATTTTCTTCATGTCGAGCTGTCGAAGCTGCATCATATGATGGAGAACAGTGTGCTTGTACCATGTCTCTTGCGCTATTGGGTTGCCATCTAGGGTGATGTCTGAAAGGGATGCAGAATCAGCAAGGCACAGAATGTCATCGAAACTGAATGAAAAGCAAAAGGAAATAACAAACATCATTGATCAAACATACAAACATCAATTTCTACAGCTACTTAGCTTAAAATAACCATTAATAACATTATTCTACTATTAAAAATAACTGGTAATAATAATTATTCCCCATATCAGATGGATAAAGCAGCATTCTGACAATAGCTGATCAAGATTTCATCACATAGCTGGTTTTATTTTTGTTTCAAACTTAATGGGATGTTTCAGCGTTCTTCTATAATGTTTGCTGGTTACTGAGTTTCCTGCTGCAAAGGTTTGAATTAGGCTGTATCCAGATCAGGTCTTATGGCATTTCATATCACTTTTGGCTTTCATTGTCCTGGGGTTTCAACCAAATTGTTTACTGATCAATCTGCCATAATAAATATTTACAGCTAATTGACCAATATAGAGGCAGTTGGGAATGGAGTCTGCTGGGGAACGTGCTGTCTGTTACAACTGTCCTGGTTCTTTTTTAAAAAAGAAAAGAAAAAAGAAAAAAAGTGTACATGTTTTCTCTGCTTCTTCCTCCGGGACCTGCAAGCATGCTTTCCCACCCCACCCCCTTGAGAAATGTTAAATATACCCAATTACACTTCCAATATTTGTGCAGCATGGTAAAAGAGAGAGAAGCCCCTCCCCCATGAAATCGGACCCTGAAGGTAATAAAATGAGCCTAGAAAGTGACAGTAGTGAATGAGTGCAAATAAAGGCAGTGGCTTGATAATGGAAGGACGAGGCAATGGCCAAAGGGAGACTTATCTGAGACTTCTCTATCAGTGAGGATTCAACTCAGGCATGAGGAACCTTTGGTCCTTCAGTTGTTGCTGAATTACAACTCCCATCAGCCCCAGCAAGCATGGTCAATGGCCATAGGATGATTGGAGTTGTAATTCAACAATAGCTGGGGGGCCAAAGGTTTCCCATGCCTGATTTAACAGTAAACCTTCAATCAGGACCGATCTCTATGTATGGATGTGAAAGTTGGACAGTGAAAAAAGTGGACAAGAGAAAGAAAACTCATTTGAAATGTAGTGTTGGAGGAGAGCTTTGTGGATACCATGGATAGCAAAAAAGACAAATAATTAGAACAAACTAAAACAGAACTATCACTAGAAGCTAAAATGATGAAACTGAAGTTATCATACTTTGGACACATAATGAGAAGACATGATTCATTAGAAAAGATAATAATGCTGGGAAAAACAGTAGAAAAAGAGAAAGGCCAAACAAGAGATAGATTGATTCCACAAAGGAAGCCACAGACCTGAACTTACAAGATCTGAACAGGGTGGTTTATAACAAATGCTATTGGAGGTCGCTGATTCATAGGGTCGCCATAAGTCGTAATCGACTTGAAGGCACATAACACACACACTTCCGGCCTATATACTAGTCTCCTCATGTTTAGGGGAGTGCGCACACTTCAGGCTTGAAGGATTTGCATTTAAAAAAAAAAAACTGGAACCTGGAGGTCCAGCAGGCATAGCATCTCAGGGGGTGGAGCCAAATGCAAAATGTCAGCTCAGGGCTGAACTCAATTACATATTGCTCCCATGAGCCAATTACAAGTGCAAATCCTACATCCACTCCTTTTCCCAGCATGTAGGCTGCCAAGACAGAGGGCTGCAGGACTGAGTCAAACAGACTCTGGATGTGGCAAAGTCCCCCTCCCCTTGTTTCTGCCCTAACACATCCCTTTTGGGGGCCTTACACTGGCTCCACTTGCATCGGTCTTGGTTGAGCTAGCTGGGCTGCTGCAGCACCCAGGTGACAGCAGCAGGGTGACAGGCAGCAGAGTTCCCCGGCAGCACCCGGGGGGGGGGGACTTCTGGCAGTACAGCCTGGTGGTGTTGACATCCTTCCTCCTCCACTGCAGCTACACAGCATCCAACAACCCTCAGCCCAGCATAAATAGCAGCTGGATAGTACCCTTAGTTACTTATAACCAAGACCTGTACATTTACCGAATCATAGTACCAGTAGGAAAGGTCTTCAGTGATACTGATTAAAATATTCAGATATAGAAACAGCTAACTCTCAACATTTAACTCTTTAGAAGAAGACTGCAAGTCTGCATCTCTCTCCCAACTGCGTAAGATGTAAACACTTTTTGATCCTCTGTTATACTAGATTAAATTTTGCAGAGACATAAACCAGTAATCTAAAATAAACAAATACTCTTGACCTTCAAAGCTAGGGTTGAAAATATTACACATCTGCTAGATCTTCACTCGCACACACTACTTCCTGACCAGACCTTCCAACACTAGAAGCGGTTTTGAAACGAAAAACCAGCACTCCCTCCCCAGAAGAGCAAGAATCTATTGTGGTAATTTTTATTTCAAGAGGTGGAGACAGGGGCAAATCGTAGTGTGCCCCCCTCCCTGCCATCCCTCCTCCTCTTCATAGTGATGGCGGCAGCCCCTCCCCCAGCTTGCTTATTGTTGTTTTCCAGCTACTTTAGTGGTGGTGACGTCCCTCCACCCAGCTTACTTTTTTCTCTTTTGATACTGTATTAGGAGCTGCAGCATTGCAGGCCCTTCACCTACTCCCTCCCTGCCTTTCTCTAGGAAAGGAGGAGGTGGGGAGCCTCACCAGGAGGGTAGGAGGCAGCAGGGATGCTGGCCATGGTTACCAGCGCCAGGCACAGGAGCCCAGAGTAGTTGCCCACAGAGATGCATCCGGCACCTTCAATGTACAGCTCTCATTGTGTGCTGAAGACGCACCTCTTTACCCTGGTGTCTGACATTTGAGAGAGATATTTTTAGGACCCACCCTATTCTTGTGATTGTAATTTGTTTTTCTTGCTGTCTTTTAAATTGTTGTGACCTGCCCTGGGACCTTAGGGTGAGGGGTGGGTAATTAAAGTAATAAAAACATTTGCACCTCCCCTACAGAGAGCACTGTGTGAAGAAATACTGCTTCAAAGTTCTGAGCATTTCAGCTTAACTGTGTGTGTGACATGTAAAAAAAAGTGCTATCATATAGCAGTGAATAATTCCTACTGTAACAAAATTATAACACACTATTTTAAATATAAAAACAGTAGCAAAGATGGAACAGTTGTGCCATCTGAGGTGGAAGCTACACTTTTCAGGTGAACTCCTCTGGAATATCAAAAATAGGAAGAAAAATTACACATAAAATCCATCCAAAAAACAGAAAAAACCCAATGGGGAATACTGAAGGAATAGGGGTAATCACAGAAATGTTTTGTGGAAAGTTTAGTGGAGAAGAGAAGATTCCCCATTTCTATATATCATGCAATCTGATGCACACATTTACCTGGTAGTAAGCCCGCTGACCACAGTGGAACTTATTTCTGAGTAGACATATTGTGCTGTGAAGTACCTTGTGGGAAGGTTTTACCTTGCTCTGCTCACGGACCTTCATATATTTATTTTATTTAGCTATTACAGAACTTCTCTTCCACCCTTAAATATCAGCTTTCAAGGCAGTTTACCTATATATATCTATAGATATATAGATATATATAAACGTAATTGTGATTAACCAAACAGAGGTTTTTATTATATTCACAAAACGTTTCACCTTCCGCCTTCATCAGCTGCTAACATACAAATGCTGTTACCAAGGTGGCAGTTATAGAGCTTTGAGGATGGAATGCTCAGAGGGGCTTCATTTGCAGAAGCTAAGTAGTGGTGGTCCTCCAGGTTCAGGCCATGTGGTGCCAATGTGTCCAGAGAATATATCCAAAAGTTCTCCCTTTTGGTCAATGCTGCCGGATCTGCTGGCATCTCTATCGCTGTAATGGAAAAGTCCAACAGGCTGTGACCCTCGATGTTAAAATGCTTTGCAACTGGTTGCTCCACTTTTTTTGTCAAGATTGCCGACTTGTGGTTCCTGAAGCGCATGCGTAGGTCAGTTGTGGTCTTTCCTATGTATTGGATATGACATCCTGGTCTTTTGCACTCGATGATGTAAACTATATTGGAGGACCTGCAGGTGATGTTCTGTTTGATGTAATATGTCCTGCCTGTCCTAGTGCTTGTAAACGTGGCTGTCTCCCTGAGGTACACACAGGTGATACAGCGTTTGGAGTGACAAGGGTGAGACCCTGGATTGGTGATAAGTGGCTTAAGCACAGCTCTCACCAACAGTCTGCGCATATTAGGAGGTTGGCGAAATGCTATAACAGGAGGCCTGCTGATGGCTCTGATAAGATGTTCAGAGTTTGCCAGCAATGGGTAGCTTTCCTTGATTGCTCGGTGATAGTTAGGAGATGCTGGATGGAAATCTACCACAAACGGAATCCGTTGCTCTCTGCTCTTTGACACCTCAGTATGATGGAGGAGGCAGACAGTGGGAGAGAGCGCAGGTGGGGGCAGGGCGATTGAGCCAATGGAAAGGGCAGGCTGTGGGAGACAGCGGGGGTGGGAACACACACACACACACACATCACCAGAAGTAAGTTCCACTGAGTTTATTGCAGCTTATTCCTGAAGTGAAAGTGAACATAGATTTTATATATATATATATATGTTCATATATATATATATATATATATATATATTCAAAACCATCAATATACCAATACAATTGAAATATTAAAATGGCAATGTGGGGGAGGTGGGAGGTCTTTATCTGGTGTCAAGTAGATTCCAGCAAGGGTGCCTGGCGAGCCTCCCTGGGCAGCGAGTTCCAGAGACAGCACCACAACCCAAAAAATGTCTACTCTCCAACTGCCACTAGGAGGACATCAACAGACAAAAGGCACCAAATTCTAACAGGAGGGGAGGGTGATTTTTATCTTGTCTAGATCTCTAGCAGGTTCTGTGTAGGTCATCTATAGTAGCTATTCCATCAGGCTATTAGAGGATGAGAGAGATGGGACTGTAGGGCTTCTCCGTCAGCTCTGCTGACAGACCAGCAACATTTGGGGGGCCCTTTCCTTGAAATCTTTCCATTCCAACTGTGTATTACAAGAATTATGTAACTGAGAAATCATGCCTGGTTCTGGTTTTTTCCTCCTCCCTCCCAATCATTTTTCCTTGTGTGTCATGACTTTTAGATTGTAAGCCTGGAAACTGACTTATTGCTCACATGTGTAAACCTTTCCAAGAGCCTTTGTCTGGCTGAAGAGTGAGATAAAAATACTTTAAATAAAGATGCCTTGGTCTATGCATACACAGTCCCCATATATGGGACAACACAGATCTCATGATGAAATACCATGGAGATAAGAGAATTAATGCAAAAAAGGTCACAGTTGTTGATAGATCTAATTTTACCTACTGAGTTTGCTTTCTCTATCTGTTCACAGAGTCTAGTGTATGGCCAAATTGTTTAGACATTTAAGGGACAACCTCACACCTGGATATCTCCTTCCCTCATTCCTTACAGTAAAAGGACCAAACAGCTGTGGCTGCTTCTTTCAAAATTCAAATTTTGCTGATTTTTTTGCTCTCTTTATTACATCTTTATTTTAGAGTGTTGAGAATTTAAGCTCCTACTTTAAAGAAAACCTTAATATTAATGAACCATTAGATTTTATTTAATCACATGAGTGATTTAAATAAACATCATGGCTATCTCAAAAATCAGCTGGCCAAATCTTAATATATAAAGGTCCTATAACAAGGCTTCTCTTTCAGACACTGAGGGTTCCCCATCTTGAGTGCCACAAGGAAGCAATATATGCTCCAATTCAATTTGCCAGATTTACAAATGCCAGTGAGAGAAAGATCAATTTCACAAAGGTGACCCTGGCCCAATTCCAACACAGCAATAATTTCTGAAGCAAAATGTCAAGGTTGCATGGACACGAATGCATCATCGAATCAACATGTTCAGAAACAGCCCTCCTGGCACAATTTACCAAGAATCCAGCTCAAAGGATCGGGTTTTTAAACAAGCTGCATAGACATTCCATTATCACAAGGTCAGGCCACTACTGGTCTTCTGACTAGCATATAAAGGATTGATTAATTCTGACAAGCTGGATTAACCATTATTTTAAGCAAGAAACAGAATAAGAGACCTGAACAACATGGGATTGATACTAGCTCATCATCTTAAAAGTCTCATCTTCTACCCTGGGCTCCTTTTGAAATCAGCCAAGCTTTAGAATATACTGCCTTTTATGTTATCACATGGCAGGGATCACATTTAATGTTTCCAGGGAAGGGAGTTTATTTTCCAAATCATGGAAGGATCTCAGAAGTGGAAAAAAACAGGACAAGGTGGGCAGCATCTGTAGGTATCAGTATGACAGTCATATACAGGAGTGAAGAAAGAAGGTAAGTGTGTGATCCAGAGGACCATAACACATTTATTTTGGCTCAAATCTGGAGGAGGGTACTTTAGGCAGGAGTGAAAAGTTTCATGAAACCCTCTTTGCACAGCTGCCTGTTGTCCTGGCCTGGCCATAAGTCTATGGGATAAAACTGTCAACTGAGAATGGTTTAATCAGGCAGGTAGCATCAGGCTGGAGTCAGAACCTTGGATAGCTCCATGCACATGACTTGCTGCAAGGAAGCGGGGAGCTCAGAGGAGTTTTATCCTCCTTAGTTCAGACTAGCTCCTCTAGGCTCCACCTTCTTCCTGAAGAGTGGAGAACCTTAAAGGGGTATTCCTCTGGCCTAGATCCTAGCACTCCATCACCTCTCCTTTAGCTCATGCCTTGTGCATTGCCTGCACTGGGGAGTACAAGTCCCCTGGTATGAAGGGAACCAGTTCCAGCTCCGGGGTGCTGTCTCTGGGGATCCCAACTGAGTGTCAGTGCCTACATTCAGCACCTCTAGGGGTTGTGCCATTGGTGATCCTCATCCAGCTGGTTCCTTCCCCTCTGTGTCACACTTCCAGCTGCTACTCAGGGTTGGAGTCATGACATCTGTTCAGGAAATGTCAAAAAGGCACAACTATAAGAACATAAGAACATAAGAACATAAGAAGAGCCTGCTGGATCAGGCCAGTGGCCCATCTAGTCCAGCATCCTGTTCTCACAGTGGCCAACCAGGTGCCTGGGGGAAGCCCGCAAGCAGGACCCGAGTGCAAGAACACTCTCCCCTCCTGAGGCTTCCGGCAACTGGTTTTCAGAAGCATGCTGCCTCTGACTAGGGGGGCAGAGCACAGCCATCATGGCTAGTAGCCATTGATAGCCCTGTCCTCCATGAATTTGTCTAATCTTCTTTTAAAGCCGTCCAAGAGGGCAATGTTTCCCACCCTCATTCAAACTTGGCTATATTGATAGCGTCTGAAGCCAAATCACATTGGGTAGGTGGAATCATGAAGCCGAATTCAGAGCAAGGCCACAAAGCCTGGCACTCACTCTGACATTTGATAGGTACATTTTTAATAAAATGGCACCCAAAAAACAGCAGGGAATGTGATCATTAACAACAGTGTGGGGTGAACAATTCACCACTGTTTGTGATATCCTCCTCACCCCCCCACATTAAAATGGCCTCCTCCAATTTCACAGCCTGAGAACAGGTTGGTGAAATCAGAATGGGGCCACTTCAGTTCAGCCCTAGTCTAGACATTACAGTTTTCCTTAAAAAAAAAAAAAAAAAAAGCTCCCCTCTTCAAGTACACAACTACCATAGTTATCTAGCAGAACTTTTTTGGTGAGATAGTGGGAGACTGGAAGTATGATGTATGGTTACATTGAAGCAGAAAGTAATTTTCCACCGAATGCAGGTTTTACATCCTAAAGGCAGAGCAACAAACCTCTGCAGTCTTTCAACCGCTGTGCCGGTCCCAACTTTCTTTTCTTTTCTTTTTTTAAAGAAAAGTGAAATCCTGTTAAGCTTTAAGCATCATTCAAGCTAAAACAATCCAAACCATCAAAGGGCGGGGCAGATTAAGCTGGAGTGTTCTGGCTTAACATCATAGACAGCTGTGTTCATATCTAAATAATAATTCCAAATCTAAACTATGGAAGGCTACATGCTGAATGTAGGTTTTCAGCGCTGTTGCCAATACATAAGTACTGAACACACAAATGTCATATTCAGCAAGTGGCACATACCCTTCCACACTGTTTAAACTGTATCCTGCAAGCATTATTTCCTGTCACCATAGTAGGCTAACAGTCTCCTATGGATTACAATTAATTCCCTTCTCCATTCCATTGCTGCAGAATATAAGTACAATAAAACACAAGCAGCAGTAGCTCCACATGGGGAAGTTCCACTGAGAGCAATTAAGACCTCTCCCTACCCTCCTCCCAATGTGTGAGTGTTTGCTGAAAACCCAGATTGAATATCCTGCAATGAAGCATTGCTGTAACACTTAATTGCCTCTGAGCAAGGATTTCAGATGTACTCAACTGTGATCAAGGCATAAGGGAATCTGGGAAAAGTATATGCTATTTTTGAAAACAGTCTTAATTAAATGCCACAGCCAAAATTCTTATTATTATTATTACATTTGTATACTGCCCCATAGCCGAAGCTCTCAACTCTTTTTAAAAAAAAACAATTTAAAAACACATGCTAAAATATAAATACAGAATAAAAGGGGGAAAATAAGAATGAAATGTATTTCCCTTTCAAATGCAACTAGCTCTTGTACAGTAAAAGGTGAGTTACCCCAATCTCATGAACTGGTTCAAAAGAAGCACAACAAGGAACAAGCTGCATCTTAGGTATCTAAAAAGGATGTTCAAAGACCTGCACAAATGGAAGCCGGTAACTTCAGCTAAAGAGATCTCAGTTTATGTTACTGTCTGGAGCAAATATAATGGGCTGTATAATCTAAACCCCATTAGGCCATTTTAAAAAAAATAATGAGAATTATAGTGAGTCACAGACTGACTCAGATAATATTGATCCTGCAATATCAATGACAAGACCTTCCACTTAGGTACAGTAAGGACATATTTTAAAACAGGAGAGGAACAGTTCTTCTCTGTGCATTTAAAAAAAAGTAAAAGGCTTTGCAAAATTTTGGTTTTATGGCTGTTCTCCTCCATATACTTTATCATTTCTTTAGCAGGCAGACAAATGGATCCATCTGCAAAATATTTAGATTTTAAATGGATACCAGGAGAGAAACAGTAAATGAGGCAGTGAGAGTGAGCAAAGAGATCCTCTCCCCAGTTTCTGCTTACCTAGATATATTGTTAAAGCTGAGGAACAGACGTTGGAGGCAGGGCAAAGTATCCACATCTTTCTAGAATGAGAGAGAGAAAATACCAAGTTCAGCATCTGAAGAAGAGAGCATGCTCTGAACACTCCACTACTCCGGAGGACAAAACATGCCTACTGCAATTTACTGTAACCTTGCTGCAGTGCTGACTGCTGTCGAACATGCAGCTCCATCCCTATGTGCTGCACGTTAGAAGGGAGTGTTTCAGTGGAGAGATCCCCTTGGAAAATAAGCTGGACTGCTTGCAACTGCGAGAGCGAGAGAGCGAGAGCGAGAGCGAGAGAGAGAGAGAGAGAGAGGTGAAGCAGCCTCTTTGAGCAGGCTTGTCAGAAAGGAGCCAAGGTGCTACCTCAGCATTTCAGCTGCTGGGGAAAGTGTGCTGCAATCAAACGATGCGCAAAATAAAATCCGATTCTGTAGCCATGCTGTTCTCTAAAGCCTCAAAGTGCTAACTCATGCATGTAGCCATCCAACCGGCAGTAACGGTACTGCAACTGACAGACTCTTAAGAAGTGGATCTGCACTCTTCAGGCATTTCCCTGGTTCCCCAAGTAGGTTAACAATCTGGAGCCACGTTATAAAGACATCTCACAAAATTATTAAAAGTTTGCAACACCCAGTTGCTAGCTTTGATAACCTTTGGGGAACACAGGGAAGGTGGATCATTTAGCAATGCCAATGAAGTCTTTCACGACTTGAGATAGATTAATTACTTAATTTATTTTTCCATTGCCCACACACAAACTGATTAGTCAATGGGTGTGGCCACTTTCCTGCCCATGAAAGTTCTCCAGTTAGCAATTAGCGGATACAAACCTACCAAAGATGCAGAGCGTCAGGGGTCTCTCTTGGCTTTCAGGAGCTGGATGGACAAACATATAGGCCACATGTTATGGGCCAATCCATGAGGTTTCTCACCCATACCACTGTAGGCTAATCTCCACCCACTGTGAAAGGCAAGATGCGCTCTGTCGTGCAGACATTTTGACTTACTCTGGGGTTTCCTTAACTTCTGGCAAGACTTCAGAGATCCAGACCTTCCATAAACCATCTGCCCACATGACATGACAGAATCGCAATGCACTCTCAACACTACATGCGGTCTACGCTCAAGATAACAAGGATTAGTTGCTGCTTTAACAGTCATTCTATGCACACTGTCAAGGTGGCTAACGTAGCAATAGGTAGACTCTTCCTATCTTTTCAATGCAGGTCTATAGGCAAAGTGGGGATTTCAACCAAACTTCACAACTGTGGGTATGGGAGCAAGAAGGAGATGGAGATTTTTTGAATGAATTCACATGGAATAATAAAGGCTCATGTTGCACAGATACTACCCAACAGATTGGGGGGGGGAAGTTACCTGCTTTGAGAAAGAAATGGATTTCTGTCTCATCCATTTACTTTCAGAGAGATCATGTTCGTGAAGCCAGAGGCTGACCAGACTGCGGCAGTTTCTTGCCTTTGTGTAGAATAGCCTTAGCTGGTGCCCTCCAGATATTTTGGACTACACCTGGCTGGCGCTTATGGAAATTGAGGTTGATGAAGGTTGGTGTAGAAAATACTCAAAAGGTTAAAAAAGAAAAGGGGGGGGAAGTGAAAAAATGATACCATTTCATCCATTTCTCTCCCAAGCCAGCTCCAATAGCCAAAGTATTAAAATAAAGTAGCCTCATCACTCTTTTCACACAAATGCATGTGTAAATACACAGATGTACATAAATGACTTCACAACTGGGAAAAATACAGCTCTGTTAAAGCTGCACAACTGGCTACCTGGGAAAGAACCCTAACAGCCACATGTAGTCATCCACACATGGACCCACCAGGCAGTCTCTTGTCACAGATCTCTGCATGAAATTAGCATCACAAACTAAATTCTCTTAGAATCACCATATGACCTAGTCTACACATGCAGCAGAATGAGCTGGTATAGTTCTGAAGTGATTGATTTGATACCATCCATTCCGACTGGTCAGCCTCCGCTCCATCCCCCACCCCCAGCGCTCATTCCTCTGAGCCAGGCTCTTCTCCAGTCATCCTTTCTTATTTTATTTTAATTTATACCCTCACTCTTTAGCTGGAGAAACTCCCAGTGTGTCTTACAAATAATTTTTTTTTAAAAATGTCTTGCCTTCAAGCTCACAATCTAAAAAGCTAGGACATAAAAGGAAAAGAGTAAAGAGGGAAGACAAAAATAGACAAACTCAGTGTTACAAAGTTCTTATGACCAGCTTAACATACCCTTGTGTGTGGAGAAAACACACTCCCTGCAATTAGGTATCACAGGAAAGAGTGGATTGGACAAATCTTTCCCCCCCCCATATGTGCTAGTTTTCTACTTAAAAGGAGCTTTTTGCAGAGCTTTTGCATACAAAAAACCCACTCCTTACCTGCAGGCTGAAGTGGCACAGTCTAATCTACCAACCTCATTCAGTCACAAGGGCTGGTTCCCTCTTGGCAGGGTCTGCCATTTGTGCCTAGCATGGGGGCAAGTGGTGGTACAGCCTGGCTAGTATGCTCAAATACAGTCTGGCAACAGCTTCTCTCTAGCTTTTTTTATTCATTTAAAGCATTTTTAACCCACTCCTCAGAACAAAAAGGCTCCCAAAGCAGAGTTGCTTACAAATATCAGCAATAAAACAGCCCTTACCTATCTGCAATCAGCTGATTGTTGGTGCTTGCAGAGAGTGCTGTGCACTGCTTCTAAGTCCCAACCATCAGCTGATGGTTGGGGCTTCAATGTGTCGCACACCACACCGGGGGAGGGGGGATTGAGTCACACAATGTCACTGTAATGTCAAGTGAATGACAGACGGGCAGTGCCACCCTCTTGTCAAATTTGGTCTGCCAAGAGTTGAGGTGTTATAAGGTATCCAGCCCTCCAGGGGGATCCATCTCTCTAACCCTGCTGCAGACCCTTGGTGATGTGTACCTCTTCCCACTCTCTCTGACCTTTCCCTGCACCCCGACTCATTCCTCTAAGCCAGGCTCTTCTCCAGTCTTCCTTTCTTAAGACCTGTTCTTTTCCTTGCCCTGTGGACTTCTCAGACCTCTGCTTCTCCTACCCTTTTTTGCCCAGATCCTTCCTCTTCACTGTTCCCTCCCTAAAGACAAAACAGCTCAGCCAGTGACGCCAGGAACCCTTCTGCCTGCCCACCCTTCCATGACCTTTGACTCTAAGGCTTAGGGCAATTCAGCCAATTAGAGCAAGAGGTATCATCAATTCAAATATCCCTTAGGCACATCACTTTGCAGATAGGTATTTTACAAAACATATTTATAGGCTCTTGCTTAAACTGAAAATTACGCATGTCAATAATATGTTAAACAATGTGATACTACAGCAAAGCCACACAAGAAACTTAACGATTAGTTTTGAAGCTCCAGTTACAATGCAGTTCAGTCAAAGTATAGTATAGTATTTTTAGAACAAATTGATTCAGTTCAATCACTTACCATAAATCTGATTTGATTATATCGAAGATTAAGTTCTGTCAATGAATCCAGTCCACTGAGGTTTTCGATGTATGTTAAGCAATTCCGGGCAAGATTCAACACTTTGAGGTCACTTAAATGACTGAGATTTTCTATTATACCAATCTGTAAAAGAGGAAGAAGAAATATTTTACCAACTGAGGCCAAGCTCCTTCTCATGAAATATGACTGTAAAATCAGCAGCATCTCTTAAGATTGAACTGTATATCTGGATGGTATGAAGGTGAAGAAGTTAAATGCTTAAGGACAAATCCTTATGCACCTTTACCTGAGAGTTAGTCCTATTGAACAGTGTAGGATTTACTTCCAAGTAAACAAGTAGAGGATAATTGTAGAGCAGAAGTATGAGTAAAGCAGTTACCAACTGTTTAAGAAATACATAACGGAAATAAAAAGGTTGGCAAGCAAACACCTAAATACTTATTTATAGCTGGCATCATCATCATGGAGAACAACAACAGATGGCTAAGAATGAAGTCTGGAGCTCTCCAAAGATGGCTCCTCATTAGGAGTCCTAGCAGTGCCTGCTTCCTAAAGAGCACCAGCATCCATCTGAAGAAAGGAAATCTGGGATTCATGAAGAATTCATAAAGAATTCATAGAAGTTTATTTATAAACGTCCCTTTGCAGTGCTGATGGAATTGCTTCCTATGACAGTTCTCCTTTTTAAACAAACATACACACACACAATATATATACGGTTTTATTGATAAGAAATTATAGGGTTAACAAAGGTATAAACAAAACATTATATAAAACAAAACTCAAATATTGCAGTATAGTTTGAGCACACATAAGATTAGGGATGATGTTCTTTGTCAGTCTGTTCTCTTTCCCCAACAACTAGATACTCACTCTCTACACAGGAGTGCCATTTAGAAAAAAAGCTCCATGAATTTTAAGACTTTTTAAAGCTACTTAAGCGTGGCCATCAACACATTTTAAGGCAGCAAATTCCATTACTTAAGTATGTGTTGTGTGAAGAGGGACTTTCTTTCGTCTACCCTGATCCCACTACAAATAAACTTCATTTGATAAACTGTTGTATTATGACGAGAGAAAAATTCTTCCCATGTACTCTCCCCATACAGTTACAAACAAACTGATGAGCAATTATGCAAGTTTTTACCATAAGCAAGCCTTAGCATTCACTGAGACTCCTTCTGCCCTTTTGCTCTTGAAGGGCTGATACCTCAACAGCATCAGCTCCAGGTTTTGGACAGGTCTCAGGGAAGACAACCTCCATAGGGGCCCCCTCCCTCAGTGAGTTAACCTACTCATTGCAACAAGTCCAGCGGACTCTCTTCAGTAGGCTTTCAGCAGATGCCCAACCAAGCTGACCCTCGACGCCAACCCTGTACCTGAAGTGGGCTCCTTGTGGGAAGAAAAGCGGTAACTTCTAGACTGGACTACTGCAATGCGCTCTACGTTGGGCTGCCCTTGAAGACTGTTCGGAAACTACAGCTAGTCCAGAATGCAGCAGCCAGACTGCTGACGCGGACCAGAAGGTCCGCTCATATAACACCTGTTCTGGCCCGTCTGCACTGGCTTCCTATTTGTTTCCGGGCTAGATTCAAAGTGCTGGTTTTGACCTATAAAGCCCTACACGGCATGGGACCACAATACCTGGTGGAACGCCTCTCCCAATATGAACCTACCCGGACACTGCGCTCAACATCTAAGGCCCTCCTCCGAGTACCATCCCATCGAGAAGCTCGGAGGGTGATGACTAGAACCAGGGCCTTTTCCGTGGTGGCCCCCGAACTGTGGAACAGCCTCCCCGATGATGTGCGCCTGGCGCCGACGCTACTATCTTTTCGGCACCAGGTGAAAACCTTTTTATACTCCCAGGCATTTTAAAGTGTGTTTTAATAGCATTTTCATTATTATTTTGTATTTTGGATGTTGTTTGGTTTCTTTATTATTTGTTTGTTTTGTTTTTTGATTTATTGTATTTATTGTATTTATACATTGCTTGTTTTTATCTTTTTGTACACCGCCCAGAGAGCCTTCGGGCTTAGGGCGGTATATAAATTAAATTAAATTAAATAAATAAATAAATAAAATAAATAAAATTTCATCAACTGCCAGGGGCAAAGAGACTGAAATACACAAACACACACACTCTCCTAATGTATTGTGCCCTCTGTAACTTGTTTCAGTTTTAATGGCAGACGCCAACTCTGAGGTCACAGAAAATATGGCCAAGCTCCTTGCTGCAGCTATCAAAACCAGGTCATAATTATTAAAGGGAAGATTAGTTAAGAGCCAAAATTGTCTGTATTTTTAACTATTTCTGACTGTGAATTCTCTTATACTCTTATTTTAAAAGGCACAATTTGTGTGCCTACGTATGTGTGCTATAGTTGTCTTCATAACCCTATGTTGTATTTGACATTTAAAGTCTGTGACGAAACAAACTAAATTGTTAATTTTAATTGATTCCCATTATGTTAACTGATTCCCAAAGTGGCTTACAACAACCTTGGCTGAAAAATAGAGTACAAATACAATGAATCAGCATGATAACTTTTTTTTTAACATGTAGCCTACAGGAGAAAAAAATCCTTCTCCATCTACTTCATTCATGATTTCATAAACCATTTATCAGGTGTCTTTTCTCTCCCTCCCCTCCCCCTAGCCCTGGATGTCTTTTTTCTAAATACAAACACCCAAAACGTATTAGCTTTGCAATACGGTGAAGGGACAAGTGAAACTGAGGTCATCTAGTCATCTTAGAGCTCCAACGAAACAGATGCTACCCTCACTCTAGAAGCCACTGGCAAATTTAGCTTGATGTAAGCTTCTGAAAAAAATTGCAGACTAAAGTTTATTTATTTATTATTTGATTTATATCCCGCCCTTCTTCCCAGCAGGAGCCCAGGGCAGCAAACAGAAACGCTAAAAACACTTTAAAACATCATAAAAACAGACCTTAAAATACATTAAAACAAAACAATGTTAAAAACATTTTTTTTAAAGCTTTAAAAACATCTTTTAAAAGGGGTTAAAAACATATTATTAAAAGAAACATATATTAAAAGCAATTCTGACACAGATGCAGACTGGGATAGGTCTCAACCTAAAAGGCTTGTTTGAAGAGGAAAGTCTTCAAAAGGCGCCGAAAAGATAGCAGAGATGGCATCTGCCTAATATTCAAGGGGAGGTGCCGCCACATGAAAGGTCTGTTTCCTATATTGTGCAGAATGAACTTCCTGATAAGATGGTATCTGCAGGAGGCCCTCACGTGCAGAGCACAGTGATTGACTGGGTATATAAGGGGTAACACGGTCTTTCAAGTATCCTGGTCCCAAGCAGTATAGGGCTTTGTACATTAAAACTAGTATCTTGAACTTGGCCCAGTAGCAAATGGGCAGCCAGTGCAATTCTTTCAGTAGCGGGGTGACTTGTTGGCAATACCCTGCCCCAGTGAGCAGTCTCGCCACCACATTTTGCACCAGCTGCAGCTTCCAGACCAACCTCAAGGGCAGCCCCACATAGAGCGCATTACAGTAATCCAGCCTGGAGGTTACCAGTGCGTGGACAACAGTGGTCAGGCTATCCCGATCCAGATATGGCCGCAGCTGTCTTACCAGCCAAAGCTGGAAAAAGGCACTCCTTGCCACGGAGGTCACCTGGGCCTCTAGTGATGAACATGGATCCAGGAGCACCCCCAGACTACATACTTGCTCTTCCAGAGGGAGTATGACCCCATCCAAAGCAGGCAACTGACCAATTATCCGAACTTGGGAACCACCAACCCACAGTGCCTCTGTCTTGCTAGGATTCAGGCTCAGTTTATTGGCCCTCATCCAGCCCACCACCGAGTCCAGGCACCGCCAGGGCTTTCACGGCCTCTCCTGATTCAGATGTTACGGAGAAATAGAGCTGGGTATCATCAGCATACTGCTGACACCTCGCCCCAAAGCTCCTGATGACTGCTCCCAAGGGCTTCATATAGATGTTAAACAGCATGGGGACAAGATGGTACCCTGCAGCACCCCACAGCACAACTGCCAGGGGGCTGAAAGACAGTCACCCAATGCTGTTCTCTGAGAGCGACCTTGGAGATAGGACTGGAACCACTGTAAAACAGTTCCTCCAATACCCATCTCATCAAGTCGGCCCAGAAGGATACCATGGTCAATGGTATCAAAAGCCGCTGAGAGATCAAGTAAGAATAACAGGGTTGCACTCCTGCCAGGGGTCTGAAAGACAGTCACAGAATGCTATTCTCTGAGAGTGACCCTGGAGATAGGCTAGGAACCACTGTAAAACAGTGCCTCCAATACCCATCTCACCATACCATGGTCAATGGTATTAAAAACTGCTGAGAGATCAAGTAAGAATAACAGGGCCGCATTCCTCCTGTCCTTCTCCCGATAAAGGTCATCCATCAGGGTGACCAAAGCCGATTCAGTCCCATAACCAGGCCTGAACCCAGACTGGATGGGTCAAGATAATCTGTTTTATCCAAGAATACTTGCAATTGCTGCACCACAACTCTCTCAATCGACTTCCCTAAAAAGGGAATATTTGCAACCGGTTGGTAGTTGTCACAAACTAATGGGTCCAGGGTGGGCTTTTTCAGGAGTGGTCGGATCACCGCCTCTTTCAAGGCGCCTGTAACTGCTCCCTCCCGCAATGATACGTTGACCACACCCTGGATCCACTCAATCAGACCCTCTGGCAAGCTTTAATAAGCCAAGAAGGGCAAAGGTCGACAGGACATGTGGCTGGCTGCATCATCACAAGCACCTTGCCTACATCATCAGGCCGCATCAACTGAAACCGTTCCCAAGAAGTTGCAGCAGATGTTGCACTGGACACCTCATTGGGGACTACAGTAGATGTGGATGAGGCATCAAGACTGCTACGGAAGCGAGCAACTTTACCCTCAAAGTGGGCCTCCGAAGGGTCTAAAACTCCATTTCCTGGAGTTGAAGTCAACAGACCCCTGACATTACGGAAAAGCTCCACTGGATGGCTACTTGAGGATGTGACGGAGGCAGAGAAGTTGGCCTTCTTCACCACCCTCACCACCACACAGTAGGCACGGTTATGATGTTTTACTCGTGCCCAGTCAGCCTCATAGCACATCTTTCGCCACTTGCACTCTAGCCATCGTCCAGCCTGTTTCATTGCCCTTAGCTCACTGGTGTACCAAGGTGCAAGCTGGGCTCCACAATGCCAGAGTGGGCGCTCGGGGGCAACCGTGTCAAGATCCCAACGCACCTCGCTGTTCCACAGCGTGACAAGGGCTTCAACAGGGTCACCCACTCTATCTACTAGGAACTCCCCCAGGGCATTCAGGAATCCAGTGGATTCCATTAGGCTCTGGGGGCAAACCATCTTAATCTGTCCACCACCCCTGCAGGGAAGGATCGGAGCCAGAGGTCTAAACTTCACCAGGAAGTGATCTGACCATGATAATGGGGTGACATCCACCCCCCATCTCCACCCCTTCTTCCATCTGGAGCAAAAACCAAGTCGAGGGTGTGCCCTGCCCATGTGTTGGGCTAGTAAGAACTTGAGACAGCCCCATGGTCGTCATGGAGGCCATGAAGTCCTGAGCCAGAATACTAGAGGCAGCCTCAGCATGGACATTGAAATAACCCAGCACTATCGTTCTGGGCTCCTCCAACACCACAAGTTCCTTCAATTCAGCATGTCTCATAAAAAGAAGGAGAGGATATGAAGTAGTATTACATGATGGGTAGCTCCTGAAAAGCCAACAACAGGGATCCCATGGTACAACTACAACAAGCATTTTTTAAAAATTTACATCCCACCCTTCCTCCCAGCAGGAGCCCAGGGAGGCAAATTATACCTGATTTCCATGAAGATCCAAGACATCAAGGCTTACAAGGTTATCCAGGTTTGATATTCTCCTTATTCTGAAACATTCAAGCATTGAAGAAGTATTTTTATTTAAAGAAAGGGATTCTCCCATTTAACCCCCACCAGGCTTTAGTCTGTTTTCAGCTTCTATCCAGCATAACCAACCATCAGAGGATCTGACCTAAAACAATGAGAGCGCCAGTGCACCAAAAAACCTCCAGCATGCACAACTTTCCAAACTGAAGGCAAGGGAAGTTCCACAAGGACAGTGGGATTCAAGCACTGATCAATCCCTGCTACTGATGTAAATGGGAAAGTCAACATGCTGAAAAGAGTCAGAAAAATATGGAAAGCCCCCATTCATTAGCCTGGAAGTAGAGTGCTCGGCTCCTGGGCAAAGCAGGAAGCTGGATACAAGACAAGATGCAACAGCTTGGGAAAACTGAAGTTTCTGAGTCCTCTTATTAGAGTGAGCATATAAGTCCACAAACAATCTGTTCCTGGCTGCCACTGAAAACTCCCCTTCCTCCAATCTAAGGATGGTTAAAAGGATATGGAGGACGAACACCCACTTCATTTATTTTGTTATTGGTGGCTTCTCCCCTTTTCAAATTTGCATTTCTAGCCACCAATAAACACCCTCCTCCCCTCCTAATTTGAGGCATTCAAGTATGTGGAAGGGGAGCATGCATTTCTGCCCCCTCCCCACCTTTTCTAGGCTGACCCACAAGAGTGGCCAATGAAGCTTGGCAGGAGCCCAGGCAGAGGGATCATGACCATGGACAACATACTGTAGAGCCAGGTAGATTCAGGCCAGACCCAGGACACCCAAGCACTGCAAGATATGAGCTGGAGCTTACTGAGGGCACAGGTCGTCCTGCCCGCAGATTCTGTGTTACCAGCTACTTCTTCTCTGAAGAAAATGTTGGGCTTACAAGGGTGTTCACTCATCCTCTGGCTCCTGTAGAGCTGGGGAGCCTCCAGCTGCACCCTGAAAGTAGTGCAGAAGCCAAGAGGTGCCCTTCTGCACTGCTAAAGGCTCTGAGATGGAGTCCCCACAGCAAAAGGGCAGGGCTACCTCCTTAGGCTACAAGGGAAAGAAGGAATCAGAGCCTGCAGAGGCTTCCCTCCCACAGGATTCGCTGGTGGGGCAAAGCTGGGTCTCTTTCTGGGAATGGTTCCTGCACCCACTTGATCCCAGTCCCAATATCCTCAGATAATCCAAGTCCTGGGCCATGACACGTACATCCCTCATTCCATCTCATGTTCAGTTTTGGCTTGCTCTCTATTGAAGTGCAGGCTGATATCATTCAAAGCCAGTATGTACCATCTTTCACACATTAAATAGAAAAGGTTCACAGCTCATTAGTAATTGGGTCTTCAAATACCTGTGCTGCCAGATTTACATTTCTATGCACTGTGGATGGACCTAACAGTTGTGATGCCACAGAGAGTCATTACTGAATGAGGCCTAAGCAGACATACATATATAAAATTTGGCCCAACATTAACAGACTTCGCATAACAGTTGACCAACACTGCCTACTCCCTTCTCTTCTATACTCCTTGCCACTGACAGCCCACATCCCCACCTGCACTGAGCTCTGTATGCTACTGAACAGCTAGAATGTTACTAAATATTCCGTAACATTTCAGCAGTTGAGCAATTACTTGCAAAGGCTCACTTCAAGATACTTAAGAATAACTATGCAGGTTTCAAACTCTGTGACCTGCGACCACCTCAGTTTCGTCATTTGCTGAGGTGTGTCCTAGTTTGAGGAGCAAACTGGCAAAACCACTATGTTATCTGAACATCCACAAATACTCTGCCTTACTCTGACACCTCAGTCATCTTCATATTTGTCACAGTTAAATGCCCCAACTGATTGATATTCAGAGTTGGCTTTGACTTTGCAAACAGATAGCTAGACAAGTCATGATTTCAGATATTATGATTCCCAAGCAACTTTCCTACATGAGAAGTCAATTATGTAGCATTCTGTCTCTGACAACTATAGGGTGACTTATTTGGCTACACACCTCATGCAAGCTTCACAGGGAACACTTGGGGAAAAAAAATTCTAAAAGCATGTCACACACACCCACACACACATACACTTTTACCTGTTATTTCCTAACAAAAGGACACGGAGGGACCTTAGTGTAGAAAGGCCACTAATTTCCTCTATCTGATTATCATACAAATCTAAGAAAATAAGATGCTGCAAATTAGAAATATTCTGGATCCGAGTTATGCAGTTATGCTGGAAGCTCAGCAGACGAAGGTGCTCTTCTCCATCAATAATTGGGCAAACAGTCAGCTTTTGCCTGGAAAAAAAATTAAGAAATTTTTAAGTAGTACAGGTGACAATACACATAGGGGATCACTCCTTCTAATAACAAACTCAAGCAATGAGTGCTGACAGGATTGAACTCATGAGAAACAAGACTGAGGCATCGGCACACTCAGAAGAAGCCTGAGTTTTCAGAAATATAAAAAACTTTAAGCAAAAAAAAGTGCAATGATGATTGAGCATGCTCAGAAGCCAGGGAATAATGAGCGGCAGTTGAAAAAGAAAACCAGGGGGAGGTGAGGATATGAACACCCTGACTGCCTAAATAGGTAAGCTCCTATTAGAAAGGAGCATTTTGCAGCACTTTGTTGCAGGTCCCTCTTCTTATTTCTAAATGGGAAAACAGACATTGCACTGCTTCCATGCAAGTAAGCTATTTTTGCCACTTGCCACACAAATATGAACGAAACTGCATGCTGCCACATCCCCCCATGTAAACATCTGTAGTGAGAAAAAGGTTCAATGGTAGAACACATGTGTCACTCCCCAGCATCTACAGTCTGGTAGCAAGCCTGGTTAAAAAAAACCCTCTGCCTGTGGCCCTGGAGAGCTGTTGCCTGTCAGAGTAAATAATACTGGTATGACTTGGCATTAGGCAGTGTTGTATGTTCTTCTGACTTCATCAGATGCTATTTTGGGGTTTGCCCCCTCAGTTCCATTTGCAGTCATCTGAAGTATTGTTTAATAATAATAATAATAATAAAAAAATATTTGTTAGTCGCCTATCTGTCCGAGTGAACGGACACTCTAGGCGACTTACAGCAATGCAAAATACAATATATAAATCAATATACAATCAACAAACCATAACATCAATTCATCTAAAACCATCCTTCAATTAATACCCATAAAAACTAGTCCACCCCAGAAATCCCATAGGCCTGCCTGAATAGCCAGGTCCTTAAGGCTCGGCAGAAACCCATCAGGGAGGAGGCATGTCGAAGGTCCAATGGAAGCGAGTTCCAGAGGGTGGGGGCCACGATCGAAAATGCCCTCTCTCTGGTCCGCACCAGCCGAGCTGTTTTGACCGGTGGGACCGAGAGGAGGTCTTGTGAGGCTGATCTTGTTTGGCAGCATAATTGGTGATACTGGAGGCATTCCTTCAGATAAACTGGGCCGAAACCGTATAGGGTTTTAAAGGTCAATACCAACACCTTGAATTGGGCACGGTAAACAACTGGTAACCAGTGTAGGTCTACCAACACTGGGGTGATATGATCCCGGCAACGGCTCTGCTTTATCAAGTGTGCCGCCGCATTCTGTACCAGCTGCAGTTTCCGGACCGTTTTCAAGGATAACCCCACGTAGAGCGCATTACAGTAGTCTAAGCGAGAGGAGACCAGGGCATGTATCACTCGTGGGAGCAGATGTACAGGAAGGTAGGGTCGCAGCCTCTGTATCAGATGTAATTGGTACCAAGCTGCCCGGCTCACTGCCGAAACCTGAGCCTCCATGGACAGCTGGGAGTCAAGAATGACCCCTAGGCTGCGGACCTGGTCCTTCAGGGGTAATCTCACCCCATTAAGCACCAAGTCTAAATCTCCCAACCTTCTCTTATCACCCACAAGCAACACCTCGGTCTTGTCGGGATTTAGCTTCAGCCTGTTCTCTCCCATCCATCCACTTACGGACTCCAGGCATTTGGACAAGGTATTCACAGCCAACTCTGGTGAGGCCTTAAATGAGAGACAAAGCTGAGTGTCATCCGCATATTGGTGACACTGCAGCCCAAAACTCCTGATAATGGCTCCCAGCGGTTTCACATAGATGTTGAATAGCATGGGGGAGAGGATAGAACCCTGTGGCACTCCACAACTGAGAGGCCAAGGGTCTGAAACCTCATCCCCCAATGCTACCCGTTGATGCCTACCGGAGAGATAGGAACGGAACCACCGTAAAACAGTGCCCCCTATTCCCAATCGGTTATAAATCCAGGCGGTTTAAAAGGATACCATGGTCAACGGTATCAAAAGCCGCTGAGAGATCCAGGAGGGCGAGGAATGTGTATTCTCCCCTATCCAACGCCCTCCTCATATCATCCAACAGAGCGACCAAGGCTGTTTCAGTCCGTGTCCAGTCCTGAAGCCCGATTGGAAAGGATCTAAGTAATCTGCTTCATCCAAGTGTGTCTGTAACTGTTTAGCCACCACTCGCTCAATCACCTTGCCCAAGAATGGTAAATTAGAGACTGGGCGGAAGTTGTTCAACTCTTGGGGATCCAAGGAGGACTTTTTCAAGATGGGCTTTATCACTGCCTCCTTGAGGGCTGATGGCATTGCACCCTCTTCCAAGGTCGCATTTACCACTGCCTTGATCCCTTCGCCCAGTCTCTCTGTGCAGCTCATAATGAGCCATGAAGGGCAAGGATCAAGCAAACAAGTGATTGGCTTAACAGTAGAGAGCACCTTGTCCACTTCCTCAGAGAGAAGAGGCTGAAACCGATCCCAACAGACCGGAATGCAACTGGCCGACTCTGGCCTACTGCCTGTAACCATGGCGTACGGAATCATGCTCTTCAGGCACTCGATTTTATCGGCAAAGTGTTTCGCAAATGTGTCACAGGAGGCTTTGGAGTGCTCCATGGGTTCCTGAGCAGCTGGACCGACCAGGCTTCGGACCACTTGGAACAACCTCCTGGGACAACACTCTGCCGACGCAATAGAGGCAGCAAAGAATTGCCTCTTTGCTGCCTTTGTTGCCAACTGGTAGGCCGCTATTGCCGCTCTAACCAGTATCCGATCGTCTTCAGTGCGAGATTTCCGCCACCTGCGTTCTAGTCGTCTCACCTCCTGTCTCAGACCCCGCAACCGTGGTGTATACCAGGGTGCAGTCTGAGTTCTATTCAGGGGGAGAGGACGTTTCGGAGCCACCCGGTCTATTGCCCTAGTGATCTCCCTATTCCATTCCACCACCAGGGTCTCGACCGGGCGTCCTTCAGTGAGCTCCAAATCACCCAGCGCCTTCAGGAATCCCTTAGGCTCCATCAGACGTCTGGGGCGGACCATCCTAATCGGTCCTTGTCCCCTGCGGACGGTATGTGGCATTGAGAGATCCATATTCACCAGATAGTGATCTGACCATGACACCGGGTTAGAAGAAACAGCCCCCATTTTCAGAACACTTCCCTCCTCTCCCGAGACAAACACAAGGTCAATAGTATGACCGGCTACATGGGTGGGGCCTGTATTACTTAGGTGCAGTTCCCAAGAAGTCATGGTTTCAATGAAATCCCGAGGGGCTCCCGTAAGAGTGGTCTCAGCGTGTACGTTGAAGTCCCCCAAAACCAATAGGTTGGGGGAGAGCAGCCGCGCACCCGAGACCACCTCGAGCACCTCGGTCAGGGAGTCTGCCGTGCAGCGGGGTGGGCGGTACACAAGCAGAATCCCTAAACTGCCCTTTGGTCCCAACCTCCAGTACATACAATCAACAAACTTGGTCTCATGGAGAGGGGGTCTGGTGAAAACCAAGGACTCCCGATAGATAACTGCCACTCCCCCTCCCCGCCTACCAATCCTCGGCTGCTGTGTGTATTGGAAATCGGCTGGGCACATGGCCTCAAGTATGGGAGCTGAGGCCTCATCCAGCCAGGTCTCCGTAATACACACCAGGTCTGCGTTCTCATGCAGGATAAGATCGTGGATGAGCGATGTTTTCTGAACTACCGACCTGGCGTTGCACAACAGCAGTCGAAGGTTGGATGGAGTCTTACATTCCCCAGTTATCTTCTGGTTGTGGACAGGCCCGGAACAGGGGATGGGTATAATGCATCTATCCCTTGTTCCCCTAAACTGGCGTGGCCTGCCACCCACACCTCTCCAGGATCTACCGCCTAGCCTTATAATGTCATGGCTCCCCACCCCTCCCACAGCAATCCCCTCTGGTCTACACATGTCCCCCTCCCTGTCTGCCGATCAGGCAGGCCCCCACCCCAATAAAATATAAAAAGCGCCCGTGTTCTCTTGGTCCGAAGTGGAGTTAGGTTGGTTCACCTGCAGTCGATGGACCTCTCCTTCTTGCTTCCTGTCGTGGTCAGAGCAGCCAAAATGTCGTGATCTCGTCCCCCTAATAAGAACCTAACAGCACCATTGCACGTGCAGGAAGGCTGTCTGGACTGCTTTGACTACAATCATATTTCCCAAAAACAACTGCTATAGTAACCTGCTATTTTATTTATTTATTTGTTTGTTATCTGTATCCCATCCTCCCATTTTTCCCCCAAGTGTGGCTCACAAAGTAAAAAAAAAGCAGGAACAATAACATAAATATAAATCTGCCATCTGACTCCTTGCCCAGCTTAACAAGACAAAAAGATACTGCCACCATCCTCTCCTTCTCAATCCTCATTTCCCTTTCATCTAATTCTGTTTTCCTACTACTAAACTGACTGAAAACAGTACCAGATATTTACTAATTCCAGAGGGCCAAGACAGAACTTCTTTTCTTCCTAATAATTATGTCATTACCCTCCCCTCAAATGGATTGTACTTCTGTTTTTCAAAACTTGTAAAGCTTTTGTTCTACTTTTAGTTAAAATTCTTCTCCTTCCAATTATTATTGTTATCAACTAGTGATTGAACAAATCTATTAAATAATTTTTTACAGATTAACCACTATGATTTATAAAAATTAGGCTCCTCTATTGACCTCATTCAACTGTTAATACTAGAGTGGCTCCATAATGTGATTTTAAAAACAAATACTCTTTGATGTATATCCCCTAATTGTTTTTAATGTTCTTTATTATTCAATAAAATCTTTTTCTTAAAAAACCCAAAAATTAACCACTTCTCAAGGCCTCCTCAGACAGACTAACAGCACAATCCTAACCATGTCTACTCAGAAGTTAGTCCTACTGATTTCAGTGGGGCTTACTCCCAGGTTAAGTGGTGTTATGACTGCAGCCTATGAGCATGTGCCACACAATCTCATAAAATCTCCTTCCAAGTAAACACACACAATACTGCAAAAAGCATCATGCACCAGTTCTATCCTTACCTTTCAAGGGTCAGCCTGTCAGAGTGCTGCATTTTCTCTTCTGTACTACGGTGCACTAGAGGAAAAGCAGTGTTCCCATAAGTGATATTATCTAATAGAAAAATAAAACATTTTAAAAGATTTAACTGTGGGAAAAAATCCCCTGAACACTTCAGGTATTATAACTATTTTACTGTAAGTCAATACACACACCTAACTGACTCTACCACTGAACATGAGTGACTTGATGCTACGTTAAGGAAGGGGAGTCCTCCTCATACCCCAGTCCTAAGCAGGTTTGGTGGGATGGGCCTGCAAGTGACATGCAAGGTAAGACAAGAGGGTAATATATATCCTAACTTTACATGTATGCTGAATTAGCCATGATTATTCAGGAAAGAGGACTCAGGGTTACGGCGGAAAGATCACTCCCCTTGTTGGGGGAACAGAGGGGTAGCTTCTGCCTCAAGACTTTGGGTGGGGCAAACTGTACATCTAAATACCATATACTTGTTCGCCAGAGTGCAGCTGCACAGCTACCAGGACAGTAAGAAGGTGGGGAGAATACTAGGAACCAGCATGGTAACAAATTCCGCAGCCCTCCCCAGCCGCAAGATATTTTGGACTATAGCTCCCATCATCCCTGAGCATTGGCCAAGCTGCCTGGGGCTGCTGGGAGTTGCTGTTGTTATGTGCCTTCAAGTTGATTACGGCTTATGGCAACCCCATGAATCAGTGACCTCTAAGAGCATCTGTCATGAACCACCCTGTTCAGATCTTGTAAGCTCAGGACTGTGGCTTCCTTTATGGAATCAATAAATCTCTTGTTTGGCCTTCCTCTTTTTCTACTCTCTTCTGTTATTCCCAACATTATTGTCTTTTCTAGTGAATCATGTCTTCTCATGAAGTGTCCAAAATATAATAACCTCAGTTTCATCATTTTGGCTTATAGTGACAGTTCTGGTTTAATTTGTTCTGGTCTCTGCACTTCAAGAAGGATGCAGACAAACTGGAAAGGTTCAGAGGAGGGCAACAAGGATGATCAGGGGACTCGAAACAAAGCCATATGAGGAGAGACTGAAAGAACTGGGCATGTTTAGCCTGAAGAAGAGAAGACTGAGGGGAGATACGATAGCACTCTTCAAGTACATGAAAGGTTGTCACATAGAGGAGGGCAGGGATCTCTTCTCGATCGTCGCAGAGTGCAGGACACAGAATAATAGGCTCATGTTGCAGGAAGCCAGATTTCGACTGGACAGCAGGAAAAACTTTAACTGTTAGAGCCATACGACAATGGAACCAATTACCTAGATAGGTAGTGGGCTCTCCGACACTGGAGGCATTCAAGAGGCAGCTGGACACCCATCTGTCAAGAATGCTTTGATATGGATTCCTGCATTGAGCAGGGGGTTGGACTTGATGGACTTATAGGCCCCTTCCAACTCTACTATTATATGATTCTATGTTCTAACACCCAATTATTTGTCTTTTCTGCAGTCCATGGTATGCACAAAGCTCTTCTCCAACACTAGATTTCAAATGAGTTGATTTTTCTCTTATCCGCTTTTTTCACTGTCCAACTTTCACATCCATACATAGAGATCGGGAATACCATGGTCTGAATGATCCTGACTTTAGTGTTCAGTGAGGACCTTTTCTAGTTCTCTCAAAGCTGCCCTCCCTAGTCCCAGCCTACTTCTGATTTCTTGACTATTGTCTCCATTTTGGTTAATGACTGTGCCGAGGTATTGATAATCCTTGACAAATTCAATGTCCTCATTGTCAACTTTAAAGTTACATAAATCTTCTGTCCTCATTACTTTAGTCTTTTTGACATTCAGGTTCAGTCCTGCTTTTGCGCTTTCCTCTTTAACTTTCATCAGCATTCGTTTCAAATCGAATCCAACTAAAGTTTCTATTGTAAATCAAATTAAAATGTTACAGAATCAAGTATCAATGCTGACAGTTAGAGAAATTGAAAGGAAACTAAATTTTGCTAAACAAAGGACTTTTGAATTTGCAAATAAACCGGGGAAATGGTTAGCATATAAATTAAGAAAAGAACGTCAAAAAAATATTATTTTAAAGATACAAGAAGGAGATGAGATGCTGACAGATAATGTAAAAATCAAAAAGATTTTTCATCAATATTATTCAACATTGTACAAGTGTCAGGAAATCCCATCTGAAAAAATAGAAGAGTATATATCTAAACAGAATTTCCCTAAAATTACAGACTTTCAGAGACAAGCTATTAATGGCCCTATCACGTCAAGAGAGATATCTGAAGCTATAAATAAAATTAAATCAGGAAAGGCGCCAGGACCAGATTGGTTATCTGCAATGTACTATAAATGTTTGGAGGAAGAACTCTTGCTACCTTTACAGTATACAATGAATTCTATTTTGCAAGAGGAAAAGATACCGGATAGTTGGAAAAATGCTAACATAACATTAATACCTAAAGAGGAGCAAGATTTAACTAAAACAAAAAATTATTGGCCGATATCTCTATTGAATAATGACTATAAAAATTTTACAATGATCTTGGCAGAAAGAATGAAAATAATATTGCAACAATTTATCCAGGAAGATCAATCGGGGTTTTTACCTAAAAGACAATTATGTGACAACGTCAGGAATGTCTTGAATGTGTTGGAATATTTAGAACAACGAAATGATAAACAAGCAGCTTTGATTTTCTTAGATGCTGAGAAAGCATTTGATAATTTGAATTGGAAATTTATGTTTCAGGTTTTGGAGCAAATGGATTTTGGAGACAATTTTATAAAATGGATTAGATCAATTTATACATCTCAGAAGGCTCAGATAATTGTTAATGGAGATTTAACGGATTCATGTGAAATACAAAAGGGTACAAGACAGGGATGTCCATTATCTCCCCTTCTATTTATTCTGGTCTTAGAAGTGCTGCTTAGAGATATAAGGCAAGATAAAAGGATTTCGGGATTAAAGATAAAAAAAGAAGAATATAAACTGAGAGCATTTGCTGATGATTTGATAATTGTATTAGAAAACCCTTTGGAAGGAATTAATATATTGATGGACAAATTAAAAGAATTTGGACCGTTAGCAGGATTTAAGATCAACAATCAAAAAACAAAGATGTTGGTGAAAATTTTAACTTTAAGGGAACAGAAAGAGTTAATGGACAAGACAGATTTTACAATAGAGAAAAAGTTGAAATATTTAGGTATCATTATGCCAAATAAAAATTCAAAGTTGTTCCATAATAATTATGAAATATTATGGACAGAGATTAAGAAAGATCTGTTAAAATGGGATAAACAACAATTGTCATTAATGGGTAGAATATCTGTGATAAAAATGAATGTATTACCGAGAATGATGTTTTTGTTTCAAACTATACCTGTAATATCCTCTGATTTACCTTTTAAACAATGGCAAAAAGATATCTCTAAATTTGTATGGCAAGGAAAAAAACCAAGAGTTAAATTTAAATTACTACAAGACGCCAAAGAAAGAGGAGGACTGGGATTACCAAATCTGAGACTTTATTTTGCTGCCTGCTGTTTAGTCTGGATAAAGGAATGGATTTTATTGAGAAATAAAAGACTATTGGATTTGGAGGGCCATAACCTGAAGTGGGGATGGCATGGATATCTATGGTATGACAAAGTAAAAGTAAATGTAGACTTTAATAATCATTTTAAAAGACGTCCTCTGTTGAAAATATGGAATAGATATAAACCAAGGTTCTATTCGAAAATACCATTATGTGTCTCAAGTCAAGAAGCGTTTTACAGAAGAGAAATGGCTGGAAAAGAGAAATGGTTAACTTATCAAGAACTATTAGAAAATGTACATGGAGAATATATAATGAAAGACAGAGAACAACTGATAAAGGAAGGATATAGTTCTCAATGGTTTGCCTATTTACAATTGTTAGAAAGATATAAAGTGGACAAGAAAATGTATGGGTTTGAAATAAGTAAATCTGATTTTGAAATAGGTTTGTGTACAAATGATGAAAATATAATTGCGAAAATGTATAAACTCTTACTGAAAATGGATATGGAAGAAGAACAAGTAAAAGAGTGTATGGTAAAGTGGGCAAAAAATTTTGGTTATAACATACAAATGGATCAATGGGAAAATATGTGGAAAAAAGGCTTGAGATTTACATTATGCTATAATCTTAAAGAAAATTTCTATAAAATGATGTACCGTTGGTACATGACTCCAGAAAAGTTGTCAAAAATGTATAGTAATGTTTCTAATGTTTGTTGGAAATGTAAACAACAAGAAGGATCATTTTATCATATGTGGTGGCTGTGTAAAAAGGCAAAATCATTTTGGGCACAGATAGGTAGGATGATGCAAAAAATTCTAAAGATAAATATTCAGTCAAAACCAGATTTTTTTTTATTGGGTTTTATGGATAAACAAATAGAAAAGAAATATGGAAGAATAATATTATATATGATTACGGCAGCAAGATTATTATATGCACAAAAGTGGAAAATGGAATCAACACCGACAACGGAAGAATGGCTATTGAAATTAATGGACTTAGTAGAGATGGATAAATTGACATGTCTACTTAGAGAAAAATCGACAGACACATTTCTTAAGGAATGGAAGCCTGTCTTAGACTTTTTGTTGAAAGATCAAAATAAAATGATGTTATTGGGATTTGACGATTAACTAAGATAGCCTATGGAGAAAAGTGATCATGTATGTATATATTAAGGGAGGTTTGATGTATATTATATACTTATAGCTGATCTGCGACAAATCGGAAGTCAATTATTTTTTTTATTTTTTTTGTTGTATTGTTATGTTTTTTGACTTTGTTTTGTTTGTCTTTTGAAAAATTTGAATAAAAATTATTTTTAAAAAAAAGCATTCGTTTCAAATCATTATTGGTTTCTGCTAGTAGTATGGTATCATCTGCATATTTTAAATTACTGATATTTCTCCCTCCAATTTTCATACCTCCTGCATTTTGGTCTACTCCTGCTTTCTGTATGATGTGCATATAAATTAAACAAATAGGGTGATAAAATGCATCCCTGTCTCACACCCTTTCCGATTGGGAACCAATCAGCTTCTCCATATTCTGTCCTTACAGTAGTCTCTTGTCCACAGTATAGGCTGCGCATCAGGACAATCAGATGTTGTGGCACCCCCATTTCTTTTAAACCATTCCATAGTTTTTCATGATCTCAAAAGCTTTGCTGTAATGTAAAGCAAAGGGTGATTTTCTTCTGAAATTCCTTGGTCCGTTCCATTATCCAACGTATGCTTGCGATATGATCTCTGGTGTCTCAGTAGCTTGTAGCACCTCTATTGGTATGCCATCTATTCCTGGTGATTTGTTTCTTCCAAGTATTGTAAGAGAAGCTTTCACCTGGCATTCTAAAATGTCTGGTTCTTCATCATACGGTTCCTCCATGAATGAATCTGTCATCCTGGCATCTCTTTTATAGAGTTCTTCAGTGTATTGCTTCCATCTTTCTTTTATTTCTGTCAGAACGCCTCTCCCGCTATGAACCGGCTCGTACACTACGGTCTGCTACGAAGGCCCTCCTCCGGGTCCCGACTCATAGGGAGGCCCAGAGGGCAGTGACAAGATCAAGGGCCTTCTCAGTGGTGGCCCCCGTACTATGGAATAGTCTCCCCGAGGAGGTTCGCCTGGCGCCGACACTATCATCCTTTCGGAGCCAGGTTAAAACCTTTCTCTACTCCGAGGCATTTTAATTTTTTGTTAATGATTGTAATGTTTGTAATTTGATTTTAGCCTTTGCTGTTTTTAGATTGTGAAATTTGATTTTAGACTGATGTTTTGTATTATATTGTATTTTATTGTATCTATGTTCACCACCCAGAGAGCTATTGCTAGTCGGGCGGTATATAAGTTTTAAAAATAAATAAATAAATAAATAAATTTCATCTTGGTCAGTCAGTGTGTTCCCTTGTTGATTCAACATCCCTACTCTTGGTTTAAATTTCCCTTTCATTTCTCTAATCTTTTGGAATAAGGTTCTTGTTCTTTCCTTTTTGTTGTCATCTTCTATTTCTATACAATAACTATTATAATAGTTCTCTTTGTCCCTACATACTAGAACCATTCCGCCCTGAGTGGCACTGCTAGGAGTCTAGCCTCTTGGTCTAGACTCCTGACAGCATTGCTCTCAGCTTCTTCAACACTCTCAAACCACCCTCCCCACGTAAAGGTGTGCATCCTAAAGGGGGGCTGGGAGTTGTAGTCCAAAACATTTGGAGGGTGCCATGTTAGGGAAGGCTGGGTTAAGAGTGTCAGACAAGGACTGGGGAGATCCAGGTACAAATCTCTGCTCAGCCATGAATCTCACTGACCTTAGGCCAGTCACCATCTCTCAGCCTAATCTGCATCACAGGATTGTTCTAAGGATAAGATACAATGCAGGGGATGGAGGGAGATCCCTGGAGGACTGGCAAAATACAAATATTGTAAGAACTAGACCAGCGGTTCCTAAACTGTGGTCCACAAGCTTCACTCAAGTGGTCTGGTGGCATATGTCCACAGTAAATATTCATATTTATTTTATTTGCATTTTAATTGCTTCTTTTACTTCTTATATCAGATTTTGCTGTATTACAATCTGCATTCCAAAGAATTCAAACTGTAATACTGTAAAATGTAAGAAACAAAAGAAGCATAAAATCCAATTTTAAAAAGTCATACAGCATCTAGCACAGTGCATTACAATTGCTACAACAGGCATAAAAAGCTAAGTGATTTTTAATCAAGACCGTCAGCAATTTTCAAGTGGTCTGCGGGGAAAAATGTTTGGGAACCACTGAACTGGGATAAAGAGGCATGAGATAAGAGGGAAAGGAGGATGCAATGCCCATTATGACAGGAGAGGCAGAGGCACACAGCAGACCTGAGATCTCATCGGACAACACAGCTTCAGGGGTTTTTTTAAAGACTGCTTGAAATCTGTCAAACAATTAAATAAATCATTGTATGTATTAGTTACAATGAAGATGGGAACCAGTGGCTTTTCAAGTCTTGTTAGACTTCAACTCCCATTAGCAACAGTCAGTACTGTCAATGGTCAGAGATGATGGGAGTTGCAGTTTAGCAACATCTGGAGGGCCAGATTCCCCATCCCGAGTTAACGAAGCAACCAAAATCTGCTGGCAGGAACTAGGGCAGCGGCACACAGTTTTCTGCCTACTTCCTACATTTACACATTGCCCTTCTGCCAATGCGCTCAAGGTGGATTATGATTCAAGACACAATGCAAAATGGAAATGGTGTCGAGTACAAAGAGGAGAACAAGCAAATTCAGGTACCAATGCCAACATACATAATGAACAGGTGGAATGGTCACAATCAGGAGACAGTTCAGGGAGAGGAGGAGTCACATGATGAGTGGTCCCAGCCAAGCTGATATAAGGGACCTTTCTCACTTCTCCCTCTGCTACAGCCAGGTGGAATTATATCTAAGAACATAAGAAAAGCCCTACTGGATCTGACCATCTAGTCCAGCATCCTGTTTCCCACAGTGGCCAGCCAGATGCTTATGCAAAGCCCAAAAGCAGGACATGAGTCCTGTAAGTGTCTCATTTGTGTTTCCCAGCAACTGAGTTCAAGCATAGTGACTCAGATACTGGAGGCAGTACACAGATATCATGGCTAGTAGCCATTGACAGCCTGATCCTCCATGAATTTGTCTAATCCCCTTTCAATGCCATCCATGTTTGTGGCCATCACTACATCTTGTGACAGCAAATTCCACAGTTTAACTATGTGCAGTGTGAAGAACGTCCTTTTATCCATCCTGAATCTCCCACTGGGTTCTACTTTTAGGAAACAGAGAAAAACTTTTCTCTGTCCACATCATGCATAATTTTATACACCTCTCTCATGTCCTCTTTACTTGACTTTCATTTGAAAGAAAACATTTGGAGTACTACTTTATGCATCAAACAGATGCACATCACTTACCTGAAATATTTGAACCAGTGCTATGACAAGCCTGTTGAATTCTGTATTTCGAAGGCGTAGGAAAGGAGCAATCTCCAAATGCTGCCAGAGAGCCTGCACCGTATTTCATCTCCAGACCAGGAATGTCTGCAAAATTAGGCGCTACAGGGGCGTACAACTTTTTACTGCGTGATAAAGGACTTAATCTTCCATCTGAGGAACAAAAACAAAATATATGGATTATGACAGTGCCATTCATCACCATCACCACAGATTAAACTGTGGCTGCAATCCTTTCCACACTAATTTGGGAATAGGCCCATCTGAAATCAGTGTGAGCAACTTCTGAGTAATATATATAAGATTATGCTATACTTTATCAGATAAACCTGTAAATTATCAGCTATGCCTGTAAATTTACCAAACTGATATACTTCCTAGATCTTAACTTCTGCATATTAAGAACATGACGAGTTCTGCTGGATCAGACCAAAGGCCCATCTAGTACATGATACTGTTCTCGCAGCCGGCAACCAGATGGTAACCACATTCGGGGGGGGGGGGGGGAAGAGGCATCAAACTGATTTAATTACTGTTTTATCCCACCTTTCTCCTAAGGAGCTCAGGGAAGTTCTCCCCACCCCGTTTTATTTTACAAACAATCCTGAGAGGTGGTTAGGCTGAGAGACAACCTAAGCACTACTCCATGTTGGCCGGCAAGTATACAACTTGGGGACAGCTTACTTGAGGGAAAGCCTTGCCCCATATACCCCTGCCCAGCAACTACATTCCTCTAATGAGGCACAGTTAAGAGTTCTGTACACCGCAGAGGTATGCCTGACAACAACCAGAAACCAGGCCTTTAGTGTTATAGCTCCAGCTCTCAATGGAACTTAGACAAGCACCTAGCATTTTTGCTTTTAGGCAGCTATTAAGAGGACTTACCCTGAATGGTGACAGCCATTTTAGATTGTATACTCTACAGAATCTGTGTGATGTTTTTAAGATCCGTTTTTAGATTGTTTTACTATATGTTTTGGGTTTTTTTTTATATTCTGTTGTATATCACTTTGGAAACACTTGTTAGGGAAGCAGTTTATCAATCCATAAATAAAATATATTAACGAGTCTACAGCATGCCCAATGTGCATGGCACTTAAAGCAACATAAGCAAAGAAAAAGACAGGTCCTTGCCCTTGAGGAGCTTATACTCAACATTTCTAAAATGGGGGGGGGGAGAAGGGGTTTGAGAGGAATGGGCTAAGGAGGGATGAATGTCTCCCTCTTACAACTTAAGACACCTCTCTCATGTCCTATTTCCTTGCCTTTCTATCACTGAATTCCTGGCTGCCTGTGGCTACTATGTTAGTACAAGGCTGTCTAAGGCAAGCATGCCATAGTGAGTAAGGTTTAAGAGTTTATGCTAGCTATGGAAGTGGATAGGAAGAGATTTAAGCAGGAGCTTCACACGGTCTGAAACAGTGAGCGAGGTGAATCAGTTTGGTGCCAGAGCTCTGTGTTGAGATGGACAAACCCAGCAGGGCAGTGTTTATGTTGAGGGTAAAAGCTGAGGGTACTAATGGTCAAGAATACAGGGTTATAACACCCAGTATAATACTGGATCTTTGGAATAAGAGCATCACAGGTCAAGACTGCAAGAGTCGGTGGCTGCTGAAATTAAAGCCAGTTTGCTGTAGCAGTTAAAGCATCAGACTAGGGTCAGGAAGATCCTGGAGAACTCTTAGCACAACTGGTCTGAGGAGGAGGTAGTTTGGGATGCAAGGGAGGGGCCCAGTAATCCGGGAGCTGTGGATGAGAATATTATGGAGGAGCCCAGTGGTCTGCCCACTGAGGGCCCCTCCATGGTGTTTGTAATGCAAACGAAGGGTTTGAGCCATTGGTTCCTCTGAGGGGACTGCCCCAAGCCACCAATCATGTGCCGAGCCCGTCTCCTGCAGCAGGCACACCCTCATCCCACAAGAGGATTCTGGAGGAGGATCTGGCAGAGTCATCCCAACACCTGTCACCATGGATGCGCCATCGACTGCGCTGGTGCAAACAAACTGAGCCCATTAGCCAGCCTACCTGTAGGAGTGCCTGCTTGCTTGTCCAGTCCTGAGATGAGAGAAAAGCCCCACAAAAGTAGCTGTGACCACCCCATTAAGGGGATTCAGAAGGTGTTCCTAGAGTTGCGACAACATCTTCACATGAGTAGCCATGCTGCTTAATGCCTTGTAGTGCTTTTAACCTGTGGATTAAAGCCACTGGCAATAACTGAGCCGAGAGTCCCGTGTCCAATACTGTTAGCGGGAGCCAGGACACCAGGCTTACATCCCCATAAAGCTCAGTGGCTGATCTTGGGTCACTAACTGCATCTCAGTCTAACCTACCTTATAGGGTTGTTGTGAGGAAAAAAGGGGGGAGGATGAGAACCATGCAAAGCACCTTAAACTTCTTGGAGCAAAGTAGAATATATATGTAATAAATTCAGGGAATCAGACTTGCTATTACTTCTTCTAAAACTCCTCTCATGGACGGGTTCCTCATTGCTCATTTGCTGTGTCCACTGGCCTGTGCTGTTGTTTAATGCCACACTGGTACACAATAAGACCACACTCATCCATAATCTGATCATGGTTGAAGGTGCTGATTTGGTGTGCATTACTAGGACCTGGTTCGGTGAGCTGGGAGGAGTTGATCTGACCCAGCTTTGTCCATCTGGATACTCAGTGCACCATCAGTACAGGCTGCAGGAATGGGGGAGAGGAGTTGCTGTGGTCTACAGAACTTCCATCTCTGTCACCATGAAACCACTCTGTCTTAGAGCTGGCTGTAAGGGCCTGCATCTGGTGTCGGGCCAAGGAGATAGGAAACTAGGGTTGCTGCTGGTATACCGTCCGCCCTGCTGCCTGGCACCTTCTCTGACTGAGCCAGCAGAGGCCATCCAGGATGTGGCAATGGATGATTTCAATGTCTATGCTGAGGCTGCCTCTAGTATTTTGGCTCAGGATTTCATGGTCTCCATGATGACTATGCGATTGTCTCAAGTTGTCACTGGCCCGATGCATAGGGCAGGGCACACCCTCAACTTGGTTTTTGCTCCAGAAGGGGTGGTCTGGAGATGGGGGGAGTGGATGTCACCCCACTGTCATGGTCAGACCACTTCCTGGTAAAGTTTAGACTTATGGCTCTGATCCTCCCTTGCAGGAGTGATGGACAGATTAAGATGGTCCACCCCCAGAGACTAATGGAATCCACTGGATTCCTGAATGCCCTGGGGGAACTCCCAATAGATAAGAGCAGGTAACCCTGTTGAAGCCCTTGTTGTGCTATGGAGCAATGAGGCGTGTAGGGCTCTTTTCATGGTTGTCCCCAAGCGCCCTCTCTGGCATTGTGGAGCCCTGTTTGCACCTTGGTACACCAGTGAGCTAGGGACAATGAAACAAGCTCGATGACAGCTAAAGCACAAGTAGCGAAAGACATGCTGTGAGGCTGATTGGGCATGAGTAAAACATCATAACCGTGCCTACTGTGTGGCAGTGAGGGCAGCAACAAAGGCCCACTTTCCTGCCACCATCGCATCCTCAAGTAGCCATCCAGTGGAGTTTTTCCATATTGTCCGGGGTCTGTTGACATCAACTTTAGGAAATGGAGTTTTAGACCCTTCGGAGGCCCACTGTGAATTGTTTGCAAGGCACTTTGAAGGTAAAGTTGCTCGCCTCCATAACAATCTTGATGTCTCATCCACATCTACTGTAGTCCCCAGTGTGGTGTCCAGTGCAATGTTTGCTGCCATTTCTCGGGAATGGTTTCAGTTGATGTGGCCTGATGGCATGGACAAGGTGCTTGCGATGATGCAGCCAGCCATGTGTTATCTCGATCCTTGCCCTTCTTGGCTTATTAAAGCTTGCTGAGGGGGTTTGGCCAAGTGGATCCAGGGTGTGGTCAATGCATCGTTGCAGGAGGGAATGGTTCCAACCACACTGAAAGAAGCAGTGATCTGACCACTCCTGAACCCATGCACCCATTGGTTTGCGACAACTACCACCCATTCGCAAATATCCCCTTCTTAGGGAAGGTGATTGAGACGGTTGTGGCGCAGCAATTGCAAGTACTCTTGGATGAAACAGATCATCTTGACCCATCCCAGTGTGGGTTCAGGCCTGGTTATGGAACGCAATTGGCCTTGGCCACCCTGATGAATGACCTTTATTGGGATAAGGACAGGGGTAGTACAACCCTGTTACTCTTACTTGATCTCTCAGCGGCTTTTGATACCATTGACCATGGTATCCTTCTGGGCTGACTTGGTGAGTTGGGTGTCGGAGGCACTATTTTACAGTGGTTCTGATCCTATCTCCAAGGTCGTTTTCAGAGAACAGCAGTGGGTGATTGTCTTTCAGCTCCCTGGACGTTGTGCTATGGGGTGTCGCAGGGTACCATCTTGTCCCCCATACTGTTTAACATCTATATGAAGCCCTTGGGAGTGATCAGAAGATTTGGGATGAGGTGTCAGCACTACACTGACAAAACCCAGCTCCATTTCTCTGTAACATCTGAATCTGGAGAGGCCATGTGATGCTTGTTTTAAAATGTTTTTAATGGTTTTGTTTTAATATATTTTAAAGTCTGTTTTTATGATGTGTTTTTAGTGCTTTTGTTTGCCGCCCTGGGCTCCTACTGGGAGAAAGGGAGGGATATAAATCTAATATATAAATAATAAATAAAACAAAATATCAGGGACCCACGAAGTCCTAGAACAGCCTTTCCCAAGCAGTGTGCCTCCAGATGTTGTTGGGCCACAATTCCCATTTTTCCTGACCATTGGCAAAGCTGGCTGAGGCTGATGGGAGTTGTGGTCCAACAACATCTGGAGGCACACTGCTTGGGAAAGGCTGTCCTAGAGTGACTTCCATTAAACAGGTGCCAGTGCAGCTTGCACCCATCTATAAGGAAGAATAAAAACAGCTCTACAGTTGTGACAGATGGTGGCACTATTCAAAAATTCTAAATCCCCAATGTGATGAGGAAGAAGAGGAACAGAATAGCTCCAACCCCATCCTCATTGCCCTCCACCTGTTGCAGGCTGAACTTCTGCAGTGGAGAGCCTTTTCTATTTGTGTAGGCTGCCACATGATTTAGAGCCCTGGAAGATCAGTTTCTAAACTGCCCAGAGTCTACAGAAGTAGAAAAAGGCACCCCACTGTAGAAGTTATCCCTCCTACCCATGGAGAAAAACAGGGACTGCAATCAGGGGAAGAGGTGACATGCTCCTCTCCTCAATCCCTCATTGTAAAAGAGAGTATTAATTACTACTTTTATCGTTGCTTACAACATTAAACGTCTTGAAAAAAATATACAATTACAAAAGTTTAAAACAACATCAAAAGTATAAAAGAGCAGAATAGGGTTATAATTACTATAGGAGCACCAGTATCTCCTGCAACATGCACATCAAGTGTATATTATCTGTGACTTTGGAAACCCAAGCAAAAGGCTTAGGAAGCTGAGCAGACAGGGGGTCCCTGATTGATTGATTGATTGCACTTGTATACCTCCCCATAGCCGAAGCTCTCTGGGTGGTTTACAGCAACCAAAAACATTAAAACAAATATACAAGTTAAAACACATATTTTAAAAACAATTTAAAACACAATTTAAAAATTTAAAACAATTTAAAACACATGCTAAAATGCCTGGGAGAAGAGGAATTCTTGACCTGGTGCCGGAAAAATAACACTGTTGGCGCCAGGCGCACCTCGTCACAAACCTCATTCCATAATCTGGGAGCCACAACTGAGAAGGCCCTCTCCCCTGTTGCCACCCTCCGAGCTTCCCTTGGAGTAGGCACCCGGAGGAGGGCCTTTGATCTTGAACGTAGTGTACAGGTGGGTTCATATTGGGAGAGGCGTTCCATCAGGTATTGTGGTCCTAAGCCGTGTAAGGCTTTATAGGTTAAAACCAGCACCTTGAATCGAGCTCGGAAACATACAGGCAGCCAATGCAAGCAGGCCAGAATCGGTTTTATATGTTCGGACCGTCTGGTCCCTGTTACCAATCTGGCCGCTGCATTTTGCACAAGCTGCAGTTTCCGAACCATCTTCAAAGGCAGCCCCACGTAGAGTGCATTGCAGTAATCTAATTTGGAGGTTACCAGAGCATGGACAACTGAAGCAAGGTTATCCCTGTCCAGATAGGGACGTAGTTGGGCCACCAACCAAACTTGGTAGAAGGCACTCCGTGCCACCGAGGTTACCTGAGCCTCAAGTGACAGAGATGATTCTAGGAGAACCCCCAAGCTACGAACCTGCTCCTTCAGGGGGAGTGCAACCCCATCCAGGACAGGTTGGACATCCACCATCTGGTCAGAAGAACCACCCACTAGCAGCATCTCCACTGGGTATGTAAGCCACCCTTTTATGCGTTTGCTGCAGGGAACACCAATGCAGCAACAGCAAATCCACAGCAACTGTATCTGCTGTATGAATTGCTAAGTTGCCCTAAACAAGAGAACTTTGTCTTTGGTTTGCCTGCAGGCAGCTATGTCATCTATTTCAAGAAACAGTGGAAAATGAATTACATATAATGAAAATATGCTACTGTTGTAAGCACACCTATTCGTTTCACAGTTAGCATGCATAGCTTTAGAAAGAGAAGTCTTCCAACATTACCCAGTTTCCCTGAATAATTCTTTTCAAGATCATGCTGCAAGAACCTGTTATGAAGATACGGTTGCTCTTTGTGTAATCTGAACTCAAGCTGCAACAGAAAATATTACAACAAATTATTATACTTCAATGCAAGCATGCAGGGAAGGCAATAGAAAAGTGGATCTGCATATATTGGGACTGCAAAGTACTTTAAAGAATTTGAGGAAGAACTGGGCAGGAGACTGAGGCTGCACTTTCCTGGAAGTATGCTCCACTTAACCCCATGGCACTTATTTCTGAACACAAAGGTATAGGATTGTGCCATGAACTTGGTTATAGATATATGCTGAGACCTCACACAACAACCCAATGATAGACTGGTGTGGTTTAGAAATTCAGCCAGGCACCGGGATAGGATATAAACAACTACATTCTTATGGGGAAGGCCCACAGCTCAGTGGTAGAGCACCTGCTTGGCATGCAAAAAGTTCCAGGTTCAATCCCTGGTTCCTGCAGGTATGGCTCGGAAAGATCTCTGGCCTGAAAGGGTGGAGAACTGCTGCGAGTCAGGGTAGACAATACTGAACTGGATGTCCCAGCATCTGACTCAGTATAAGGCAGCTTCCTGTGCTGCTAATCATACGACAAATTATTTGTTCTACAAAGTTTGAAGGCTTCTCAAACCCCTGGGAAATGACCAGAGCTGCATATGAAAAGAAACCATATGAGAAACAGTTAGACAGAAGAATTATGAGAAAATCTGGGAAAGACTTCTAGGGGGATGTAAATGGTAAATAAAGGAAGACAGGAAGGATAGCAGCAGAATATTACAAGCATGGCAATGTCCTCATAGGTTCTAGGGAGTCGAAGCAGAGTGAACTGCTGCTTTGTTATTTCTCCTTGCTACAGAATTTTTTTGTTACCAGCTTTCTTATGTCTTGCTTCTGAAAAGCTGTTAGAACATAGGAGTGTGAATGTGGGGAACGTAACGTACATAAGAAATATTACAAAGGGGATTGAGGGAGAAATGTATTCAGGCTGCAAATACTTATACAGTAAAAATAACTATCCTCTTAACCTTGAATGCCTAATAACCTCTTCCCAGAGAGGTAACTGAAAGGAGTTATTTAACATAGAACTTAACTAGAAGATACAGTGATTTTTAAACTGTGTACTCATATATACTGAGTGGTTGCAGGAGAAAAAAACAATTGAAGAGGCGTTTAGCAGGGTGAGAGCAGTGAAGTACCTTAGCTGAACTACCTACCAAGGCAAGAAAGTCAATAGCTGAGTGAAGTGTTGCTGTCTGTTCTCACCAGAGTGCTGCACACATGCTGGCTGGGGCTGATGGGAGTTATAGTCCACAACATATGGAAGGCACCATGATAGCAAAGGCTACATTAGATCATATGCACTGGGAACGGGGTGCCCATTGTCCTACTGTGAACATGGGCTCCCTGACAGATGTGATACCAACCCTAAGTGGAAAACAATCCACAGGGAAAAACTAAAGGCAAATGTCTATGGTTTTTATGAATCCAAACTGGTTTATATTTATTTTTTAAATTTCTCTGCTATTCTCCTATTAAAAAGTGCTCACGGTGGCTCCTGACAACTAAAATAAAACATTCTTTTACATTCCATGTGTACAAACACTCCATGAGTGTACTCGTGTACACTCCAACAAAACATAGCAGAAGAGTTATACTGCTGTCTGCAATTGCCCACAGGTCAGCAATACTGTACATGCCCTATGGTAATGGGGAACCTGCAGATGGTAACAATGGAAGGTTCAGATACTTCAAGTGAGTCTCTGCTAATGTCAGGCCCAGGATGAGACTCAGGAACCAGACCAGGGGTTGTAAGTAATTCAGTTTTTATTAGAGTAATGTCCAAACAAAGACTGCGTCTTCTCATGAAGCAGTACAGAAATACAGGTCCTGCGGCATTGAGAGAAAGTAGACCTAGCAAGGAGCTGCTTCCCACTTGTTCTTTAAGAAGGAGCCAAACGGGTGCGCAACCTTTCGCTCCTCCTTAACTGCCCCTCAGGTACTACCCGCCTTCCCCCTCTTCTCTCTTGTCTTTTCAGATGTCTTCGTGTGCACGGCGAAGGGGGAAGCATCGGCCCCTCCTCTTCTGAAGTTTCCGATTCCAGTATGAGGGATAGGGGGGGGCTGATGGTAAACTGCCTCGTGGCTTTTCTGCCTTGGGCAGCCCTCCCTCTTCTCCCTCCTGTTCTGAGCCTCGGAGAAGGGGAGGCGTGGGAATGTCCAGGGACTATTCTGAAACTCCAAAGCTCTCAGGCTCTCCGTTGCTAAGCAACCCTATCTCTGGCATTTCCTCTGTTTCGTCTTCGCTCCACTCGGACGAAGTTGCTCCCCCTCCTCCCTGCCATCCGTCTGAATCCCCTTCTTCCAACCCCCCGGGACCCCAACTCTACCTCCCGACATCATCCCCTCTCCCAAGCTGCCCCCCCCTTTTGCTGACTTGGGGCGGTGGGGAAAACGTTGATGGAAAAGTTTTACCAAGTCTGGAGCATGCACGTCAACTTCATCTTCCCATGATCTATCAGCTGGTTCATAGCCTTTCCAGTGAATCAAGTACTGCAACTTGCAGTGTCTTATTCTGGAGTCTAGTATTTCCCCAACTTCAAACTCAGTTTGCTCATTTACCAGGAGCGGAGCTCCGGGAGGCTCCTCCGGCCGTAACTCACTGGGAGGGGTGGCTTTTGTTAACAGGGATCGATGAAACACAGGATGTATTTTAAACGTGTCAGGTAGCTTCAGTCGGTACGCCACGGGATTAATTTGAGTTTCTATTTCAAAAGGACCCACCCTCTTGTCTTGTAATTTTCTACATTTACCTGGCATTTGGAGGAAGCGGGTGGACAGCCAGACCCGATCTCCCGGCTGCAGGGGGGGGGCCTCCTTCCTGTGCAGGTCAGCAACTCGCTTGTACTCCGTTTTGGCTTCGTTTAACTGTTGTTTCAACGTCTGTTGCGCCGCCTGCAATTCCCTAAGAAAGTTCTCTGCCGCCGGTACCAGCAAACCCTCTGAGCTGCTTGGAAAGACTTTAGGATGGAATCCATAATTAGCGAAAAACGGGGTTTGTTGAGTGCTGGAATGCAGGGAGTTGTTGTAGGCAAACTCTGCAAAATGCAAATATGATACCCAATCAGTCTGTTGATAGGACACATAACTACGTAAATATCTTTCCAAAATGGCGTTCACGCGTTCCGTCTGGCCGTCTGTCTGGGGGTGATGGGCGGAGGAGAGTTTTAACTGCATCTGCAGCTGTTTCCACATGGCTCTCCAAAATTTGGCTGTGAACTGAGTTCCTCGGTCCGAGACTACACTGTTTGGCAACCCATGCAGCCGGTAGACTTCTTTGATGAATAACTTGGCCGTTTCTTTAGCCTCTAAGGCCCCTGCACAAGGAAGAAAATGCGCCATTTTGGTGAGTAAATCTACCACTACTAGAATGGCTGTCATTCCTTGGGACTTGGGTAAATCAGTTATAAAATCCATGGATAGGTCCTTCCAGAGTTCGTGTGGGACAGGTAACGGTTGTAACAGTCCTGCTGGTTTTCCTGTTTGTGTTTTTGTCCGCATACAGACAGAGCAGGACTTTACATAGTTTTCAATATCCCGACGCATTTTAGGCCACCAAAAGTCCTTGGCCACGTTCTGAATGGTTTTGTAAATCCCAAAGTGTCCCGCCGTGACGGAATCATGGCACTGGCATAGGATTCTGAGCCTTAATTCCCCTTCTGGCACATATCTGGCTGTTTTGAACCATAACAGTCCATCCCTCCAGTGGAAAGTTACTTCTGAGTCTTGATCTTGTCCCGTCTCCTGCCTATATCTTAGCATGTCTACATCTTCTTGTTGTGCCTTTTTGAGTTCCTCTTCCCATGAAGGCTGACACGATCCCAACGTTAATTTCTCTGGCAGAATCACGTACTGAGGCTGGTCATCTGATTCACTTTCTTTGAATTGTGGCTGTCTGGATAAAGCATCTGCTTTCTGGTTTTTGGCTTGGGCATGATAAATAATCTTGAAGTTGAATCTAGTGAAGAACTGGGACCATCTTATCTGTCTCTGGTTCAACTTTCTGGCTGTTTGGAGGCTTTCCAGATTCTTGTGGTCGGAGCGCACTTCAATCTGATGAGAGGCCCCCTCTAGGTATTGTCTCCAGTTCTCAAAAGAATCCTTGATGGCCAGCAGCTCCTTCTCCCATACTGTGTAATTCTTCTCTGCTGGCTTTAACTTCCTAGAGAAGTACGCGCAGGGGTGCAGCTCCTTTCCCCCTTGGTCTAATTGCAGAAGGACCCCCCCGATGGCAAAATCCGAAGCATCTGCTTCCACGACAAAAGGGCGGGTCGGGTCAGCAAAGCGCAGAATGGGCTCAGAAGCGAACCTTCTCTTCAGCTCCTCAAAGGCCTTGGTGGCATTCTCTGTCCATTGAAACTTCTTCTTTCCCCTTAAGCAGTCAGTCAGAGGAGCTGTTAATTTGGAAAACCCTGGAATGAACTTTCTGTAATAGTTGGCAAACCCTAGAAACCGTTGTACATCCTTTTTGGTAACAGGCAGGCCCCAGTCCAATATACAACTTACTTTCCCTGGGTCCATCTCCACTCCTTCCGCTGAGATTCGGTACCCAAGGAAGCCCAAAGAATTGAGGTCAAATCCACATTTCTCTAACTTGGCATACAAGTGATTCTCTCTCAGTCTCTTCAGCACCGTTTTCACATGCTGATCATGGTCTTCCTGGTTCTTTGAGAACACCAGGATATCATCTAAGTAACAGATTACATACGTGTCCAACAGGTCTCTAAACACGTCGTTCATGAACTTTTGAAAAACTCCTGGACTTCCACAAAGCCTGAACGGCATGACCAGGTACTCAAACTGACCATAAGCGGTCAAGAATCCCGTTTTCCATTCATCTCCCTCCTTCATTCTGATCAGATTGTACGCTCCCCTCAAATCCAGCTTCGTGAAGACTTTTGCGGAGCGCAGTCGGTCTAGCAGCTCTGAAATCAGGGGCAGCGGGTAGCTGTTAGGGATGGTGATCTGGTTCAATGCGCGATAGTCGTTACAAGGTCTGAGTTCCCCCCCTTTCTTTTTCACAAACAATAGTGACACTCCAGCAGGGGACTGTGAGGGACGTATGAATCCTCATCTCAGGTTTTTATCCAGAAATTCCTTCAGGGCCTCCCTCTCAGTCTCTGTGAGCGAGTAAATTTTCCCCGATTGGATGCTGGCTCCTGGCACGAGATCAATCGCACAGTCGTAAGGGCGGTGGGGGGGGTAGAGTCTCTGCCTCTTTTTCATCAAATACATCTTTGAATTCCTCATACTTCAGCGGCAGGGTCACTTGCTCGCTCTCCTGCGCTGCCGCCGCCAAGGTGTTCTTGATTCCTTCAGGTTGGCAGTTCTCCTGACAATACTGTGAGGTGAACCACACCACCGCCTCCTTCCAACTTATCTTGGGTTCGTGCTTTGCTAGCCAGGGCATTCCCAGAATCACCTCAAAGTTCGAGAGATCTGACACGTATAGCGAAATGAACTCTTCATGCCCAGGGATTTGAAGTTTCACTTCCTCCGTGGCCTGTGTCACCCCTCCTGACTTCAGGGGTCTCCCATCGATGGTCTCCACAGATAGGGGAGCGTCCAGTTTCCACCAGGAAATTCCATGATGCTTGGCTAGCTTTGCATCAATAAAATTTGTGGAGGCTCCACTATCAATCAAGGCAGTAGAATTAAACACCACTCCTCTGGAAGTTGTAATCCGAATAGGTAAGACCAACACCCCTTTTGAGGGAGGTTGGATCGTTGGAGGGCCTTTATACAATGCGGCCCCCAGTCCACCGGCCTGCACGTGGACTGGGTGTTCTAGTTTCCCGACGGCTTGGCTTTCCCCCTTTCAGTCCACAGTCTCTGGCCACATGGCCCGGTCTTGAACAATAAAAGCATAAACGTTCCCGGCGTCGTCTTTCCTTTTCTTCTTCTGACAATCTTGGCCTAGCCCCTCCTTGTCCCTCAGTTGCATTACCTGCCGCCCCTGCAGTGGAAAGGGCCTTGCTGCGGGATGCCGAGGCTGAGTATCTCGGGACCTCCTGCTTCTTTTCCAGGCGTCTTCCTTCCATCCGGTGATCTATCTGTAGGCATAGCCGGATTAGCCCTGGCAGGTCGATGGGAGGGGTGGTCCTGGCCAGCTCATCCAGGATTTCAGCATTTAATCCACTCCGGTACATAAACATCAAAGCGGCATCATTATAACCCGTTTCCTGGGACAAAATTTTAAAAGCGTTAGTGTACTCGGAAACAGTCCCTTTAGCTTGCTTCAGAGCGCCTAGCTGCCGCGCTACTGTTTCAGCTCTTTGCGGGTCTTGAAACATCTTGGTCATCTCCTGTATAAATCCTCTGTATCTTCTTAAGACAGTATCCTTTCTCACCAGATATGGAGTCACCCATTTTGCAGCTTCTCCCTCCAGAAAGCTAATCACGAAGGCGACTTTAGCCCCATCGTCTGGAAATTCTGTGTGCCTGACATCCAGATATAATTCACATTGAGCCACGAAAGTTGCCAACTGATCACTCTGTCCCGCATATTTTGGGGGCAATCCAATGGGAACCTTTACTGCGGCAACTGGAGGGGCTGTTCGCATCTGGTCTATCGTGGTCTTCAAGGCTTGATTATCCGTTTTCAACGCCTTGACGGCTGCTAGCAGGGCTTGGACATCCGTCTGCAAATCAGCTACCTTAGTCCTCAAGAGTTTCACTTCTTCCGTCTCGGAAGTGGGGTTCGTTCCCCCCCCCGCTCCCTTTGACATCTTGTCCCAGTCAAGTGAAGAGAGCGTTGAGGGTGATTGAGGAGGCTCTGTCAAGCTGTCAGGCCCAGGATGAGACTCAGGAACCAGACCAACGGCTGTAGTTAATTCGTGTTTTATTAGGGTAATGTCCAAACAAAGACTGCGTCTTCTCATGAAGCAGTACAGAAATACAGGTCCTGCGGCATTGAGAGAAAGTTGACAGAGCAAGGAGCTGCTTCCCGCTTGTTCTTTAAGAAGGAGCCAAATGGGCGCGCAACCTTTTGCTCCTCCTTAACTGCCCCTCAGGTACTACCCGCCTTCCCCCTCTTCTCTCTTGTCTTTTCAGATGTCTTCGTGTGCACGGCGAAGGGGGAAGCATCGGCCCCTCCTCTTCTGAAGTTTCCGATTCCAGTATGGGGGATGGGGGGGGCTGATGGTAAACTGCCTCGCGGCTTTTCTGCCTTGGGCAGCCCTCCCTCTTCTCCCTCCTGTTCTGAGCCTCGGAGAAGGGGAGGCGTGGGAATGTCCAGGGACGATTCTGAAACTCCAAAGCTCTCAGGCTCTCCGTTGCTAAGCAACCCTATATCTGGCATTTCCTCTGTTTCGTCTTCGCTCCACTCGGGCGAAGTTGCTCCCCCTCCTCCCTGCCATCTGTCTGAATCCCCTTCTTCCAAGCCCCCGGGACCCCAACTCTGCCTCCCAACAGCTAAAGAGTATTATATACACAATAGGATTAAGTGTTTACTGGTTACCACTTTTAAGAATCTTTATTCATTTCAAGAAATGACTGAAAGTACTTAGTAAATACAAAATATATTCTCCATTAACTCTCATTGTAATAAGCTTAACAGTAAGATGAAGAAAATATGGGAAGTTTCATAGGAAGTAGTGTACAAATATCGTAAGACATCACAAATATCAAATACAACTATGTAGCTTACTACATCTGTATCTCAATAATAAAAGTTCAGGTCTCACAGGTTTCGTTCTTTCTGCTACTGATGTACTTTGGAGAACCAGCTGAAGCCCATAATTGCTTGCCTGCAAATTGAAAAATAGTATTAATAACTTTCAAGAATATAGAATTTAAGCACAGATGGAGAAGGAATTTAGCCAATAAAAATATTCTAAGGGCCAAATAATCTATCTACATCAAGGCCAGTGATAACTAAATGTTCATAAGAAATCAAGTTACCCATTTGTAACTTCTCCCACAGTGTATCTTTAAGTGTTGTGTATTTTTCAGGATATTGTTGTCAAAGAATTGTCCCCCTGGGGTCCCTTGCCCTCAGCACTCCAAGGAGGGTTCGTTGCTTCTGAGAACAGTCCCAACTCCTTTGGGTCTCTGCTTCTCAGGCAACAACTCTCCCTCCTTCAGGAGTAATTACTCCATAGTTCTGCCACCACCCTTCTTCCTGGTTCCTTTCTCTGAGAGAAGGGATCTCAGAGACCTTTGTGAATATTGATGGGATTAAGCCTAATTCATTAACAGTAATCAGTAGTGTTCAGCAATCAAGGAAATCTTTCCTTTCTTCCAAGCCAATACACACCATTTATAAAAGGATAGTTTATTTAAAGGTAAGTAGGATGGTATATACAAAAGAGAACAACAGTTTGATTCCTTAAAGCTAATCGCCCTCAGACGGGCTACAGGAGGTACATTGGCATAACAAAGGAGAGAAGTTCAATACAGACAAAAGAATATAACAAAGGTCTATCTAAGCTAAGATCCTATACTTACAGTAGCATAGGTCCTATTCTCCCAGTAGAATAGGCTGGTTCCCAAACGGCTTTCTCTGTCACACTTCAGGCGAGTCGAGTAGATGGAAAAAGGGAACAAAGGCTGAAGGGGCACCCTTCATTTTTATGGAGTTTATCGGTCAACAAGGAGGGGGGGAGGCAAAACGCCATATTCCGCCCCTCCCATGATCCACTCCTTTGAAGCCTTTGAAGATAAGGGGGCTAGACAGCATCACCCAGGGGTCCTGACTTTTGATCTCAGGAAGCTGATAAGAGATAAGAACATAAGAACATAAGAAGAGCCTGCTGGATCAGGCCAGTGGCCCATCTAGTCCAGCATCCTGTTCTCACAGTGGCCAACCAGGTGCCTGGGGGAAGCCCGCAAGCAGGACCCGAGTGCAAGAACACTCTCCCCTCCTGAGGCTTCTGGCAACTGGTTTTCAGAAGCATGCTGCCTCTGACTAGGGTGGCACAGCACAGCCATCATGGCTAGTAGCCATTGATAGCCCTGTCCTCCATGAATTTGTCTAATCTTCTTTTAAAGCCATCCAAGCTGGTGGCCATTACTGCATCTTGTTGGAGCAAATTCCATAGTTAACTATGCGCTGAGTAAAGAAGTACTTCCTTTTGTCTGTCCTGAATCTTCCAACATTCAGCTTCTTTGAATGTCCACAAGTTCTAGTATTATGAGGGAGAAGAACTCTTCTCTATCCACTTTCTCAATGCCATGCATAATTTTATACACTTCTATCATGTCTCCTCTGACCCGCTTTTTCTCTAAACTAAAAAACCACAAATGCTGCAACCTTTCCTCGTAAGGGAGTCGCTCCATCCCCTTGATCATTCTGGTTGCCCTCTTCTGAACCTTTTCCAACTCTGTAATATCCTTTTTGAGATGAGGCGACCAGAACTGTACACAGTATTCCAAATGCGGCCGCATCATAGATTTATACAACGGCATTATGATATCGGCTGTTTTATTTTCAATACCTTTCCTAATTATCCCTAGCACGGAATTTGCCTTTTTCACAGCTGCCGCACACTGGGTCAACATTTGCATTGTGCTGTCCACTACAACCCCGAGGTGTCTCTCCTGGTCAGTCACCGCCAGTTCAGACCCCATGAGCGTATATGTGAAATTCAGATTTTATGCTCCAATATGCATAATTTTACACTTGTAACAGCTAAGGTTTAGTTGCATCTTCTTGCAAGGTTGCAAATTGTCTGTCTGACACAGAGCTGCGGATCTCCCTCAGTAGCAGGGCTGTGGAGTCGGTACGCCAAACCTTCGACTCCGACTCCTCTATTTTTCTACTGTCCGACACCGACTCCTTCATAAATGGCAAATGTATATTAACTAGTAATAACAAATTTACTGTAGTAAAGTGATAGCACAAGGCATTTCATCACCACCATGTGAATCATCAGGCTAGATTGATAGAACATAAAACATATTTATTTGATTAAAATTTCTGAACAAGAAAACTTTCCTAAATTCCTATGAAAGTTTTTATTTTAAAGCTGGAGTCGGTACATTTCTACCGACTCCACCCAAAATTGCTTCCGACTCCGACTCTACAACCCTGCTCAGTAGGGAGTCCTAGGGAACCAAAGGCTCCCAGAATTCTCTCTGGTTGACCCATTTCAACTTGACAAAATTAGCTATTCTTGACAATTGTCACACCATGAACATACTTAGATAAATTAGGCTACATTAACAGAAGCATAGTTTCCAAACTGCGTGAAGTATTAGTTCCCCTCTATTCAGCACTGGTTAGGCCTCATTTGGAATACTGTGTACAGTTCTGGTCTCCGCACTTCAAGAAGGATGCAGACAAACTGGAACAGGTTCAGAGGAGGGCAACAAGGATGATCAGGGGACTGGAAAGAAAGCACAGGTTTGATAGAAATATCTGTGGGCTATAGGTACGTTCTTAAACCGCATGGGGTTTTTTGCCTGTTAGTGAATTTCTCTGCTTTTTAACCCGGGAAGTAAGAAACGGGATCCTGTATGAGTTTGCCGACAATGGATTGATTGCTTACTGAGTTCAGTGGGATTTACTCCCCTGCAATCCTACTTGGGATAGGTGAAACTGACCACAGGGGATGGGGAGGGGAGGAGGAGGGAGGGGAGAAAGGGCAGAGGGGAGGAGGGAGAGGGGAGGAGGGAGATGGGAGCAGGCAGGAGGGGGAGGGGAGGAGGACAGGTTTGATCATTTGCATCTTTATTGAGATCAGTGGGATTTACTCCCATGCAATCATGCTTAGGATAGGTAAAACTGACCAGGGCAGGGAGGGAGGGAGGGTTGGAGTGGGCAGGGGAGGAGAAAGAAGGAAGAGGGGAGGGGAAGAGGAAGGGAGTGGAGAAGAGAAACAGGGGAAAGGCAGGTCTGATCATTTGCATGCTTACTGAGTTCGGTGGGATTTACTCATATGCAATCATGGTTAGGATAGGTAACACTGACAGGGGGGAAGAGGAGGGGGAGGGGGAAAGAGCGGATTGGAGGGGGGAAAAGAAGGGGGAGGGGAGGGCAGGTTTGATCATTTGCATGCTTACAGAGTTCAACAGTATTCCGTGCAATCATGCTTAAAATAGGTAAAACTGACCATGGGGGGGAAGGGGATGGGGGGGACGGGAAAGGCAAAAGAGGAGATTGGAAGGGGATGGGGATAGGGAGGGAGAGGCAAAGGAAAGGGGAGTGAAGGGGCAAGAGGGAAGGGATAGGAAGGAGGAGAAGGGAGGCTGGGTTTGATCATTTGCATGCTTATTGAGTTTAATGGGATTTATTTCTGTGCAATCATGTTTGAAAATGGAAATGGACTGTCTTCAAGTCGATCCTGACTTATGGAGACCCTATGAATAGGGTTTTCGTGGTAAACGGTATTCAGAGGTGGTTTTACCATTGCCTTCCTCTGAGGCTGAGAGGCAGTGACTGGCCCAAGGTCACCCAGTGAGCTTCATGGCTGTGTGAGGATTCGAACCCTGGTCTCCCAGGTTGTAGTCTAACACTGACCTGGGGGAGGGGCAGGGAGGGGAGAAGGGGGAGGGGAGAGGATTGGGTAGGTGGGTAGGCACTAGGCAGAGGGGAAGCCTCTCTTCTTTCCAAAAGGAAAACATTGTGAACAGTATCATTGCTTTTCAGAGTTTCCCCCACCTTTTTATTCTACAGCAGGCACATGTAGCCTCCCGCCCAAATTTAAGCTAAAGCTGTCCCTTGCCACATCCACACCACTTTGGACAGTCATGGGTTCTCTCAAAGAATCCTGGGAAGTGTAGTTAGTGAAGGGTACTCAGAGTTGCTAGGAGATGCCCTGTTCCCCTCACAGACCTTCAATCAGAGTGGCTGACTGTTAAACCAGTCTGGCCACTGGAGCTCTGTCAGTGGAATACGAGTCTCCTCTCAGCACCCTTCACAAACTATACTTCCCAGGATTCTTTGGAGGAAGCCATTACTGTCTCAAGTGAAATCGTGTGGCTGTGGCCCCCTGATTAGCCAAGCCAAGCAGCTGGGAGTCTGGCTTTTAGAACACTGACAGTTGGTTCGACATTATCATTCAGTTCAATGCAAAATTTATTAAATTAATTAAAAATCAGCCAGGCATTTTTTAAACTTTTAAACTGCAGAAGATGAAGGTCCGAGTATGGGGCAAGGTCAGTAATAGGATCCCAGGTACTCTGTGAACATGGCTGATTTTTAATGAATTTCAACAGATTATGAGAACTCTGACAGGAAAAAGTCCAAAAGAGCTCTGTGGTTTTTTTCCTCTCTTTTTAGACTTTGAACTCTCGATTCTCTCTGATTGTTTTGTGCATTGCCATGAAAATTGAGAGGGTTGTTAAGCAAGCATTTCTGAGTTCAGGACTATAAGTTTTGTAAGGTTTTGTTTTGAAATGAGGTTATGGGAAGCATCAGAATGGCATGGGAGAGTATTTTCAATTAAACATTGCGGAATGTGAAAAATCCACGCTGTCTACAGTACAGGAATACCCCGCATTAACATACGCAATGGGACCGGAGCATGTATGTAAAGTGAAAATATACTTAAAGTAAAGCGATTATCTATGCATGTACTGCACTGCAATCGCCACTAGATGGCAGCGGCGTCATGCCATTAAGTGTCCGTAACTGCGAAGTGCGTGTAAGTTAAGTGGGGAATGGTGGAGTATGGAGTATGTCCATTATCGCGAGGGTCCATTAAACAAAGGTACATAAATCGGGGTATTCCTGTATACAGCCACTCTTGTGCCTGTATAATCATGTCTGCATCCGTTTAGGCCCTACAGCAGAAGCCAACATGACGCCTTCCACATGCTGTTGGACTCCCAGATCCCATCAGCCCCAGCCAGCATGGCCAGTGATACTGGAATGCCTTATAAACTTCCCCCCTCAACAATAACCGCCCAATCCTATGCATGTTTACTCAGAAGTTGAGTCAGAGGGAGGGAGAGAGAAAATACACAGGACTGTAGCTTTAGTCAGGAAATGAGCCACCCAAACCTTTACAGCACAAACCTGTCCATGCCTACTTAGGAGTAGCTCCCACTGGGTTCAAGTGGGGCCATGGTTAAGGATGGAATTATCAGCAGGGACTCCCAAACAGATCTCAATGCATGGGCTGACATACATGAGGAGAGGTGCTCCTTTAAGTCCCTGGGCCTCAAGACTTCTAGGGCTTTATACACCAAAGTACCTTAGCAAACAGGCAGCCAGTGCAACTCTTTTAGAAATGGTATAACATGGTCATACCTAGTTCCACCACCCAATAATTGGACAATGGCATTTGGCATCAGCTGGACTGCCAGACGGTCTCATGGGCAACCCCATGTGGAGCACATCAAAACAGTCTAATCAGGAGATTATTCTGGGAAGGCTATCCCAATCCCCAGGAAAGTCCATAGCTGGAAACAGGGGCTCCTCATGACCACGGCCTCAAAGGACGGCAATGGTTCCAGGGGTACCCCCTGATTGAGCACCAGAAGTTGTTACAATGTTTACAAGTAAATAATAAATCTATATTATACAAATGGATGATCCAATGAATATTTTTTAGTAAACCTATCTATAGACCTGCCTGTCTTTTTCAAAGGCCTTCAAGGCAGCTAACAAATCTCAGTAACCAATAAATCAAAATGTCAGGAACGGAGGGAAGAAACATCACAGAGATAAATAATCTCTAAGACCTGCTATAATCATTAGCTCGTCACCTTGCATAATTAATAACTGCTTCTACTGAAATCCAATTACTTTGGATTTTGTACTTTTTTAATGGTCTGTTGAACATTTGATTCATTGATCCAAAATAAATAAAAAATAAATATGTTACCAGAGAGACAGATGATCAAATAAAACAATGTATTTATTTAAGGATTTATATCCCATGTTTACATAAAATAATGCACAAATACATAACTCAATAAGCATAATAAGTTAAAATGATCATGGAAATCATTGATCCAACAAATAATTTTAAAGTTATTTGTTTACTCGTGTATGGATTTATACCCTGCCATTTCCCCCACCCCACTCCCAAAACAAAATACTTGAAGGTAGCTAATAGCAAGTAACACACTAGAATGCAGAGAATGCTAGACTAAAAAAAATTAAAATAGTGATAACTATGGTAGCAAATGCAATACTGAGAAATAGAAAGCAATAATAAAAAATAAAAACCTTGGATGAGATTAAATGCCACACCAGTGGGCACAACAAAATCACCCTTCCTTCAATCCCCTTGCAGCCCTTTCATCTGCTCTGAAGGGCCTCCCAGTCTTCTGAGACAAAGGGGGATGGAAACACACAGGAGGTTGCAGGGGGAGAGGAGGGCAAGCAAGTCCTGTTTGTGCAAGCAGAAGTCGGCTGCACAAGCAAGATGGCACAATTGGATCTCCCCCATATAATTCCACTTAGATTATCTGAAAACACTAATACGAACGACAATAACCTTACAAATAAAAATAAAAATAATATAACAAGAGAAAAATGATCTGATAATCACCATACAAATAAGAGAATGGTAATTAAAATAATAATAAAAATTGCAACAGTGCAATCCTAAGCATGTTTACTCAGAAGCAAGTCCCACTGAGCACAATGGGACTTGCTTCCTCGTAAGTCTGCTTGTGATTGCACTGAAGGAAAAAAATCAGTCTTATAGCACCTTAAACGTTTAACATTTTTGCTTTTAAGGTGCCACAAGGCTCTTTGTTGATTTTTACTGCCCTCTGGAAACAGAAAAATATAACAGATAGATGATCTGATACCCATTAGCACAAGTTTATAAATACACTCCCTATATGCATTACACAAAATGCAGTATATGAAGCTGCGTAGCTACCAGTGTTTGTTATTGTGAAACTATCTTGAGACATTGCATGGATAGCGATTCATAAATTAAATTAATAAATAAATAATAAATCTGTCTCTGTGTTAGAGCTGTGTGTGTGTGTGTGTGTGTCTGTATGGTACAGAGCACCGGCACTTCTTGTTTTGCTGTCCATGGTAGCCATTTGTTGGTGGCACCTCCGTCACTTTTATCAAGATACGAGTACCAGCACCTCATTTTTTTACACCAGAAAAGCACTATAGATATGTGTGTGTTTGTGTGTGCGTGCATGTGTGCACACACACACGCTGAGAAATGCATGTGCGCAGCGCTATGGAGAGCACGCGTGTGTATACGCATACACAAACACACACCTACAGCAATAACACAAAAGCATATATTTATAAATACGTACACGAGTACGAACACAATTTTATTTCTCTCACACACACACACGAATGCAAATGAAAAAGAAAATGGCAACATAGATACAGAGGAAGGTAATAAATTACATTCTGGGGTGGGAGAGACGGGGGGGATTTCTTACAGCGCCATCCAACACATGCCCACTCAGAAGTAAACTCCATTGGGTTCAATGGGACTTACTCCCAGGTAAGGGTCGTACTGGACTGCAGCCCCAAAAGCGCATCCCGGCAAACAAGGGACGGATCAATGGAGAAAGAAAAGGCTCCGCCACAAAGAGAGGAGGGCGGGAGGAGGAGGAAGAGGAGGAGGAGGGATGAACCCGCATCCCCACCCAGCGCCCTTCAGGAGTAGGGCAGCTCTCGCCTCACAGCCCCCCACCAGCTTACCGAGACGGCGTGTGGTGGCCTACCCCCGGCGGCAGGCCGACATTTGCTGGGCACCATGGCAACGGGACCCTGCCGCAACGGCGGCGGCGGCAACAGAGAGAAAGGGACCCCGAGAGCGCCACCCCTCCTCCCCTAACCCGGAAGTCGCCGGATAGTCGCCATAGCAACCGTCACTTCCTGCAGGGATCGTTTCCCCCACCTTCTCTTTCTTTCTCTCAATGCTTCGCGGCCCTCTTCGAGAGATAAGAGGGCGTGGCCAAAGAGCTCCGCCTACCCAGCTGAGGCTGATGGGAGCCGGAGTCCATCAGCAGCTAGAGGGTACCACGTCGACTACCCTCAAGAGAACACAGACATTATTATTATTATTGTTAATTAAATTTATATCCCGCCCTTCCTCCCAGTGGGAGACCAGGGTGGCAAACAAATACACTAAAAACACGCTAAAACATCTTAAAATCAGACTTTACAATTTATTAAAACAAAACATCTTTTAAAAAAGTTTAAAAAGTTAAAAACATCTTAAAAAGCTATTCCAACACAGACGCAAACCGTGGAACTATGCACACCACAGGTTTCCTAGCGAATGCCAGGTGCCACCAACTATAATGGAGGTAGCGAGCAGGGCGGCTTTCTCAAGAATCATCCTGCCCATTCATTTAGTGGCGTTCATATGGAAACCGCAAGTGTGAGTTACATGAGATGCCTGATTTTTTAATATTCCCATGGCTGAGGAATGTGTGGTCTTCCAGACGGTGCTGGATTCCAACTCCCATCAGCCCTCAGCCAACAAGGCCAATGGCCAGAGATGATGGGAAGGTGGAGTTCCACCAAGATCTGGAGAGGGCACCAGATAGAACAGCCCTGCCCTATGGTAACAGCTAGGTTGTCATAAATTCAGTTTAACTAAATAAAGTTTACCTCACACCTTGCACTTTTTCACTTATTTGAGCCTTTGTCAAATGTACCACTTGCAAACAACTGCTTTCAGAGCAGGTTGCAATTAAAGAAAATAAAATAAAAGTACCAATAAAAGAATGGCAAAAAAGAAAGAAAAATATTTAATGTTTTTATTGTGTACCTGTATTTATATTTTATTGTTTACATAAATCTCCCAGAGAATTGGAAGAGTTGGAAGGGATCTTATTATTTATTTAATTATTTGGAGTATTTGTACCCTACTCTTCTGCCAAAAAGGCTCCCAGAGTGGCTTACATGCAATCAATTTAAACAAGGCCCTCGCTGCCCGCAGGCTTACAATCTAAAAAGCATGACACACAGGAAGAAAAGGGGCAGGAAGGGAACAGGAAAAAAGCAAATAGGCACCAATTCTTAAATAGTAGCTCTTATAATGACCAGCTAGCATAGATACAGTTCAGGGATAGGTGGTGCCTGATGGAGCTGGTCTTCCGGCAAAGCTGATGGGATGAGGCCCGCTTCTCATCTCTCTCACCGAGGCAGCCTGATGGAATGGCAATCTTGAAGGTTAGCTAGACCAGCCCTCTGCTAAATGAATGGTCTACAGTGGCAGGATGCAAGCATTTCTGATAGATGGCTGTCCAGCCTCTGGTTTAAATATCTCTAACAAAGGAGAGCCCACTTTCACCCTTAGGAAGGTGTCTCCTAATGTTGAGCCAAAATCTACTTCCCTGCAGTTTCCACCACTTGGTCCTTCTCCTGCCCTTTGCAGCAACAGAGAACCAGGCTGCGCCAACAAAGAATATTTTAAGATTGCTTATCATGCCCTCGCCCTTAATTTTCTCTTTTCCAGGCTAAGCATACCCTCCTCTTTCAGCTGCTCCTCACTGGTTTCCAGACCCCACGCGTAACAAAGGCTGCAACCCAATATACACTTAACTGGAAGTAAGTCCCATTGAACCCAATGGAGCTTCTGAGTAGACATGTATTAGAATGCAGCCTAATGAATTTACTGTAGCATAAGCTCACATGGGCTAGAGCCCACTTCTTCAGATGCATATTGGCAGGCAAATATACACAATGTGAGAGGGGCTGGCGGGGCAGTGAGGAGTAACGTCTGTCAGCAGCTATTAGCCTCCCTGTTCACAGGTGGTCTATGCCTGTTGTTCGGGAGAAGCCCTTTGATGAATCACTAGATTGAATGTTTCTACATACAAATTCCCTACATATGGAAATCTAGGGAGGAGAGGAAGACTTTAGCCTTGTCTTCTCAGACATGCCAATCTTCTTCGCACAGGGAATTTGTAGAGAAGAACGTCCTGTCTTCTAACTAGACCTGCAATTTGAAGTGGTTCTAGCCCAGGTGCTGATTTACCTTGGCCAATTTCTAGGAATGTCATTGCCACTGAGGGCAAAAAATGAATAAATTATACTGAAATTTTATGTTTATTTTAACCCTGATTTTTGCTTAGAGTTCAGGCATGCCAGTTGAGCCCAGTGCATGTAGTGGTAAATGCTGAAGTGCAGGAACTCATAATGAGAGCCCCTCTCGCCACACCACTAAAGAGAAGCCAGAGCCCACGAGCAGCTGAGAGCAGCTGGGAATAGCACCTTAAGACAGTGGCAGCGAACAGAGTGCACTCCGTATGTCATTTGACTCCCAGCACTTCTCAGCCCAGGCCAGCATGGTCAGGGGTGAGGGGAGGTGAAATCACCAAAGTGTGGCAGGCACCACAATAGCTATGCCCGCTGTAGCAAGTAGCACAGGGGTAGCCAACATGATGCCCTCCATAGGCCACTGGACTCCAACTCCCATAAACCCGAGCCATCACGGCCAATGCCTGGTCAAGGATGATGGGAACTGTAGTCCAGCCTCATGAGGGCACCGCATTGACTGTCCTAGGGTGAGCTTGTCAGACGTTGGCTGGAGAGGCCCGTGTTCACGCCAGGGATGGGCAAGAATTTATATTCAGTTTGCATTTAAAGCTGAGTTTTTCAGATTTGCACTTTCCAAAATAATATGAGAACCGACACACAGCCATCCTTCAAAATCCACACTTATCCGAAATTTGTGGGTCTCCAACAACCCATTGTTTATAAATATGCATATATTGGTGAAAATAACATGCAAAAATGCATTCCATGAGGATAACTTTCTTGCAAAAATGTGTACATCAGTCAAAACTGCATACAAAAATATATTTATTAAGAGAAAATCAAACAAATGAAAATTCTTCAGCACTTAAATTTTCATGAGGATTTAAAAAAAAAAGTTTGCAAATTGCTGCAGAAATGTGCAGAACTGAATTTAAGACTGGAAAAATGAGGAGCTGAGAGAAAGGAAACTGACACATCATTCCATCCCCAGTTCACACCCCTGATCCAGGCCCCTAGCTGGGGGTGTGTGTGCTGGGGTGCTGTCCCCCTAACGTTTTTCTCCCCACTTTTTTTACAAATAATGACATTGATTACAGAAACATTGTTCTCCCCTCCCCTACTTTGCTTGCGCCCCCCCCCCCGCGATCCTCAGTCAGATCTTCTGAGGCCGAGGCAGCGCGCAGACCGCCCTCCCACAGACGGAGGCCTTTGATCTTGCCCCTCGCCTTCCTTCGGCTGTGCGCTCTGGCCAACGCAGGCGGGGGGGGGGAGGAGGAGACGGGGGGGAGGAGGAGGCGGGAGCCCGGCCCCTCCTACGGTGGCGGGGAACGGGGGGGAGGAGAGGCTGGAGGCGGTTCCTCGGCTCCAGCGGCCTCAGTGCCGTGGCAAAGGAGGCGAATCGGGGTGCGGCGCAGCGCTCTTCTGCCGGCTGCTGGATCGCCTCTTCTCCTCCGCGCCAGGGCATGGCAGAGCCAGAGGAGGGGGGCGAGCTGGCTGGGGGCGCCGTCCCCGTTGAGATCCGCGTGGCCACGGCCCCTGATGCCGAGGTGGAGGACGACGAGGAGGAGGACGAGGATCGCCGCCGCGGGCGCCTGTGCCTGACTCCGCTGGGCGGTGGCAGCTGCAGCGAAGACGATTCCGGGCGGTACTACGGAGGTGGTGGCGGGAGATCCAGGTAGGGCGCCGTCTCCCCACCTCGCGGTTTGTTCCTTGGCGCACCCGCTGAACATGCGCGCCCTTCGCCATCCCAGAGGAAGCCGCGGGCTCTCACCTCCGGCTTCTGGGTTTGCGAAATAATCTGGTCCACTTGGGTCCCCCTGGGGGAGGGTTGTTTTTTCGCTTGATTGTTCATTCCTTTGGATTAAGTTTATTTGGAAGAATTGGATGGCTTCTGCGAGCTAGAACCGACCGAGGCAGGCTTGCTTTATTCGCCAGCGTTTACAGCCCAAGCCTACCCATACGTATTTACTGAAGACGGGGGCTTAACGTCCCAAACGGGACCTTGGCAACAGGTTTTTCTTTTTCCTGGAAAATCTGGATTAAATCGGAGGGGAAATGTGGCCTTGGCATTTTCACGCCAACGAGCTCGTATGGGTGCTAAAAGCCTTGCATGCATAAGTAGCACCCATCCTCTCATAAAACAGTTGTCTGGAAGCATCCTAAGCACCGCCCACTCTGGCATTTCCCCCTCTGCTGTGGGGGCATTTATTTATTTATTTATATTACATGTATTAGTCCTTTCATAACCTGGGTTTTTTTTTTCTGGGCAAGGAGTAATTAAAATAGTTTAATTTAAAAAACACAGTCAAAATCCTTTTACAAAAGAGTTAATGTTTACACCGAAGTAGATCCCACAACATTCAGTGGGCTGGTCTCCCTAGAGCTGTGTTTCAGGCTGCACCCTTACAGCAGAATCCTATGTATGTTTACACAATGTTCAGTACCACTTACTTTCTAATAAGTGTGCTTAGTGCTGCAGCCTGAAACACACTGGGCTAATATCTTGCATTCACTCCACAGTTTGTTTTTTCAGCAGAACAGGGGTTTTCTTCTCTCCCATGTCATTACTCTGTTTCTGCACACCTTTGTAATTAGCTCCACACTAGTTAACGTGAATCTCAATCCACCTCTCCTACTGTTGCTAGAGGTCGGACTAGATTCCCTCGAAGGTCCCTTCAAATTCAAAAATTCTATGATTCTCTGAATTTGGGAAATGGAAGATTGTTGGATCTTGTGCTGAGCTTTTGCAAAAAAGAAAAAAAAAAGCCAGTGGTAAGGGAAAGCCATAAATGCTCCTTTGCTCTTCAAAGCACAGGGTTTTTTCCACGAGCAAAAATTTCCACCCTCTGTTGGAGGGGCACTTACCACTGGAGAGCAGGCGGATGAATCAGCGGACCCCTGGCCACAAGGCAAGTAGAATGAGACAGTTTGGAACTGGCACAAAGTACCCAGATTAGGTGAACAGTCACCATTTGATGCATGTATGGCCATGTGCCTGAGACTGTGTTTCATCTTTCATTCACACAGTAGCCAATGCCAATTCAATACACAAAAAGGTCAGTCTCCCTTTGGTGTGGGCAAAATGAGATGCGATGTTAAATGTATCTTTAGCAACCACATCAGGATTCTTGAAAACATTCGTGGTAGGCATGCATGTGTATGTGTGAAAGAGAGAGAGAGACTTCATCAGGACAACAGCATGCTGAGATGGGAGGCTTAATCCTTTCCTCCCCCTCATGATCCCCCAAAAATCTTCCCACAAGTGCTATTACACCAATAGTAGCTTCCCTGAAACTTGTGGCAGGGGGGGTGGGGGAGATATTTGTCATACCACAGTGGGGGAGCAAAGAGTTAAACCTCCCCTCCCTCTGTGCTGTGGACCTGACAAGTGTCCCGCTCTGCTCACCTGTTATATATGAATCTGCCTTATAGGGAGTCAGACCACTGATCCATCTAGCTCAGTATTGTTTGCACTGACTGGCAGCAGCTCTCCCAGCCTGACTTGGAGATGCCAGGGATTGCAGCTGAGATGCTCCTCCACTGAGCCGCAGCCCTTCCCCAGTAAACTCTGTCATGATTGCAAAAGATGCATTTCACATTGCGTCCCCGTTTGGATCTAGGTGGATGTGAACAGAATGTGGTCCTTTTAAAAAAAACAAATCCTCTGTATAGTTTTCCTTTAGGGGAAAGCACCCTGTCTCTGGGCATGAAGATGGCCCATGAGGCACCTCGCCCACCAAGACGTTGTATCTTTCTACCCCTGCCCCATTTCCTCATTCCCCTCCTAATCCCCAACCTTTATCCTTTTCCAGTTGCATCATCACCACCATCTCAGCATCTCTGAGACTTGGCCTTCCCTTCCCTCTGCTGTGCAGAAAAGGGGTTTCCCTGGGCAAAGCTGCCATTAGCTGCATCTCTCCACCAGGGCAGGAGTAGAATCCAAACCCTGGGTACAGAACCCGACTGTCAGGGATGGGGAATCTGTGGCCCTCCAAATGTTACTGGAACGCATCAGCCCCAGCCAGCATGGCCAGTAGTCAGGGACGCTGGGAGGAGGAGCCAGCCCTGCCTGATCTTCTGCTGCAACTGATATGGAAACGAGGGTAGCAATCCCCTTTCTTGCATTACCTGTTGACATATTCTCTCCTGGCATAGATGCCTGCATAAAAGAGGGAGAGGGTTCTCTGTAAACGGGCACGTGGTGGGGTTTCTTCTAAGCCTTTTCTTCCTACTGCACTTGCAGCCAGCATGCTGCCTGCTCCCAGACTAGCAAAGTCATTAGGCCCATAATATACTATTACCAGGGCTTTTTGTGTGTGTGTGACAATACTCACCAGTATGGAATCAAGGCATCTCTTTTTTTACTGCCCATGCCTGCCATTTTGTGCTAGCGCCCATGGCACTTTTATCAAGATATAAATACCACACCTCTTCTTTTCTTACCAAAAAAAGCACTGATGAATAGTATAAGGTTAAGAAGATTTGAAAGGAACCGGTATTATCTTCATTTTCTATTTCTTTTTAACTTCTCTCATCAATTTCATTTTTAGAAACTACCTAGCTCGTTATGAAATCCCATACACTCAACAGCACAAAAACGTATGGCACACTGCACACACTTTTTGACAGCACAAAATGTGTCTAGCTGCACGCGAGAATGAACCTTGCCACGTGGGCTGGCTTTGAGCATGCATGTCTCCTGCAGCCCCCAGGAGAGCCCATTGCTGTCCTCGTGGACGCAGGCTCTGCCTGACGCAAGAGAGGCTTGGAGGCTCCCAAATCCAGCAGGAAGCTTGGTGCAATTGGAGCCGGATGTTGCACCAAGTAGGACACAGCACTGCCTCATCCTTCTCCAGCCTCTCTAGCCCATGCGATGCTATAAAGTTGCTTCTGGCAGGGAGCTTGGGGGATGAGGTTTTCTCCCTGGGGGTGGGGGTGGGGGTGGCAGGGATCTCCTGCTGATCTGGCACCTGAGAGGAGCGGCTGTAATCTGATGCTGGTGAGGGCTGAGAGGAGGTGCTGAAGGAGGTGCCTTCCCTTGCTTTTCCATCCTTCTGAATCAGTCTGGCTCCACTCGGAGGAGCCGTGCACGTAATGTGTAAGCGGCTGCCTTTTGAAGCTCTCTGCTCTTTATAGATCAGGAGTGAGGGACCTGTGGCTCTCCAGATGGTGTGGGACCTGAACTCCCATCAGCCCTAGGAAGCCAGCGTGGCCAGTGATCAGGGATAATGGTAATTGGGTGTCCACAAAAATCCAATGGACTGCAGATTCCCCAGTCATGTTACAGATGTTATCCTCTTGGAGAATAACTAAGGATGTGCTGAATGGAGTTTCCTCCTCCAGCTGAAACATTTTTAATTTTATGAAGAATGTGGAAGAAAGTGTTGGAAGATATCTTGGAGGTCATCTAGCCCAACCCCCTGTCAATACAGGGTCTGCAGTGCAAGATGCATCTGTGACTGATAGCCAACCTTCCTCTGCTTAAATAACTCCAATAAAGAAGGGCCCACTATTCAAAGCTCTTACTCCTTCCCAAAGCTCTTAGTTTCTCCTGATATTTAGTAAAAAATCTGATTTCCTGCATTTCCTGCATTTCCTACCCACTGAACACCTCTATCTTCTACATAACAGCCCTGCAAGTATTTTAAGGCAGTTATTGTCTCTGCCTTTGATGTTCTCTTCTCATAGTCTAAATATACCCAGCTCTTGCAACCATTCCTCACAGAACTTGGTTTCCAAGATGTTGGCTGGATCAGACCATAGGTAAATCTAGTCCAGCAAGCCTATCCAGACACATAGATGCTGATGTGTTTTAATCTCCTTTCAGTCTGCTGTTAATTTTAATTATCTTTTTAAAAAAAATTAGTTACTTGTTTTTAACTGATTTTTATTGATCATTTTAATATTTCTTGTGAACCGCATAGAGGTTTTATTACAATCAAGTGGTATATACATTTTGTTAAAGAAAATAAATAAATCCAGATTTCCAGATGCCTCTAGGAAGCCCATAAGCAGACCCCAAAGGCAACAACTTTCCCCACTGTTGCTTCCCAGCACTTGATATTCAGAGGTAGACTGTAGCTAAACATGGAGGTTCCATGCGTCCCTGAATTTGACTGATTCTCTTTTAAAGCCACCTAATTTGGTAGCCATCACCATAGTCTGGAGCAATGACCACTGACTTTAAGAGAGAGAGAGAGAGAGAGAGAGAGAGAGAGAGAGAGTAACATTATTGGGTAAAATTGTATAAAACAAATAATATAAGATGAATGAATCAAAAAAGTAAAGATGATGGAGGGGAAAAAATCTCTAACTCAGTATTTAGGGAAATGTACCACAAGAAGGTGAACTAAACTACATAAACAAGACATAATAAATTCTAATTTTAATGAAAAATCATTTAAGGGTAATTAATATTGAGAAATGAGTTTATATTTCTCCTGTGTAAGAGAGGAATGAGCAGTGGTGGGATTATCAATGCAGGACTTTGAGGCAGGTGTCCAAGGTCCCACTCAGTCGAATGAGCAGGTGGGCCCCCAAGTGCCACGGAGTTCGCTTGCCCCATTTTGTAGCAAGTGAGGTAATAACATATTAGAAACTAAAAAGAGGAACACACACACCCCTGTAAGACCATTAAGTCTAGAGCAGTGGTTCCCAACCTGAGGGCTGGGACCCCCAGGGCCCCCCACAAAGTAATCCGGGGGGGTGTACAGTAAAGAAATGAATATTTAAAAAAAGAAGTCGTCACTCCCTGGACACTGTCTGCTTTCCACTGCCGCTGCAGAGGACACCTCCCTTTTGCTTCAGATGAGAGCAGAGGACTTTTGCTGAAGCGCCAGGGCGTCCTTCAGGCACACCAAGGGCAGGCATCTGCCTATAAAATATATGGCAGATGCCAAAGGAGGCTGAGGGTGGAGCTACCAGGAAGAAGCCCCATGGAGCCCCATGATATTCTGATTAGCAAGCTACCTAAATGTGGGCTGGATGAAACAACTATCAGGTGGATCCACAGTTGGTTCCAGAATTGTACTCAAAGAGTGCTTATCTATGGTTCCTTCTCAAACTGGGTGGAAGTAACGAGTGGGGTACCACAGGGCTCGGTCCTAGGCCCAGTGCTCTTCAACATTTTTATTAACGTCTTGGATGAGGAAGTACAGAGCATGCTAATCAAGTTGCAGATGATACAAAATTGGGGGGCACAGCTAATACTGTGGAAGACAGAAAGAAAGTTCAAAGGGTTCTTGATAGGGTGGAGCATTGGGCTGAAAACAACAGAATGAAATTCAACAGGGAGAAATGCAAAGCTCTACACTTAGGAAAAAGAAACCAAATGCACAGTTATAAGATGGGGGATACTTGGCTCAGCAGTACGACATGTGAGAAGGATCTTGGAATTGTTGTTGATCACAGGCTGAATATGAGCCAACAGTGTGATGTGGCTGCAAAAAAGGCAAATGCTATATTAGGCTGCATTAACAGAAGTATAGTTTCCAAATCATGTGAAGTATTAGTTCCCCTCTATTCAGCACTGGTTAGGCCTCATCTGGAGTACCGCTTCCAGTTCTGGTCTTTGCACTTCAAGAAGGATGCAGACAGACTGGAATAGGTTCAGAGGAGGGCAACAAAGATGTTCAGGGGACTGGAAACAAAGCCCTATGAGGAGAGACTGAAAGAACTGGGCATGTTTAGCCTGGAGAAGAGAAGACTGAGTGGAGATATGATAGCACTCTTCAAGTACATGAGAGGTTGTCACACAGAAGAGGGCCAGGATCTCTTCTCGATCATCCCAGATTGCAGGACACAGAATAATGGGCTCAAGTTGCAGGAAGCCAGATTTCGACTGGACATCAGGAAAAACTTCCTAACTGTTAGAGCCATACGACAATGGAACCAATTACCTCGAGAGGTAGTGGGCTCTCTAACACTGGAGGCATTCAAGAGGCAGCTGAACAGCCATCTGTCGGGATTGCTTTGATTTGGATTCCTGCATTGAGGAGGGGGTTGGACTTGATGGCCTTATTAGGCCCCTTCCAACTCTTCTATGATTCTGGGATTACTATCACTGTCTCCCGTCTCCTCGCACTGCCACTGCAGACAACGCCCTTACTTAGAATGAAAGCAGAGGACTTTTTGTGAAGTCAGCCTGCCTTCCTGGGGGGAGGGGGTCACAAAACATTTTGAGCTTATAAAGGGGGACCCGTACTCATAAAGGTTGGGAACCACTGGTCTAGAGTCTAAAATTACCTAAATACATCACTGGGAACTCAAAGACCTGTTGCCTTTTGTCCCCTTTACCTAGAGATTGCAACAAACCACCATTTACAAAACCACTCCAAACTGTGGTTTCCAAGTAGTCCTGGTTATTAGCCTTAGCTGTAGTTAGCATCAATGTGGTGATGACAGTAAGCTTAGGGCGCATAGGAGTCTGCAATGTGTTTGCCATCCCCAAATGATGTCTGGAGTACAGGGATGTTTGTGCTGCACTGATATGTGTTATGTCAGATTCTTCTGCCACCACCCGCTAAATGAATGACCTGCTGAGCACCTGTTTCCATCACAACTGCAGAGGGGTGCATTTTGTTAATCTCATCAGCTGGGTGGTGTTTACATAGTGGAAGAAAAAAGAAGATTAGGATGGCTGGGTTCTTCAGAGCTTTGCAAAATAGGGCAGGATAGCCTGTTAGGAAGCTGTTGTTAATTAGTGTGATTGGCTTGTTGAAGTCTCCCTCTGGGCTGTGCGCACTAGCGGCTCTCTGCAGGGAGTTGCCTAAATATAAATGAATCAGAAGACTCAAGGCACAGTCTCAGATTACTGCCATCTTAGTGAGCTGGCTGTGGGCATTTCCGATAGCTGCAGTATAGAGAAGTAGTTCTGGGACATTATGTGTCTGTCTTTCCTTCCGTCACTTACTGCTGTTTTTGCCTGGCCTCCTAAAGCAAGGGTAGCCAACATGGTGGCCTCCAGATGTTGTTGGACTTCAATTCCCATCAGCCCCAGTTAGCATGGGCAATGGGCAAGGATGATGGGAGCTGTACTCCAGCAACATCTGGAGGGCACCACATTGTTTACCACTGTCCTAAAGACTCTGATTGCAAGAATACATAAATTTGGAGAGAATGGGGCATGGGAGGGAATCTAAATAAATTTCTGATGATATTAGGGCTAGTTACATTCTCCCTCTTTTCTCCCATCTCTCTAGCCATAGAGCACCATGCGAACACAAATTCTGTGTCCCAATTTCTTATGTGGCATTTTTGTTTTTGTTGTATTTAACCTTCCTAGCCTTCATGTTTGCATAGAGATGTTTTGGGAAGCGTGTTAGCAGTCTTTTGGGAAGGTTTCGTGTGTCAGCAAGGAGGAGTTGCATTTGATAAGGCTTGCAGTTTCTCACTCAAGGCTACAATTTCTTGTCAGTGTTGGGACATGAGGATTTGTTTTGATGGGAGACAGCTTCTTCAGGAGGCTCAAAGAAACAACTAGTCATGTATTTCCCAAAGTAACTCTAGGAATCCTAGAACCTACAATCCTGTTCCAGAGGGCCTAAACCTACAACTCCTAGGGTTACTTTGGTAAATGCATATCTAGTTTAAAACCAGATTTTCCTTTCTGCCCTCTGAAAGAGTACTCCACGTCTGCCTTAAGTAACCCTAGCATGAGGTAACAGCAAAACCAATTTCAGTTTGTAGTGAAAGTAAGAGTTTAGTCTGAGACCCAGTGATGTACTTGGAAAACATTGTGCCTCAAATCAGGAAAGCCCAGAAATAGAATCTAAGCAGTGCTTGCAGATGCATTCAAGGCTTTTAAACAAATGTGAAATAACAAGGAAAAGTCCCTTACCGCTCAGCTGCAGCTTCCTCCGGCTCAACCCCCAAGCCCCACACCTTTTTTCTTAAAAAAGTATGTCCATAAGAGCCCTGCTGGATCAGGATGAAAGCCCATCTAGTCCAGTAACTTGCTTCAAACTGTGGTCTACTAGATTATTTGTGGAGGCTCACAAGAAGGACTTGCAGGCAGTAGTCCACCTCGACTGTTGCTCCTAAGCCGCTAGCATTTGGTGGTACACCACCTCTGGACATGGAGGATTCATTTACCTGTCCTAATTGTAAGAGTGAGATCCATCCTTTGTGAATTTGGCTAATTCTTGAGTACTACCCTTACCTCTCTTCTCAACATTTTGGGAACACAGACCCCCACAATATATGTGGCGTGTTTTTAAAGGGCTGTATTCAACTAAGGCCTACTCAGGGTAAACCCACTGAAATCAATAAGCTTAAGTTAGTCATGTCTATTAACTTCAGTGGGTTTACTCTGAGTAGGACTAGCACTGATATCACCCATTGGCTTTTATTGTTACTTCAATACTGCTGCTAAATTTTATTTACTTGATGATGATGATGATGATGTACTGCCTTCAAGTCGATCCCGACTTATGGCAACCCTATGAATAGGGTTTTCATGGCAAGCGGTATTCCAAGGGGTTTTACCATTGCCTCCCTCTGAGGCTGAGAGGCAGTGACTGGCCCAAGGTCACCCAGTGAGCTTCATGGCTGTGTGGAGATTTGAACCCTGGTCTCCCAGGTCGTAGTCCAACACCTTAACCACTACACTACTACTTTACTACTACTTTGGCCTTATAAGCCACTTGATCAAAGAGCTCTCAGCAGTGTGCAAATAAAATTGTAAATAAAACACAGCTAAAAGCCACAACCCAATTATAAGCAAATATACATAAAATCATAATCATAAAAAGACTAAACCAATCAAGCTTTTAAAACGAATTTAGGTAACCAAATTATATGCCTGGGCAGGCTTGCCGAAACAAAGCCTAAAACAATATACCGAAGGTGCCTGCTAATGTAAATGGGCAGGGAGTTCCAAAGCATAAGCATAGCCATGCTAAAGGATCGACCCCTCACCAGTGCAGAATGTGGCACTTGTAAAAGTGCAAGTGCCATAGAAGTAATCAAATAGGCACATATGGGGCAAATGATCTCTTACATATACTTAATTTGTTTATTGTATTTATATGCATTATAATACTCTGTATTATATTCAGTATTATGTTATGCTATGGTTTGCCCAGTTTTGGTCCTGCAGAGCAACCCATAAAGCAAGTCAGGTTGGTTGTCTCAGCACCATGGAGAGCTCCAAGTAAGCTACTTGCTCTGAGAAGGGCTGGAGGTGGCCAGAGGCTTTTTGAACCTCTGCCTCCAGTCCACTTCTCTCCTAGGCTCTGCCTCCTTTGTTGAACAACTGCAGACTCTTAAAGGGTCAGCCCTCTAGCCACAAGATGGACACTTCTTTTGTGCTCCATGGTCTCCCTCCTGGAGCACTCTGTGTGTCATTGAACTAGTGGGGCAGCGTGAGAGGCAAGAAACTTTGTTTCTTGGAACCAGGCAAAAGCACCTGTGAGCATCCCAACTCTGATTCTATGGGCCCTGTCCCTGTGAGGTCTGGTTTGGTGGTCTTTTGCTTGCCACTCTCAGGTTCATTAGCCCCCTGATCACCAGCATCAGGCTCAGAGCCAGGAATCCAGACTGGCTTCTTAGATGGTGATGCTTGAGCTTCTGACTCAGTGTCCTGGTTACTGCTGGACTCTGGGGTCATGACAAGAATAGCTTTTGCTCAGTAAGCAGACAATGTGCTTTGAAAAACCATCTGGGCTTATTAGCAGGGCCTGGCATAGAATATCTTGATAGCCAAAGGCAAAAGTCCAAATGGGGTGTGTGACCTGGAAAACTGTCTGGTAGGCTTTACGGGGTGTCCAAAGAAAGAGTCTCTCTTTCTGGTCTCACCAGTATCCAAAGTGTGTTAGGCTGAAACACAAAGGGAGCCTTCTCTGTAAGTCACACCCAGACGGTGGAATTCTCACCCAAGAGAACTCTCATCTTGCCTTCTCCCCCATGACCTTCCATTAGCTTGCAGAGGCTTTTCCCTTTGGACAGGCACCAGTGGCAGCCAGTGCCCATTGGGACTGGCAGGGTGGAAAGCAGGGAGACCAACAGCAGATGAAGCCACAACTACTCCCAGGCTTGTTATAAGTAAGAAGACAGGCGGGGCACAGGACTTGTTGAGGGCAAATTAAAGTTGATGAGGCAGTGCCCGATTTGCCCTAGTAGGCCACCCTCCATTGTTGCGCATTTAACTTGCCTAACTACAGATGTACTGAATGCCTCAGGTGGGGTCCCGCTTCTGTTTCCTGATTTTATTTTACCTTCTGCTTTTATCTTGTATATTTCTTACATTAACTGTTGTTGAAAGTGGCCTTTAGTATTTTAATGCAAAGACAGGATTCCGCCCACACACACTTTATTTATTATTTATTATTTCAATTTATATACCGCCCTTACCGAAATAGCTCTCAGGGCGGTGAACAAACTTCATGTTTGTTCCATTCATTCTTGCAACCCAAACTGAACACCATATCATGTAGCAATCCTATGGCTATCAACCATGATAATGATTCACTAATAGGAAAAAAACCTTGCGGTTTAAGAATGTACCTACAGCCAACAGCTATTTCTATCAAACTTTAAAAAGCAGGGATATTGCACAGGGGAGCAGGAGACCTGACCTCCTCTCTGAGATATTGTGCTGCCCTACAAATTTGTCAAAATGCAAACACAATTTGGGTTGATCTTTCACAGTCCAATCCACTTCCTGGGTAGCTTGGAAGAATTTGTGGCAGGTAACATGTGCCTCTATTTGAGACAGGTAACATGTGCCCCTGAGCATATGGTGAGTAGTGGCAACACCTGCCATCTCCAAAGATGGAGAATTACATTTTTGGATGTTTGTTGGTGTTCTTACTTTGCTTCTTTTCTGTGTTACGACAGTTTCTACAGAGAATCTAACCTAGAAAATTATATTTCTCTCATTATTCATCCTAGAAATCTGTGTCAAATTTATTTTTATTAATTTCAAAGCCTTTGTATTGGTCAGTGCCATATGCCATATGCCTTTTGTGTTTCAAACTGGAGGTTATGCTTTATTTCTATTTTGGGTGCATTAACAGTTGAATCTGAAACTGTAGTTTGATGTAAAAACAGACTGATTACAATATGTTGCTACTTCAGCAATCTAGCTGTTGGAAAAAACAAACTTAGCCTGCCCAAAGATGCATGTTTTCAGCCTGCTATGCTTAAACTACTCCACTTAAGGAAATGGGGGCATGGTCAATTAAAAACATACAGCTACCTAGAAATTTGCTAGAATATATTTCCCCCATCACTGTTTTGCCTTGTGCAAACTGAGACACTCCTTATGTCCATTGGAGACTATTCTGCAGAACATGCATCTTGGGTAAGCCAAGTTTGTTTTTCCAACAGCTAGAGTCATTGCTGAAGTAGCAACATATTGTAATCAGTCTGATTTTACATCAAACTGCAGTTTCAGATTCAACTGTTAATACACCTAAAATAGAAATAGAACATAACCTCCAATTTGAAACACAGAAGGCTGTCTTCACCATCATATGGCATTGACCAATAAAAAGGCGTTGAAATTAGTAAAAATAAATTTGATATAGCTTTCTAGGATGAATAATGAGGGAAATAAAATTTTCTAGATTAGATTCTCTGTAGAAACAATAGTAACACAGGAATGAAGCAAAGTAAGAAGAACACCAACAAACATACAAAAATGTCATTCTCCATCTTTGGAGATGGCAGGTGTTGCCACCACTCACTATATGCTCAGAGGCACATGTTGCCAAATTCTTCCAAGCCACCCAGGAAGCTGATTGGACTGTGAAAGACCAACCCAAATGGTGTTTGCATTTTGATAAATGTGTAGGGCAACAGAATATCTCAGACAGGAGGTCAAGTCTCCTGCTCTCCTGGTGCTTTCATTATGGTTACCCTATTTCCCTGCTTTTTAAAGTTTGATAGAAATATGTTTGGTTTAAATGAAATAGGAACAGTTTGTAGTCCTATTTCTTCAAACAGCTTATGGGTCCAGAGTATGCTGAGAATTAAACCAGATTTTTCAGGAATTTATTTTGTGCATTTTTAGCATGTTTGTTTGTTTCCCCCTTTGCTCTGTATCAGACACTAGTTTTAAAAGAGACTTTATTGGCTGCTATTTGTTCTGAGTCAATTTGCAAACCAAAGCTCTTCTCAGACCAGCAAGAAAGAATGCATTTGCAAGGTAATAAAGCCTTTACCAGAAGGATGCCCAAACTGAGTGCTCTTAACCTTGAACAGTGGAAGAGCAGAATAAGGATTGCTCTAGAAGTAGACAAAGTTTTTCCTGTGTTGAAAAACCAAAGCCACAGGAAGATGCCAAAAAGATAAGAGATGAGAAAAGAAAAATGCAACTGCAAAAGCCATTATTTTTTATTCTCTTGAAGATGATCAGCTAGTCCGTGTTACTGAATGTAACACACCTAAGGAAATGCTGGAAAAACTCCAGACCTCATTTGGCTTTACCAGCTTTGGGTCTGAAACAATGCTGATTCAAGTGATGATGAAGCTGAGACTGGAAACAAAGAAAAACTGAAAAACACAAATTCTTTGATTACTATATTTGGCAAGTTGAAGTTAACTGGGCTTGAATTTAATGACCAAGAGAAGTTGGGTTTCCTTATGGGCAGGAGAGAGATTTGAACCATTTATTTCTCTTTTAAACGACAAACATGAGATTAAGTTTAAACAAGCCATTGCAAGGCTAAGAGAGGAATGCATTGATCAGAGTTCTACAAGTGGCTCAAATTACCTGGCCAGTGGGAAGGACAAAGGGAAGGGGAAAGCCCCTCCCAAGAACCAATCACAATGCTATTTTACCTGTGGGAGGTGTGGTCACCTGGCTAAGCACTGTGACTTACCCAAGAGCTTCTCAACCAATGGTAGCTCTCCAAATTTCAAACAGAGAGAACAAAGACAAAAACAGCTTTTGCCTCGAGAATAACAAAAGACCTCAGAGAGCAGGCCCCCAAAAAAGCAATTTCCGTTTTGTGCATAAGGTTCTGATGGCAAATAATTATAAGCAAAAATCAAACAATTGGATTTTGGACAGTGGTTGTACAACTCACAGTTCATTTAATGAAGCTTTGTTTGATGAAATAAACAGAAATATTCAAGGAAAAATTCAGACTGCTAATGGCCAACACATGGAGATTCATGGAGCTGTCAGTATTGTTCTAAAATGCAAATTACCTCATGAAACCATGGAAAACATAGCAGAACATATTTTATTTGTACCTGAATTGAGTTGCAACATGCCAAGTGTTTCTGCATTAGATAAGAAAGGATTTGCAATACATTTCCAGGATGGAAAGTGTACAGTAACCAAATATAATATTTTGTTTGCACAAGCTTCAATCAGAGTGGCTGACTTTTAAAACAATCTGGCCACTGGAGTTCTGTCAGGGGAATAGGAATCTCCTCTCAGCACCCTTCACAAACTACACTTCCCAGGATTTTTGGGGGGAAGCCATGACTGTCTCACGTGAAATTAAGGTCTAGTATGGGTGTGGTGTGTGGTCAAAGTCTGGATGTAGAGTCATTAACTCCAAGCAATACACACCATTAAGAAAAGGTAGTTTACTTAAAAGAAAAGAAAGGTACATATAAAAAAGAGAGCAGCATTCCTTTATTTAAAGCCAATTACCCTCAAAGGGGCTGAGTAAGAGATACATTTACATAACACTGTGAGAGATTCAAGCAGACAAAGAAAAATAACAAAGTTTACCTATCCTTGCTAATACTGACTTCAAGTTGAAAGCCTGGTTCCCAATGGCTTACAAGAGTCTTCAGGTGTGTCAGGGTAGATGGAATAGGGAACAAGTAACTGAAGGATCACCTTCACTTTATGGGGCTTAGCTGGCGCCCCTCCCGTGATCACATTCTCTGAAGATAAGGAGGACTAGACAGTCACACCAAGTGGTCCCTGATCTGCAATACCCAAACTCCTGACTTTGATCTCAGGAAGCAGATAAGAGATAACAGATAGGACTCTGCTGCATCTTCTTGACATTAGCAATTTGCAGCCGTCTGGCACTAAAACACTTGCGTTTCCCCAGCACAGAGTATCCCAGAGGTCTTTGCGACAAAGCCCCCCAGAATTCCCTCTGGTTGAGCCATTTTAGCTTGACCAAACTTAGCTATTCTTGACAATACGGGTGTGTGGTCTGTATTTCTCTCACTTGAAAAATAAAATAGCCAGGGTTTTTTTAAACCTCCTTAGCAAGGCAAGATGTTGCTCTCCCCCACCTCCCTCCTTTGTAGAGCTGCCCACTGCAAAACACAGCAGTTAATTCCCAAATTATGTTTTGGCGGTAGGGTTGTTTTGGAAATGAGGACACAAGTATTTGTATAAAGAGGAAACATGTGCGTATGAGTGTTTACCTCGCCTTGGCTGGTGAAAACTGCATTGTTCCAAACATTTTAAACAAATGGGGGCGGGGGGGGGAATGTTGTGCAAAAGCCTAGGAATGGAAAAATGCAGCTCAGGGAAGAAGTATGTTGTGAAGATGAAGGCAGCCTGAAAGCAAGGGTTGAGCATGAAGAGTTTTGCAGCTGTCATGGTGGTCAGCCAGGGATGGGGAACCTGACACTGTCCAGATGTTGCTGGACTCGCAGCTCCCATCAGGTCCCCATCATCACCAGTGGTCAGGGATGGTGATCAGTTGCATCAAACAGTATCTAGAGGGCTACAGGCTCCCTATCCCTGAAGCAGAGAATCAATAGATGCCAAGCTGGGTAGTGCCATCTCAATGCATTTTTAAGTAATAGTTGTATGTCCGAATGGACACCCAGTCCTAGCTTTTGGATGCAAATGGACACATAAAATTTAATTAATAAACCAAGAACACAGATTGAGTTTGGAAGGCACTGGAACACTGACCAGAGAGATGAAATTTTAGTGAAATTGAACAGAAACATAGAACATTGAGGCACATTACACAATAATTCTTAGGGTTAGTACAAACCAACGGTCTTTCTGTAAAACTCCTTAACAAAATTCTGTTCACTCTCTTTTTTAGTCTGAATCACTTTCACCTCAATCCAAATGTCAGGGCTTGTACATGGTAGAGAGGCTTCCATATGCAAGCTATTTGAATGAAGAAATGGACACCCAGAACAATTCCTTTAAAAAATACCCTGTGTCACCTAGTGGTTAGAAGACAGGTCCCCCCCCCCAGCCCAGCAAAGTCTGGTGTATTTTGTGTGTGTGAGTGTTAACTTCAGCCAAAGAGAGATTGTTTCATTGATGAGATATCAGCTTGTTATTTGCACAAGATTGCCCTTAACAAAGGCTTGTGTCAACACCCAAAATGTGTTCAGCTGCAATAAAATTCCCATTTGCACTCTCTGCTGTCTGCTCGTTTGACACCTTGTGGGTTTTCCTCTCTTTGGCCGGGGTACTTTTGGGTGCTTCCCTCTTTGCTTTTTTGCTGTGTGTTAACTTGCCAAGGCTTGAATAGTTAAGGGAAGTTAGATTGGTCAGAGTAATCAGGCTCCTATCCATGTTTCATGTGACTTTATTATTATCTTTTATTTTTATCTTTATTTATACCCCGCCCTTTTTCCAAAACTGGAACTCAGAGCGGCTTACAACTAAAAATGGGTACATATAATTTGGACATATAAAAATCTACATTTAAAATAGAATTAAACTCATTACAGCATTAAAACAATTAAACATCACCTAAAAATACCTAAAACCAATTTAAGAATAATGTGATCAAACCATAAAACAATACAGGATACCTCTAGAAGTCCTGTCCTAAACAACTTCTACTCCAAAAGCCTGCTGGAATAAATAAGTCTTCACCTGTCGACGAAAGGACAGTAAAGAGGGGGCCATTCTTGCCTCCCTCGGAAGGGAGTTCCAAACCCTAGGGGCAGCCGCCGAAAAGGCCCTATCTTGCATCCCCACCAATCGCACTTATGACAGTGGTGGGACTGAGAGGAGGGCCTCTCCTGAAGATCTCAGAGCCCGGGTAGGTTCATATAGGGAGATATGGTCTGACAAATAGCCTGGGCCTAAGCCGTGTAGGGCTTTATAGGTCAAAATATCTGTAGCTTTGACATGAAAGCTTATGCACAGTAAATGTTCCCAAGCAGGGGTTCCCAAATGGAGGTCCCCAGACCACCAGTAATCCACAGGCTTCATTCAGGTGGTTCACGGCATTCATATGCTGTGGGCTCCTGCTGGGAGGAAGGGCGGGATATAAATCAAATAAATAATAAAGATTGATTTTTAATTATTTTATTGCCTCTTTTATTTTTTATACTGCATTTTATTGTGTCACAGTTTGAATTCTATGGAGTGCACACTGGAAAACAATGAAATACTGTATAAGCAATAGAAAAAGAAATAAAAATTCCATTTAAAAAAGCACAGCATCGAGCACAGTGCATTACAGTTGCTACAAAACTGGCAGACAAATCATGAAGTGGTCTGCCAAGACCCTCAGCAATTTTCAGGTGGCCTGTGGGGGGGAAAGGTTTGGGAACTACTGTGCTAGTCTATTCCTAATAGGGCTCCAACGCTGTTAAAGGCATTTTAGTTGATTGATCGTATGTTGTATTTTATTAACCATGCACATATTTAATCAGTAGATTAAAAACAGTATTTCTGTAGCAGGAGGCACATATATTCATTTTAGATCCTTGCTCTTTTGAACTCTGAAAGGAAACTTTTTCAGACCCCAAAGTTGAGAATGGGCCAATGCTCAGTGGGTAGAGCAGCTGTTTTGCATGCAGAAGGACCCAAGTTCAATTTCCAGCACCTCCACTTAAAAAGATCAGGTAAGCAGGTGATGAGAGAGGGCTGTCTCTGAACCCCAGGAAAGCCAACTGTCAATCAGAGTGGGAAATACTAGACTAGAATGACAAATGGTTTAATCTGGTGTAAGACAGCTTCCTAATGGTGTATCTCTAATTAGAATTATGAGGAAAGGTTGAAGGAACTTGGCATGTTCAGTCTGGTGAAGAGAAGGCTGAGGGGCGACATGATTGCACTCTTTAAGTACCTGAAGGGCAGTCACATAGAGGAGGGTACAGATTTGTTCTCTGCTGCCCCAGAGGGTAGGACTAGGTCTAATGGTTTTAAGTTGCAGGAGCGTAAATTCAGATTGGACATTAGAAGGAACTTCTTGACAGTAAGGGCAGTTCGGCAATGGAACCGACTGCCTAGGGAGGTGGTGGGATCCCCTTCGCTGGATGTCTTCAAGCAGAGGCTGGACAGCTATCTGCGGGAGATGCTGTAGCTGTGGATTTCCTGCTGTGAGCAGGGGGTTGGACTCGATGGCCTACAAGACCCCTTCCAACTCTATGATTCTATGATTCTATGACACAGGATGAGAAACCAGATTTTGGGAGAACACAAATGCTTGAGTAATTTCATTGAAGTCCGGCTCTAATATCTCACTCAACTTATCTTTGCATTGCTCTGGTTTGGGCAGAGCTTAAGCAATTGTAGCCCAAACACATCAATATCCCAATTCTACCTGGTTCAACAGATGGTGTCTCATTTTTTAAACTGAATTAATGCATGTTTATTGAATCCAAAGTAAAGTCTTGGTGAGTGGGTGGAGAAAGAGAATCCCCAATGACTTCACAGATCCTAGTGATTTGCATTCAAAATATCCAACGGGAGGAGGTGGATTACATTATTCTAGAGAATATGACTGTCAAAAAATAAATGATTGGAGTGCCAGAAAAACAACCTTATTAGATTGTGACTCATCTGCTAGTGAGTCATCCAGGAAACCAAACAGAGGCACGCGTCAAGGATAAACGCTTGTCCTTTGGCTCTCCAAAGCTCCAGAAGCGTAAGAGTTCATCACTCTTTTTCTGAATATTGACACATGCAAACTTTTGGGGGTGGGGGCATCAGTATCCAAGCCTGCCTGCTATTCCCCCCCCCAAACCAAGTGTCACTTGTAAGACAATAGCACTTTGATTAATTTTTCTGGTGGGCCATCCATTTAGCAGGAGCTGACATAATTCCATCATTTAAGAAAACGTTTGTTTTTTCTTGCCCTTGAACCGAACGTCTGGAAAGATGGCTGAAGCAAGGCGGATGAAGCAGCTCAAATCCCACGCCCAGCACTGGGGACAGACAACAGGGCCGATCAGTTCTGGAAGCAGAGCAGCAGGCTAGATTAGGGAGGTGCTCTCCAGATGCTCCCCATATGTTGCTTTTCTCTCCAGATGTTATGGGGCAACAACTCCCATCAACTGGCCAGTTGCCCGAGATGCTGGGAGTTGTAGTCCAGCAACATCTGGAGGGCTGCAAGTTCCTCACCCCTGCAATACACAAAAGTGTACATGATTTTCCTACTGAAGTATTTTGCTGTGGGCCAGGAATCAAAACGGCAAGTAGGAGAATCTCTAGGCCGGGCTACTCAATGTGGTAACCCATCTGCACTGTACATTTAAAGCAGTATCATGCCACTTTAAACATCCATGATTTCTCCCAAAGCATCCTGGGAACTGTGGGTTGTTATGCAGAGGCCTAGTCATCTGGGGTCTCGGGAGTCTTAGGACCCCTTACATTTTTGGGAGCAGGGTTTCTATGTCTTCAGCATCCTATGAGCCAATCAGCATGAAAGGGGAGTGTGTTAACCACTGAGAAGTACCTTCTAACATGCGTCCTTGTCCTTTCCTGCCAATTGGAAGCCAGTCAGAGTGGAAAGGGATGAGTCAGCCACTGAGAAGACTCTTTTCAGTAGCTAACGCTCTCCCCTTTCATGCTGATTGGCTCCTAGGTATGTCGGTTGTTGTGGGAGAAGGCATTAACATCATTCTCAACCCAGCAGCAAAAAAGGGGAGAGGGTGTGTGGCTGTGACTATCATGAAGGACCCTGCACTTCTGAATTTGCCACTAGTCTATTTTTGTTAATGGTGCTGAGAGCGGTTAGGAGAGCTTTCTTCCCCTCACAGAGCTACAATTCCCAGATTTCCCTAGGAAGAGAGATTACCTGTTAAACCACTATGAGAATTAACCTTGGAAGAATTGTTTCCACCCTGTGGAAATGAGGGAAGAAGAAGAAATGAGGGTGTAAACTGTCATGAGAAACTGAGCCAAAAGGAATGAGTGAGGTACCACAGGGCTCGGTCCTGGGCCCAGTTCTCTTCAACATTTTTATTAATGACTTGGATGAGGAGGTGCAGGGAATGCTTATCAAATTTGCAGATGATAAAAAATTGGGAGGAATAGATAATATCCTGGAGGATAGAAACAAAATTCAAAGGGATCTTGATAGGCTGGAGCATTGGGCTGAAAACAACAGAATGAAATAACAGGGATAAGTGCAAAGTTCCACACCTAGGAAAAAGAAATCAAATGCACAATTATAAGTTGGGGGATACTTGGCTCAGCAATATTACATGCAAGAAGGATCTTGGAATTCCTGTTGATCACTAGCTGAATATGCATCAACAGTGTGATGTGGCTGCAAAAAAGGCAAATGCTATATTAGGCTGCATTATCAGAAGTATAGTTTCCAAATCTCATGAAGTACTAGTTCCCCTCTACTCAGCACTGGTTAGGCCTCATCTTGAGTACTGCATCCAGTTCTGGTCTCTGCACTTCAAGAAGGATGCAGACAAATTGGACCAAGTTCAGAGGAGGGCAACAAAGATGATCAGGGGACTGGAAACAAAGCCCTGTGAGGACAGACTGAAAGAACTGGGCATGTTTAGCCTTGAGAAGAGAAACTGAGGGAAGATATGACAGCACTCTTCAAGTACTTGCAAGGTTGCCACACAGAGGAGGGCCGGGATCTCTTCTCGGTCATCCCAGAGTGCAGGACACGGAATAATGGGCTCAAGTTGCAGGAAGCCAGATTTCGGCTGAACATCAGGAAAACCTTCCTGTTAGAGCAGTACGACAATGGAACCAATGACCTTGGGAGGTGGTGGGCTCTCCAACACTGGAGGCATTCAAGAGTCAGCTAGACAGCCACCTATTGGGGATGCTTTAATTTGGATTCCTGCACAGAGGAGGGGGTTGGACATATAGGCTCCTCCCAACTCTACTCCTATATGATTTTGTGAAAGGGAGTTGATCAAAACCTTTTATTTTATTTTTTTCTTTTCTCCCTCCCGTTAGTGGTGGTGAGAATGATGGGGATGGCTTTGGCCACAACTGGAAACCTCCAGAGTATGAACTGATCCTGAAGCTGGTGGCCCAGATTGAGTATTACTTCTCAGATGAAAACCTTGAAAAAGATGCCTTCCTCCTGAAGCACGTGCGGAGAAACAAGATGGGATATGTCAGTGTTAAGCTGCTGACATCTTTCAAAAAGGTATGCTTTTATGTAATTTATCAATGTCTTTACAAGCCCCCCTCTCGCAAAGCTTCAGAGCAGTGTACACTAAGATAAAAACATGTTCCAAGGAATACCAAACAGTAATGAAAATGACTGGCTACTCAAAAGACCATTTTACAAAACTGCATAGGCCTGTCAGTACAAAAAAAGTCTTCAAGAGACGTCAATCGAAAGTGAGGATGCCTGCTGCATCTCTGCTGGAAGAGTGTTCCAGCACATGGGACTGGTAACAGTAAGTACCTGACTTCTGGTTGGGGCCAGTTGAGCCTCTTTAAAAGGGGGCAACTAACTGCTTTCCTCTGGATGATCTCCGTTAGCTGGCTGGGATACAAAGGCTCAGACAGTCCTTAAGGTATCCTGGACCCTTGTTGTATGGTGGCTATAAAATGATGGTTACAACCAGAGAGGGCAACAGAGTGGGTTTTTTAGGTGATGGGTCTCTATGTATCTGGTTTTCCTGTGAGTTTCAGTATGGCTGAGGAATGTCCATCTATGTCCAATGAGTGGCAAACTGGTGGCCGATGTGCCTGATCTGTCCTGTCAAGCCTTTCCTGGTGGTACACCAGCCTGCAACCCAATTCTCCAGCCACTGGGGGTGGGGGGAAATGTGCAAAGCACCCGTGGGGACTGAGCAGCGTTCATCTTCATTGTGGGGCTGGGCGGGAGAGGCTTTAGTCTGGGAGACCAACATTGGCCCCTTGCCCTGTTCATCAAATGATCTGATCAGCAGGAAGTGGCAATCCTCATCATCATGCTGGCATGGGCAGAAAGGCCTTGACAACTCTGCCCACCCTGGCACCAGATTTCCTGGGACTAGCTGCTGTGTGTGAGTGAGGAACTGTGAGGTGATCACGGCCACTTGTGATCACACCCACCATTGGCATGCAGTGGCTCTCGAGATAAAAAGAGTTGGACACCTTTGATCCCTGTGCAGTGCTGGCTGGTCCATTTGGGTGACTGCCCTAGCAACTTCAGCATGCCCTCACCCAACTCTCACCCAACCCACTCACCTCCCTTCCAACTTACAACCAGTCCAGGGGGTGGCATTCCCTGTCTGCTTCTTCCTCCTCAAGCTCAGCATTGTCCTTGTAGAACTCAGCAGGGAGGAGGATGGGGACAAATCTGGAATTAATTGGCCCTGCCTCTCATTAGCTCTGGCTGTTTCTGCCGCCAAGTTCAGATGCTGCAAACCAGGTCCTAGGGTAGAAGCACACTCACCGTTCTCCCAGTTCCAGGGCATCTCCACCTCTCTTTTCTGAAAATGGGGGCCACGACGCTAGTCAAACCCCACCCTTTTTTACTGTAAAACCTGGTGGGAGCAGCTTGTGTTGTTTTCTAAAGTCAGCTTCAAAGAGTTTTCGCAACTGATTGGAGCTCAACCCATTCCCCCTCCAGATTTCATTTCATTTCTAATTTGTATGCCGCCTTTCTACATCACTGCACTCAAGGCGGTTTACAACCATAGAAATGTCAAAAATATACAGAAATAATCATACTATCATCCAATAATGCTACAAAATACAAAATAATACCAAAAAAACCTTAAACAACAAATGTTACAATGTTACATAATACGACATATACAAGTGTTGCACCAATACAAATTACTAATAAATAAAACTCATATCAGTCCCTTCTAACATACACACCCTCTCAGGCTCCTGGCTCTCACCCAGGACCCAAACACAGCTCACCCTCAGAATCTTGCAGCAAAGAAGGGACCTGGGAACTGCTTACATCATCATCAAAAACTGCTTACATCATCATAAAAACAACTTGAAGCTTGTTTTGATGAATAGACACTAAGGTAGATGGCAATTCATAAAAAATATCAAAGTAACATACAAAATCTACAATGAAACATAAAACACCATACAAACAATACAAAATCATCATTAAAACAACTAACTACTAATGCTGGATTGCTACATGCAGCACCTTGGTCTTCAACTGGCGGGCAGGGACCCACTATTGGGTCACAGCGTAATCCAAGGTTGGTTGCAACAGCAGTGCTACTATCATGTAAATGAATTAAAAAAAATAAGAAACTGGTCTCCAAATGCATGTTTGGCTTATAGGCGGGTCCCAGGTCTCAAAAGACTGAAAGTGACTGGAACAGACTGGTATTAATATTGTAATATGCTCTTACAACGTGAGATTGTAGTAAATAATAACTGTAATGGAACATTGCAACTTTTTTACATACAATAAGAACCATACTGCAGAAGTGATTATGTTTGTTAATTGTTAAGATTTGCTGAAAGCTAATAAGTACAGTGATGATAAGTTCATCGCTTACTTTAAAGCTGCATAGTAAAAGGCTCCAAACCATATGCTGGAAGTCAAAAGATGCACTGGGATCAAAATTTTGCCGTATTGTTTAAACGTTCTCTTGAATCTCTGCACAAGACTAATTGGTTTGTCTTGTAAGGGATCAAGCTCTACAGAATTTGGTTCTATGGAGTCTCTCTGGGCTAAGTTACCAGATAGTGTGGTAAGATTTTCTCCCTCCAGTTCTTTATTGCGATGGTCTACTGGTTGGGATGATGCCCTTTCCTTGGAAACACAAACAGCAGCAGATGTATGTAGGCACTGGTGCTGGGAGGTCAGAGCCAAGGAAACCATTTTGTGTTTAGTATTAAGCAAACAGCGTTGTCCTTTTAAGAACGGAAAAATACAGGTGCGATGAGACATCAAATATGTCCTGTGCACCAGCTGAAATGGTTTCTGCATCTTGATTGATGGCAATAGCATATTGAAGATACTCTTATATACAGCTCCTCTTAGACTAAGGCTTTTCAATCCCAATGTCACACAGCTGGTCTATTCACAGAATATCAATTGAAGGAACTATGTCCAATACTCTTCGAAATTGTCAGTCTGTCAGAAGAACAAAGCCTTTATCATTAATGGTTTTATTACTTGTTCAACTAGGCTCATAATTAAGTCGTTGTTCTTCGGATGTACTAAAAGTCACAGCCACTAGACCAGACCACTCCTTCAATGCAAAGATCCTTCAGCTTTCCACTAGAGCACATGTGGCTAGTGGAAATGCTTTGCTCTAGCAACTAGTGCATTTACTGCCCTAGACTCCGAATGCGTACAGAAGAGCTGAGTTCTTTCATTCTATTGGTGTCCTTTGTGCACCTGACCCCAATGTCGGCTGGTCCATTATGGCAAACGGGGCACTGCCCCACCTGCCTGCTTTCCTACTTACAACTAGCCCAAGAGATGGCTCTAGCTGTCAGCTTCTGCCTCCTTAGTCTCATTGTTGCCTTTCTAGGACTCAGCAGGGAGGAAGATGGGGACAAATCTAGAATTAGTTGGCTCTGGCACCACCTACTGTTGGGCTCCCTGCCTTCCTCCCCACCAGTCCCAGAGTTCAGTCTGTGATTAGAGTTCATATTTGCATAGAGTCACTGGCTCTTAGCTACATTCAGAATGAGGCATGTTCTTTTAAGATGCAGAGCTAGAAGACATGTAAGCATCAAAAGGGCCCTCAAAGCTTTTTGAAGAATGATTCCAGCTTTACCTATTTTTCTTTTTTAAAGATTTCTCAGCTTGTCTTTCAGCCAAAGCTTCCTAGGCAGCCCTGTTAAATTACAACAATTTTGATATCAAGATTCTGGTTAAAATTACAGTAAAAACAGGAGGAAAAGCAGTAGTAAGTCATAAACAAAATTATTCATTATTAACAATAAAGAGTTGTGCCCATAGAATAACAATAAGCCATTGCACTCGTGGAAGTGGGGGTGATTTTTGCTGAGGCCTTCTGAAAATCTTCTGCAGATGGTTGGAGGACCCCCTTGCAACAGCTTGGATATATAGGAAGCTGTCTTTTACTGAGTCAGACCATTGGTCCATTTGCTTAGTATTGTCTACACTGACTGGCAGTGGCTCTCCAGGGTTTCAAGCCAGGAGTCTCTCCCAGCCCTACCTGAAGATGCCAAGGATTGAATCTGGGACCTTCTGCATGCCAGTCCTGGCTCTCTTGCTGGACATGCAGCTGGCCCAGCAGCCATGAGGCCACCTTGTGCTCTACTTTCCTCTCCAGCAACTTAAATTAGGTAGTTTGAGTGTGTGTATCTGTCCCTTGCTTTGCCATGCACTTAGTGTTCACCCCAGGCTGATGGACAATTACACAGGTGAACGAAGGCTTGTCCCATTTTTGATACGATTTGTTAATAAGTCATGGAAACTATTCCAGGCTTTTCTCAATGGGCTACCTTTTTGTTACAGGTAAAACAATTGACCCGTGACTGGAGAACCACAGCTTATGCCCTGAAATATTCTGACATTCTGGAGCTGAATGAAGACAGTAGAAAAGTTCGGCGAAATACACCCGTCCCTGTATTCCCTAGCGAGAATCTCCCTAGCAAAATGCTGCTTGTCTATGACATCTGCCTGGTTTCTGATCTCCATCCTCTGGATAAAGGGCAAGAGAATGGGTGTGTTCAAGAGAAGATCATGGAGCATCTTCTTAAAGCCTTTGTCACGTTTGGCGTCATTTCGTCGGTTCGTATCCTCAAACCTGGCCGGGATCTTCCCCCAGATATCAAGAGATTCAGTAGCCGATACAGCCAAGTTGGAACCAAAGAATGTGCAATCATAGAGTTTGAAGAAGTAGATGCTGCCATCAAAGCTCATGAGTCAATGTGTGTTACTGACAACCAAAACGCCATGAAAGTTGTCCTCATTGGAATGAAGCCACCAAAGAAGAAGGTCGTCAAAGACAAGAGCCGCGACGAAGGTTCTAGTAAGGGCCTTAACAAAACACGCTCAATGAACAAGAGAGTTGAAGAACTTCAGTTTGTTGGTGATGAATCTTCAGCCAACAGCTCCTCGGAGCCAGAAAGCAACCCAGCATCTCCCATGTCAGGACGCAGAAGCAGCTCTTCCAACAAATTAAGCCTTTCTGCCTATCAGAACAATCATCTCAGCCCAAACGTGTCTCCACGGTCCAGCCCTTGGAGCAGCCCTTCTTCGCTGCGTAAAGTATCTAGGATGTCTCCGCTTGCCGAAGATGGCAGGCTTAGCTTGAGCACCAGTCCCGAGATGTCGAGGAGGTGTGCAGATTATTCATCGGACAGTAGTATTACTCCTTCCAGCAGCCCGTGGGTTCAGAGGAGGAAGCAGGCTCAGACTCTAACACAGGAGAAAAGTCCAGTAGGTAGCCCAATGCAGAGTCCCAAAATACAGAATGCAGTTGGGTTACCAGTTGGCGTGCTGCGCTTACCCAAGGGACCTGATGGTACAAAGGGATTTTATAACAGTCATGAAAGGTACAGGCCCACGAAGAATGAATAAGCTTTGTGTGGTACATCAAACAAGTGAATTATTCCAGTATTGTCCACTTCAAGGACTTGGATCAAGGCAGTGTTTTCATTTAAAAAAAAAAGCTTTTCTATCTGTGTAGCTTTGTATATTTGTATTTGCTCTTAATCTACATGTTGTCATTATATTTTTCTTGTTTTCAAACCTCAGCTTTGCTGCATTTTACTTTTTCTTCATATAGATATGCCAGCTATAACCAAACATTTTATGGGGAAAAACTTTTTATTTTGCAAAGTATGTGCAGTGGTCAGAGTTGTACCCATTGGTCTAATGGTATGTTGAAGTCTCTCATTCATGTAATGTTTTGCAAGGAACTCTGGAGTTTCTGACATTTTGCTAGTGTCATATCTTGAAAAGACATTTCCTAATGTCTTCTAGACAAAAAAGTGTACTTTTGGTAGTATGAATAAAAAGCTGCAAAAATTTTAAAATGTCATGTCAGACTTAAAGCTGGACAGGTAAAAATTGAATTTTGGAATGTGTAAATGTGTTAAAACTGCCTCTTTTTGGAATATGTAAATTGGTGGTTTTCCCACTTCAGCCACATATGCACTACACATTTAAAGCAGTATCATACCACTTTAATCAGTCAAAGCTTCCTCCAAAGAATCCTGGAACCTGTAGTTTGTTACAAGTGCTGAGAGTCGTTAAGAGACCTCTGTTGCCCTCAGAGAACTACAATTCCCAGAGTGGTTAAACAGTTAATCCCCAGGGAACTGTGGGAATTGTAGAGGGAACTGTTCCTCTGTGAGGGGAACAGGGGTCTCATAACAACACTCAATGCTGATAACAAACTACAGTTCCCAGGATTCTTTGGAGAAAGCCACAACTGTTTAAAGTGGTATAGGAGTTCTTTACATGTATAGTGCAGATTAGGGTTGCCAGGTTCAGGGCCTGAGACTGATCCTGTATCTTTAGGAGAAGAAAGTCAGCCAAGTGCAAATGTTCTTGCACCACTGAAAAACCACAAGGTGGAATTCTCCCTTCCCTCTGCACAACTTTTAAAGATGCAGAAGACCTCTTGGTTGCCAGGCCCTGCCTCCCAGAGGTCTTCTGTATCTTTAAAAGTTGTGCAGGCAGAAGGGAGAATTTCACCTTGTGGTTTTTCCCATTACACTGTTTCAAGAAAACCTGCACTTGGCTGAATTGTCTCTTCTCTTAAAGATACAGAATCACTCTCAGGCCCAGAGCCTGGCAACCCTATACCTGAAGTATCTATCAACCAATGTTAATAGATAAGGCTATGGTATCCCAGAAGTATATTGTGAAACTGTCTCCTTGTTACTCTACTGTAAAGGTCAGAACTGAACTTGGGGGGCTGATGCCCTAGCCTCGACATGGCTACCATTTTATTTTAAACTCCAGTGTTTTCGCTTCACTATGGGAAGATCTTTACAAATGTCAAACAAAAAGCCCATCTATCTCCAGAATTCAGTGGCTGACAACATTCCTACATATGAAGCTGTAGGCTGGAGAAGAAATGGTTAAGGGGAGATATGATGGCCATCTGCAAATCTTTGTAGGGCTGTCATATATTGTAGATGGTGGAGCAAATGTATGTTCTTTTGCTCCAGAGGACAGGAACCAAGCCTAGCGGTCTGAATGGCAAGAAAAAGAGGGGTTTTGGCTAAACAGTAGGGAGACCTTCACTGGAGGTATTAAAGCAGAGTCTGGAAGGTCACCTATCGGGGATGCTGTAGCAGCAGATTTCTTGCATCAACAAGGGGTTGGGCTAGATGACCTTTTGAAATACCTCCCAATTCTGATTCTTGAGTATTTTCTGATTCTAGAGCAGGGGTGGAGAGCCTTTTTCAGCCCAAGGGCCAGATTACCTCATGGGCAACCTTTTGAGGGCCACATGCCAGTGGTGGGCAGGGCCAGAGGCAAATATGAGTGGAACAATGGATGTAGTCTCTAGTGTTTGTACAGTAAGGTGCATGCCAGCTATGCAAATGTCAGAAGCTTTTCTACATGCACATTATCTGTCCACCCAGGCAGGGAGGAGGCATTATCACAGTTGAAGAATATATTCCAGGCAGGCAGATGTACATGAGGAGGTTGCAGAGCAGGGCTGATGAGGGGGGTGGCCTGGGCAGGGTGGGGTGGCCTAAGGAGAGTCCCAAGGGCCAGACAGTGGTGCCTGGAGGGCCACATTCGGCCCCCAGGCCTGAGTTTCCCCACCCATCCACCCACCCAACATACAGGCACCTGGGTTCTGATATTTATGGATGAGCATCACATAACTAATGTGTAGCCTCCCTTTCCCCTGAATGCTTCTGTTCCAGCTCATAATAAGTCTGTGCATCACAGGGGCCCAGTCTGTGGCAGTGATGCCACACACCACAACGGCCAATCAGCTTCAGGCAGAAGCCTTTGTGAGATCATGGTTAATATCTATAGGGCCCAAAAATGATAATGAGATCTGGGGTGAGCCACGTGCTGGGATGAACTTAATATGGCTTTCTCCTACAGGTAAGTGCCATCAGTTCAATTTGTAATATTTCTATATACATAATACAGCCTTGCTATTCAAACCTTCATTTATCAGATTAGCTGAATTCATGCTGCAGCCCTTCCTGTTTCTAGGGCTATGCCAGAGGAATTGTAAGCAGGGATGGGGAGCCTGCTGTGGTTGTCCCTATGTGGCTAGACGACAACGTCCATCACCCCTGTCTATGGGGCGTGGGAGCTGGAGTCCAACAACAATTTCTTTAGACTTGAGAAGAGACGAGTGATGGGAGACACGATGGCACTCCTCAAGTACTGGAAAGGTTGCCACACAGAGGAGGGCCAGGATCTTTTCTTGATCATCCCAGAGTGCGGGACATGGAATAATGGGCTCAAGTTGTAGGAGGCCAGATTTTGGCTGAACATCAGGAAAAACTTCCTGTTAGAGCGGTACGACACTGGAAATAATGACCTAGGGAGGTGGTGGGCTCTCCAACACTGGAGGCCTTCAAGAGCCAGCTGGACAAGCACATCTCGAGTATGCTTTAATTTGGATTCTTGCACGATGGCCTTATAGGCCCCTTCCAACTCTATGATTCTGTGACTCTATAACATCTGGAGGACACCACATTGGCTATCCTGCTCTAAAGGGTGAGGGGCAATTTGAGACAAGATGTTGACAATCTGTGGTCAGATTTCTTGTCTCTTTCTTTAAAAATCAGCCGGGCAGGCATTCTGACTTGCAACAGGATCACAGTACTGGAAGGGAAGGTTAATCCTCTCTGTCTCCCCAATGCCATCTTCTAGATGTATGTTCCAATTGCAACAGCTTTTCTCTGTTAAGGAAAACATATGGGTACATTTATTTTCCTCTTAACAGGACTAGTATCAGCTGGGATGCTCATACTGGGAAAATGAGATGGGGGGTTAACATCTGTAGTTTTAATTTGGAGGAGCCCTGCTTTTGTGTTTTAAAGCAGGGGTAGTCAATGTCCGGGGGGGCGGGGCATGATTATTGATCTAAGGCAGTGGTTCCCAAACTTTCTTCCCCATTGGCCACTTGAAAATTGCTGAGAGTTTTGGCGGACCACTTAGTGATTTTTCTGTCTGTTGTAGCAATTGTAATGTGCTGTACTCAATGCTGAATTCAAGTTGTAATACAATAAAATACGACAGAAGAAAAGAAAGAATCAATAAAAATGCGATTAACAATCAATGTGTACATTTCATGCGATCTGGGTGTCATCTCCTGTCTTCAACCACAAATCCACAAACATGCCATGGATCACCTGACAACCTTGTGGACTACCAGTGGTTCACAGACCACCAATTGGGAACCCCTGATCTAAGGCTACAAGTAAAAAAATTGTTTTGGGATAAGCAAAGGTCCTCAAGATGTCCTCATCACAAATTTATTTAATATTTTATTTATATCCCTCTCTTCCTCCCAGTAGGAGCCCAGTGTGGCAAACATAAGAACTAAAAAACACTTTAAAACATCATAAAAACAGACTTGAGGAAGGTCTTCAGCAGGCGCCAAAAATATAGCAGAGATGGCACCTGTCTAATATTTAAGGGGAGGGAATTCCACAGGGTAGGTGCCGCCACACTGAAGCTCCATTTCCTATACTGTACAGAACGAACCTCCTGATAAGATGGTATCTGCAGGAGGCCCTCACCTTCAGAGCACAGTGATCAACTGGGTATATAAGGGATGAGACGGTCTTTCAAGAAACCTGGTCTGGAGCTGTATAGGGCTTTGTACACCAAAACCAGAACTTAGCCTAGTAGCTAATAGGTAGCCAGTGCAATTCTTTTAGCAGCCGGGTGATATGTGCCCCAGTGAGCAGTCTCACCACCACATTTTGCACCAGCTGCAACTTCCGCACCAACCTCAAGGGCAGCTCCACATAAGCGCATTATAGTAATCCAGCCTGGAGGTTATTAGTGTATGGACAACAGTGGTCTCAGGCTATCCCGTTCCAGAAACGGTCGCAGCTGTCTTTATCAGCTGCAGTTGGTAAAAGGCACTCCTAGCCACTGAGGTCACCTGGGCCTCTAGCGACAAAGATGGATCCAGGAGCACCCCCAGACTACAGACCTGCTCTTTCAGAGGGAGTACGGCCCCATCCAAAGCAGGCAACTGACCAATTACCCAAACTCGGGAACCACCAACCCACAGCACCTCCATCTTGCTAGGATTCAGACTCAGTTGCCGCCTGAATCTAAACCATGTAATTCCTAGGGGCCCCCTAACCAAAGTTTCCCCAAATGTTTGATATTTGGGACATAATGGAACCAATTACCTAGAGAGGTAGTGGGCTCTCCGACACTGGAGGCATTCAAGAGGCAGCTGGACAGCCATCTGTCGCGAATGCTTTGATTTGGATTCCTGCATTGAGCAGGGTGTTGGACTCGATGGCCTTGTAGGCCCCTTCCAACCCTACTATTCTATGATTCTATGTGTTTGGATTAAATCTGGAAGCTCCATTCACTCTCCACTTAAAACACAGAAGCTGCATTATATCGAGCTTGACCATTGGTCCATCCAGCTCAGTATAATTGACACTGATTTGCAGTGACTCTCCAGGGTTACAACTTTCCCCTGTAAGTCAGGGATGTTGAACCCATGGCTCTCTAGATGTTGCTGGACTCAGGGCTGGCGCCAGCCATGAGTGGGACCATGGGTACCAGCCTGCCTGGGGCCTGCAATGTCGTACTTCCCAGCACTCCTGTGCACTCCACCAACCTCCTGGGTCAGCATGCGCACGCCACACGTGCATGCCTGCCATCTCCCAAGATGGCACTCTGCATCAACCCCTTAGGGACACCCCCACCACCATCTTGGGTGATGGTAGGCATGCACACACAACATGCTGATGGGGAAGGTAAGTGAGGCTGAGGCCTTGTTTAAGCCCGTGCCAGCTGTGGGGGGATGTTGCCTGTGAGTTCCCACTTTGCTATCCATGGCAGTGTCAGGGCACTGGCTGCTGCAACCTGATGCTGGTGTGGACGGTGGAGTGGGAGCTCCACCATCCCAGCCTAAGGAGGGGCCCTTCAGGGGCCCTTGGTCAGGCCCAAACTGGCCGTCTGCTGGCACTGGGCCTGACTGGACTGCAGCTCCCCATCATCCCTGATGCAGGTTGGAGCTCATGGGAGTTGGAGTCCAACAATATTAGACAGGCGCCATCTCTGTTATCTTTTCAGCACCTACTGAAGACCTTCCTCTTTCAGCAAGCCTTTTAAGTAGAGACCTTATCCCCATCTGCGTCTGTGTTGGAATTGCTTTTTAATGTTTTTAAACATTTTTTAAAAATACATTTTGAAAGTTTTTAAAAAAAATGTTTTTAAAGATGATTTGTTTTAACATATTTTAAAGTCTGATTTTATGATGTTTTAAAGTGTTTTTAGTGCTTTTGTTTGCTGCGCTGGGCTCCTGCTGGGACGAAGGGTGGGATATAAATCAAATAGTAAATAAATAAATAAACATCAATAAATAAACAGAATTGGCCCCAGGCATAACTGGCCCTTGGGCACCAGCCTGTCCCGGGCCCGCAGCGCCCACCCAGCCACCCACCCCATCTACCTCTCTGTCACTTCATGAGAATGCCCTGCGCGCTGCGTGCACATGGCTCCCAGCAACTAACATGGCGGCAGGAACATCAGCCCTTTAGCTTCTGCCTCCATCTTGGTTGATGACAGGTGTGCCCGCGCAACACGCATAGCATTCACAGCAACGGAAGAGGTAGGTGGGGCGTGGAAGTAGGTGGGGCATGTGGATGGGCATCACAGGACCACAGGACTGTATAGGGGGGCTGGGAGTTCCCTCCCTGTGATCTGCAGCAGGGTGGGAGTCGACGCTGCTGCAGATGGCAGAATGGGAGCACTACCCTCCCACCCTAAGGAGGGGCCCTTAGCCAGAGCCTGACCTGGTCATCCTCTGGTGCCGGCCCTATGCATGTAGCCTCAGCGTTGCGCTTGTACAACCTCCCTCAGCAGGGAACCACATGGGGGCAAAGGTAGAATAAGCTGCCTCTGCCTCTCTTTGCCTCTGGCTCTAGTGACTGTTGGCCTTTCCACCCCAACAGCTGCGACACTGTTGCCAGGTCTCCAGGTTTTACCCTGAAACTCCATTTGTGAGAGTGCTCCCTGGGTCTCTGGGCAAGGCACACCACTCTTTGGTTTCTGGTCGGCAGGGGCGTGACAACAGGCCCAAACTTCTTTGATGCTACCTCCAGATTTGCAGCTGGCTGCAGTCGAATGGCGGGGTGAGGAGAAACTTCCTCCTCACCACCGCCATCAAATGCAGCCAGCTCCAGCCAGCTCCAGGGTTGGGCCGGGGGCACGTCAACTGGCCCAAATCTCCCTTCCCTGAGGAGATTTAGGCCCTTTGTCGCACACACTCCTGGCTTCGGAACTGGTTGCATCCCATGGGGGGGGTGAGGAGGAGGAAGTTCCTCCTCGTCCCCCCAATGGGATGCAGCCAGCTCCAGGGCCTGCCCTGTGACATCACTAGGGCCTGCCCCTGAAATATCAGGGTTTCGGATGCTTTTGACATGGCAACCCTAAGCTGCAATGAGTACCAGCCACCACTGATTTTAAATGCCAACACTTGTTTACTTGAGTAAAAATGTTGTGCTGGACTGATGTTTGCTGGGGGGGGGGGGTGCGTTAGTGGGGGAGAACAGGAATTGTATGGTTGATGGAGCTGCGTAGCATGACTGCAATATAATGTTCATTCTGTTAAATCCACGACAGTCAACAGGCTTCCAGTAAGCTGTACCAGGACTGTGAACTGTTGGCAAATAGATGCTTTGCATCCTCCTAGTGCATTGATCACTCCAATACCAAACTCGGCTGATAAGTGCCGAGAGGACTGAAGCCAAAACAAGGGCACTAACAAGCAAGGGTGAGGAGAGGGGAATCAGCACGGCTGTAGGAATCCCAGCCTTGCAGAAGTAGAAAATCTTTAGGAGGATCGCAGCCCCCCCCCAAAAAAAACCAGCCTAGTGAAGTCTGAGCAACCACAGAATACTTAGTACTGTCCCAAGTAAAAAATGTGGGTCCTGTTTTGTTTTGGCATTATTCATGCCAGGAATAGTTTTCTTTTCTCTTTTACTGGATTAGTAGGCCTCTGCTTTGTCCACTTTCCTTCCCCCCCTCCACAGCACCCCATCGTTTGTTCTCTCTCACATGCACACACACACAGAAATTTCAAAAGTGTGTGAGATGGCATGATGAGGCAACTTGGGCAGAGGGCACAGCCTTGCTGGGTAGGCACAACTTTTCTGAATTTGCAGTGCAGGATATGCATATGGCTCATTTTGACAGAAAAAGAGCAGGAAAGTTAACTCCACTTTATCTTTTCATAGAGCATATATGCCTCCATATGCCATCTCCCCAGAATATGGCATCAATAGGCCCATCTACCTCTATATTCCTAGTCCCGTAAGTATGGATTCTTTTCCTATTTTTATTGTCTTGAACTTGATGTAGCTCCAAGGCTGGACTACTATACTATGAGCTCAATGTAGGGCTGCCCTTGATGAGTGGGAGAAAGTGGTGATCCATTTCCTGGTGGGAACAGGGAGCCAAAAGCACATACTGCTGATGGCTGAAAGTTTGAATTTTCTCCCTGTATCTACCATATACTGCTCTAAGTCTTAGCTGAAAGAGTCCTAGGAAGGTCATTGGGTGACCTTCGGCCAGTCATTGTCTCTCACCCCAACCTACCTCACAGGGTTATTGTGAAGATAAAATCAGGAGGGTTCGAACCATGTTTGTATGCCTCCTTGACCTCCTTGGAGGAATGGTGGGATATAAATCCATTAATAAATAATAAAGTTTAGAGTTGCACTTGGGCTCAGTATTTTCAAGCAATCACTCCTGTCCCGTGGCCCACTTGCAATTTCTATGGACAGACAAGAGTATATTCACCATCAGGGCTACAGGCCAATGGTTTTGCACAGGTTTTTTTCTGACCCAGTTTCCAGTGTGGGAACTGCTGGGCATCACTGCAAACTTGTGTGTATTTGAAGATTCATAGGCAAACTTCAAAGGCTTCCTCTTAGATTAATTTTTCCAGAGCAAGCACAGTATCTGTTGTTTTTAATTTTAAGATTTTGAAGCTTATTTTTGAACTGGCAATCCACTTTTGCAAACATCAGATTTGAAAAAGCAGAGTGCACTATGGACCACAAAAACTTACTATGTAACAACTGTGTTGGTCTTTAGCAGGTCATAAGACATTGTGTTGTTATCGCTGCATGGCAGCCTTTCTGGAAATTGATACAGCCAGATTGGAATTTTATGACAATGAGAAAGCATTTGCTGCAAATGAAGGATAGAGAAAACCGGTAGCCAATGCTGGCTCTGGATTCTGGAGGGCTCTTGGGCAAGACCCCCACCATGAGCCGCCTCTCTCCTTTGCCAATACATCCACCTCCTCACCACCATGATCCCCAACTGCGGCCTTTCTCCCTGTACTTGCTTGCTTGCCAGCCAGAGAGCCCATGAGCAAGCAGGCAGTGCCATCTCCTCTTGCTCCTCCTCACCACCGCCGCGATCTGAGAGGCCGGTGAACAAGCAGGTTGCAATGTTGAAAGAAAAGAGCAGGTCCAGGAGGGCTCTTCTCCATGAGCACCCTGCTAGGGTGTGGGCACATGGCAGGTGCCCAATTATGCTGACTATCAACACTAATCCTGGTAGGATATCTTCACTATGGTCCCATCAGCACTACACATTTAAAGTAGTATCATGCCACTTCAAACAAACATGGCTTCCCCCCAAAGAATCCTGGGAACTGTAGTTTGTTAAGGTGCTGAGAGTTGTTAGGAGACTCCCGATTCCCCCACAGAGCTACATTTGCACGCAGGTAAGTACTGAGCAATTTATTTATGCTGATATCCTTAAAACAGGTTTTTTATATACAGCTGCCATTAATCCATCTAGTCCAGTACTGTCTACTCTGACTGCAGTGGTTCTCCAGACTTCTCACTTCCATTGCCTTAGATCCAAGTAGGTGGCGATGCCAGCAGGGACTCAACCTGACACCTTCTGCATGCAAAGCCAAGTGTACCACTGAGCGATGGCTCTTCTCCACAATGGGTGTGACTATGGAGAATACAACACTGAAATTTTCAAAAATAAATTCATTATCATCATTATTATTACTATTATTACCGAACAAGTGTTGGGGAAAGCATTTTGGTTCTTTACTTTTTGACTTTGCTAGTAATCAGGAAAGGACTGTGGTACAGCATCCGCTTTGCATATAGAAAGGTCCCTGGTTTGATTCCATGTAGGGCTGGGAATGATTCCTGCCTGAAACACTGGAAAGCTGCTGCCAGTCAGTGCAGACAATACTGTTATGTGCACCCCAGTCTCCGCATGGTGAGAAGTTTTTAGGGATTCCACCACTTACCCAGGGCTCTGTTTCCTTGGAATAAAGGTCAGCAGAGACTGTAGATTCTTTAGGACACATGGTTTTATTTACACATATGTACAACCTGAGTGTAAGACAGACGGGTTCTCAGCATTAACACTCCAACAGATCTTGCTTTCCTATTAGGTTTCTTGGGAACTCCACAAAGCCATGGCTTGGGGTTCTGCGCACAGAGCAGTCAAACCCCTCTCTGTCCTTCCAGCTCTCAGCTTCACATCAGACTCACTCGAACAATCTACCTCCTGCTCCAGCCAGAGCAGGGCTACCCTCATTCCTATGGCAACACATCTTCTCTTGGCCACATCTTTACACATGTAGATTGGGTACTTAACAGACCCATTAACCTAACAAAGAAACGGGCTTGACCAGTACAGCAGGTTTCTCTGCTTCCACTCCATCTATAGATTCAAAAACACAGGCTGGAAGCGGATCCAAAGACATCATCCAGATCAACCCCCGAATCCTATAACTCTACTGAGCTAGATGACCCAATGGTCTGACTCAATATAAGGCAGCTTCCTATGTTCCTAATTTTGTTTTTTGTCTCCTTGAAGATTGTGGACTACCGTGGATTCATGAGAGAAGGGATTAAACACCGGGGAGCCATGATTATTGACCTAACCGAGGCTGCAGGTAAAAGCATTTTTGGGGAAGAGGGTTTAAGCTGATGACTCAAGATGTCTTCATCACTCATTGCCACCCCAAAGCTAAATAATGCTATTCCAAGGAACCCTTCATCAAGGTTTTCCCAGACATTTGATACTTGGGGCATGTTTGTTTGGATTAAAACTGGAAACAGTTCATTCGTCCCCACTTAGAATATACTGTAGAAAACTGCTTTATACAAAGCCTGGCTATTGGGCCATGTAGCTCAGTATTGTCTACACTGACCAGCAGCAGCTCTCCAGGCTTTCAGGCAAGAGTCTCTCTGAGCCCCACTTAGAGTGGTCCAGAATTGGCACAAGGGCTGGATCTAACCCTAGGAGGAGTGCGTCATTTGGGCGCTCATAATTTGGGCTGTGGAGTGATGCTTCCTGGTCTGGCCATTTAGGGCAGGGGCAGGGAACCTGTGGCCCTCCAACTCCCAAATCCCACCAGCCCCCAGCCAGCTTAGCCAACAAGGAGAGATGATAAGATCTGTAGTCCAATAACTTCTGGAGAGCCACAGGTTCCCTATCCCTGATATAGGGCAATAAAGTATCTGATAATGTCCAGCCCAATTTTTGTAATTATTTCCCCCCACCATCACCCCAAAATCTATTTTTTCTGTTCAATAAAGAAGTGTATTGTGGGGATGAGAGTGCAGTATCCCAGTTAATTCATAAACAGAATATTTTTCTTCCACACATGGAAAACTGTGCTAACTAGTGAGTTTCCTTTCTTCAGGACGTGACCTTCCATGGGAGCAGAAATGGATCAATTATGTCAATGTTGTTAACTCCATCAGGCCCTGGAGAACAGCTGGCAACCCTTTTGGTCAGTGCCTGATTCTCTCCCCCCCTCTTTTCTCTCCTTTGTCCCCCCCTTCTTTCAGACGACACATGGGTTCTTGGAATGAGTTTGGGCCAGTTCACACCAGTGGTGGCTGGTGCTCCAAGTCAGTGGGGCAGTGAAATCCACTCTGGGTTTTAGCCCAAATTTCCAAAGAGCACCTTGGACAGCTCCTTGAAAGGTCAGATTAAAACCTGAAGCAGATTCGACTGCCGCACTGATATGCAGCCATCAGCTGCCATTTATTCACACATGCATGTTCATTGCTCAAGCCATGTCTTGGCCTGTAGGAATAAGAAGCCACAGGATTTTTTTGCATTATCCAGAGCTAGTGTGGGATAGTGACTAGCCTGGATTGGGGAGATCTGGGTTCAAATCCGCGCTTTCCTTGGGCCAGCTGTGCACTATCTACCAAACATACCTCACAGGGGTGTTGTGAAGATGAAAGAAGATATAACCCACATGCACACCACCCTGGGTTCCTGGGACAGCAATGTGAAGAATAAAGAATCCAAACCTGATACATTTCACAGGAACACAGGAAGCTGCCGTATACTAGGGTCAGACTATTTTGGCTGTACATCCCTGTATTGTTTACTCTGACTGGCAGCAGCTCTCCTGGGTCTGGGGGAAAAGCCGAACCCAGCATCACATGTCCAATTCCTTTCAATTGGAGCTGCCAAGGAGTGATTTGAGGAGGGAAGTTAAGATGGTCAGGGCTATGGAAAATAAGCTCTAAGACAAAAGGTTGAGCAGCCATTTGCTGGGGATGCTTTAGATCTGCATTTCCTGTGGCACCATAGCAGGAGGATGGACTAGATGACCTGCAGGACTCCCTCCAACACTATGATTCAGCCTGCAGGACCCTAGTCGGGGGAGGAAACTGGCAGTTGGTGGCCCATAGCATCCCCCTTCCGTGCCCTGGTTTTAGGTTTGAAAAAAGCTTCCTGTTGGAGCCAACAGAAAGCTATTTTAGAGCCTAATTGTAGCATCGGGGCTATTTCCAGGAAGGTCACAGCTGATGGGCGGGGGAGTGGAGAGGTTGAGCCAACTCTCTGCACCTGCAACCCCCTCCTCACTACAGCAATGCTTGAAAAGATCCTGTTGGCACTAACAAGGGTTGGAAGTAGTGATCGTCATACAGAGTGCAGCTGGAGAGGGAAGGGAATGTGCCTACCATGGCCAGGTAGAGATTTATGGAGGGACCAAGGGTCTGACTCAGCTTCCCAGGTCCCCACGTTATGCAGACAGTTAAGATAATAGTTCGTTTCTGTAATAGTTAGTTGTCAACTGTTTTAAATTTTGCATTTTTTATTGTTGTAAACCAGTTTGATATTTTTTATGAGATTGTGGTATAAAAGTATTTGATAAATAAATAAATAAATAAAATTCAGGTAGCTACACACAAAGCTGTAGATAACATAATCCCTGCAATACTAGGCATAATTCCTTGGGAGTAAGTGTGTTTCTGACTGGATAGGTTGAACTTTGAAAACACGTTGAACAAAAGATCTTTAACCAGCTGAAATGCAGTCTTGAAAAGGGATGTTACCCTTTCAGCTCTATGAAGTCGGAACCCCATGCAAGAAAAGGAAAGCAGTGTCTAGCCTCTGCTTATTTTTCTCATTCTGTATGCTGATGTCACAAACAAACTTGAAAGTCACATCATCACATTCACAAAACAAGGAGAGATCCTGTCAGTTACCCTGACACACCAACAAATAGCATCATTGCACCTGCTCTGAAAAAAAGTTTTTGAGCTATGCTTCCCCTCTCCCATCACACCACTGGAGAAGGATGAAGTCAGGCAAGAAACCTCCTTTAATTTTTTCCCATTGGGTGTCCTGCATTGTGAGAACCTCAGCTTCCTGTACTGCTTCCTAGATGTCCCTCCTGGGAAGATAGGGTACATGTCCTCCCTTGGGGCCTTGGAAGTGGATTGTTTCATACAAATTACAACTCTCTTTGGTCTTTTTCAGTGTGCGACCGACTCTGGCTCTGGACCAGTTAAAGGCAAGAAAGAGAAGGAAAATCCCAGACAACCTCTAAGCTCTTTGTGCTTTTATTAAACTTGCCAGCACCAATGAGAACAGTTTGCTGGGGTTAAGTCTACTGTAGATTCTCTTTGCAAAAACTGGGGAGGGGAACATCTAAGTGGCAAAATGAAACCAATCAAGAACGACTATTAAACAACAGAGGTGTAATGTTTTACAATAAACATTACACCACTGTTGTTTAATAGCTGCTCGTGATTGGTTTCATGCAGCCTCTCTTACACCATCCCTAATTGTGCCCTTTCTCTTCCCTGCTGTTGAAATGCTCTACGCTCAATCTGGCTACTTCCACTGGTGCCTTTTAAACGGGCATTGGCATCTCCCATTACTTTCTTTGGGCCTTCCGGTAGCCCCCCGTTAGTTACAACAGGCAGTGCCACCCCTAGACGCCGGGAAGGGGGGCAGTTGCCCCAGGCCCCATGCTTTGGGGGGCCCCGCGCTTGGAGATGAGAAGCTGGGCTGCGGCAGGGTTTTTCCTTTTAAGCCATGCAGTCTCGCCAGACACTTCCCGCTCTTGGGGAATCTCCCGCTCTTCGGCTGTGTGCCTGAGCAGTTTTCCCCCTCTCCGCTCATCAGCTGTGAAGCGGGTGTGCGTGAGGCTTTTAGGCGGGAGGTTTGAATCCCCTGCCTGAGTGGCTTCCTTGTGCTGCCTGCCGCCTGCTCATCAGCTGTGCAGCGCATTTACAGGCAGCACTTGCTGGCTTATTCTGGGCGGGAGGTTTGAAAGAGAGAAAGAATGTGGGGGGCCCCCAACTATGCTTATGCCCCGGGCCCCGCACTGGCTAAGGGAGGGCCTGACAGCAGGCATTACTGTCGTGCATTTTAATGCATTCTCTTTAAATGTATCTCTCTGCACTGGCATTCTCTTCTTCAGCCTCTGGGTCTAGGATCTTACATGAGAAATGAGGAAGGGTGGTGGTGGTATGGACTGTCTTTCTCATTTTTTGAACAGCATAGAGGCACTCTAGAAATAATAACAACCTCCTACATGAACTGATGCAGCCCACACTTTGTATATGCCCATGATCCTGCTGCCCTCCATGAAGCAGAGAAAAGCAAAGAGCATCACCTGCTTAAGCCTGTGGTAAAACCCCATAATCTCAGAGCAATGTCTGCTGAATTTCCTAGTTATACAAAAACAGCCATTGGAGCAACATATTTCTCTCTCAATAAGAGACAAAACTAGGACTTCCTTTTCGTATTCAAGCCAACTGACATTTTATAGCATCAGAGTATTTTATATTTTATTGCTACAGTAAGAAAAGGCTCCTACATCTTATTTATTTATTGTACTTATATACCGCCCCATAGCCAAAGCTCTCTGGGCAGTTTACAGTAACTAAAAACATTAAAACAAATATACAAATTTAAAAACACATCTTTTAAAAACAATTTTCTTCTGCTATGCCTTGAAACATTAAACAAACAAAATAGGCCTTTAAAGCAACCTTCCCCAATCTGGTGTCTTCCAGCTGTTTTGGACTAAAACTCGCATCAGCCCAGCCAGCATGGTCAATAATCAGGGGTGTTGGGAACTGTAATCCAACAACAGCTGGAAAGGTACCATGTTGGATACCCCTGGGCTAGATGAATTGATCAAACTGCCTTTATTAGATCAAATCATTGTCTCTACACTGAATGACAGCTCCTCTCCAGGGTGCCAAGCAATGGTCTTTCTAAATATCCACCACCACCCTGAGATCCCTTTTCCTGGAAATGTTGAGGATTGAATCTAGGATCTTCCAAATGGGACTTGATCTACCACTGAGCTATATATATGCCCTTCCAAAAGCCCACTCTGTGTTTTGTCTCATACACATGAGCAAGTTATCAAAGGTGAATGTGTGAGTCAACAGACTGCATTTCTACATCTGCAAATAGCAGTGCATCCATCAAAGAATACACTTTTTTAAAAGGGTGTGCACACAGTGGAGGTGGAGAGGGAAAATCGTGTTGCTTCTCTGATGAAGAAGTTGCACCTGGTCTCCAACCTGATGTGGCTTTGTTTTTGCATCAGCCTTGTGATGTTGACAGATTCTTCATGAAAAGCAAAGCTAACACATTTGCTGATAAATGTGCCCCATCTATCATATCATTCATAGAATCAAGAATGTGTTTCTGTCCTTATGGCTGAAGGCAGTATGAAGGCACATTCCATGCTTTTAAAATGTACCTACCATGGCCAGGTAGAGATTTATGGAAAGACACAGTAGGTTTGGCTAGACCCAATACTTCCCCCTAGGCTAACTGAAAAGGAACACATTGAAGTCACGTCCTCCTGGTCTTTGCCTAGATCCTACTGCTTTTGCACAGTTGATATAAATATATCCATATTACTATGCTGTAATACATTCCCTTACCTAATTTTTGTAGGGTCAACCTGGGATATTTTGGTACATGAGGTGGTACCCCACAACTGATTTGTATGGGACAATATCCACTGTAACATATTCTCATACGAGCTATGCTGAAATGATCAGGAGCGGTGTAAAAGCATGGTATGAACAAGAGAACTTTGCAATGAACCATGCCTCATGTCAATCAGTGACTGGGTGGAAGGGAGGTTGGTTTGCAATTTGGATTTCCTGCAGCAGAAATAAACATGTTTTTAGGCTGCTCCCTATCACTGTATCAATCAGGTAATTTTTGTCCGTGCCATTGCAAATCTCAACACACACACGTACAACCCACAACAAAAACTGCTTCATCTATTTCATGAATTGCTGAACACAACCAATTCATTGCGTGGAGCAATTAAGGGTTGGTTTATGCCTTTCATATAATTAAGCACTCAAACCTTTTCCTGGGCAAACTGTGTTAGATGCCTCCCCAATGTTTTTGTTTTTTAATTTACATATAGAAAACTAGAATATCAGGAAGAAATGTTTAGCTTAACTTTGCCCCTGACGCGCTCATTTTCTACAGGCAGAGAGTTTTTACATCAGGGGCCATTCGACAACAAGAGCTGTAAGCTGAAGGGGTATAGTTCAGTAGAAAGCTCTACCAGCAGATTCTACTGAATGTACAAACTCACTCAGGAAACATGATGTGAAACACGTACATTATGGTTGTTGCTGTTCGGATAGGACTATTCAAGCAGAGATGGTTTCAGTTGATGCCATTGTTCCTTTAGCTTTGCTGTTGTGTGACTGGATGCAAAAATATAGTTGATAGCATCATAGGACAGGTCCCATATCTGTGTTTTGGACAGCTGAAATGTGTCTGCAACCAACTGGTACTCCCGAGACAGGTCTGTTGCAAAAACACCTTTATCGTCGGTCTAGTGGTAAAACAAGTTGTGAAAGGATGTGTATTAATTCTGTAGGCTTTGGACACTAAAGAGGCTACGTTACAGAACACATTCCCAGACCACAACCTATCCTCTGTCTCAGTGGATTTCAAACTATTTCCATTTTCAAATAGGTTTCTAGATATACACAAAATCTTTATACAAACATTTTAAGGAGGAGCAAACCCTCAAAACAACCCAATGAGGACTGAGCATGCCCAGTGGCAGCAAAGTTCTTACTGCCTGTTTTGTTTTGGGCAAAGGGAACGGAATGAAGTTCATGGGTTTGAATCCTAAATAGGAAGCACCCCATACTGCAACTTTTGTTGCAGGTCCCACTTGTCAACTTGTCTTGTGAGGATCTCCTGTGCTTCTGCTTATAGAACCCCTGCTTGTTGCAAAGGATTCTGGGGCATGTTGTAGGATGCTCACTCACGGTGGGTCTCCAGAGGCAGCAGACTCGATTATACCACTCCAGAATGCAGGTGCGAGACATCACATTTGAATGTTTCCCCATGTTACAAACAAACTCCACCTTGCAAACAGAAAATCAGCATAATGGTTTGGCTAGAAGTATGTTCCTTGATATGCTGATTTTCCACATTGCAGGAAGTTTATCAATACACGTAAGCGTTCAAAGACACGATCCTCCGCCCACAGCCTGACATAGTATACAGTCCAGCTTACGATGGCAGGGATGGAGAATCTTTGGCCCTCTAGATATTGTTGGACTCCAATGTCCATCAATCCCAGCCAGCATGGCCAATGGTCAGGGATGATGAGAGCTGTAGTCCAGCAACATCTGCAGCTCCAAAGGTTTCCCCATCCCTAGGCTAATGTTTCTGCACATGAAGTCAACGGGTAAGGTCAGGCCTACTTGACCTCGGGGCTGCCTCATGTGATCTCAAGCATTGGATCATGGGTGTGGTCATCCAGAGTCTCAGGGGGGGTGTCTTAGACCCCTTACTTTTTTGGGAGCAGGGTCTCAGCAGAGTCCCTATGTCTCCAGCTTCCTATGAGCCAATCAGCATTAAAAGGGAGTGTATTAGTCACTGAGAAGAGTCTTCTAACATGCTTCCTTGTCCTTTCCTGCTGATTGAAGCTAATCAGACTGAAAGGAGAGAAGTGAACCACTGAGAAGATTCTTCTCAGTAGCTAACACACTCCCCTTTCATGCTGATTGGCTCCTAGGGACCTCTGTCATTGTGGAAGAAGGCATGCCTGGGAAGGACTGAGGAGTGTGGAGACGGCAGCCAGCAAGCCAGCGAGTGAGGAGGCAGGGCTGTGAGGAGGCGTAGCATGACTATCATGAAAGGACCCTGCACTTCTGGATTTGCCACTACACTCCTGCATGGGATACAGCAACATCCTCCTTGTGGTTGTACTTTGAGGGGGAAGATTGGCAGTGAAAGGCCAGATGGGCATTTAGGGAAGTTTGCCTGCTCTTACAATCTGCTCACTGAGGAACCTTTGAGAAGCTTCTAGGGGAACCTACCCCAACCTGGTGCCTTCCAGATGATGCAACTCCCATCATCCCTGCCCACTGGCCATGCTGGCAGAGGCTGACACTGTCTGAAAACCACAGTTCTATTCAGCCAAAGGTTCCCACCAGCAAGGAAGGGGAGTACAGGTACCCCAGGTGCCATTCTGCCCTAGGTTGCAACTGCCTGGTGTGTTCAGCTGGCCGTTCATCCCTTAAAGAGGCACTGCATTAGCAATCTATCAATGGCACTAGTCATGATGGCAACATAGAACCACCATGTTCAAAGACAGTCTACCTCTGCATACCAGCTGTTGAGCAGCAATTGCAGAGGAGGGCTGTCGCCTTCAAGTCCTGATTGGGAACTTCCTACCAGCAATTGGGGTGCCCACTGTGAGAAAAGAGGATGCTGGGTAGATGGACCTTTGGTCTGATCTAGAAGACTGTTCTTAGATGGGTCTACCAGAAGCTATTTGCCATTAGAGGTAGGGCAGAACCTCCATGTTCAGGGGCAGTGTGCTTGTGAATGTCAGGTACTGGAAACAGAAAAGGGGAGGGCTGTTGCCATCTAGCCTTGCTGGCGATATGCAATTGGCCACTATGAAAAAAACGGATGCTGCAACTGTTACCGCCTTCTGATCTGGCAGGATTTACATTCTTCTGACAGAGAAGCAAGACTATAAAAGTCACAGAATCAGGGAATCATAGAATAGTGGAGCTGAAAGTGGCCTATAAGACCATCAAGTCCAATCCCTGTTCAGGAATTCAACTAAACCATACATGACAGGTGGCTGTTCAACTGCCTCTTGAATGCCCCCAGTGTTGGAGAGCTCACCACCTCCCTAGGGAATGGGTTCCATTGTCATACCGCTTTAACAGTTAGGAAATTTTTCCTGATGTTCAGCCAAAATCTGGCTTCATGTAACTTGAGCCCATTAGTCCGTGCCCTGCACTCGGGGATGATGAAGAAGAGAACCTGGCCCATGTTAATGGGGGTTGCCCTATCATTTTTGAAAGGGAGTCCCTGCTCTGCCTCTTTCTATCCCAGATAATTCCAAGAGCCTTACACAAAGCACGATGGGATGGCCGGTCTTGTACCAGAACCTGAAGTGGTGTTGGTCACTTGAAGGCACCGTCTGACCTTTGAGGTTTGATGTCAAGCAGAGTTCTGAGGAAGACGAGAGACAACTGGGTCAGAGGAAATGAAACAGAGGGAGGGTGGGTGCACAGCACAGCCAATGCACTTGTGCCAAAGCAGGAGTGGCCATTTTGCATATGCAATGCTTCATTCCGGCAACGCAGCCCAAAGATCGGCTTGCCACAAGTGGGGAAGCACAGCGAAGGAGACTAAGCAGCTGACCTTGTTGCAAAGACCTGGGGTTGTTTGGTTGTCTCCACAGGGTCAACGTGAGATGGTGTCAGTAGTGGCCCATCTCATATCTTGTGGGGAAACACTGGCTGGAGAGCACTTCCACATGAAAATTGGCCCCATATTAAAGAAAGAGGGTTTGGTCTAAGATTTATTCATTTATTCATCTGAATTGAGAATTGTTCGATGTGGGGAGAGTTTTCACAGGGAAGCGTTTCCAGATCCCACTGCGAAGCTTGAGACTGCACATGTTTCACCTGGATGCCATCAGGAAAGAGGGCGAGAACCAATGATGAGCAGCTAGCACTGGATCCTCTTCCTTTCTTCCTCTTCGCTCACCATGTTATAGACCTGAGAAAATGCTGCAGCCGTGAGGGTTGTCACAGCAGCAACAAATGACAGCCTTGATGCCAGAGGCCCCAACAGCAAGAGAAAGGGGGATCCGAAGGTCCCCAAGCTTTTCTTCAACGTCTTTCCTTACCTAAAGGCGTGCGGTTTTGCCGAACCAGCTGCACCAGATCCTGCGAGGCTGTCGATGAAGAATGAAGAAATGTACCATGCCCGATTCTGTCAGGTGGCAGACCCAGGAGAAGCTTGGTCTCCTCTTCCTTGTTTGGGATCTAAAAGAAATAAAAACGCTGCAAACACACACTAACCCATCTGTAGCATAAAAATGTAGTTTTTCTCAATCCAGAATCATTCAGGCTCATCTTGAGCATGCTGCTTTCAATCTAGATTGATTTTAGATCCTGCCAACCGCAAGGGTGAATGTGGTCACCTGATATGTGTTTGAAAACCCTCCCCTTGATTAGGTCAGCCATGCCTTTGCCTCCCTGCAACATGCCCCAGGTGTATGAAGAAGAAAGCAGTGGTTGCAGTCTTGGCATATGCCCATCCACAATGTCAATGGGCAGGAAGGGATGCATCCCTCATTGCCAGGACCACTTGCATCTGTTTTCAAATGGACACATTGCAGGGTAATGCAGAATCAATCTGCAATGAGCTTTATTTTTAAAAAATGAAACCAGTTTGTCAAGAGCGCTTTTCAGGGGCAAAAAAATAAGGAATCCATCTAGATTATACGCAGACTACATCAGAAAAACAAGTACTTAGCCCCCATTGATTACAGAACAAAATGCTTTGTGTAGGCAGCCACAGAGGGCCACAGTTCGTTCCACAGTTCGGCTACGCGGTGTCTGAAGAAGGCCTTTCTTTGGTCTGTCCTGAATCTCCCACCGGTGGTGGCTGGTGCCCATTGCGCATGGTAGGGCGGAATGCAGGGAGCCCGAACAGTAAGTGGAGCCAAAGCCAATGGCAGACAGAGGAGCCAACTCTGGCTTTGCCTCCATCTTCCTTCCTGCTGAGTACTACAAGAGCACCACTGAGACTTAGGAGGAGGAAGCTGGCACACAGGGTCACCCCCTGGACTGGTTGTAAGTAAGAAGGGAGGCAGGTGGGTGGGATGGCTGAGGGGAGACTGAGGTTGGCAGGGCAAAGCCCCAGTTGCCCTAATGGACCAGCCTCCACAGTCTCCCACCATTCAGCTACACGCACCTATGCATACAAAGCTAGCACACCCTGGCTCTGCAACCCAAGTGTAGGCCACACTGATGCACCAATGCTCTGCTTATAGGCAACAATAACCTGGCTTGAAAGCATCACTGTCCACATGGAACCCTACACAGGACATGTTTTTTAAAAAACAAAAACAAAATACTCCTGCTGTCACATGAAGCATTCCCACTGCAAAACCCTGTAGTAGCGCCTGAATCAGGGATTGTGTCAGCTTCACAATGTTACCTCAGAAAGATGCAACGCCAGCATCAGCCCGGAGTTTTTGGCTTCCAAGAGAGGTTCCAGAAAGTCCTTGCCATGTCCTGCCTTGGAAGATTAAAAAAAGAAAAGAAACACAAATATAGTTTAAGAAAGAAAATATAGATGAATAGAGAATGCTGACACCAGACTTTGCCAACCTGGTGCCCTCTGGCTGTTTTGGATTGCTACTGAGCTGTGCTGGCTGGGCTGATGGGAGTAGTAGTCCAAAATAACTGGAAGGCACCAAGGCTGGCAAAGTCTGTCTTAAAACACGATAAGGACATGTGACAGTTTTGGCGGTGACATTTTGTTTTATTTAAACGAAAGCTTACAGTAGGGTCTCCACTGAGGTCTAAACCCACAACCACTCCATCAGTGGAAAGCAGGAAGTCTTTGGCCAATTTCACTGTTTCCTTGGCAACTGTTGGTCCTCCTCGTCTATCCACTGATAACAGAAACCTAGAATAAAAATAAATACCCAGATTTAACTATGCGAAGGACATAACGACAGCTGACAAAAGCAAGAGTGTAAAGGGCATACAAGCAAGTCTCATCCAAGGTCAGGCTAGACCAGTACTGTCTACTCTGACAGGCAGCATCTATCCAGGGTCTTAGGCAAAGAAGGGAAAGTCCTTCCCATCAGCTGCTACCTGAGCCTTTTCACTAGAGGTGCTTCTGGGAACTGAACCTGGGGCCTCCTTCATGCAGAATAGGTGCTTGATCAGTTGAGCTACGGTCCCGCTCCTATTTCAGGGGCAATTCTCATGCTACTTATTTATTTCATTTATGATTTGCTTCCCATGAAATATCCCAAAGGGATTTAACTCAAGCAACAGAAACTTATTTAAGTGCATGTTCAAGTCCAATATAGATACAGACTGCAATAAAAATCTCTACTTAAAAGGCTTGTTGGAAGAGGAAGGTCTTCAATAGGCACTGAAAAAGATAAGAAACACCTGTCTGATATGTAAAGAGGGATGGGAAGGAAATTCAATTCAGTTTGCATTTACAGCCAAATTTATCAAATTTTCCCTTTCTGAAACTATATGAGAATCGAAACACAGCCACCCTTCGAAATTCACACATCCAAATTTTCCGATGCCATTCTCCAACCAAACAATGTTTACAAAAATGCACATGTGAGGGGAAAGTGTGCATAAAAATGAATATATGAGTGAAAATAAGCAACAAAGATGTATTATATCAGGAGGAATTGCTTGCAAAAATGTGTACTTTAGTCAAAACTGCATATAAAAATGGGTGTGTTAGGGGAAATGCACACCAAAATGCTGACGAATTTTCATGAGGATTTTTTTTAAAAACACACACACACAAATTACTAGAGAAATGTGGAGAACTGAATTTAAGAGTGGAAAAATGAGAAACTGAGAGAACTGAAACTGACAGATCCTTCCACCCTTAAATGGGAGGGAGTTCCAAAGGGTAACAGCGCCACACTAACGGCCCGACTCCAACATTGTATGGACCGGACCTCCTGATGAGACGGCATCTGCACGAGGCCCTTTCCTGCATAGTGCAGCAACGTATATAAGGGGTCAGGCAATCTTTTAGGTATCCTGGTCCCAGGCTGTAGAGGGCTTTGAATACCAGTAACAGCACCATGAACCTAGCCTGGTAGCTAATTGGCAGTCCGTGAAATTCTTCCAACTGTGTGGTAGCGCAATGGCGATATTCTGTCCCAGTGAGCTGTCAAGCTGCTGCATTATTCCACAGTAAATCTCATTCGTTTTAGCAAGAATCATTTGGGAATAATTGATTTAAGGACAGCAGCACTAATATTTTCCTGAAAGCTTTGAATAAAAATTGCTCAGCTCACAAATGGGAGTGTAATGTAGGGACTGGACTGTCTTATTATTATTATTATTATTATTATTATTATTCCTGCCCTTCCTCTCAAAAGAAGCCCAGGGCAACAACATCATATGGTGGCAGTAAATCTCTTTTCCTGCTAAAGGAACTAGCTATGAGAGGCTACTATTGTAGAAACGGCTAGGGAGACAGGAAGAACACTGAATGGGCTCTGGAGGGGATTCAGCACCACAACTGGTGGGTTTTAAAACACAGGGGCTTGGGCACATAACTTACCTAACTTCTATATCCAATCCATCTTCCTTGCATTGTCTTACACCCTCAAGTACAGCTTCTACATACATTCTTTTGGTCATACCTAGGAGGATAAGGTCTTTGTATTCATTTCAAGTATAAAGTATAATCCATATATTTACATAGATATGAATGATACCGTGATTAACAAAACAGAGGTTTAATTTATGTTGCAAAACATTTAGGTTTCCGCCTTTTTCACAGCAGCTTTGTTAATTACAGTATCATATATATATTTTCAGTGATTACCTAAATCCCAAAAGGGATCCAGCGCAAGCTTGTGTGAAGTGCTGTTTCATGCTTTTTTCGTATGTGTGTGCGTGTGGTATGTGTATATAACACACACACACACACCCCGAGCTATTCTAGTGTTTTGCTCCCTGGTTGCGTGCTGGAGTTTGGGTGAGCTACAGCCATTCCCAAATCCATGTATCACTATTTGGATGACCCTGACCACACTGCTTTCTTTTCACATTGCCCAGATGTTGGGCTGGGCATTTGCCAAGCCAGGGTCACACTCGCTATTGCAGAAAGGTGCTGGAGCCAGCAGCCACAGAGTTTGAGAGATCCAGCCTGAAATGCAGCAGGCAGGAGGGTCAGTACTGCTAACCAGGAAAGGACAAAATGCGGGGCTATTTATACCCAAGCCTGGACAATCTAGTGGTTTCACAGCGCCAGCCAATCACGTGGGCCCACTGTGCCTAAAAGAAGATGCAGAGGTTTGCCCATGCACGCGTTCCAAACTCTCTCTGTGTCTTTTATTTATTTCCAATATTTATAGACTGCTTTTTACCACAGATGGTCACAAAGCAATTTCCACAACCATCAATAATGCAATCTATCAGTCAAAATGTGTAAAACAAACAAAAACCACTGGTATAAACATAAATTGAATCAATAGGCATAGTATAACTCACTTAGAATGCTTTTTTAAACATTCAAGACAAATACCTATTTGACTGTTTGTCATAAAATGCATACAGGTAAGTGACAAATTAATTATACAGAACTGGTAAGTGCAACAGTAATAACCAAGATCTCCCCTCCCAACTCCACACCGAGTTCACCTGAGTGCACTGAAAGTTCGATCTTAATTACAATAGTCCTGAGGAATAAACTGATGTCATTAACAACATTCAGATTTGTTGCTTATCTATATGACTCTCTGACCCATAATTATGCTGATTTCTCTGAATGTCCTGGTCCAAAATTCATGGAGGATAAGATCATCAATGGCTACTAGTTATGATGGCTCTATTCTACGTCCACTGTCAGTGGCAATCAGCTACTGAATACCAATTCCTAGGAATCAGAAGACGGCTTACGGGCTTCCCAAAGACGTCCAGTTTGGCACTGTGAGAACAGGATGTTGGACTAGATGGGCATTTGGCCTCACCAGCAGGGGTCTTTTTAAGTTCTAAGATTCTTTCATGCCAGCATACTTTCAGTGGGATATTCATAACTTCAGTACCGCTCCCTATATATGCATATATGTGTGCATGTGTGTGTATATGTATATATATTATCTTATGTATTTTAATTGTATTTTATGTATTTTAATTTATTTTAATGTTTTTGTGATTTTTATTGTGTACAAATGTATTATGTACATGCTCAATTTTATTGTAAGCCACTCTGAGTGCCCTATTATAGGGTAGAAGGGCGGGATGGAAATATTTTAAATAAATAAATAACTGTATTAAATAAATGAGAGGGGAAAGTGAGAGCCAACCCCGCAAGGGCAGGGGTTAGGGGTGGGCATTTGGATGTTTCAGCATTCCAAAATGGATCTCTCCCTTCTTCAAGGTCCCAATTTTTGTATCGGGGAGGGGGGAGTGAGGAGAAAAAAAGAGCAATTCTTCTTGGAGACGAAGTTGGAAGGTAGGGGTGCTTAGTGGGAAGCAGCAGACAATTATAAAATACAAGGAAAAACAATTTGTCACCAGTGGTTTGCTCATCTCTGGGCGTGCTCCTTAGCTCCAGGTACTTGACTCCATCAGCAGCAAATTCCTGAACAACATCTTTGGTTACCTGAAATCATATCAGCATTTTAAGCTGAAATGATATCCACAGAGTGTTCCACAGTCGTTTTCAAAGCTTTAAAAAAAAATTACCAAAAAACTTCTCAAACTCACTCGTACCTGGTTCTATCAATCTATTTCCAAAAATAGTTCATCATCACTAAATATAAAGAATATTCAAAAAGATCTATATAATATAAAAATCTATGCTTCATATACAATTCATTTCACAATGTTGTCCATTTTAATTTCCACACAGTAAGTTATCTTCCAACTGTCTATTAAAGGACTCCATCCATTATTGACTATTAGAATTCGGCTGTCTACCATCTCATGGATTTTTAATCATTGCTCAGCTGCCAACCCTTATCTGACCACTCCCTACATGTAATTATGAATGCATTTCTTCAGTTCTTTGCAATGATCAGCTGATCATCAGTATGGAAATAGGACACCAAAGTCAACCTCAAAAAAGGACTGGGAAGGGCCCAGTTCAAATCCTGCTCAGCCATTGGTGGCCTTTGGCCAGGGATAATCACCCAGTCTAACCTGAGTTATTACAAGGAGAAAATCTGAGTCAGGCAGGACGAGAGATGACTCTGTACAGCACTCTGGGTTCCTTAAACACAACAACAACAAGAAATAAATAATACACCCAGAAATACAAAACATAAAACAAAACCTGATTGGCCAGCAGTTGCTTCCTTTTCCTCTTTGCTATCCTGCAGCAAAAGGTTGATTCTCTCAGAAGCATGTTAAAAGAGCACACATTAAAAAGCTTTAATGAGTTTACCATTAATATGTCTTCAGTTCTATTGGTAACCTGATGGATGATCTCGAACATCTGAAAACATCTGCAGAAACAGAAGGTTAAAAAGAGAGTTACAATGAAAATACATTAAAAAAACTAAAGACATAGCGACACATTCCTCAAATATTAGCTTTTTCCAATCGCATCATATCACTTTCATTTCAAATACATTTCTGCATATATTATGCAGGATTCACTCTGCACCCGTCCCCACATGCTGACACTTCTGAGCTCCTACTGGGAGGAAGGGCAGGATATAAATCTAATAAATAGATAATAATAAATTAATTAATTAAATGGTCACATTGAAAAGAACAGAAATGTATTTGCGGTGGGGCCTTCTTGGTGGTTGCTTCCCAGCTCTGGAATTCTCTTCTTCCTTTGCTGCTTCAACATAGAGGGAAACCAACATTTATTTATTTTAGAGAATTTTTATTCCACTCTTCAGCCAAAAAAGACTCCCAGAGCAGTTTATACATCATCACTACAGAAAAAGAAAAAAAGCCTTACCTTCAGGTTTATAATAGAAAAAGCAACACAAAATGAAAATGGATTGGGATTGAATCTAAGTTCTTAGTGACAAGCTCTTCTAATGACTAGCTCAGATGGAAAAGTTCAGGGAAAGGAGGTGTCAAACGTTGCTGGTCTCTCAGTTGTGCCGAGAAAGTGGCCCTGCATCATTCCCTGTTGCAGCTGGATGCAGTCAGCTGAGAGTTGACAGAGGAGTCAATAATTATGCCGGACATCTGTGTTGGAATTGCTTGTTAAGATGTTTTGAAAGCTATTTTTGAAAAAAATCTTTTGTTTTAATATGTTTTTAAGGATGTTTTGTTGTAAGATAAAGTCTATCTTTATGATGTTTTAGAGTGCTTTTAGCGCTTTTGTTTGCCGCCCTGGGCTTCTACTGGGAGGAAGGCTGGGATATCAATCTAATAAATAAATAAATAAGTAAGTAAAAAATAATGCAATACAGAAGGAACAGGAGTGCCACTCAAAGGGTTTGGCAGAGAATGAGGGGGTGGGTATGCAAAATCAGGTCCATGCCCCATATTAAGGACAACTGCTCCAAAAACATGCAACTTTGTCCTAGCCAGGAGCTACAGCATGGGGACTTCTTGCCTGTAAAGCACACCACAGACCTGTCTGATCAACGAGTACAGAAAGACTGGGCTATATTTGGGGGTTTGGGCCTGGCAGATGGTGTAATGTTTACCTCATAACCTCCAGCACCATTCCTTTAAGGTCCACAGCTTAAGGCATACTCACTCTTCCAGGCTTCTCTTTTCCCCCTTGTCAATCATGGTCATTCCATAATGAACCTGAAGGTCTGGTTTCTGGGCCATCAATTTCTTCATGGTAGCAGAACTGATGGAGCCGTTCAAGTGGGCATGGAGTTCCTGAATGAGAAGCAAATCAGTGTTTACTTCCAAGGGTCACTTCCATCCCCAACATTTACACCTTTTCCCTAAAAGGCCTCTCTCTTCCTTTGGTAACCGTAAGCATTGTGTGTTTATTTCTAACTGCTGACATAAACCCAGGGGTGGAGACACTTTTCCAGCCTGAAGGCTCCATTCCTTTCCATGCAACCTTCCCTGGGCAATATGCCTGGTGATGGGTGGGTCGAGAAGTAAAAGTGAGTGGAGCGAAAAAGGTTGATTTACTCTCCCCTCCTCTCTATCCTCCAAGCAAGCAGCATTCCTGGAGTTCAAGGGCCCTTTTCAGCCAGGCAAAAGCACCCAAGGAGAGTGGAAAGGAGGGCCAGTGAGAGGGGGTGTCCAGGGGAGACCCCAAAGACCAGACAGAGAATCCTGCAGAGAGGCATTCAGGGCCGAAGGCTGAGATTCTCCCTCCCTGATGCAACCCATGACATCTTCCAGGTTCCTTCTCAAACTGGGTGGAAGTAACGAGTGGGGTACCACAGGGCTTGGTCCTAGGCCCAGTGCTCTTCAACATTTTATTAACGACTTGGATGAGGAAGTACAGAGCATGCTAATCAAGTTGCAGATGATACAAAATTGGGGGGCACAGCTAATACAGAAGACAGAAAAAAAATTCAAAGGGTTCTTGATAGGGTGGAGCATTGGGCTGAAAACAACAGAATGAAATTCAACAGGGATAAGTGCAAAGTTCTACACTTAGGAAAAAGAAACCAAATGCACAGTTATAAGATGGGGGATACTTGGCTCAGCAGTACGACATGTGAGAAGGATCTTGGAATTGTCGTTAATCACAAGCTGAATATGAGCCAACAGTGTGATGTGGCTGCAAAAAAGGCAAATACTATATTAGGCTACATTAACAGAAGTATAGATTCCAAATCGCATGAAGTATTAGTTCCCCTCTATTCAACACTGGTTAGGCCTCATCTGGAGTACTGTGTCCAGTTCTGGTCTCCACAATTCAAGAAGGATGCAGACAAACTGGAACAGGTTCAGAGGAGGGCAACAAAGCTGTTCAGGGGACTGGAAACAAAGCCCTATGAGGAGAGACTGAAAGAACTGGGCATGTTTAGCCTGGAGAAGAGAAGACTGAGGGGAGATAGGATAGCACTCTTCAAGTACATGAAAGGTTGCCACATAGAGGAGGGCCGGGATCTCTTCTCGATCGTCGCAGAGTGCAGGACACGGAATAATGGGCTCAAGTTGCAGAAAGCCAGATTTCGACTGAACATCAGGAAAAGCTTCCTAATTGTTAGAGCCATACGACAATGGAACCAATTACTAGAGAGGTAGTGGGCTCTCCGACACTGGAGGCCTTCAAGAGGCAGCTGGACAGCCATCTGTCAGGAATGCTTTGATTTGGATTCCTGCATTGAGCAGGGGGTTGGACTTCATGGCCTTATAGGCCCCTTCCAACTCTACTATTCTACTATTCTATGATTCTATGAAATTGTACAATTCTGGTCACCCTGCATCAAAAGGATATTGCAAGAGCTGGAAAAGGTGGAGAAAACATTGGACCACCTTGCCAATGAAGAACTGTAAAAAAAGGGGGGGTGCTTTTGATTTATTGATTTTTATTTATGTATTCATTAAATTTATATCCTGCCTTTTCTCCCAGTAGGAGCACAGGGCAGCAAACAAAACCACTAAAAACATATTTTAAAAAACATTCTTTAAAACAAAATCTTTAAAAACATTTTTTTATTAAAAAAAACAGCTTTAAAAACATCTTAAAAAGCAATTCCAACACAGACACAGACTGGGATAAAGTGTCTACTCTGAATGCAAATAGCAGCTTGGGAGGATTTTCATTGGGAGCAGCAGGGTGGGTGAGTGGATGGGTGGAGAGAAGAGTTAAAACTCCCACACGCAATCCCAAACCTGAATGTCACACACACACACAGCTGATATTTTCATTTCTAAAAGATGGTCCACCCCTGGAGCCTAATGGAATCCACTGGATTCCTGAATGCCCTGGGGGAGTTCCCAGTAGATAGAGTAGGTGCCCTGTTGAAGCCCTTGTCACACTGTGTCTTGGAGCTGGCTGTGAGGGCCTGCACCTGGTGTTGGGCCGAGGAGACAGTAAACTAGGGTTGCTGCTGGTGTATCGTCCACCCTGCTGCCTGGCAGTTTCTCTGACCGAGCTGCCAGAGGCCGTCTCGGCTGTGGTGTTGGAGGAGATTTCAATGTCCATGCTGAGGCTGCCTCTAGTGTTCCGGCTTGGGACTTCATGGCCTCCATGACGACCATGGGGCTGTCTCAAGTTCTTACTGGCCTGACACATAGGGCAGGGCACACTCTCGACTTGGTTTTTGCTCCAGATGGAGGAAGGGGTGGTCTGAAGATGGGGGGGGGTGTCACCCCATTGTCATGGTCAGATCACTTCCTAGTGAAGTGTAGACTTATGGCTCCGATCCTTCCTTGCAGGGGAGGTGGACAGATTAAGATGGTCTGCCCCTGGAGCCTAATGGAATCCACTGGATTCCTGAATGCCCTGGGGGAGTCCCAGTAGATAGAGCAGGTGACCCTGTTGAAGCCCTTGTCATGCTGTGGAACAGTGAGGCACGTCAGGCTCTTGACACTGTTGCCCCGGAGTGCCCTTTCTGGCACTGTGGAACCCGGCTTGCACCTTGGTACACCAGTGAGCTAAGGGTAATGAAACAGGCTGGACGATGGCTAGAGCGCAAGTGGCGAAAGACGTGCTGTGAGGCTGATTGGGCACGAGTAGTCCCCAATGAGGTATCCAGTGCAACGTCTGCTTGAACTTCTTGGGAACGGTTTCAGTTGATGCGGCCTGATGATGTAGACAAGGTGCTTGCGATGATACGGCCAGCAACATGTGCTCTCGACCCTTGCCCTTCTTGGCTTATTAAAATTTGCCGAGGGGCTTTGACTGAGTGGATCCAGAGTGTGGTCACTGCATCATTGCAGGAGAGAGTGGTTCCAGCTGACCTGAAAGAGGAGGTGATCTGACAGCTCCTGAAAAAGCCCACCCTGGACCCATTGGTCTACAACAACTACCGACTGGCTGCAAATACTCCCTTTTTAGGGAACATGATTGAGAGGGTTGTGGCACAGCAATTGCAGGTACTCTTGGATGAAACAGATTATCTTGACCCATTCCAGTCTGGGTTCAGGCCTGGTTATGGGACTGAATTGGCCTTGGTCGCCCGGATGGATGACCTTTATCGGGAGAAGGACAGGGGGAGTGCGACCGTTATTCATACTTGATCTGCCTGGACTCGGTGGTGGGCTGGATGAGAACCAATAAACTGAGTCTGAATCCTAGCAAGACGGAGGTGCTATGGGTTGGTGGTTCCCGAGTTCAGATAATTGATCATACTCCCTCTGAAAGACCCATTACCAAATTCTTCCAAGCTACACAGAAAGTGGATTGGACTGTGAAAGACCAACCCAAATTGTCTTTGCATTTTGACAAATTTGTAGAGCAGTATAATATCTCAGAGAGGTCACGTCTCCTGCTTCCCTGGTGCATTCACTATAGCTGCCCAATTTCCCTGATTTTTAAAAAGGTAAAGGTAAAGGTATCCCCGCCCTTATACTGCGAGTCGTTTCCGACTCTTAGGGTGATGTCTTGCGACGTTTACTAGGCAGACCGTATATATGGGGTGGGCTTGCCAGTTCCTTCCCCGGCCTTTCTTTACCTCCCAGCATATGCCGGGTACTCAGTTTACCGACCATGGATGGATGGAAGGCTGAGTGGACCTCGACCCTTTTTACCGGAGATTCGACTTCCTCCTTCCATTGGAATCGAACTCCGGCCGTGAGCAGAGCTTCGGCTGCGTTACCGCCGCTTACCACTCTGCGCCACGGAGGATTCTTCTTTTTAAAGTCTGATAGAAAGATCTGTGGACTATAGCTATATTCTTAAACCGCAAGGTTTTTTGCCTATTAGTGAATACTTTTATTATATTGTGAAATAGCTTTGATGTGCTTCATAGGAAGCGATTCATAAATAAAAGATATAAATAAACTCTCATCTCATGGAATCTCATGGAATTGATAGATTCAGGAAAGACAAAAGAAACTACTTTTTCCACAGAGCACATCACTCACTTACAGAATTCACTGCATGCACTGATGGTCACTAGCTTAGATGGCTTTTAAAATAGGAATTAGAGAACAGAAGAAGCTGCCTTATATCAAGACAGACCACTGCCCATCTAGCTCAGTAATAGTTCTATTGACACTGATCGGTAGTGGCTCTCTAGTGTTTCAGGCAGGAGACCTTCCCAGCCCTACCTGAAAAGACCTGGGATCAAACCTGAGATGTTCTGCATGCAAAGCATACACTCTACCACCAGAAGACAGCAGGTTGGCAAAGGCTGCACTAAGCTATGTCCTCCATTCATGGAGGTAATGGCTACTAACCAAGATGGCTATATGGCGCTTCTCTAGAGGCGCTTCATACCACTCAGTAGCAGTTGCTGGGAAACAGCAGCAGCAAAAATGGCTACTGCATTCGCACCCCGCTTGTGGGCTTCCTAAAAGCATCCAGTTGACCACTACTAGGAATGGGAGGCTGGATGAGATGGACCTTCGGTCTGATCCAGCAAGGCTCTTCCTATGAGCTGAACTGCTGGTACTTCTGTGGCATCTCTACAGTGAGAGCAATTGAATAATCCAGACATGTTTGATGCAGAGATGTGGCAGGGTTATTTGCCACCAGACAAGGCTGATTGAAAACAGAATTCTCTGGGACAGAGATTCAGGCGGAGAAAGAGAGCAGAACCTCCTTGGTGGATGGTTTTAGTTGTGAATTTATGGGTTGAATTTATTGGCAGGTTTCTCATGGCATGCAGTTTGAGGAGTCATTCCTCTAATTAAGTTACTGGTTATGCTGCACAAAAATGTCCTTAGAATCAGGAAGTTGGAAGTGCCCTCAAAGGTCATCTACTTCACCCCCTGCTGATGCAAAAAATCTGGTATTATGGTATCCCCATTTAGCCTCTGTTTAAAAACCTCTAAGGAAGGAGAGCCCACCACTTTCTGAGGCAGTCTGTTCCACAGTCAAACAGCTCAAAGCCTGTTGGGACCAATTTGAGGCCCAGTTACTTCTGCAGTCTACGTGCCTTGGGCCTCATTTCTATCCCTTATCACCTTCTTGCTTTAGTTCCATATGTTTCTCCTGCAGCCCTTGGCGTCTGATACAGTCTTGCAGGAGCTGAGTAATTTGCTTCAAAGCATCTCAAAAGCCATTGAACAGGAACAGATGTTTTAAAAACAAGGGCACTCTTCTCAAAAGAAACTGTCAGCGTTTCAATTGGCATTTATGGCTGTTCTGAGATAGCATTAGGTCAGGATAGTGGATATCACCACCCTTATTATTTAATCTTAATATGGAGCCATCAGTTTGTCATGGGCTGTACAGGACAGTGAATTGAGACAGTCCCTGCCTCTAAGTGGCTTACAACAGGGGCAGGCAGAAAGCAGGTTTGGACCTACGCACTGATAGCTGGATGTTTTGCAATACATTGGCACGGGTTTCTGACTCCCAATTACTTAATAGCAACAACCCAAACGCTTTTGTGCTTTTTAAACTTCAGATCTGTGCTAATGCAGATGCAGAACTGTGCTTTTATATACAAGACATCCCAGGGTACAGTTCATGGGGTGCAGTAGGCCCCCGAGCTACCATTTTGTATCTGGCTCTGCAGACATCAATTATATCTGTAGCTGGCTGTCTTTTGGACCTTGGCAAAAATACACATAAGCTCCTGCAAAACCTGGCTTACCGTCTATTACTGCAGCCTTTCCCAACCTTTGGGTCCTTAGATGTTGGGAAAGGCTGTATTATTGTAACATTAGGAATTTGGATATGAGAGGGTTCAAAGAGCCAGAAATATTGCAGGCGACTCCCATAATAGTCCTGGCAAAGTTGTCAGGCACATCTTTTGTTAGTGTAACTGCAGGTGATGTGCTTCCATGGAAACTAATTATTAGATTTTCTTTAAGTCTTTTGTTCACCTAGGAAATATCTAAAAGGGGCATGCCCTTCCTTCCCCCACAATTAGTTAAGGTGATGTAATCTAAGTGTCTGAGTGGGAAGAAACAATATACTGTAGTTTTTGAGTGAGACACGAACAGATGCAAGAGAGGCAGAGAGGTCAGTTCTGGGGGCTCTGTAAGCTAACTGCATTTTGAGACACTGATTGACTTTCTCTGGAGACCTGATGTGGGAGCAGTGGACTTTGGTTTCCTGTTGGAGTGCTAAGGTGTGCCTCCACCTCTGCTCAACCTGCCTATTTGTAAATAAAAGTAAACATTATAAAGACACCAAAAAGCCTCCAGTGACCTCCTTCCAAAGGAAACCAGACCCGGGTAAGTGTTGCACCCTGGGAGCTTCTCACCACTTGGACAGCATAACACTGTGTAAAGTAGACCAAGCCAGAATGTCTCTGCAATATTTATTTAAGACATTTATGTACCGCCTATTCACATGTCCAAGTGGTGTACATAAAAAGAAGCCATGAGGAAAATCAAACAATAACACATTCACATCATAATAAAACCAAATGCTATGTTAAAATCCCTGCTGGAACGAAGAGGTCTTAGTCATGTGCCTGTCTAATCTCTAACAAGGAGGGTGCCTGTCTAACCTCAGTTGGGAAGAAGTTCCATTTGTGTGTGTGCGTTTTCATGCATGTGTATGAGAAACAAGATGCATCCATCATCACTGCCCCCTACTCAGAGATTTAACTGCAAGAGCCCCAAGGAAGAGCTAAGTCCTAAACAGCAACAACTCTAGAAACTTATGCTAACAACTTTTTAACAAGGCATTCCCTGGAAAGCAAATTAGGAATAAAATAGGGACAGTGTCAGAAAGCAAGTGTCAGAAAATAGGCACTGCCCCATGATTAAATAGTAGAGCTGGGACTTATGGAAAAGGCAAGGAAGCCACATGCAGCTAGCAGCTTTACACTCCTCTTGTCCATCTCTGCAAGACAAGATACAAGAGGGACCTGCAACAAAATGTTGCAGTCTGGGGTGCTCCTGTTCTAGTTTCAGTCAGCCACCTCTGATTTCTTCCATTATACTCTACTCCAGTCTGTCAGCTAGCATTCCATAACTACTGAGCTTGCTCAGTCCTCACTGGGCTATTTGGGGTTTCCCCCCTTTCTTTGGGTATTTTTTCCCTTTTTTGTGGTACTTCTACAAAATTGGAGTTCCTCCAAGCCTAATAATACCTCCCTTTTGTGTGCAGGGGTGTAGTCATCTGGGGATGCGGGGAGTTGTAAACCCATTACTTTTTTGGGAGCAGGTTCCCAGCCAGGTCCCTATGTACGAGCCAATCAGCATGAAAAGGGAATGTGTTAGCCACTGAGAAGAGTCGTCCTTTCATACTGATCGGAGCCAATCAGAGTGAAAGGTGGTGAGTCAGCCACTGAGAAGACTCTTCTCAGTAGCTAACACACAGCCTCCCCTTTCATGCTGACTGGCTCCTAGGGATGTCTGTTGTGGTGGAGTGCGGACTCGTGAGATGACAGGGAGAGCAAGGGAGATGAGGGCAAATGGAAAAAGGGGCATGGCTGTGAGGGGTTATGATGTGACTATGATGAAGAGACCTTGCACTTCTGAATCTGCCACAACACTACTGCTTGTGTGCTGCCATTTTGTCTCCACCAGCAACGACACTGAAGAGAGCAACAGACTACAATCCAGATGCAGCATTAGGTGTGCTTTATCCCTACTAAAATCATCCCTGTAAAAGGTGGCAAGACAGGAGAATCCATCCCATTCAGTGCTTTGATTTCTCCATGTTTCTTCTTCAGCCAGTTTCACCAAGTCTTAAGACTAGACAGATGGACTCCATATCTCAGCGTTGTGACACTGAAAAGGCTTCTAGGAATACACTGGCAGCAAAATAATAACATCAGCGATAGACACACACACACACACCCGCCCTTGGGGATGGAGCCAAAACCGTTATCAGAAGCAACCTTACGGGTGGGCCTCCAGCAAAAGCCAAATTAACCAAGAAGAGTAGGGGGGGAAATACTGAATTGATTTGCTACAATACAAATCTTCAGATATTTAAAAAATGTGTTTTAATCACCACCATCAGAGTAGGCACAATACAGATGATTAATCACAAGAAGAGCCCAGCTGCGTCAGAGCAAAGACCCATCCAGTCCAGCATCCTGTTCTCACAGCGGCCAACTAGATGTCCATGGGAAGCTGGCAACTAGGAGCTGAGTGCAAAAGTCCCCTTCCCACTTGTGATCCACAGCAACTGGTATTCACAGACACACCACCTCCAATACTGATGGCACAGCCATCACGCCCTTTATCTGCCATGAATATGTCTAAAACCCTCTTAAATCCATCCAAGTTGGTGGCTATAACTACATCTGGTGGGTGCAAATTCCAGTACATCCATGCACTATGTGAAGATGAGCTTTGTTCTGCCTGTCTTGAATCTTCCACCTTTCAGCTTCATTGGATGGACGAGAGGACATCCCCTCCAGTCCACCTAGGGAAGCCCATCTGTCCTTCAACACTGGTGACATGACAGCATCTTCCACTGCACCTGAGGGCAGCAGACAAGGTTAGCAGCCACAGGATGGGCATCAACAACAGCATCACTGGGATACTGGCTCTGCAGATTGGAAATGGCTGTGGCGCTCAGGGGGAAAAGCCTGAGAGGGACTCAGCAGGAACAGCTGGGGGGGGGAATTTCCTCTGCCTAAGGATAGGGCTGGCCCTGGTCACCACTGATGATGTAATCTTTTCCTTTGGTGTAAACAAGCAACAGGATTCTTCAGACTCTTACATTTTGCAATAGAAAGCGAGTGAATGTTACATTCTAAGGGCTAAGCATTTCTCTTGTTCTGTCCTTGAGTTTGAAAAAAAATGTACTCTACCTTGAAGATGGTTGGAGCCAAAGGCTCAGAATCTCTGTTTAGCTGAGGACCTGTGGGTACCTTGTGGATTCTCCCCCTGTTGGATTGGGAGTTTCCTTTTAGGCTGTAGTATTCACTTCTTCTCAAACTACCCTTGTTGGCCTTAGCTTCAGATCACAAAAGATATGAGCTGAAGCTACTCAGGTTCACTGAGTCCACCATGCGAGCCCTGGAAAGGGGCATGGTTGGCTGGTTGGAACCCGGAACAGGAGTGCCCCGCTCTGCAACATTTTGTTGCAGGTCCCACTTGTCAGTGATAGGGATGGAAAGTTCTGTCAATTTTGGTTCTCTCAGTTTCTCATTTTTCCAATTTTAAATTCAGTTCTCCATATTTTTTAAGCAATTTGCTATTTTTAAAAAAATCATCACAAAAATTCTCCAGCATTTTAGTGCAAATTTCTCCTTACAAACCCATTTTGTAGGCAGTTTTGACTAAAGTACATATTTCTGCAAGCACTTTCTCATCATATAATGCATTTCTGTATGCTATTTTCATTCATATAGGCACTTTCCCCTAAAATATGCCTTTTGGTAACCATTGTTTGGTTGGCGAACTGCATTGCAAAATCCGAATAAGCGTGAATTTCGATGGATGCCTGTGTTTCGGTTCTCATATTATTTCGGAAAGGGTGAATTTGATAGATTTGGCTTCAAATGTGAACTGAATCGAATTTCTCACCCATCCCCAGTCAGTGATGGCCATCGTCAGAGGCAATATACTGGTGTGTGAGAGTGACAACAGGTGAGGGCTATTTCCTTCATGGCTTCCTTGAGAGCTTCCCAGAAGTGTCCTGCTGGCATTGCTGGGGAGAACAACACTAGACTAGATAGAGCCTTGGCCTGATCCAGAAGGGCAGTTCCTTTTAGTCAAACTTACAGAAGGTACCTCTATCCATAATGATTAGCCACGAGTAGCTAACTGGAACCTCCATGTATAGAGGCAATATACCCAGGGGTGTATTCATTCAGTGTTTTGGGGGGCCTTAGACCCCTTACTTTTGGGGGAGCAAGGTCCCAGCAGGGTCCCTATATCTCCAGCTTCCCACAAGCCAATCAGCATGAAAGGTAGTGTGTTAGTCACTGAGAAGAGTCTTTTAACATGCTCCCTTGTCTTTTCCTGTTGATTGGAGCCAATCAGAGAGAAAGGAGGTGTGTCAACCACTAAGAAGACTCTTCTCAGTAGCCAACACTCCCCCCGTTCCTGCTTATTGACTCTTAGGGACGACTGTTGTTGTGGGAGAAGTCATTAACAAGGATCTTACTCTCAACCCAGCAGCAAAAAAGGGGGAGGGTCATGGCTGTGACTATCACAAAGGGACCCTGCACTTCTCAGTTTGCCTGAATACCGGACACTAGAGACAATCAAGAGTAAGTGCCCATGTCTTGCTTGGTTACAGGACGCTGGACAAGATGGACCTTTAGTTTGATCCAGCATAGCTCTTCTTAAGTTCTGATGCAACCAACTTAAAACTGTGCATTCCTTAAGAAGAAAACAAATTGCCTGGAGAAAACGGGCTTGCCCTTATTGCTGAGCTACCACAATCACCTCCCTACCTCCCTAAACACATCTATGACTGAGAACTAGGTGGTCCAAAAAGGCTCTTTTTAGCAACCAACTTCTTTCTGGGGATCTTCTGTTTTATAAAAACCAACCTAGAGACAACCAATAGGCAGAATCTTGCCTGCCAATTGCAAAATCCTGGAGAAGCAGCACAAAGCCGGATGGTATCTCCAAGTATGAGAATATGCATGGATTTCCAGAGGAAGTTCTATGGATGTAACAGAGGGAAGGCAAAAAGCAACTAAATTTTGGAAGGGATGTTTATTCCTGGTGTGGAAACTAGCAGACTATGGAAAATCATTTAAAAGTATTTATTTTTCTCTTCACTGAAATTTGTTAATATATATAACATTCTCATCATTTCCTTCTCAATAAAAAAATGGTAAGAATAACACCCAGCCAAGAGTAAACAATTTTCCATCTTGTTGATTTCAGTGGGAGAGAATTAAACATATGCCAATGGCTACAATCTTAAATATACTCATTGGAAGTAAATCTCATTGAAATCCGTGGGTCTTACTTCCAATAAAATCTCGTTACGGCTGGGTTGTAACACTCCCAATAAAATCAAAGGAATGTAATGGTTCTTAATGTTGGCTGGATTGTGCAAAATGGGTGCAATCCATCTGGATCATTGCCTTTCCTATCTGAGAATCAGAGCCCCTTTCTTGAGTGACCCCACCTTTGGAGGTCAGGTAGGTGATAACCAGGGAAAGGGCCTTTTCTGTCTTGGTGCCCCCTTTGTAGAATTTCCTCCACAGGAACAGCCACATCATACCCTCATATGTTTTAAGCATCAGGGAGCAGTCTTAGCCTCTGATCTGCACTCTTGGAGGTGGCTAAGATTTGACTGGTCGATGGTGTGTCCCTTTGCCAGGCTCCACTGGTTGGGGGGCTCTGCCACTGTGGCGGCTCCTGCAGTGCCCCCTGAGCTGACGCCTCAGCTAATGGTGAAAGCTACTGCTGGTGGGATTCCTGCTCATGGTGGCCATCATAAACCCCCAAAATGGGGCATTACAGGGGTAGACCAGGGCCTGCGGTGGATCCTTTGGATCCTAAGCCAAGCCACTGCTAGGCGAGAGACCCAATTTGAAACAATCCCTCCCACATCTTCTGCCCTGACCGGCAGTAGCCAAGAGGGTTTGGGATGCAGTGGTGACTCCACTGCTCTAACCATTCCCCAAGGCAAAGTTAGGATTGCTCTGGGTTACTCCTTTGCCCTGGCATTTTAGTAATGGATTTTATTGAACAGTAACCTATTAATGTTTAATACAGCTTGCTTTAACTCTGCTCCGGGTTTTTTAAAACTGGTACTGATTTGATACTACCTTGTTTTTATATTTTTAGCCTTTTTAAATACGTTGCTTTCATTACTTCATTGCACTGCATTTTATCTAACCTTATTTCACATTATTATTATTATTGCTATTTTCCTTAGGAGTTTTATTCAAACCAGAACGCTGGTTCTAAATCTACATCTAATACACACTTCCCTGGGTGCAAGACTTACTTCCAACTAAATATACACAGAGTTGCGCTGTTTTGTTTTGATATAGTTTTAATCTACTGTGGGTTTTTTTTTTTTTTAAAGAATAGGCATATTGAAAGAGTTTAATCTGCTGTTTTTTAAAAAAATCTGGAATTAGTTTGTTGGTGCCTCTGAGTTTTCAGATTGTTACCTGTTTTGAATCTGCTATGCTGTGCGATTTTGTCATTGCTTGTTTTCTAGTGCTGTCATTGGGGATTTTATTCAAAAAGTATGTTGATGTACTGTTGAGATCCCCTAGACTTTTGGTGCTGGGGGATGTCAACATTCATGCCGAGACCACCTTGTCTGGGGCGGCTCAGGACTTCATGGTCTCCATGACAACCATGGGGCTGTCTCAACATGCTGTTGGCCCAACACATATAGCAGGACACACTCTAGATTTAATTTTTGCCACGGGACTGGGAGATGGTGATCTGGATGTAGGGAATTTTACATCGGTCCCTTTGTCATGGACAGATCACCGCTTGTTGAGGTTTAGACTTACAGCGACCTCTTCCCTCTGCAAGGGTGGGGGACCCATTAAGATGGTCCGCCCCCAGAGACTAATGATTCCTGAGGATTTTCAAAAGACTCTGGGGAGTTTTCCGGCTGATAAGGCTGGAGCTCCTGTCGAAGCCCTGGTGGAACTGTGGAATGCAGAAATGACCCGGGCAGTTGACACGATCGCCCTGTGCGCCCTCTTCGGTGTAGAGCTCATGCAGCTCCATGGTATACTTTGGAGCTGAGAGCGATGAAACAGCATAGAAGACGGCTTGAGTGCAGATGGAGACGTACTCCTGATGGATGCAATGATGCACTGGTAAGTGCCTATACTAAGTTGTACTTAGGGGCAGTGAGGACAGCTAAGAAGCAATATTTTGCTGCCACCATTAAATCATCGATCTGCCGTCCAGCGGAGCTCTTTAAAATAGTCCGAGGGCTATTACATTCTGGCCCTACGGACATGGTGGAGTCATCACAGGCGCGCTGTAATGAATTTGCTAGGCACTTCCAGGATAAAATCTCTTGCATCCGCCAGGACTTAGACTCCAATGTTGTAGCAGCTGAATCGAATGAGGTGTCCAGTGCACAGTCTTGTCCTAATTTTTTGGATGAGTTTCAGCTCGTACAGCTTGAGGACGTTGACAAGGTGCTTGGACTGGTGCGTGCGACCACTTCTACGTTGGATCCTTGCCCTTCTTGGCTAATAAAAGCTAGCAGGAATGGAACAGCTGGCTGGGCCAAGGCAGTGATTAACGCTTCACTGCGGGAGGGAGTGGTCCCTGGCCTCCTGAAAGAGGCGATAGTAAGACCACTTCTGAAGAAAACGTCCCTGGACCCGGAAAATCTTAACAACTATAGGCTGGTAGCTAATGTGCCATTCCTGGGCAAGGTCCTGGAACGAGTGGTTGCCAACCAGCTCCAGACACTCTTGGATGACACCGACTATCTGGATCCATTTCAGTCTGGTTTTAGACCCGGTTTTGGCACGGAGACAGCCTTGGTCGCCCTGTATGATGACCTCTGTCGGGAGACAGACAGGGGGAGTGTGACCCTGCTGATTCTCCTTGATCTCTCAGCGGCTTTTGATACCATCGACCATGGTATCCTTCTGGGACGACTCACTGATTTGGGAGTGGGCGGCACTGTGTGGCAATGGTTCCGCTCCTACCTGGTGGGTCGTCTCCAGAGGGTAGTGCTTGGGGAGCTCGGCACCCTGGGATCTCCAGTATGGAGTCCTGCAGGGGTCAGTTCTGTCCCCCATGCTTTTTAATATCTATATGAAGCCACTGGGTGTGGTCATCAGGAGTTTTGGAGTGCGTTGCCATCAGTACGCTGATGACATGCAGCTCTATTTCTCCTTTTCACCTTCTTCAGGTGAGTCTGTCGGCGTGCTGAACCGATGAATGGCTGCGACAATGGACTGGATGAGAGCTAACAAACTGAGGCTTAATCCAGACAAGACAGATGCTGCTGGTGGGTGGTTCTCCTGACAGGATGGGGGATGTTCGACCTGTTCTGGATGGGGTTGCACTCCCCCTGAAGGAACAGGTTCGTAGCTTCGGAGTTCTTTTAGACCCATCCCTGTCACTCGAGGCTCAGATAGCCTCGGTGGCACGGGGTGCTTTTTACCAACTTCGGCTGGTGGCCCAGCTACGCCCCTATCTGGACAGAGAGAACCTCGCTTCAGTAGTTCATGTGCTGGTAACCTCAAAATTAGATTACTGCAATGCGCTCTACATGGGGCTGCCTATGAAGATGGTTCAGAAACTGCAGCTTGTGCAGAATGCAGCAGCCAGACTGCTAATGGGGACCAGACGGTCCGACCATATAACACCGATTCTGGCCCGCTTGCACTGACTGCCTATTTGTTTCCGGGCCTGGTTCAAAGTGCTGGTTTTGACCTACAAAGCCCTACACGGCACAGGACCACAATACTTGTTGGAATGCCTTCCCCGCTATGAACCTGCCCGTACACTACGCTCATCATCAAAGACCCTCCTCTGAGTTCCTACCCATAGGGAAGTTCAGAGGGTGGCAACGCGGAAAAGGGCTTTTTCTGTGGTGGCCCCCGAACTGTGGAACGATCTCCCAGAGGAGATACGCCTGGCGCCAACGCTACTATCTTTCCAGTGCCAGGTGAAAACTTTTCTCTTCACCCAGGCTTTTTAACATGTTTATTATGTGCTGACATTGTTTTAATTTTTAACATTTTAAACTTTTAATGTGTTTATATTGATACATGTTTATTATATTTCTGATGTTTTTCTTGTCTTGTGAACCGCCCAGAGAGCTTCGGCTATGGGGCAGTCTATAAGTTTAATGAAATAAATAAATAAATAAATAAAGTAAGTGAAAACCGGGTTCTCAATATGTATTTTGTGTCCGTCTGAATTACTTATTTTATATTGTTATTTGACTAAAGCCCGTAAGGCAAAGTGAAAACCGGGTTCGATGTAAACATAACTTGTGTGAAAAGTGTGTACATGTGTGTGTGTGAAAGAGAGACCGGAAGGTCCCAACCGCAGTGGCCAGAGGCTTGAGAGGCCAGGGAGGAGGAGGGAGAGGCGTCTAGATCCGGGGCGTCTCCAAGCACTGGCTTTGACGCTTGGATGGCTCCGGTGCTCAGGCTGAAAGTGTAAGCAGCCGGCTTGTGATGCTGCTGCTTCTTCTCTGTGCTGAGCCAGGAAGAAAGAGGTTAAATCCCAGGCGCCACCCACCCCGGAGGAGGAGAGGGAGGAAGGGCAGGCGGGCGGGCAAAGCGCGGCGCAAGGCTCACCACTTTCGGCAGCTCCTTGTAAAAGCGGCTCAGCTCAGGCGCCGCCATCATCCTCCTTCTGCCGAGCTTCCCTCCCGCTAGGCCCACGTGGCTCGCCCAGGCGGAAGGGAACACCCTTGCGCAGCTGGGCCTTTGCTGATCGGGACCATCTGGCCCTTGGGCGTATTTGCGCTCTTCGTGACGCAAGCAGCCTCCGGCTCCCACTTACAAGCCGTCAGCCGGCGTTACTGGAGAGAGGCTTGTCAAGCAATCGCAGGCACGTTTCCTCAGAAGACAGACCCGCTGGGGTTGGGTGTTTGCTCGTAGGCCGGAGTGGAGCCTCAGGGGCAGCCCTGGTAGAAGTCTGATCCAAGGCATTTTTAACAAAGGACCCTCTTGCATTTGCGTTATTTTTTGTTCAGAGAATGCCTTCAAAGCTGCCATCAAATCACAGGTAATAACTGTCTTTACAGACTTGAACGGTAAAGTCTCAGATCTGGCACTACCTTGATATGACCTTATCCCAGTCTGCCTCTGGGTTGGAATTGCTTTTTAATATGTTTTAAAACTTAAAAAAAAAGATGTTTAAGCTTTTTTTTAAAAAAAAGATGTTTTATTTTAATGTTTTTAAGGATGTTTTCTTGTAATATATTTTAAACTGTTTTTATGATGTGTTACAAGTGTTTTTAGTGTATTTATTTGCTGCCCTGAGCTCCTACTGGGAGGAAGGGCAGGATATAAATCTAATAAAATAAATAATAAATGCATGGATCTGCATGATTTCTACCCAGAATCTGCCAGCAACCATTCTCAAAATACACACTGCATCTCTGCCCATAAACTGAACCATAAGAATTGCAGATCCCATATTTCATTGTGCCAGTATGACACAAAAATATGGATCAGGCGCACACATCCTCTGGGTTTTTATGCCCCCCCCCCATGACCATCAAATCACTGATTCAATGCACCAACATGGCCCAAAAGCGTTTGAAAGACTGAGGTATTATTTTGATATTTAGCGTGCCCTCAAGTTTTCTGAGGGTGTTATGGGGGTTGTTTATTTTGCTTTTATGGTAAAGTGTATTTATGTTTTTAACTTGTTACCTTACAGGCAACTAGCAAATCTAATAAATACTACTACTTATCTGCACCATGGATCCCTCAGAATTTACATGACTTTTACACAGGCTGCCTTGGCTTGATTCTCAGCATGAGAGGACAGGAAATGCCTGCTGTCTCCGCCTTCAGCAGTGGCTGGGAGAATGGCGCAAGGGAAGAGAAAAGCAGGGGTCTGGGGTTGTGAAAGAAGTGGAAGCCTTCCACCCCTCTCCCTCATCCACCCATGAATCTTAGCCAATTAAAAATGGAAATGTACTGCCTTCAAGTCGATCCTGACTTACGGCGACCCTATGAAGAGGGTTTTCATGAGGCTGAGAGGCAGTGACTGGCCCAAGGTCACCCAGCGAGCTTCATGGCTGTGTGGGGATTCAAACCCTGGTCTCCCAGGTCGTAGTCCAACACCTTAACCACTACACCACACTGGCTCTCAGACAGCCAACTACTCCATAGTAACAAAAGTCTGCCAAGTCCCACCAATTCTTGTTACAGAATTATTATTTTTGGGGGTAGTCTTGATGTCATCTTTGGGGGGACCAGAACTGTGGTTTTATATCTGTAAGGTGGGATAGAAGGTGCTGAAGTGATCAAAGTAGTCTCTTTTTTTAAAAAAATTAATGGTTCTGGCCAAGTCTGACTTCCTTCCCCACCTTGTCTATTCAGTACCATTGCCACTGTTCGTAAATGGGCAGGGGTCTGGTGAGCCAAAAATAAATACAAGACTTCACAGGTAAGGCATAAGCCAGTCTGTTACACAAAGGGGCATATAGTAAGGGATAAACAGTGATTTTGGAAAAGGCAATATAACTCAGTGGGACAGAGCATGCTTGAGATGCAAAAGAGCCCAAATTCAACCCCCAGCTCTAAAAGGGGTTTGAAGTAATATGGGCTAGGTCCTGAGACGTTTGAGAGCAACTGCCAGTATTAAGGTACATGAACAAATAGCCTGACACACCCTCCTCCTTTAAAAAAGGATTGGACAGACTGTGGTGAAAAGATGCTTTTCTGCCCAAGTCCCTAGCTCAGAGGTAGCCAACATGATGCTCTCCAATCATTGCTGGACTACAACTCCCATCATCCCTGACCCCTGGCTGTGTTGAGTGAGGCTGATGGGAGCTGAAGTCCAACATCTGGAGAGCCACAGGTCTTTGTCCTAGACCTAGGCTGAACCACTGCCAGTCAGGACACCACAAGGCTTGACACAGCTATTAATGTTACAGTATAAAGGCAATTCTATATGCTCATATTTAAACCAGTTACTCATTGCCAGCAAGAAAGGAAAGCACTGAAGGAGACAAACATAATGAAACAAAAGACCATTTATTACAGGCCATTATGTTAGAACACTCAACTTCTAAGGTTATCCAGCAATCATAACATTCACTTCTTAATCCTGCAAGAGCCAAAGTATTAAGTTAGATAATACACATCCACTGTGCCCTATACACATACATGTACCATTCTCAGAAAACAAGTAACTGAAGAATTCAGGGGATAAAATAAAAATTTAGAATATACTAACCAGTGGAATTACTGAGCAGGTACCGGAAATGATATGTTTTGAAAGGTTCCTTTTGTTTCTACAGAAGCAATTGGCAAAATCTGTAGCAAATTTGCATTGGATTCTACACACTATTAGGGCTTGAGGGGTAACATAAAATGGTGCAGTGGTACTACTGCTTGTGTGATCACCAAACACCATGAAAAATGTATCTTTGTTTCTAACACTTTTTAAGTTTTTGAACTAGCAGCAGTGATTTAAAGCAAGACATAGTGCAAGAAACAAATGAAAGATATTTTTTTCATCTCAACAATGCTTAGAATTAAGTTTGCTTCACAGAATATGGAAAGCACCCCTGTGAACAGATGCTGTACTATTAACAATGCAAAGTTGCCTAGCTTCATTTTGTTGCGAGAGGGCACAGCAGCAAGACCTCTCCTGCAGAGGAGAATGGGGGATGCTCCTTTCTGACCAAAATACATCTACTACTCTTAGTGTTGCCAAACTTTGTGCTGCAGGGAGCAAAACTCACCAGGAATTGACCCTAGCTCTCTCATAAAGGTTTCCTCCTGGAATTTTATAATGTTGATGTTTTAACAGTTTTATCTTATTTCATTCTATCCTATTTTACTGCATGTTACTGTTTTGTATATTTGGATATTCTTCTTTGAGAGTCCTATGTTTATTTTACACTGGTCGTTGACCGTAACAATAAAGAATCAAATTAGTGGGGGATGTGAAAGTTATTAGTATGAAGTTGTTACTATTAGAATGAGCATTATTCAAGTGAGAATGAAGAGGTAGTGTGGTACAATGGTGAGAATCGAGGACTGGAGAGATCTAGCTTCAAATTCCCACTGGGTGGCCTTGGGCCAGTCATCAACTCTTCATCTAGCCCACCTCACAGTGTTGTTGTGAAGACAAAACAGGACATACACAGCGGCAATATTTCCTACATAGAGGTTATATTCAAGAACAAAACACAGCATCTGTAAAATTGTCCTGAACTTCCCAGCACTCTGCACTTTATTGTTTGCAACAGCTTCCAGAATAGAGCAGAATGTAAATTATAGTGCTCACAATTCAGGAGTCGTTCACCAGTCTTACAGATGTATGGTATAGGAGTGAGGAATTCGTAGTCTTCCAGATGATGTTGGACTGTCAGACCCATACTCTGGGTCTGGTCTCATAATGGATCTCTCACACTGGCCCCAGCACAGGTCTCACGATCCCACTACTAGGCGCCACCACCTGACACCACAATACTGCCCTGAGACTGTGCCTTAGTCTCCTCCATAGATTGCTACGTAGTGTCTGGGTGCACTTACAGGCCACAACCCCCCTGTATCTTTCTGCCTTTAAAGATTACAGCCCTGGGTTGCTTTGGATACCTGCTGCTGTTACACTATCCCTTCACCGCTGCCACCATTGATACTGTTCCCGGCTTTGGTATTTGCTCTGCCCACCCTTCTGGTCTGTAACATCCCAGCCAAGGATCAGGCGTGTTGTTAAACCAAAACTATTTATTTAATAACACAAGGAATAAACAAGATCGCTATAAGTTCAGTCAACATACGTGTGGTTACATATAAGTTTTCTCTTTATATATCTTAGAACTAAAACCTGCCTCACTACCCGCCTAAACACAAATCCACCCCTCCAAAACCCAGAACCAGCAACCAACCAACAACTGTCATTCTCTCATATATACCTTCAATCACCCAGATGCTCAGCCAATCACAATTCAGCATTCAACATTCCAACCCATGTACTCCCCCCTCTCACTCACTCTTTACCACATTTACCCTACAAAACTGACACTTACCATAATTACTGTACAACATTTACAGGGGCATCACATGGACTCCAACTCCCATCGGCTCCCGCCAGCATGGCCAATGGTCAGGGAAGAAGGAAGTTGTAACCCAGTAACATTTGGAGGGACCCAGATTCCTCCATGTAGTTCTTAACATACATTCAGTTTTTGTTTGGAACAGGTTCAATTCAAGAATAGCAATTTATTTGAATAGATTCATAAACAGAAGATAGTTTAATGTTAAAAATGTTACTCACAATGTTTGAAGTATAGGATGAACATGCCATCTATCAAAGCAAACTCAGGCCAACATTAAATTTTTCAGCAGCTCTGTTAATACTTTTCAACATTTCAGAATGGGCTAGATTTTTTACATCTTTCACAAATTAAAGGTACAGAACAATGAGTAACAAACATGAGCAACAGTTTAAATGACCAGAAAGTCCTAGCAAAATTTCTGCTTGGCAGTCTGGACTTGTTTGTCATCATTTTGAATCTTAAAAAAATATGCTTGTGCAGGCATGGTTAGGAAACTTGATAGACACGTCCACTATCGTGAATTAGCTTACAGCTGTCCAAGAAATAGCACTGCGCTTTAGTTGTGCAACTTAAAACATTTTTTCATAGAAAACATAAAGTGCATTTAGCAAGCCAAAAGGAAACGAACTCCAGAAAAGTATCATTCAATGATCCATTCGTTTATTTTACCTTGTTAAAGGCAGGCTAAGTACAGATACTGTACATTAAATATATGTGAAAATATGAAACAAGTGCTTTGAGATGTACTTTTGAAGTCAGGCCTGTGTATTCCCAAGGGCAATCCACCTCCGATGTTTCTTGAATTGATGGTTAGATGTAAAGTGAGCCGTCCGCAGGCCCTACATAGCCAACTCCTATAAGTAGCACATCTATGAGAGTCCAGATTCCCAGGCCACCAAAGCTGAAAAGTTTGCCCAGACCCTCTCTCCACTGGCCCAAGTAGAATCGATCTGCTCCAAAACCACCAAGTGTGATGCTGCAAATACAACACAATGTCTTAGCAGTTGCTTACATCTGGGCATCCAACTGATCTAGTTTTGATGTCTACAGCAAGGCATTTATATAGTTTGTAACTAGCAAATATACCAAAGGTAACATTGACTTACAAAAATTATGTATTTTAAATGTCTACCGATGACCTAAATACAAATATGAAAACTTTCCACTAGTGTTCAGAACTTAAAAAAACACCTGGTAGTATCCCGTCCTAAGGATAAGCAGGCAACATGCTTAAGAACCGCTTTAAAATAAAATAGACAGTTTTTACAGGCTTAACCAAACATCAAGTCCAAAACAGAAAAGGTTTTATTTAGAAATGTATACTTCGCCCCCAGTACAAATTATCATATTCAAAAATATTTAAAACAAACAAATAAAACAAACCAGCAGTGGCCTACCCTAATAACAAACAAAAATCTTGAAGGCCTGGACAAACAGTAAGATTTTCAGCCAGCTCTTCTTGCTATTAAGCAGGCATCCATTTAAAGCAGACAATTTTGGCTGTCATGAAAGGGCACCAAATTGTTATATATTATTGTTGTATTTTTACTTCTGGAGAGGGAGAGAGGTGTTGGAGAATTTTGTATTTCTCCTTGGGTTCTTTTGCTGGGGGTCCCTGAATAAAAATTTTGAAGACATAGGCTTGCAGCAAAAAGGTAGGCCTTTACTGAATGACAAGTGTACACCTGGTCAGTCTCCCTCCTAGTGAGTGGAGAACTGCCACTTGGCACTGTTGGCCTGGGGTTTTTATACATTTCAGGACAAAGACTTTAGCATCTACCAATCAGGATTTAACACATCAGAATGACACAGACATGATAGTATTACACAGGCATTTTGCATAGGCATTGCATAGGTACTGTACTTCTCTGCATTGTGTTCTAGTGAGTTTGGTGTTTTAATGAAAGTACATTTTCACAGTGAGCTAAGCATCTCAGCTAGCGAGCTATGCATTTTAGCTATTCTGCAATTCTTTCTACGTCTTAGAGGCACCGAGATATTCAGCACAGTGTTATCAATTGTTTTGAGTACAAGTAGTTCCAAACAACCAGCATAGTCAGGGAGACAGCTCCAAAGAGAAAAAGATCTGGCTTCCTACTAAACTATTAAAATGTTATGAACCTTTATAGCTTTATAAAAGAATATATTTTGCTTATTATTTATGTATATTGAATTCCCCATTAGCTATACATGTATGTATATATAAAATTCCCCGTCAGAGGTACTCATTAGATTTTCTGCCTCAGGTGCCAAAATAACTCAAGCAGCCTTGGGTACTATGGAACTTGAATTGCGAGGTGGGGTAGGGGCGCAATATGTTATTCCACCTCAAAATGTCAGAGGCGGCCTCCATTTTCAAAAGACAGCAAACAGACAAGAGACTTTGGTACCAGGTGAATGGGGAGGAACTCCTCAATCTGGGATGTCACCACAGAGAAAGCCCCGTCTCTAGTCACCACCTGCTGCACTGCCTCTGCGGCACCTTGTGACACATAAGGAGGTTCATGTGGGAAACAGTGGTCCTAAGCTATGTAGGGCTTTATAGGTCAATCCCAGCAGTTTGAATCATGTCTAGAACTGGATCAGGAGCCAGTGCAGCTGTTCTAAGCTTTGTGCAACTTTTGCTCTCTAGAATAAAAGTCGCGTACTGGCAGGCTAACCATTTGTGGTCAGCAACAGCAAGCACCGTTGCAGAAATTAAATTGTTTAAAGCCGACAGCAGACGCACAGAAATGGCCTCAAGTATGAAAGTATGTTTCAGTCTTAATAGTAAAAATAAATAAATATAGGAGATCACAATCAACTGGTGTTGTGTGCTCCTGAAACATTAAATCTAGCGTCTCAACTAACACTTTTTCATAACCTGACAGCTCTACTAATTTAACTTTTTTGAGTGCAGGATGACCACATTCTCGATACCCAGAAAAACAAGCAATTGGGTAATGCCTATTCCTACCTTAAAGCTAAAGCTGTCGACCATTTATAGCCACCTGTCCAGTTGCAATAAAGCATCTTGGGAAAAGTACGATTACCTTAAAACAAACACACAATTAAAATCATGAAGCCAAGGCCACAAAGATGAATAGCACCTCACAATGAATCCTGTTAGATTGGCGGTATGTACTTTGAAATGATCTTACTCCATCTTTTTGCAAAAATAGGTAAGCATTTTAGATCCCTGATTTAACAGTGCTATGGGCTAATCTGATGCAGTCACTGTTGGGTCTTTTCCCTTTTTATTCATTAATATTATTTTTGCATTTCCCCCAAGAGTCTGGTATTTTTGCTACCAATCTATATTCATTAAAAATATTATTCAACTGAATTTTTAAAGTATATGCAAAAGTTTTATAAAATTCATTTGGGAGAACATCTTACCCAGCAGCCTTAATTTTAGGGATCTTATCACTTGCTGAATTGCAAGTGTGGTCCAAGGGGTACTTTCATCACTAGTCAGATTTGATCATCGTGACAATGCCTGGGATTAATAGTCAAGGTCAGGTCCCACTATCCTTCCTAAGTTAAGGAGACACACCAATCATTCTTTTCAACAGCTCCTCAACCACTGACTCGATGCCAGCGTGGAAAAGCACAACTGATAATCTGGAAAGCTTTCCTCTCAGTCTATCAGTCACATACGTTGATGATTATCATCTCTTGCAGCAAAGTATAGCAAGGATATGTGAACCAGGAACTTTCAGGAAGGTAGGCAATTACCACTTAGTTTGTCTACCACTGTATCGTATCATTATATCGTTGGGCCTGACCCACTGGGATAGGGAGATGAAAGAGTAGCTGGGTGTGATGCTAGCAACAGTCTCTTAAGTACTGTAAATCATCCACAGTGGCGTCACAGCACTGCCACGTCAGCTTACCGCAGTGCTCTGACTAGTGCTAATGGTCAGGAGTTATGGGAGTTGGGAGTCCAATAACACCTGCTGAGCCAGTGTGTATATCACTTCCTTTAATGATAAGCGAGATACCATGCAGCTTAGTCTTAACCAAAGATCACAAACTTCCTCCAGCTTGTATATCCCTACTGCAAAAATATCAGCTGCTGCCAGCAAAGAAAGGTGATGGATGGAGAACAACAAAACACCATCAGCAGAGGATACTGCAATGTAGAGCATTATCAGTGCTCAGAGAGAAGCTTTCCCTCTCCACACCACAGCAAATACCCACAAGTAGGTCATGGCTCACCTAGACAGTGAACATGGTCCCGCACTGTGCAATTGGCGCTGTATCGTTCTCGTGGACAAGAGACTGTCTTACAGTTTGTAGGATTGGAACAGATGTAATCTGATGTAGGGAGCTGCCAACAAAACTGGCAAGTCATGTTGATCATGAAGGTTTCTGGGCGATTGTTTTTCTCATCCTGTGTGAGAATCAGAAATCTTAAGTCACCCTTCTGGGAATAATTCACAGATTCTCTATTATAAAGTTTTAGAAAGCAAGGTGTGTTTAATTGACAAGCAACATGACACAGTAGATGTATCAGTAGCAAAATAATATTTCTTGGCAAAATAGAGAAGAATGATCTTTTATGGAAAATGTACCATCTTTTGTTTGCTGGAAGGACAGACATACACAACACTGATTTGTCAGCATGTGTCATGCCTAGTCCTGATCCAGTACCAGAAAAGGAGTCCTTACAGGCTTAGAGGATGAACTAGACACCCCCACAGGTCCAAGACCTTGAGGAGCAGGCAGGTTCCCCTGGAACCAGCCATTTCTAGACTGGGACAACCAGACCATTGTCAACCATGCACTGGTGACCTCCAAATCGATTTACGCAACACACTCTATGTGGGGCTGCCTCTGAAGTTGCCCTGCAAAATGCGACAGCTTGACTGCTCAGTGGGACAGAATATTGTCATCATGTTATACCACTGCTGAAAGAATACCACTGACTGCCAATACAGCTTGGGACCAGGATACCTTAAAGACTGTCTCAACTCTTATATGCCCAGCTGTTTGTTTATTTATTTATTTTGTTTAATTTATATACCGCCCACAGCCCGAAAGCTCTCAGGGCGGTGTACAGCATAGGATAAAATACAGTAACATCAAAAGAACAATAGAACATAAATATAAACAATAAATAACCTCATATACATTAAAAGCTTAAAAGGTAGATTAAAATGCCTGGGAGAATAAAAAGGTTTTCACCTGGCGCTGAAAAGATAGAAGTGTAGGTGCCAGGCGGACCTCATCGGGGAGACTGTTCCATAATGCGGGGGCAGCCACTGAAAAGGCCCTAGATCTTGTTACGACCCTCCGAGCCTCTCTGTAATTCGGAACTCGGAGCAGGACCTTAGATGTTGAACGTAATGAGCGGGTAGGTTCGTATCGGGAGAGGCGTTCCGCCAGGTACTGTGGTCCCGCACCGTGTAAGGCTTTATAAGTCAAAACTAGCACTTTGAATCTAGCCCGGAAACAAACAGGCAGCCAGTGCAAACGCGCCAGAACAGGTGTAATATGCGCGGACCACCTGGTCTTCGTCAGCAGTCTGGCTGCAGCGTTTTGCACTAGCTGAAGTTTCCGGACTGTCTTCAAAGGCAGCCCCACGTAGAGCGCATTGCAGTAATCCAGTCTAGAGGTTACCAGAGCGTGCACAACTGAGGCGAGGTCGTCGCTTTCCAGATAGGGACGTAGCTGGGCTACCAACCGAAGGTGGTAGAACGCATTCCGTGCCACCGAGGCCATTCTGTCTGTGCCTCCAGATGTTGTTGGACCACAACTCCCATCAGCCTCAGCCAGCATTGCCAATGGTCAGGAAAGATGGGAATTGTGGTCCAACAACATCTGGAGGCACACTGGTTGGGAAAGGCTGCTGTAGAAGAAGGCCTTCTGCAAATACCATCTCATAATGAGGTCTGTTCTCTACAGTGCAGGAATCAGACCTTTAGTATGGCAGCACCTAGCCTTTTACACTCCCTCCCGTTACGTATCAGGTCATTCATATTAATTTTTCAGCATCCGCTAACAACCTTCCTCTTCCAACAAGCCTGTTAAGTGGAGATTTTTATCCCAGCCTTTATCTGCATTGGATTAGAAATTGTATTTACATGTATTTTAGTGCTAAATCACTTCAGGGTGTTTCACAGGAAGCGATTCAGAAATGAAATGTATAAATAAATTAAAGTGTGCATAAAACAGGACATGTATTTTTTAAAAACATGCACTTATTTATATACATTACAATATGCAATGTTGTAAGGGATCACTGTAGACTCTATAATTGAACTATGGAATGGGCTCCTTCTGGAAGGAAGGGCAGGATATAAATGCCATGAATAAAGGTTACCAGTCCCAGCTAAAATGTAAACTCTGGACCCACCAAGTGTTGCAGGTTGGCGCTGACCCATAACGGGGCCTTTTCAGTGGTGGCTCCCCATTTGTGGAATGCTCTCCCCAGTGAGGTGCGTTTGTTGCCATTATTACTGACTTTCAAGGAGGAATTTGCAATCATTCCTTTTGACCCATCTGATAGGAAGGCAACTGTTCCTGGCAACCCAAAGATCACTAAGAATGTTTTTTCCTGTTTTAAAATATTTTTAATTGTAATGGTGTCTTGGAATGTTTTACTGTTTCAGGAGGCTTTTTTTTTCTTGTTAAATTGTTTCATTTGTTTGCCGCCATGGATTCCATGAACCCAAAGGAGGAAGGGCAGGATATAAACTCAATTAATAATAATAATATCACCTTATTCATCTATATCCAACATCTCCTGAACAGACTATCTAGACAATTACATATTTATACATTTTTCTCCTTCAAACAAGTAAGGTGTAGTATTTCCACAAGATTCACATATTACAAATGACTATGTTCTACTTACAACACAATGGACCTGGGATTTGGTTTCACATTCAATGGCAGTTGTTTTCCCGTAGATGCAGGAATAGTTTTTTTTACAAGACACACATTCTGGAGGCAGTCGACCGCACAGTCCATTACTAGGGCACTGGGTCACATACGAGGGGATCGCTGTAGCCTCTGAAGAATTAAAATCTGGTAAGAATAAAAGCTTCAGTACTCTCCACACCAAAGATTGGGGGGGGGAATCTGAAGGTCCTCAGTTGCTGATATCTAATGCCTAAGCAACTCCTTTTTCCTAACCTGCTCAATTTCTATTTTACATATTTTAATGTGCAGCCTGATCCTACAGATGTTTACCCATTGAATTCAATGGGGCTTATCTCCCAGTGTGCAAAGGGCTGCAGTCTTACAGTATGATCCTAAGCATATTTACTAGGAAATAAGTCACAAAGAGTTCAATGGGTCTCCTTTTCATGAAACGTATGCTTAGGATTAGGAAGATAGGAAGCTGTCTTATTCTGAGCTCGACCCTTAGTCCACCTAATTCAGTACTGTGTACACTACGGTGTCTACCATGTGACCCTCTGCAGTCTGGATATGTTGGTTTCCAGTTAGCCCCAAACAGCATGGCCAATGGCCAGGGAGAATGGGAGTTGTTGCTCAGCAACATCTGGAGGTCCAAAGGTTCCCCACACTTGGTCTACCAGGAGAGGGGTCCCGCCCAGCTCTACCTGGAGAAGACCGGTACTGACCCTGGGACCTTCTGCATGCCCCAGGGACTTTTCAGAATTCAGAGGTATTTCTGTGGGGAAAATTCTGGGTCACATCCACAAGGAAAGACAAGGAATTGGCTCTCAGGGCCTGTTAGAGCAGATTTGGCTGTTAACACTCAAAGCAAAAAAAAAATTACGGAAGAATTTGAGCAAGGTTAACTGGATTGCTATTGTGAAATACAAAGTATTGACCGTATATTCCGGCGTGTAAGACGACTTTTTAACCCAGGAAAATCTTCTCAAAAATTCGGGGGTCGTCTTATACACCGGGTGAAATGGCGGCCGCAAAAAACGGCGGGAAAATTGGCCAATCAGAGAAGCTTGGGGTGATAAAGAAGCAATGGCGGTCATAGGAACGCACCAGCAAGCACAAAACAGTCTCAAACCAAAACTCTGGGGCCGCTGGGCTGCGAGAGCACGATTGGGCTCAGCAAACGAGGGAAAGAATGAGCCGCAGCTGCGGACTCTAAAGGCAGTTGCGGTAGGCTTAAGATGCCGCAGACGAGCCGGGGGAGGCGGAGCAACCCCCCCAGATAGGGGCTCTGACACAGAGCCGCAGCTGCAGGCTCTGGAGCTGCAGTGAAAAAGGTAAAGTGGCAGCAATACTGAGAGCAGCAGCCAGAAGCTCTCAGTTAATTCTAGGTGGCTTGCTGAGGGGGGGAGAACCGCAGCCACGGTCCCCCGTGACGTCACTGAGCTTCAGGAGGCAAAGGAAGCTGTATGCACAGGCTCCTTATGTAGGGGGGGGGAGAGCCGCAGCCGCGGTCTTCCGTGACGTCACTGAGCTTCAGGAGGCAAAGGAAGCCGTATGCACAGGCTCCTTATGTGGGGGGGGGAGAGCCGCAGCCGCAGTCTCCCGTGACGTCACTGAGCTTCAGGAGGCAAAGGAAGCCGTATGCACAGGCTCCTTATGTGGGGGGGGGGGAAGAGCCACAGCCGCGGTCTCCCGTAACGTCACTGAGCTTCAGGAGGCAAAGGAAGCCGTATGCACAGGCTCCTTATGTGGGGGGGGGGGAGAGCCGCAGCCGCGGTCTCCCGTGACGTCACTGAGCTTCAGAAGGCAAAGGAAGCCGTATGCACAGGCTCCTTATGTAGGGGGGGGAGAGCCGCAGCTGCGGTCTCCCGTGACGTCACTGAGCTTCAGAAGGCAAAGGAAGCCGTATGCACAGGCTCCTTATGTAGGGGGGGGAGAGCCGCAGCTGCGGTCTCCCGTAACGTCACTGAGCTTCAGGAGGCAAAGGAAGCCGTATGCACAGGCTCCTTATGTAGGGGGGGGGGAGAGCCACAGCCGCGGTCTCCCGTGACGTCACTGAGCTTCAGAAGGCAAAGGAAGCCGTATGCACAGGCTCCTTATGTAGGGGGGGGAGAGCCGCAGCTGCGGTCTCCCGTAACGTCACTGAGCTTCAGGAGGCAAAGGAAGCCGTATGCACAGGCTCCTTATGTGGGGGGGGGAGAGCCGCAGCCGCGGTCTCCCGTGACGTCATTGAGCTTCAGGAGGCAAAGGAAGCCGTATGCACAGGCTCCTTATGTGGGGGGGGGGGAGAGCCGCAGCCGCGGTCTCCCGTGACATCATTGAGCTTCAGGAGGCAAAGGAAGCCGTATGCACAGGCTCCTTATGTGGGGGGGGGGGAGAGCCGCAGCCGCGATCTCCCGTAACGTCACTGAGCTTCAGGAGGCAAAAGTATGTATGTACAGGCTCCTTATGTAAGTAAGCCGAAGAAGTCAGGAAAAAATGCCGCGGAGCGGACCAGGAAGCCGCGATCGCAAGCTCCTGATTAGAGCTGCGTCAGCCGCCAGAGAACAAAAGGAGCCGCAGCCTCCCTGAAAGCCGTAGGCAATTTACTGGGGGAAAAAATGAAAGGAGCCACAGCTGCGGTCTCCCTGAGAGCCGTTAGGGAATTTTAATCCACTTGCACTGTTTTATGTTTACATGTTTGATGACAAACAGCCTTATGTTTATAAGTGACAGTTTTCCTGCTAAGTACCTGCATGTCATAAGCAGGGGTAGTCTTATACGGCGAGTATATCCCAAACTCTATATTTTAACTGGAAAAGTTGGGGGTCGTCTTATACGCCCAGTCGTCTTATACACCGGAATATACGGTAATATAAGTACTGTTGCAGGCATACAAATAGGAGCTGCCATCCCTGGAGAGGGAAAAATACTATTCTCACAAAATGCAAAGTGAGAAGAGAAAGTACAACATTAAATTAGCAACTAATGTTTATATAGCTCTGACATTAAGAATACTACATGGCAATATTATTTGTAACCACATGCACAATAGCATTTCTTCTTATCTGTTCTCAAAAGTTCATGCCAGTTCCTCTGATCAGTTGTGGATAACAACTTTCAGCTTTGTTAATGTCCTTTCACACCCACTAGGGAGGTAACAGCTTTTTATCTGCAGGATACAATTGTTCTGTTTTCCAAGTTGAAGACTTCCTTCATTTTTAACTCAAGGAAAATATCCAAGAGATCGACACGATAACAAGATTTCATCACCAGAAAGACTTTTGCTTTTAGTGCTACAAAATGCTTTGAATGCATGCTGTTGGGGAACAAACAATAGCAGAGGGCTACTGCCCTTCTGGTCCACTTGTGGGCTTCCTAAAAGAAGGGCCATAGCTCGGTGGCAGAGTGCCTCTCTCGCATGCAGAAGGTCCCATGTTCAGTCCCAGGCATCTCCAGGTAGAGATGGGACAGAACCTTTTCTGAAACCCTGGAGAGCCACTGCAAGTCTCTGAAGACAATCCTGAGCTAGATGGACTGATGGTCGGACTCAGTAGAAGGCAGCTTCCTGTATTCCTAAAGGCATTTGGTTGGCCAGTGTGGGTAACAGGATCCTGTATTAGATGAACCCTTGGTTAGATATTCTTATATTTTTTGTTTCCTGTACAGGTGAACCAAGCAGTCCATCTTTCTCCCATTAAAGGCCACACTGTGTATGATACACAAGTGGAACACTCACCTTCAGAACAGGTCATTGGTGTTAGTTTGGGACAGTGTTCACAAGAGGGACCCTGAGTTGAGAAATATTATCAATTTAAGATTTAAGGATCAAGATAGACAGTTTTATATGACAGAAGGGTGTATCTTCTTTCATATATTATATTAGCAAATGTAAAGACCTACTTTTCCTAGCCACTTCCTTGAACTTAAAAATTTGTTTCTAGAATTCAGTTTAAAAAGGGGGGAAGAGAGAATCCAGGTGTAAGCTGCTCTGTAGGCAAATACATCTCACAAACCTCTAAAGATTTGTGCAAAAAACGGTTTACAAAGACATATTTTCATTCTAAACATCACAACAGAATGAAAAAATACATACCTGGTACTTTAGACGCTGGAATTTGTGTGCTTGTAGGTACTATTGCAACATTTGCCAGCAGAGTTTGGGGAAGCGAGTGTTCTAAGCTCAGTGACCCTGGGGAGGGGGAAAACACAAAATACTAACAAGTTTTAAAGCACTATCGTTACCATTTGGAAGTGATAGTGTGGTCCAGAACATTAGATTTGACGTTCAAATCCTTTTTGTGCTCGTAAGAGAAAATGGATTAAATTGCACAGTATGTGCTCTGACACTGAGTTATGCTCCTCCTCTACAGGCTAGCTGTCCCACTAAGTACTGACTCTCCCTGCCCTGTGAACTACTAGTCTGAAAAGTGTGGTCCAACAGAATTTACTTTCTCTTCTCCCTCACCCCAGCCCATGGCCTTCAACCCAAGGAGTGCTACTGTTAGCCTTCCACGCTTACTGATATCTGAACAGGAAAAATAAATAGTTGCCCTGCAGGAAGGGAAAATAACAGCACCAATTCCTGGGGCTGAAAGCCCTGGGTTGGGTTGCGGGATGAGAGAGGAGAACAACTGCCTGATATTTGCACAGTTGGCAACAGGTCTCTCATTCTTACACGGCCTCTTAACAATGCACACAGCAAGAACTCACACTACATCTTCTCTGCTGGCCTGGGAAAGACTTCTCTCTGCCAGATAGAAATTGCCAGTCAGAGTAGAGGCTAGCAGTGAGATGACTCCCCAATAACTGACTTTATATGACACTTTTGCATTTTTTTACTTACGTTCAGATCTGATATTAACATAAGAAGAACCTTGCTGGATCACGCCAAAGGCCTATCAAATCCAGCATCCTGTTCTCACTGTGGCCAACCAGATGCCTCTGGGAAGTCCGCGAGAAGGACCTTAGCACAATTGGTCTATTCAGTGGTAGGACTGGGGGACACCTTTTGGTGCAGAGTTCCGACATCTGAGAATGGAATACCCTATGTTTGACACTTTGGTAGTGGGCAGTCAGCACTGCCTAAGCAGTGGAAGCTTGTCCATTAGGGCGAATGGGGTGCTGCCCCACCAGCCACAGCCTCTCCTCAGCCACCCCCACCTACCTGCCTTCTTAATTACAATCAGCCCGCGTGGTGGTCCTGGCTGTCAGCTTCCTCCTCCTATGGCTCTGTATAACTCCGCAGGGAGGACGAGGAAACTAGAAATAGGTGGCTCTGCCCCTCATTGGTTCTGCCTCCACCTATTGTTGGCTTCTCTGCCTTCTACCCTCCCAGTCCCAAAGGGCACCAGCCACCACCAATACTGACTGTAGCATCAACACTCTTTCAGATGTCCCCATGTCAACTCAAATCCTGAAAAACACTTGCTGGACTCCCGACTCCCACCAAATCCAGCCAGCATAGAAAATGGTTAGGGATGGTGGGAGTTGCAGTCCAACAACAGGTTGGCTCCCCCTCTTTGCTCGAGATTAAGCCATCTCTACGTTTCTTTAGCTTTCAAATATAAACTGCACAGACACACATCCCCTCAGCAGTCATGATGTGATCGCCATTTAGATCCATCAAGGGAAGCCAGGAATGAGAGGACAGGCAGTGAAGACCCTCCTCTGAGGTCTCAGCTTGTGCCAGGGACTTCTCTGCAGGCCTGAATTTGCACGGGGGAGGGGGGACGACTCCTCGGCCAGAGTGCCTCTTACCTATCGCTAGAGGCATCGTTTCGGAACGTACCAGGCACGTCTGTGATGAGCACCCCTGAGCACGTGCAGAGAGCATTTTCCACAGCGCTAAGTAACTGCACTACGGACATACTCCCCTCACCCCACCATCGTGTTCAGAAGGGAAGACCTTCCCAATTTGTGGGGGGAGGGGGGAATCTGGAGCCCCAGCACCTCTCCCCTCAACGGGGCCCGAGACGTCAACACCACTATTATTAGTTATTAATTAGCATTAATCAGCTAATTAATAACCAATAACTAATACCCCCTATATATTCTTGCCTTTTCACACTCACCCCGCCCGGAGAGGACGTAGAGCTGCGAGAGGAAGAGGGCGACGCGGCAGAGCCTCTTCAGCGATCGCAGCCCGGCCGCCGCCAGCGCCACCATCTTGCCTTCATCCGGGTACTTCCCTTGGCTCCTCCCCTTCGGGTGCCGAAGGAAGTCCACCAGTCGGGCGACAGAAGGAGCGCCCCGCCTGCTCTCCTCTACGCATGCGCGACTGTTAAGGGGTGGGTGGATTGGCCGGGTTCGCTGTTCCCTCCATCCTTGCTTGTTCAGGCTGTGCTTTTTGCTGCCCCCGTGAGAGCAGAAACCGCAGGGCCTCCCTTAAGAGCCGACTCAGCTTTTCCGGATGGAAAGGGGGAGAGACATAAGAACATAAGAAGAGCCTGCTGGATCAGGCCAGTGGCCCATCTAGTCCAGCATCCTGTTCTCACAGTGGCCAACCAGGTGCCTGGGGGAAGCCCGCAAGCAGGACCCGAGTGCAAGAACACTCTCCCCTCCTGAGGCTTCCGGCAACTGGTTGTCAGAAGCATGCTGCCTCTGACTAGGGTGGCACAGCACAGCCATCATGGCTAGTAGCCATTTAGCCCTGTCCTCCATGAATTTGTCTAATCTTCTTTTAAAGCCATCCAAGCTGGTGGCCATTACTGCATCTTGTGGGATCAAAATCCATAGTTTAACTATGCGCTGAGTAAAGAAGTACTTCCTTTTGTCTGTCCTGAATCTTCCAACATTCCGCTTCTTTGAATGTCTACAAGTTCTAGTATTATGAGAGAGGGAGAAGAACTTTTCTCTATCCACTTTCTCAATGCCATGCATAATTTTATACACTTCTATCATGTCTCCTCTGACCCGCCTTTTCTCTAAACTAAAAAGTCCCAAATGCTGCAACCTTTCCTCATAAGGGAGTCGCTCCATCCCCTTGATCATTCTGGTTGCCCTCTTCTGAACTTTTCCCAACTCTATAATATCCTTTTTGAGATGAGGCGACCAGAACTGTACACAGTATTCCAAATGCGGCCGCACCATAGATTTATACAACGGCATTATGATATCGGCTGTTTTATTTTCAATACCTTTCCTAATTATCGCTAGCATGGAATTTGCCTTTTTCACAGCTGCCGCACACTGGGTTGACATTTTCATCGTGCTGTCCACTACAATCCCGAGGTCTCTCTCCTGGTCGGTCACCGCCATTTCAGACCCCATGAGCGTATATGTGAAATTAAGATTTTTTGCTCCAATATGCATAATTTTACACTTGTTTATATTGAATTGCATTTGCCATTTTTCCACCCATTCACTCAGTTTGGAGAGATCTTTTTGGAGCTCTTCACAATCCCTTTTTGTTTTAACAACCCTGAACAATTTAGTGTCGTCAGCAAACTTGGCCACTTCACTGCTCACTCCTAATTCTAGGTCATTAATGAACAAGTTGAAAAGTACAGGTCCCAATACCGATCCTTGAGGGACTCCACTTTCTACAGCCCTCCATTGGGAGAACTGTCCATTTATTCCTACTCTCTGCTTTCTGCTTCTTAACCAATTCCTTATCCACAGGAGGACCTCTCCTCTTATTCCATGACTGCTAAGCTTCCTCAGAAGTCTTTGGTGAGGTACCTTGTCAAACGCTTTTTGAAAGTCTAAGTACACTATGTCCACTGGATCACCTCTATCTATATGCTTGTTGACACTCTCAAAGAATTCTAATAGGTTACTGAGACAGGACTTTCCCTTGCAGAAGCCATGCTGGCTCTGCTTCAGCAAGGCTTGTTCTTCTATGTGCTTAGTTAATCTAGCTTTAATAATACTTTCTACCAGTTTTCCAGGGACAGAAGTTAAGCTAACTGGCCTGTAATTTCCAGGATCCCCTCTGGATCCCTTTTTGAAGATTGGTGTTACATTTGCCACTTTCCAGTCCTCAGGCACGGAGGAGGACCCGAGGGACAAGTTACATATTTTAGTTAGCAGATCAGCAATTTCACATTTGAGTTCTTTGAGAACTCTCGGGTGGATGCCATCCGGGCCCGGTGATTTGTCAGTTTTTATATTGTCCATTAAGCCTAGAACTTCCTCTCTCGTTACCACTATTTGTCTCAGTTCCTCAGAATCCCTTCCTGCAAATGTTTGTTCAGGTTCAGGGATCTGCCCTATATCTTCCACTGTGAAGACAGATGCAAAGAATTCATTTAGCTTCTCTGCAATCTCCTTATCGTTCTTTAGTACACCTTTGACTCCCTTATCATCCAAGGGTCCAATCGCCTCCCTAGATGGTCTCCTGCTTTGAATGTATTTATAGAATTTTTTGTTGTTGGTTTTTATGTTCTTAGCAATGTGCTCCTCAAATTCTTTTTTAGCATCCCTTATTGTCTTCTTGCATTTCTTTTGCCAGAGTTTGAACAGATATGAACAAACACACACAATTGTTATTTTGTTATTGTTGTTGTGTGCCTTCAAGTCGATTACGACTTATGGCAACCCAATGAATCCCTCCAAGACCATCTGTCATGAACCACCCTGTTCAGATCTTGTAAGCTCAGGACTGTGGCTTCCTTTATGGAATCAATCCAGCTCGTTTTGCCTTCCTCTTTTTCTACTCCCTTCTGTTTTTCCCAGCATTATCTTTACTAGTGAATCATGTCTTCTCATGATGTGTCCAAAGTAGGATAACCTCAGTTTCATCATTTTAGCTTCTAGTGATATTTCTAGTTTAATTTATTCTAACACCCAATTATTTGTCTATTTCGTGGTGCATGGTATGCGCAAAGCTCTCCTCCAACACATTTCAAATGAGTTTTTTCTCTTATCTGCTTTTTTCACTGTCCAGCTTTCACATCCATACATAGAGATCATGGTCTGAATGATCCTGATTTTAGTGTTCAGTGATACATCTTTGCATTTGAGGACCTTTTCTAGTTCTCTCACAGCTGCCCTCCTCAGTCCTAGTCTTCTGATTTCTTGACTATTGTCTCCATTTTGGTTAATGACTGTGCCAAGATATTTAGTACATTTATATCCCCCCTTTCCACTTAGGTGGCACACACCTTCCCACCCACTGCTATTCTGTTTATACCGCAAGAACCCTTTGAGACGGGACTAACAGAAAGCCCACATGCTAGATGGAAGGCAATAGAGTAGATGTGGGCAACTTTTGGTCAGCCATGTTGCTCAACTACAACTCCTGGATATAAACTGGATATAAATGCATGCTTATGAGGGTAACACTTTGTCCTGGCCTCCAATAACTTTACTCCCTCCTCTGCTTTTCCCTCCTTCCATTGTGTGCATTGTCCTTCTTGAGAGGGGGGAGATTGTCTAGGGAAAAAAGGCATTATGATATAGTGAATAGATAGGACCCAAGTAATTCAGAGGACTACTGTCTCCAACGGTAGCAATCCAATTTAGCAATCATAACTAGCATTGGTTGATAAGACTCCTCTTCCTCCTCTACTGCTTTATCTGCTCTCCTTTTAAAGCCATCTAAATTGCTGGCTACCACCACATCTTCAAGTGGCAGCAAATCACAGAACTGAATTTGTGTGGGAAGCGGTTACTTTTGTCTGTTCTAACTTCGTCCACTAATTTCAGTGGCTAACCCTACTAAGGAGTTCAAGAAGTAGGAGAAAAATGCTCCCCCTAACCACTTTTTTCCATACCATGGGTAATAGTATAAACCTGTCAATTGGCTTTTGCACCCCAGCCATTAAAATTAATTTAAGGCCAACCCTGGTGGTTTGAGTCAACCATAAAGAAACTTATACTTCAGTAATCCACACAGAATACATTAAAAAAGAAGAAGCAAGCAAGCATGTTCATTTTTCAGAAGACAGTGTAGCAATTAGAAGTATCTTGATATTAATATAAATTAAGCATGAGGTGCTGCAGTCTTGATACAGTAATGTAAATGGCTTTCCTCTTGTCCTTATTCAAGGCACTGGCAGTAGTAAATCAGCAGTGAAGCTTTTTCTATGCAACTTTTTCAAAAAAGGAAGTATACTTTTAGGTAAAATAGGAATATCTTAGCTTGACTGTGTTATTTCAAAGAAGAAAATGACTTTGACAATACCAAACTGAGTACTGAAATTTTATTCAACAAAAAAAGAGGGAAAAATAGACAAATTACATTGCACCATAACTTAAAAGCTTCTAACTTGAAGCTTGTATGTGGACTTATTGGTGACTCTAAAGTGGGAGAACAACTCTAAGTAATTTGTCAGTTTTTTTAAAATAAGAACATAAGACACAATCCACCAGGATGTTCTTCCATGCACACTCCACTCAAATGAATGTTTTCAGTGAGGCTCATGCAGGACAATTTCTTTATGGATCATGCCCCCAAAGTGGCAACACTAAATATGGGTATTTCCTTACTGTGCTGCACAGAACTGTAACACAACCATTCATGTAAGCCAGTACTCGGGGCAATGTAGAGTTTGATACTAATGAAGGAGCTAGTCACTTTCTACACTTCAGTCATTTTTGACCTTGGTGCCAAGACATTTAAACATAAAGGCATATCCTGACATACCGCTGAGAGGATTCAGTAGGAACAGGTTGCCTACAAATAAGATGGCTCAAAATACTTTGCAAACATGCATACACATTCTGCATTTTGAGGTTATTTTGCTCTCCTCAGCAATCAGTAGCTGCAATAGAGCTTCTGTACTAACTTCCTATGGTCTTACGTTCTATATGAAAAAGATTTTTTTAATTACACAAGTGCCTTTTTAATGTAATTTAATGTGACTTTTTTAAAAATAAGATGCATGCAATTGCCATGGGATCTAACAGTGTTTCTACTTTTTCACAGTATCGCACAGGAACTTCAAAGGCTAACAAATTTATTATGGCTTAAGTCATGGACTACAGTCTGCTTCAGGTGCATGCAGTATTATCCTGAGTTACAGGTGTTAAAGTTATGCCATAATAAAATTGCTAGGGTTATATCCAACTAAGTTATACTCAGAGTAGACCTACTGAAATGAATGGGCCTAATTAGTCATGTCCATTAATTTCAATGGACTTACTTTGACAGGCGTGGGGAACCTTTTGCTCCAGATGTTGCTGAACTACAGCTCTCATCATCCCTGGTCATTGGCTATGCTTACTGGGGCAGATGAGAGTTGTAGTTCAGCAACACCTTGGTTCTCCATCCCTGTACTATCAGCAGGCCTAACACTGAATACCACCCTAAGTCTTTAGGTATCACAAGACTATATTGTCTTTGCTGCAACAGACTAACACAGGTACCCATCTGGAAATTTTCAAAAGAACCTGCATCAGCTACACATTTAGTCTCCTGAATGTCATGAAGTAATGTGAGCATCAGGCTACTGCCCTAATGGAAGGCTGCAATCCAAAGTGTAGGTGCCAGGAAGTAAGGCCCAACAAGCTCAGCAGTACTAATTTGCAGGTGAACACGTGTAGGATAGAACTGATATTCCTCTTTTAATACACTCTTCATCAGCAAGGACTAGAATTCTTCTTCTGCATGTAAAGTATGTGATGCTTTTAACTTCTTTAGTTTTTCAATGGCAGAAGTGACCAAAACTTCTCCATGGACCTTGTTGTCTCTCCTTCGCACATTCACAGCATTATTGGCTTTCTCCTTTTCTCCAACCACTGCAAGACACAATGCAGAGCAATGTTACTTGGGACACCACCATTATACCTTCTACTGCTGCAATCCTACAGATGCTTACTTGGGAGGAAGTCTTACTGAATTCTGTGTGCTGCCTTCTACTATGATGATGCTACGTTCTCCCTTTTCTACTCTTTTCCATCAACACTTCCATATATCCCAAGGCCTTGTCTGCTGACATTTTGTTACACTGTCAAACAGTTGGAACATTACAAACATTCCGTTCCACTTCTATACTGTATAGTAGCTCAGCAAATGGCTAGTGAGTACTTATATTGAATCCAAAGAAATTACAGTCAACAGCTACGACGTTTCAAAGATGGGCCAAAACTTACTTCAGAGATGAATTTGAAAAGCCACTGTTTTCCTACATATCTACATGTTTCTGTGCTTTAATTAGTATCTTTATGACCAAAAAAGGAAGCCTCGGTTCACAAGGAAACATACAGATGCAAGAAGCATTTGCTGGTGCTATTTCTCCCTAGGCTATGTATTTTGCTCCTATATATCTATTTGGAAGTACGCTTTAAAAACAAACTATTAAGTAGCATAAGGAAGGCAAAAGAGGGCTAATTAGCCCTTGAACATATCATGATGCAAGACACATCCAGTCACTGAAATTAGTATTTGCCTTTCCTTTTTTAAGAAGTCCACTGGGGCAAGCTATCCTGAAGCTGCCAATAAAAGGGTAAAATAATGAGGTCTCTTCTCTCTACCACTAAGATACCATTCTTTAGTGGTGCTAGGCATCTTGGATTTTACATACGAGTAAGATGGGAGACAAATGAGATGAACAGAAAGTCACAGGTACCAAAAATAAAATTATACTGAGCCAGTTGTGCGTTTCTTATCTTCTTGTTCAATGTGCAGCTCTGATCTAGATCAACATCAGCCATGAATCCAGCTGTAAAAAAGTCACTGCAAACCTTAAAAAAGGCAATGTTAAAATGGATTAATGTCATGACCTGATAATACCATTTCTGTGCCAAATTATATAGACATTTTCAAGACTCTCGTGCTCATGGAACCCTTCCCATGGCTGATTGTGTACTATGAACCTGCTGCATGTCTATCACAAAACCCCACGTGTGTGATATTCTGGGATGTGTTCCAAATGGGACTCTCCACCCAGGACACCACCAGTGAAGTATATGTTGGGCCACATAATTTCCCTAGGTCCAGAGTGCATGTGAGAAGCCTCCCTGTTCATGAAGCTCTCTTAAGAGTAAAGTAGCTGTCCTTCTGTGAAGCTTGGCCACCATTATCATCATCTCAGTGCAGAAGAATCATCAGCTCCCAAATAATCCTAGTTCCTTGGAACAGTTTCAAAACAGCTGTTGTACAGTATTAAAGCATACACTTAGATCTAAGAAATGTTACTTATAGGCTGGTCCTACAGAGACCTAGGAAGCAGCCTTATACTGACACACACCATTGGTCCATTTAGGTCAGCATGGCCTGCAAAGATTGGCAGCAGATTTCCAGACAAGTCTTTCCCAGCCCTACACAGAGATGTTGCAGTTTGAACCTGGGGCCGTCTGTGTGCAAAGCATGTGCTCTCCCACTGAGCCATGACCCGTGTTTACTTAGAAGGAAGTCCCACTGAGTTCACGGCACTTCTTCCTGCAGAAGCATGCTGAAGACTGCACCCATGCAACCTATATTCTTGAAGTTCTAAACATCAGAATAGGGAACAAATAGTTCCTTTTTCTTTATATAATATACTTCTAACTTCTCTTTAAAAGAATCATTTACGTAAAGATAACAAAATGTAATTGCACAATGGTACCAGCAGATGAAGAGGCTACTAACATTATTGCCTGGAGAAGGGACAGACAGATATAAATACTAGCACTTAAAGGATTCCCAAGCCAAACTCAAATGTTATTAAAATTTGGCAGTGTGAACACTCTTGCAGATCCCTCTATAACATTCAAATCAACTTTAAAAAAGAGGAAACAACCCTGCTGAAAATTATGGTAATTTATTATTACACTTGAATCTAACCAAAAAGGTTTAGTGGTCACGCAGCTGGAATTATTTTTCACCACTCTTCTTTTCTGTTGATACTTCTGCTCTTACCTGTTGAGCATATTCTTCACAGGTATGGCCAACAGGAACCACCATGACCTGCCGAGGAGAGAGCCAAAAGGGCCTGGCCAAAATAAGAACCTTGGTGAATATGCAGCTATTGTAAGCTTTTCCTTCCCACCAAACATCAAAAAATATTTAACTGGCAGTTGCTCACAGTGCTTATAAGTCACACATGCACATACTGTTTGCATTATGGAAATGTTAGTTTATATTGTGTTGCGTGTTCATGTTCTTAGATTCAGTGTACACAAAGTGCAGGCCACAGGTAAAGAATTACTTGTGCAAGTATTCTATGTGCCCCCAACCATCTTTTAAAGATTTGCTTGCCTCATTATTTGTTTATTTATTTGATTTATATCCCGCTCTTCCTCCCAGTAGGAGCCAGCCCACACTTTTGTGCCAGGTCACACTTTTTGTAGCATTCAGTTGCCAGAAATCACTGTCCTGACAGTTGCTAGCAATCAGCATCCTGAAAGAGCATGCTGCTGGAGCGCTAACAGTGAACGCAATAAAACGGGTGCAGATAACCTTTGCCTCTCCAGACGCTGGTGAACTAAACCCCTATCAGTCCCAGCAAGCATGGTCATTAGCTTGGGATAATGGGAGCTGTGGTTCAGCAACATGTGAAGGGCCAAAGGTTCCAACCATTTAACTGGGGGGAGGGGGTTAAGAAAACAGAATATTTACACAAAATGGGGGGGAAGCGCTTTATTGATGGCCCATGTCACATGAGCATTGGGCCTTCTAGCTTTTACATTGTGAATGGCTGAAATGGTTTACAGAAGCTTCTGTTCTATTATCCAGTATGATAGATTTCACCAACCTGGTGCCTTCAGATGTTTTAGAGAACAACTCCCACAACCCAAGTCAGCATGGCCATGCTGTCTGGGTCTGATGGGAATGGTAGTAAAAAAGAACAAAAAAACACAGAATTGTAATCCAAAACATCTGGAAGGCATCACACTGGCTGGGGCTGCACTATAACATGATGGAATTGTTCTAAAAGCTGTATCTCTGTGGAAATTAAACTTGGTTTGTGTTCAAGATCAGAGGCAGGTTTCTAATCTCTGCAACTTTCAAAATTATTTCCAGTTATACACATCTGGTACACACCATTTTCCACTATAGTTTTCTGCCAGAATGGCAATCATTCGCTCCACCGAGCCCAAAATAGCTCTATGGATGATCACTGGTTTTTTCTTGTCATCTCCATCTTTCCTGTGAAAGAAAGTTAAAAGGCAGAACATTTTCTACACTTCTATTGGTTTCTTGATTTGAAAACACACACACACACACCCATTTTTTTTTTACTGGAATTAATTCTAGCACCTTAAAAGGCACCACTTCTCATTACACAGAAGATAAGGCTACCAATGGCTACTAGCCATGATGGCTGTGCTCTGCCACCACAGTCAGAGGCAATCTGCTTCTGAAAACCAGTTGCTGGAAGCCACAGGAGGGGAGAGTGCTCTTGTATTCAGGTCCTGCTTGTGGGCTTCCTGTGGGCATCTGTTTGGCCACTGCGAGGACAGGATGCTGGACTAGATGAGCCACTGCCCTGATCCAGCTGGCTCTTCTTACGTTCTGTGCTACTTCTCACAATGAAGGAGTTAAGAGGAGTGCCATTTCAACAGGTTCTGTTCCATTTACAGAACACACAACAGACTTTCCATCATCAATCTGTTCTTTTGCACGTGGCTATTGGAAGAGGCTTCCCTCTGATTGTCTCTGCATTCATTCAGTCAATTCAAAACACCCCACCAACCCACCTAGTGCTATGTATCATTGGCCCCTTTCCTAGTGATCTTTTGACAAACTGTGAAAATATTTTCACTTTTCCTAGTCATTTGGTTGACTTATTTATTGTTCCTCCTGCTATAAGTATATTTTGCTGCTGGCCTAGAAACAACTTTTTTAGTTCTCCATTTAGTGTGCCTTACATATTTTATTTTTTTAAAACTACTGTATGCTACCAGAAGACAGGGTACAAAACTAAATATGCTATTTGCTGTGCCCAGGCCTGTGTGAGCATATATAGATTTGCTACTAATAATTCCTTTTATTAGTAGTAGTAATAGTACTAGCATTTAGTAGTCGTAACAACAGTAGCTGCAAGTGCGACTTGCAACAAAGCATTGCAGTCTGAAGAGTTCCAGATCAGGGTTCCAGCCATACCATTTTCCAAGACATTCCATTCCATCTACACACACCTATCCCTCTAACCCCCATTTTAACTGTCAGGGCCCTCTGAGCACATTCAGTCTTCAATGCGATGTTTTGGGGCCCCTCAGCCCCCTCTTTGGGTCATATCAGAGTAGAACCTCTTCGGTGTTAGGTTATGAGTGTCTATTAATTTCAATGGATCTACTCTGAGTAGAACTAACACTGAACACAGCCCTTTGGGCTTTCTCCCTCCCCACCTTTTGTATTTTTGTAAACCTTGGGGCTCTACTAAGCCTGCAGATACCTCCTCTGTTGTATATGGATGGCTCAATTTTGGCTGCATAAGGATTGGCACTTGGAAAATTTAATTTGCTGTAAGTACAATTCCTTTAGCACAGGGGTGGGGAACCTCCGGCCCATGGGCCAAACGTAGCCCACCAGGCTTCCTCAATTGCCCCAATGTGAGGGGAGGCCAATCCAGCTTGATTTGAGTGCACAAGTGACTTCCCTGTTCAGTGTGGTCCTGCCCATCTGTCAAATTTGGCCTGCAAGGCAGATCCTTGTAAGGATCTAGCCCATGGAGCCAAAAAGATCCCTTGCCCCTGGCTTTAGGGTTTTCACAGTTTTTCATATACACTGTTGTGTTGTAATCCTTACAAGGATTCTCTAAAAGAAGTCAGCATTATTATCTCCCCATTGCAGATGTGGGGGGAGCTGCTGAGGCTGAGACTGTGGCTCCACTAAAGCCAGACTTACCATAGCTCTAGTCTTAGTCCCACGCCACACCAATGCCTTAAACATGTAAACACATTTCTTTGTACCCCCAGATCCATTTGCATCTTCCTCTGATCCCTCTGTCCTCCTGATCTTCCTTGCTCGTTTGGGGGCCTACATATGATGAGGGGAGAGAGACTCTGTTGCCATCAAGGGAGGCTGTTTCCATCTGCCTTGCCCCACCCTCCAGCCTTCAAAAGGGAGCTGCCTCAAGAGAAGGACTATGAGGGGAGAGAGACTCTGTTGCCATCAGGGGAGGCTGCTTCCACCTGCCTTGCCCCACCCTCCAGCCTTCAAAAGGGAGCTTCTTTAGGAGGACTTTCTGATCTTTGGGTTGGGCTGTGTGGGTTGGGGGATAGCTTCTACTTTGTTGTTTAGTTTTATTGCTTCTTTTTTGATGTTTATATACTTTTATGTCTGATGTTTATATGCCTTTATTTTGTACGTCGCTCAGAGTGGCTGGGTTTCCAGCCAGATGAGCGACTAATAAATCGAATAAAATAAATAAATAAATAAATAAATTATTTAAGCAGATCAGCTCAAATTCTAAATTACTCTTTTTGCAAACTTACCCCACATAAGTAAGATTAAATCTGATAGGTAGCTGGAAATCAAGCTGAATTGTAGCACACTGATGGTATCGACCAATAGCATCTCTGATTTTAATATCAATCTGCAAAGGGCAACAATGGCACAATTATACCACAGCTTTTGTCATTTATCTTCCACCTACAAGCGTCAACAAGAACATCAGTACGAAAGCAGAAACGTTTACTAACCTTGGGACCATAAAATGCTCCATCTCCTGGATTTAGCTTCCAGGGCTCCCCAAAGTCATCTAGACTGTTTTGGAGTTGCTAAGGACAAATTACAAGAACAAAGTTTAAATGCCAGCGATGTAACCTCTGTCCCTACGATGGATGCTTATTATTATTATTATTATTATTATTATTATTATTATTTATCTGATTTCTTACTGGTCCTCCACCATAAGGTAGCTGGGTGGGTTGCAGCAATTTAAAAATACAGTATTGAAAACAGTTTAAAACTAATTACAGTCACAAGGACAGGGTGGGCCCTAAAAATATGCATCTCAGATATCAAAGGGCAGGGTAAAGAGGTGACTCTTCAACATTTGATGGAAACTACATAATGAAAGTGTCTGGTGCACCTCTGTGGGGAGGGAATTCCATAACTTAGGGGTTGCCACGCAGAATGCCCTGTATTGCCCCTGCTCAATAAATAAATCTGAGCGTGGTGGAACTTCCCAGAGGGCCTTCTCTGTTGAGCATAATACCTGAAAAGGTGTATAGGGTAGGAGGCAGTCTTTCAGATATTTAGGGCCTAAGACATTACACCCCTTTTTTAGAATGGCAGCATTAAATCTCCTCCTATATTACCCTCTCTGCCTGGTCCCAGATCTCCTTTTCCCCTAGAAAGTTGTCGGGTCTGGTGGAAAGATGTAGTTGGAAGGTAAAACCAAAGACAGCATATACAGACTGCAAGAAGTTCAAACAGCCTTTCATCTCTTTTTCGATCTGAAATTTAAAACAGAAATAAATCTATTGTGGAAATCTCAATATTAAAGGAAGCGCTTTCAGAATAGCTGCTATCTACTGAGCACTCATATCACACACTAGCTAACTTAACATGAACTCCTTTATTAGGAAAAAATGAAGACATCCCTCTGTTGCAGCAATCCGGCCATAAATGCGCTACCTGCTCCATGGTGCAAAAGATATGGGCATCATCCTGTTGGAAGCGCCGAACTCGAGTCAAACCACTTAGGGTCCCTGAAAGCTCATTGCGGTGAAGAACTCCAAAGTCAGCAAGTCTCAAAGGCATCTCCCTCCAGGACCGGGGACGGTGGGCAAACATCAAGCTAGGAGACACAAAGCAGCTTAACAGAACCAAGCGCGTTTACTTGACCTGTTTATTTACTGTATGTACAACATTTATGTCCCGCCCCTCCTCCAGATGAGTTTTCCTTTATCTTCGCAACAATTTTGTGAGATACATTAAGAGATGGCAGCTGGCTCAGGGTCACTCAGTGGGCTTCACAACATAAGGCCAAACTACAAAGGATACGGAGATCTGCAATTGGTTCTCCTAACATTTTTATTTTTACTTTTTGACTACATTTGTTAAATCATACAATCCATGGTAGGACATTTTCTTTTTACTTTAAAGCAGGTACAAAAAGCTCCAGATTTGATTGGCCCAGTGGTACAGGGAGAGGTTTGGGTATTGTATTTTTCTGAAAAAAACAATTCTACTATTCCATTTCCCCAATAGAAATTTCCTTGCCTCCCAATCCCAAGTTGGTATTAGACCTGTATGTATGTATGTTTTCTCCACTGCAGAGTAATACAGGGGCGGGGGGGGGGGGAGAGAGAGATGGTGCACAAGTGATGGGTCAACCCCTCCTCTACCAACACTGCTGCTTTGAACAGATACACAGTCCTCTCTGCACCTGCTTTTATGCTTTAACATAAAAGTGAAGACGTTAAGAGATCCAACAGTGCTGCTTTCCCCCACCCAGACACAACAAAACAAAAACAAGGGAGTTGGGTTCATGCTCCAAAGCAAAGCTCTGGTGAGCCTTCAGTTGCCTGCCACCATCCATTACCCAAAGAATGCCTCTGGACCCCAGATGCATTCTCTAAACAATGAAGGTATCACAAAGTTGGAACTTCACCAGCAATATGCTCTGAAGGGCACCCAGACAAAAAAGAGGTCCGGACTGCACGCCCCCAGTAAGCTTATGGGTACAGGGCAGCAGTGCAGAGTGATCTGGGGTAATTGGGCGGGAGAGGGTCAGGTTGCAACCTCAGGGCATTAGGAAAGGGAACAGAGTGACCAAGGAGATGGACGGGGAAAAGCAGGATGGCCCGAGGATCAGGAGAGAGAGGGGAGAGAATGAACACACACGGAAAAGGTTGCTCTGGTAAAACAGATCTTCTTGAACAGGGGCAGGGAAACTTTTCAGTCTAAGGGCAGCATTCCCTCCTGGGCGACTGTCCGGGGAGCACATACCGGTGGTGGGCTTGGCCAGAATAATAAATGTAAATGTTACCTTTGTACATTAGTTTCCGCGCACACCCCTCTACATCCTACATCCAGGGCAGCAAGAGGCTTTATCAGAGTTCAAGGACACAGCCCAGCCAGACAAAATCACTCAAGGAGGAGGCAAGGCGTAGGGGATGCGCTTCAGGGAAGAGTCCCAATGGCCAGAGACTCGGAGGGCCACATTCGCCCCCCAAGTTTGAACCTCCCCCACCCTTGCTTTTGAGTTTGCACGATTTTTCTTTACGAGGCACCTTTATTTAATGAAAACTAAAATACGGTCCCAAATAGTATACAATAATTGAGAATAATTAAAAGAAAAAACCAACCAGTGTCCAGGGCAGTTCATCGGCTTAAGGGCAAACACTTCCTTCTCAGCCTCAAAAGAGAACATGTTTTCGCTGTAGTGCTGCCAGTGACCAGAAGTTTCCCACAGTTTACTGTTGTAGATATTAGGAGACACAACCTCTGTGAAGTTACGCCGGTGATATTCTTCCTGCACCAGTAAACTGAACTAGTAAGTTTCATATGATGTAAGCAAAACATGACCACTCCCAAAAAACAAAATGGCAATTTTTACTCTTTAAAATGCTCATCCTTTTAACCTTAGCTTATGCTAGACTTGCAAATTATTATTATTATTATTATTATTATTATTATTAACAACAAAAACAACAACAAGAAGAATTGTGCTAGCCAAAACCATGACAAATAGACTTCCAAATAAGAATAGCTTTCCTGATCAGATCAAGGGTTATCTAGTCCAGCATGCAGAAAATAGCATGACTGATTTATACTCAGTTAACTAGTATGTATATACTTTACATTCAAAGCAATATACCTCTATGGAATTTATAGTACAGCATTGATGGTGACACACATGTGCACACACTCCTAATTTTGTCCTCACCATAACACTGCAAGGAAAGTTAGGCGGAGAGATGGTGACTGACCCCATATCACCCAGTAAGCTTCCTGGCAGAGTGGAAATGCAAAGCTGGGCCGCTCCAGTCACTGTCCAACATTCTCATTGCTAGAACACAGCACTTGCTTTTCAGTGGCACAAGTGGGACGAGCTACAAAATGTTGCAGTGTGGAGAGGTCCTGTTCAGGGTTCCATCCGATTAGCCATGCCCCTTTCTAGGATACTCCATTCCATTCCCCCTACCCCAGTTTTCCACGCCTCTCCCCCTCCAACAGTCAGTCAGTATTCTGTGGCTTCTGAGGTTGCTCCAGCCTCACTAGGCTGTTCTTCAGACTCCCACTCTTCAGGGTGGTTACCCCCCCCCCCAAATATTATTTGTACTTCTGCAATCTTGGCTGGAATCTCCCTCTTGCAAGTGCGCAATACTGCTTTGGCTAAATAAGGATCCACACTGGAAGAATGAGTTTGTCATTTGTTCATAGGATATTTTAAGGCCATTATAAAAATTAAATAAATAAATAAATAAATAAGCCAACATTGATCTCTCTGCAGGAAAAAAAGGGTTGTATAATAATTTCAAATTAGTACGCGTTTAATATAGTCACTTACTTTGATAAACTCCAAGAGCGTATTATAAAGAAAGGCCCCTCTGGGCAGAAAAAAACAACTTCCTGGACTCAGATCATGGAAGAAGAAGAGTTCTTGTTCCTGTACAAGCATCAGAAGTTAAAAGAAGTCAGGAAAAAAAAATTCTTCTGTGAAGTCATGAAATACAAACCTGGACAGGTCATTCATCTGACCCATTATTTCTCTACAGTGAAACTGAACTGGGATGGGGGCAGATGGCCACTCACTGTTCTCAGCTATGGTCCACTGAGACAAATGTTATAGAATAAAAGTAGCGCAGGAGAACGGTCAAGGCTGCAATCCTAAAAATATGCTTATCCAGGAGCCAGTCCTATTGGACACAGCGGGCCTTTCTTCTGACTAAACACGCACAGATGCAAGAGTTCAAGGTATGAGCTGGAAGTCTCCAAATCAAACCTCAGTTCACTGCCCTTAGGCAAAACACTTTCTGCATCTCTCAGCCCCTCATGGAAAAGGATTCAATTACTTTACAGAATGTCTGATTTATTTTAAAAGCTTTTACATGGCTTTCCTGCAAATTTTACTTGGACTTAAAAAAAAAATCTAAAAAACACAAGTGTAACAGTGTTGTAGATTACTGTGCTAATGGAGATAAAATGCTTTGAGCACTTATGAAATGTATCATATTCATAATAAAAAAATTAAGAAAGTAATTGATTAAAGCAAATATCAGAAAACCCAGTGGCAATGAGTTCCACAGGTTAATTATGTGTTGCAAGTAGTAATTTTTTATTTAGAAGGTTGCTGCCTCTCAGGCTTTGTATTTTGAGTGAGGGAGTATACACTTTAGCAAGCAAAAGGATTTTAAACAATGGCATGGCTATTTTTCACAATGGGTAGCAAAATCTCATCCAGTGCCAGTCAGCTCTTTAGGGGTTATAAGCAAAAAAATGCTGATCACAGCTCTCTCTCTCTCTTTTTTTATTAACCATCATGTCACTAAACTACTTCACACTCAACACAGCACTGCAGTGCTGGACTGATAATGACTACGTTTTTAAATGACAATGGACCTGGAACTGTTCCGGTCCTGAGTTTTAGCCTTGAGTCACACTCTCCCTTTGGAAACATGCCAACAATTCTCTTCTGTACATTTTAACAATTCCAGGGAGGAAACTGTTCATCTGTTGCTGCAAAAACAAGAGGAATTTTGTGGCACCTTAAAAATGATCAGATTTATTGCAGCATAAGCTTGCATGGAGTTCACTTCATCACATGTATGAAGTGTGTTGTGCCCCAGGAGCACCAGAAGTTAGCTCAGGGAGAGGAGTCAGATGAAGACGAGGTCCCTAGGAGCGTTGAAGGAAGGGAGAGCACAGTCAGCCCGCAGACTCCCTCGGCCAGCCTCCCCATTGAGGCAGTCCCTGCTCTGCCTGTGAGACCCCCCACCTGAGCCGTTGGGAAGCGACCCCCGCCTGGCACTTCAAACGCTTCCCAGCCAACCAGCTTCCTTCTCCCTGAAGTCGAGCCATCGCCTATTGAAGCCCTGCTGTCAGATGGGCCATTGGAGGCTCGCCCCCACCCCACCCCACTCAAGACAGCACGAGAAAAGGGTCCTTGAGAGGGTGGAACTTCGGAGGAGCCGTTGTTTATGGGCAAAGACCTTCCCTACTTAAGCAGGTGCCCGCCCAGGCTCCAGTGCTGATTCAACTCTCCCCACACGCTGCAGAGACTAATTAGGTAGCTTAGTTAGGGAACATAGTGAGCTGGAGTAGACAGGTTTATGAAGTGCACTGCTTTGGATGTAAGCATCACTCTAATAAAGCGAGAATTAAACCTAGCCTTGTCTCCATCTTGTGTCTCAGGCTCTGGGCAGGACAAAGTGTTATTCTTAGCTGGCGGACTCCTCTCTCACACACACTCACACGCCCTACATAGAGGGAAAAGAATGGTAAGCAGAGGGGCCAAAATGCCCATGAAATAAAACAAGTACAGTATGACATTTCTATGCAAAGCTCAAATGTATGCAAGATAAGCACAGCAACCATTCAGAACAGTTTAGCATTCATCACCAATTACTACTGTTGTAAATAGTCAGTGTGCTTTTCTTGTATACATCTGAGCTTTGAGGATATCATTTTGCACATTTAACAGAGAGCTCTGGTCCACAAAGGTTTACGCTGCAATAAATTCATTGGTCTTTAAGGTGACAAGGAGAGACTTCCTTTTCGCACTTACACTTCTCAAAAAATTGCACACAAGCCCCTACCTTGCCAATTCTCCTGTGATCTCGATTTTCTGCTTCCTCCTGGAACTTCTCCCACTCTTTCATCATCTTGTTTTCCGGAAAAGATATTCCATAAATTCTCTGCAGCGTTTCCATGCTGGCCTTTCCTTCCCAATAAGTGGAAGAATTCTAATGTTGTAAAAGATAACCCCCCACCCCAAAATGGATTAAATGTAGTTACTACTCAAGAAAGGAACATGAAATTGTGTCATCTGGTGACCTGAGCCATCTCAGATTGCCCAGCATCACTTGACGAAACCAAGCCTTCAATCCGGTGCATGTTTACATTTGTGTAAGCCCCAGTAAATACAGCCTGACAGTGATCTTCATTCCTCAAGTTCTCCAGCTCCCGCAAATGACTCCCCCTTTTCTCCCTTGCTGCCCTGTAGGCTTGGAAGTTCCTACCCAAACCCATGTGAAATGCCACCTCTCTTACTTCCTTCAAGTCCCTCCTCAAAACCCACCCTTTCTGTGAACCTTTTGGCACAACCCCATTTGTTCCCAAGCTCTCCTATAAATCAGCCTAAGCACATGTAGCTGTTGTATATTCTCCTCCTATTTAACCCTGCTTCCATTTGCCTCCCCTTCCTCTGCTGAATTTTAGATTGCAAGCTCCTGGAAGGCAGAGACCTGTCCTCGTGGCCCTTTACAGAGTATATGCACACTGATGGTACTAGTTAAGTACCATCTCTGCTCAGGGATACTCTCCTTTCTGAGTCAACATACATACAATTGGCCCGCCAATGTTTATTTATTTAAAGTATTTATAGGACTCTTTTTCAAGCCAGTGTGGTGTAGTGTTAAGGTGTTGGACTACGACCTGGGAGACCAGGGTTCAAATCCCCACACAGCCATGAAGCTCGCTGGGTAACTTTAGGGCAGTCACTGCCTCTCAGCTTCATGAAAACCCTATTCATAGGGTTGCCATAAGTCGGCATCGACTTGAAGGCAGTACACATTTTCAAGCATAGCCTTCACAAGGCAGCGTGCACAAAGAGACGGGATACATTATGGGTATTTACTATATATATATATTGTATATTTTATATACAAGATTTCTTATTCGCCCCTCACCATAAGGCCCCATGCAAAGGGACAGCAATAGAATACACAATGATAAAAAGCACTAAAACTGTTACAATGATAAAACACATAAAATCCTTACAAATGCAACAGACCAATACAAATTTAGCAAAACAGGTGGGATCCCACAAAACAAAACACCTTAACTTTCAATTTAGTATTAAATGTATTTATTATGTTGTATTATACTACACCAGCCTTGAGCTTACGCACGCAGGGCAACTGGGTGGCACAGAGTGTGTGGGCTGGCAGAGGAAAGAGCGCACTCTGTCCCTCCTCTTTGCACAGAAGGAAAGTGGGCACCCAGAGGAGGAAAGCCGTCTCCTCCGCACCTGGCATAAGAATGCAGCAGGGTACTGTAGGATGGATGGAGTCCCTTCTCTGCCAGCCCCCAACAGACTAGTAAATATTTTTGCAGGCTGGTTAACTTTTGTGAGTTTATTTACAAGGATGCACTATATTTAATAACCTAACCTAATGTAGTAACTTAAGCGCTCCCTTTCCATAGAAAGGCACCTCCATGTGCAGAAGACGCCAGGAACAAGCAAGGCAGTGACCTCCATGCTGACATCTCAGGGTCATCTGGCTGCTGTCAGAAGCAGAACACTCGGCTTGGTGGGCCCTTAGTCTGATCCAGCAAGGTTAATGCTTATGTTATTAAAATGAGGCTGATGATAAAATAAATCTTGTTCTAGAAATGCAGTTGCCCATTCCTACCCCGCCCCCTTTCTCTGAAAATGTGCCTTTTGTCATCTTGCATTAGGCTTCCTCAGATAGCAAGACATGAAACAACAGGCAGAAGCTGATTCAGTAAGACAGGAGGGCACAGAGGAGGAATACGCAACATCTTCCTATAACCAGACCTTGTCGGTAGTTCAAAATACTCAGCTAAAAAATAAAATAAAAATGCAAATGGTCCTCCCACAAGCATCTCAAGGTAGGGCTAGGGGCTACAAAGTAACCAGGGATCCTGGCTGCCCAAACAAATTAGCAGCTCCCATGTGTTTAAGTGACAGCTGTCCCAAAAGGTACTAGCAGAAGTTAATTCCCTTGATACTTACTTCTTGGTTCACCTTTTACAAAGACCTGTACTCAGGTGTACAGGAAGAAACCCTTAGTAGCAGACACCCTTACTCTAAGGACTATTGAAAAGTTTACAGAGAAATTTGTCAAGGGCCTCCTGAACCTTGTGGCTTTGAGGTATCCTAAAGAGCTGTCCCTACACACTGAAAAAGGAGATATGCATGTTCCTTACATCTCCTCCAATCAATGATGTTCATTTTCATTATATTTTCATTATATGGGAAAGAGATGTTGAATTGTGCACGTTTTAAAACACTCTTTGGGGAGTCGGGCTTCCTGATTTTTAAATTCTCTAACTTTTCCTGAGTGGGATAGTCTGCTGGATGGTATAGCATAAATATATAATAAATTAAACATTTTCTATTTTTTTAAAAAAATCAGATCTCCCTGCTGGTTTACTTTATCAAGGTTCAAAATGGAGATGATTTTTTAAATTTCTTTTAAAAATAGATTTGTATACCACTGTTTATACAAAATTTCAGTGGTTAACAAATTAACCACCAACATCTTCAAAATCATCAATAAAATAATACAACTTCCCACCCTCCCACCAAAACAATATTTGTTACACTTACAGAAATTGCAAAGTTGACACGTAATTAAATTTTTGTTTTTTATTTTGTTTGGGGTAGAAGAAAGTGTTTAAACAGCCAAACAATACAATAGCCTTTGGAATGTGAGTGGCTCATTATACAATTTCACACAAAACTGTAATACCGTTTTATGTGATTTACAGTGAAATTTTACACATATTTACTACAAAGTAACCTCATTTCAACATGGAAAAACTTATTGTCTTGAAAATCCCAATTTTTTTAAAGTACTCCCTTACCTTAAAAATCTTTAAGGCCTTAATTTTTCCAGTATGCCTCACATGGGGGCCTCTGCATAAGTCAATGAGTGGACCACACCTATTAGAAGATTATAAAGGTTAAGATCTAATTAGAAAAAAATAATAGCCAATCAAAAGATAATACACTTGGAACTCTGTGTTACACATGTAGTTGTATGTTAATCTCAACTTCTTACAGTTAAAATGAAACTTCAGACATCACACCATGCCATGGTTTGTGCTCCCAAATGTGGTTTGGAAACAATGGTTTAGAGCTGCTTGTCTGCTTTTGTTTTGCATCCTTGTGCCACTTATTATTTTCAGAAGTTCACTCTTATCTCCATGGTGTATCAGCTTTTGAGGGGAAGCATATAGCTGTAATTACAGTTTCTCAATTTAGACATCATCCCAAAACATAGCACAAAAGCACTGTCTACAAAATCCACCTCAAGCCAGTTTATTTCTGATTTACAGGTCAATTGCTATGCATAACATGATTTGGCATGATATAAGATGGAACCTATGTGTGCATATCACAGATTATATTTGTTTATCTGAAACACAAGAACTTCATGAAACTGTATTTGCACATTTTGATCTTGCCTCACCTGAACCTCTTTTTGTTGAATTTAGACTGTAGGATCTTTGCAACAGCAACCTGCCCTTGCTTACATTTTCTATAAGAGACCATGTACACTGATGAAGTTACCAGTATATCATTGTTAATAACAATGATACACCAACTTTATTCTCATTATATAAAAAAGCATCATTTTTCTTTCTATACTGTGTTTGAGCATGCAATTCTCTCTCAAAATTTAAAATTATTCTTCTTACAAATATGTCCTTTCCAACTATAAAAAATGAGTAGTCATTTGAAAGTCTGAGTCAAAATTGTACATGTTTTTACCTGTACACTGTAGTTGTTGGTGTGTCAACTTTCTCATTCAGAATTCGACATTTAAATTTGTTATACTATGCAGAAGAGGGGAGGAAAGGCAAAGGGAGGAGGAAACAAATTGAGAATTAGATTTTTCTGAATGAACATGGAGCCTGAGGGCACAATTCAACTCACCTTTCCACCAGGCTGGGGTGAGTTGGATGCCACAGAGCACTGTCTGCGCCAGGAGACTCCCGGCCTGCTAGGCTCTGCCAGCAGCAGCCCTCCACTGTGGTGGAGACATGGCTCCATCAGGAGGTCGGCACTGCCGGAAGTCCGCCGGGGGCGGCTAGCCTGACGGACAAGAGGACCACCAGAAGCCCTGAAATGGGGCTTTCCAGAGGCATGGTGGGGGTGAAGCTGTGGGGGGAGACGGACTTACGTGAGATCCTCCTCATGTTCAGACCCCTCCCCTAGGTCCTGATCCCCCTTCAAACTCCACCAAACAAAAGACTGGCAAAGTAAAAACAAAATTAAAATTCCCATAGAGGCCTATGGAAACAGCTCACTCTGTGGGAGGCCTGTTTGTCGGTGCCAGCGTTCCCTGGCCAGCTCCTGCGCATGGCTTCTATCAGAGCCAGTGTTCAGCTGGGCCAGTGGCTCCTCAGCAAGAGGAGGATCCCACGGAGCTTTCTGTGGCTCCTCCTCTGCCAGCTTCCTGATATTTGGGATTGCTCAGTTATACTACTATCCTTCTCCGAGTTGGCGCCCTGTAGATGGTGTGGACTGCAACTGTCATCAGCTTCACCCAGCATCACCAATGCTCAGGGATGACGGAAGCTGTAGTCTAAAACATCTGGAGAACACCAGGTTGGGGAAGGCACCCTTATTCTGTCAGACCATTAACCTATCTAACCCTGTATTGCCTACCGTAGGAGACCCTGTACCCCAGAGGGTGAAAGAGTAAAGCCCTTAATTCTTTTTAGTGTCAAGGTTTTGAGGGAGTCTCTACATTTACATGCTGCGAAAACAGACATCGTGAGGGAGTACTAGTCTTCATATTCCACAGTTAAGAATAATGTTTGCTTTGGGCAATTTCCGACATTAGAAAACCCAGAGACTTACCTTAAACATATCCAGCAGGATTTCTTTGCGGATTTCTAGCCTTTCAAAGGGCTGCTTCTCTTTTATGATGTTTTCACATATGTTCTCCAGTGTTGAGAATTCTGTACTAGATACACCTCTAGACAAAAGATAGACCAATAATCGTAAGGCAAATAGCACAGATCAGAATCAAAGCATACAAGTAGGAAATTATATACAGGTGTTTTTTTTAATGTACCATTGCATGGCAGTTTAAGGAAAGTTGTTTTATTTACTGTTAAAGTTCCTTTGAATTATAAACTTACAGAGAACCCTAACCATGTCAACTCAGAAGTAAGTCCAACTGAAATCAATGGGGCCTGCTCTCATGATAATTGGGTTTAGGACTGCAGACTGAGTTCTTATACATTTGATATGTGGGACACATTAGGAAGGCACCATAGCTCAGTGGCAGAGCAAGGCAGTAGCCTGAGGCCCTGGCATCCCCACGTAGAGATGGGAATGTCTCCTGTCTTGTAACCTGGGAGAGCAGCTGCCAGTCAGTGTAGACAATACTGAACTAGATGAACCAACGGTCTGACTCAGTATTAAAGCAATCTGCAATGTTCCTGTGTTCATATGTTTTAAATATGTCATAATTAAATATATCATTTAAGGGCAAACACTTTAATGAACAATATTGACTTTTGTGTGGTGCAGTCATTAGAGTGTTGGACTGAGGCCAGGGTTCAAATCCCCACTCAGCCATGAAGGTCACTGTGTGAACCTGGGCCAGCCACTGTCTCCCAGTCTAACCTACCTCACAGGGTTGTCATCAGGACAAAATCAGGAGGGGGGAAGCCATGTTTGTATGCCACCTTGAGCACTTTAGAGGAAAATTTGTTGTTGAATACAACAATAAATAAATAAATAAATAAATAAATATTGCATTCATCATCTTGGATTCTGACAGTAGTAGCAAGGATGAAGGGCAGTTTGTGTTTAGACACCAAGTAAAAAGATGCTTGTTTCAACACATCCCTGGCCATTTAGCTCTTTTGGCTTTGCTCTTTTCTGTTTTAACAACCTTACTGCTGCTGCGTACTTTACTGTTATTTACTGCTAATTTTGTTTTAACTGAATTGCCTTTGATCACTGTTAGCCACTTTGGACATTACTGTTGGAAGAGCCAAGGTGTAAGTATTTTACTAAATAGAATAAATTTTAAAATGTATACAATCAAGACATTCAAGTGGCAAAGCTCTGCCTGGGCTGCCATTTGAGCCTCCAAGTGGGAAGATGTTTGCATGTTTCAGTGTCCCCCCATGAAACTTAAGAGGCACTCCCAGCACATAGGAAAAAATAGCATGCCAGCAAAGAGCCTTGACTGGACCCTTCCCTTTAACTTGCTATTTACAGAGATTTTTTTTTAAAAGATGGGGGTGGGAGAGTTGGAGAGAGTATGCAAGCATCCAAAACCCCACTACAGCCTGAGCTGACACACTCCACATCAGTATCACTTGATTCTGCCAATTCTAAGCCCTAGTAAAAAACAGTATTGCAGTCAATTGGCTAATGTTGTCTAAATATGGAAGATTTGCCTCCACTACTCAATCATTCTCTGCTACCTTGAAAAATAAAAAGGACAAGGTGACTAAACCTATCCTTGTTCTGGTTTAACACAAAATCTATACAAAAATCTTGGGGCCCACCACCTTTGGGGTATGAAATTCTACAACCAAAGGCATTTTCATTAACAGCAGTCATAATTTTACATTTCCACTGGTGGAACTATAAGCACAAATACACCTTTTCAGAATGTGTTACTGCTTCTACATGCTAATGCTATGGTGAAGATGAAAAATCTTTTAACATACTTTTAAGGAAGAGTTAGGATTAACCAAGTTTATACACTATGCTTTAATTATACTACACCAACTCCAAGACGTTAACACTTGCTGGCAAAACAATACCTGTTTTCAATGTACATGTCATAATAAAAACCATTTTCAATGGGGGGTCCATAGCACAAGCATCCACCATAATAACTTTCCATTGCTTCTCCAAGAATGTGAGCACTAGAATGCCAATAAACCTACATGAAAAAAAATGAATTATGATACAATTAATTCTTAGGAAATTCCCCTCTCTTCCCCCTCACTGATTGTGTTGCTGATATCTAATCTAATATTTACATTTTCCAGTACAAAACCTCCACCTGTACTATGTCCCATATGCCAGAGGCAGGCAGATTTCACTATCTACTTTTGTTTTTTTCTAGAACCTTAAGGTTCATCAACCAGAGCCAGATGAAAAATGGCAACTGAGAGCACAGACCCCATTACCTACTGCACATCTTGAGCCATCCACAGGGATAACATATAGATTTGTACAGATAAGTTGCTTCAGATCAGGAGTTCAAGCACAGAATTAGCCAACAGAAAGACCTAGTCAAAAGCAATCCATTCATATTCATGTGTTACAAGTGAAGAACTATGAAGCTAAGAGAGGCCATTACTACAGATTTTTTTAACTTGCAGTTTTACTTGCTAAGGTATTAGGAATCAAAAACAATTGCCAATTAGCTGCACATTACCCACAGATCTACTAGGAGATTTTTACCATTGTATGGCAGTGTCAGGGAAGTTGTTTTTATTTACTGTTAGTTTCTTTGAATAACAAAATTACAGAGAATCCTAACCATGTCTACTCAGATCTAAGTCCAACTGAAATAATTTGGGAACATCCACGATCTGAAATCTGGGACAGCCGCTGCCAGTTGGGTGTAAACAATACTGAGCTAGATTGGTCTGACTCAATATAAGGCAGCTTCCTGTTTTCTGCCCATTCCTGTCCTATATGACCACTTGAACATGATTAGACAAGGCTGGCTCACATTCTCGTCCACCAGCCCTTGCCCTATATATAACCTTTTTCTTCCACCATCCCTTCACTGCTGCCAGGCTTCATCACATTTCCCCAGTTCTAAATTCTTCACAATCCATACGGTGACAAAGTTAAACAGCTTGGGCAAACTACCCCACTCCCCGGTTGGCTCAGCATGCAGCAGTTATGACTACATGACCCTAATTACTTGTGATCTGATTACATCGGCCCAGATCAGCTTTGCAACAACTTGGAACCCTGGATAAGGGTATATTTTCAAATACAGACACATCCAGCTAATTCAGCTGGGCCACATAATAACTGCAATGTGGATAAGCACTCGTGTATGCTTTGGCTACTTGTTCCTGTACATGGATCTCCCTTGCTGGATCAGGGATTTTGCTTTGAAATTATTTTGCACGCACGCACGCACGCACGCACACACACACAGAGAGAGAGAGAGAGAGAGAGAGAGAGAGAAGTTTACATACAGCTTGAGCTTCTTCACTTTCAAATGTGAGAAGCTCCAAGGTAGAGTCTCCTTCCATCGGCCGATCTAAATCCCATAATTCCCCATTCACTTTGGCTATGATGGCATTATCAGCAAGTCCTCGGCTAAAGGGGGCAAAGACATGTAAAAAGTGTTACCACATGCAGAAAACTGCCAGAAATGGCCTCCTTTTGAGGCTGTTAAACTTTTTATTATAGAGTTGCAGAGAGATGGATAGATGGATGGGGGGGAGGGGAAGAACAGATGTTAAAGTTTAATTGCATATAAAATAAATGTATGCAAAATAAGCACAGTGCAAGCTTTAGCTGTCACACACTGTATTTCTTGCATTTCCCTCTGAATTCACCAAATACATTTTTTTCTCTGCTAGGGACTTTACCACTATGGCTTTACATGCTACCCCCTCCCGCAAAGATTCCCCCATCCCCAGGCAATTCCCAAAACACCCCCCCAGGCACTCGCCACCGCCCTGTTTAGGCTCTTACCAGCCTCCTGCCTGGCAGGGCAGTGGCAAAAACAGAAATGAAAGCTCCAGCTGCATATACAGTTCTCATCTTCCTGTTTACGTAGCTCCTCTGGATTAAGATCCTAAATCACATCTGTAGCTCAGGCTGTTATCCTATCCAAGTGAAACCCTCATGCTTAGCTGGTCCTTGTTTTGAGCATTTGTAGTGCTTGTATGCACCTTATGCCGTCCTCCTGGCTCAACCGCTTATCTGCCTCTCACATTATTCCTGCTGCCACATGCTTGCTCACCACCCTGACACTCGCCCACGTGCTCGCCTGCTCACTCCCCTCTGATGCCCACTCACCGCCTGCTTGCCCTCCTGATGCTTGCTTGCTCACTCACTCGCCTGCCTGCTCACTCACTCGCCTGCCTACCATCCTTGCTTCCTCGCCTCAGTGGCCTGCCATCCTGCCCCACCCCCATGAGCAACAGTGTGATGGCTTACAAAAATATTATATATCTCTACATGCTTTTGCATGCATCCACACACACACACACATGTATATACCTGAGGGCCATCTGAGGACGTCAGATTATTTAGACTCTGTCGATCAAAGCTTATGCTACCACGCATTTGTGATCTTTAAGGTGCCACAAAATTCTTTCTTGGTGAGAAAGACTGGAGTGGGGGCCAGCTGGGGGCCTACAACTGAGCTTGTTTTGTTCCTCCATCCTTCAGGACTTGTTCTTTTTCCACGTGTCTCTGAAGCATGCTAGCAAATCAAATGCCAGTACATTATCATCCTCTTACTGACCAGCTGGCCACTACTTCATATCTACATACCCTGAGGAAGGAAGGGTGGTAGACACCCATTGATTTAACATCAGCTAACCAGCCTTTGCCTACGGCCATACTACCCTGAACACACCTGATTTCATCTGATCTCAGAAGCTAAGCAGGGTCAGGCCTGGTTCATACTTGGATGGGAGACCGCCTGGGAATACCGGGTGCCGTAGGCTTAGAGGAAGGCAATGGGAAACCACCTCTGCATACCTCTTGCCATGAAAACCCTACGAATACATCCAAAAAAGATTCATAGGGTTGCTCTAAGTCGTAATCGACTTGAAGGCATATAACAACAACAACAAAGTGAGCCTTTTAGTTGCTAGCCTCTAATTTTAGTTTAGCAAGGGGAACAAATGTACAATGCTCTCAGGAAGCTTTCCATCAATGAAACTACTTTGCACTCAAAATTACCTGATTCCTAGAGCTATCTGATGTGGACTTGTTTTCCAGGATTCCCCTTCTATCTTCCTCCCATCAGCAAATGTGATTTCGATAGGCCTGCTTTGGCTGGATGCTCTGGAATCAAGGAGAGCATCATACTCTTTCTTCAGCACTTCATATACCTTCACCCTGTCTTTGATGAAGCTTGGTTCCTGCTGTTGCTGTAAAAATTGCACAAAGTGGAGTATCACTGCAGTCTATCAACACCAATAGGGCATGATCCACCTGGTTCTCATGTGCAAGTCCCACTGCAATGAATGGGAGTTGCACAAGAGGTTGGCAGCTCCCATTCATTTCAGATTTCCTCCACCAATCTCTTTTACACCTATTCTAGGCTGACATTTTTATTACAGTAGCTCCTATTGCCAAAGAGGCAAGTCACTGTTTAGAAGTGGCTTGTCTCTTTGTTAAGCAGTGGCAAAAACAAAAACAAAAGGTCCAGCTGTACATGCAGTTCACATCTTCCTGTTCAAGCAGCTCCTCTGGATTAAGATCCTAAATCACATATGTACCTCAGGCTGTTACCCTACCCAAGTGAAACCCTCATGCCTAGCTGGTTCTTGTTTTGAACATCTGTCGTTTGTATGCACCTCATGTTTTAGGGCTATGTTCCACGGAAAGGAACAAATGCCAAATAAAATCACTGCACATCTCTAAGACTACAGCTAACTCATTATTGGCTAGAGCCAGCTCATTATTGAAAACTGGGAATCTGCAGATAATCATAGCCCACCTCTTAAAGTCACAATTTGATGCACAACTTGGGCCCAGTTCTTACTACACTGGTAAACCTCTGCCTCAGCTGCACCACTTCAGATTGCAGGAAGGGAACTCACAGAACTGCCAAATAAAAAATCAAGATCACATCACTGGGGGAGAGGGCTTGATCCTTTCCTCCTCTGCACTGGTTTCCAGGGATGTAGTCGTCCAGGGTCTCAGGGGTTCTTGACCCTTTACTTTTTGGGGAGCAGGGTCCCAATGTCTTCAGCATCCTATGAGACAATTAGCATGAAGTGTGGGGAGTGTGTTAGCCACTGAGAAGAGTCTTCTAACATGCTTCCTTGTCCTTTCCTGCTGATTGGAGCCAATCAAGAGTGAAAGGAGGTGAGTCAGCCATTGAGAAGACTCTCCTCAGTAGCTAACACTCTCCCTTTTTATGCTGATTGGTTCCTAGGGATATCTGTTGTTGTGGGAGAAGCATTAACAAGGATCTCATTCTCAGCCCAGCAGCAAAATAAGGGGTGGTGGTGGCTGTTATTAACACGAAAAGACCCTGCACTTCTGAATTTGCCACTATACTACTGCTGGTTTCCTGATGACTCCCCACCCAACTGCTATTGCCTCAAGAGAAGACAACTATGCACAAGGATCTTCAGTGTCTCATCAAGTCTGGCCCACATGCGCAACAGAAACAACGAAAATGCCAACAGCAGCTATCTGGACCCACTAAAAAGTTCGCATACCTCACTCCTACACCCATCCACCGCTAGATTTTCTTTCTTCTTCTCCCTTTTATGTTTACTCTGGTGAGTAGCATCGTTTGCATTGGGAGGCTCCTAAGTAAAGAAAAGACAGAACTACATTTATATAAATATGAAAACCTACTTCACTATCAAAGCAAAGAAGTCAGAATCAATCATTCAAAGGACAAGGACTGAGAGAGAGTTAAATTAAGGAAATTAATTTCTAAAGCTCAGAATTCTTAATTGTAATGCCAGTATATTAAAACAATACATTACTAAAGTGCCATATGTTTTAGAGAGACTGGCAACTTCTTGTACGGGCACTCGACATCAGATCAGTGATACATACAAATCAGACTGAGCTATGAATCAGGAAGTTGCCCAGTTTGACTCTTCCCTCTGCCAGAAACTCATGAAATGTCCAGTCTCCCTCTCTCTCAGCCTCAGTCACTCCATCTGCAACATGGGGGATAATAACACAGCAAGTGTGCGGAACTTTTGGCCCTCCAGATGTTGCTGAACTACAACTCCCATCATTCCTGGCTATTGGCCATGATTGCTAAGACTGATGGGAACTGTAGTTCAGCAACATCTGGAGGGCCAAAGGTTCCCCACCCCTGCAATAGACTTACCACCCAGGGTTGCTGTGAGGATTGCAAGTACAACATGCACGTGAAACACTTTGAAAACTTGAAAGCATTTTCTTGGCAATGAAGCTCACTGGGTGACCCCAAGCCAGCTACTACTGTCAGGCAACCCACTTCACAGGGTGGTTGTGAGAACAGAATGGGACAAACCCCATATACCCGACCATAAGTTCCTCCCAGGACAGCTATGATAAAAACAACAGTAAGAGGTATTTCCCTCCTAGGCAGATAAATCTAAATGACATTTTCCCCAAAATTAAGCAAATAGCAATAACTGAAATTACTGACAACTTGACACTCTGTAACAAAACCCAAGGTGGCTTAGGCCAACCCTCATTTATGACAGGGTCAGCCCTGGCCCGAGCCCCCAAACCTTTTTCTCCTCCAGGCTGCACCTCAGCCTTGAGTCAGTGCTATTAACAAGACTGTCTTACTTGTTCCTATCAAAAAGTTAACTCTCCCCCCCTCAAAAAAATTAAGTCCTTTTCTATAGACAAGGCACACATGCCACAGCAAGTGCTTGCAAGTCTGCAACTACCCATGTCTTCTCGAAGTAAGCCCTATTAAATTCAATGGGGCTTACTTCCAGGAAGGTGGGCCTGTGGTTTCAGCTAAGAAGGTGGTTCCCAACCTGGGGGCTGAGACCCCCAGGGGGGCCGTGAAGTAATCCAGAGGGGGCCGTGAACAGTAAAGAAATGAATTATTTATTAATTTTTTAAAAAAGTCTTCACTCCCTCGACATTGTATGCTTTCCACTGGCACTGCAGATGACACACCCCCCTTGCTCCAAACAAGAGGGGAGGCCTTTTGCTGAAGCGCCAGAGCGTCTTTCTGGAGCACTAAGGGCAGGCATCTGCCTATAAAATACATGGCAGATGCCAAAGGAGGCTAAGGGTGGAGCTACCAGGAAGAAGCAGGGATTACTATTACTGATTCCCATCTCCTTGCACTGCCGCTACTGGCAATGCCCTGACTTAGAATGAGAGGAGAGGGCTTCTTGTGAAGCAAAAAGAAGCAAGCCTGCAAAGAAAGGCTGCTTTCCCCCTTCCTTCCTGGCAGCTAGCCTGCCTCCCTGGGGGGAGGGGGGTCACAAAAAAAATTCAGCTTACAAAGGTAGTCCCGTGCTCATAAAGGTTGGGAACCACTGATCTAAGGCATGATGTGCACTGCTCCAAGAGCCCTGCTGGATCACACTAAAGGCCCATCTAGTCCAGCATCCTGTTCTCGCCTTGGTAAGCATATTACAGAGTTCCTTGCCATTCAGCACCAAGGAATCCTCTATTAGTCAACATTACAGCAACAAGAAAGGTGGGCATAACAGTTTCCTGTTAGGACAGAGGCGTGACTCGCAGGCAGATCAGGCTTGCTTCTGCTCTGGCACCGTTAATTCATGCAGCTGAGTCCTATGGAACCCTTTACAAGTGTTTCTTTCCATGGGGCTCTAGCCTGAGTAAGTCTGCACACCCTTGGCGTCCCTCCCTTCCCAGGGGAATAGTGTTTCCACACAACTGTACGCAAGTTTGCACCCAGCACCCCCGTTGAAAACTGGACAGTAATAGGGCACAGGATTGCAACCTTTCATGCCCCCTGGCCTCAGACGCAAGCTCCCTTCCTAAGTCCAGTGGCCTTTAGGACTATATACCCCAGCCATTCGCTATATACTCTGAAGCAACGCCCTCCTCCCATTGAAGGGGGGGGGCTTCTTTCCAAGGACGTGAGCACAGGATCGCAACCTTTCATGCATCCTCGGCTCTGAAGCAACCTCCCCCACTCCGCTCCCGAACTGAATGGGGTTTACTTTCAAGTAAGCAAGCACAAGATTGTATCCAGTCATTTATCCAGCTGAACGGCATGTCTCCCAAGGAAGCGTGCACAGGATTGCAACCTAGGTTGTTTTGCTGTGTTCTAAAATTGTTGTAACCCACCCTGCGGCCTTCGGATGAAGGGCGGGTAATAAATGCAGCTGCTGTTGTTGTTGTTGTTACACGCTCTGAATCAAGCCCTCTCCCCCTCGGAGATTATGAACGGGCTTCCTCCAGAGTAGGTCCCCACAACCCCCGTCTTGCAGCGCGATCCGAACCCCAGGCAACCCAGATGGGTTTCTTCCACCACCAACCACCTGCCCCCAAGGAAGCACGCCCAGTGAGCTGGCGGCCTGGCCTGGCCGCACTCACCTTCGGGCCTCGGGGCTGCTCGGGCTCCTGGAGGGGGCGGCGGCGGTGGTGGGGAGTCCCGGCGCGGGCGAGCTCGGCGCTGAGGCTGCGTTGGAGGTGCAGGAGGCGGTAGCGGAGCTTCTCGTTCTCGGCCCGCAGCGCCTGCAGCTCCGGGCTGGCGTCGAGCAGGGCCGGGAGCGGGAGGTCGGGGCCAGCGGGCCAGCGCTCGGGTTCCTTCAGGCGCCCGATCTCGGCCGCCAAGCAGCGGATCTCTTGCTCTTGCCGGGCCAAGCGCGAGGCGATCCCTTCAACAGCTGCGGCCGAAGCGGCGGCGGCGGCGACGGCCATCGCTCCTCCCTTACGCATCGGCCTCGCTGCCAGGAGGCGGGGAGGAAGAGCGCCGGCCCGGGCCCTCCCTTTCGCCGCCTCCTGCAAACGGCCGCTCAGGCTGTGGTTGCCTCAGAGAACGGGGAGGAGAAAGAGGGTGGCCGTCGCCCCCCTCTAAATGTGGAATAGACACACACACGCATAACTATTGTTATCTAAATTTTAAATAATCAGTTTATTGAGGCGTTGAGGGAAAAGTTAGATGGGGGTGTCGGTGGAGGATGCTGCAGCTGGCTACTAGTTCCCAGTTCCTTATTTGCTTGAAAGTTCAAAACATGGGAAAAGAAGGAAAGTTCCTGAACTCCGAAGTAAACTGTATATGCCCCCCGAAATACAGGCTGGGAAACCCTCGTGTCATATATTTCCATGATGGGGGGGGGGGGAGACCTCTTCACGACAATAAAGTTATTGAATCAAAATGAACAGGGTTGAGGAATGCTCATCAATGCATGATGACATTGTAACATGACGTCATACAAATAAGTAACTGGGGGTGTCCATCCCAAAATCTGCTTTAGGCCAAATAAACATGCCTGTCATCTATGAGATGTCAATACCTCCCGCCTGTGATTGAAACTCTTCTGGAGGAGAGGCTCTTCCCCCAGTCCTGGGAGTTGGAAGAAGTGTGTTTGGAGTTTTTAGTGTGTGCTAGAGAATGGCTGGAGCTGCAGGCATGCAGAGAGGCTATCCCTGCATCATGGCTGTAGGATGCCCCTGCACCCAGATGGAAAAGCTGGATATTGGACTGCTGATGCATTGAACTCCTCCATTCTGAAGCTGAGGTTGGAATGTGTGTAAATAAATAAACCATATTTCATAAAGACACCGCAGTCTCCGCTGACCTTCTTCCCAAAGGAAACCAAATCCTGGAGGGGCGCAGGGACCCCTGAAATCTCACCGCTCAGAGATTGGGGGAGGCGCGCAACAATACACCCAAGCAAATGGGAGTACATCCTCTACGAGATACTAGTGCATCCCATCTGGCCCAGCGCTTCCTGTTGAGCGCATGGTGTGGAAAAGGGCATCTATACACAACAAAATTAGCCAAAGTATTTGGAAAACATAACTCTGGGTGCACCCCCCAAAAACGTGCTTTGGGCCAGAACAAATCATATACCCAAGCAAATGAGAGAGGACCCTCTACAAGATGCTGTCTAGAGTTCCCTGTGGGCACATGGCAGGGATAAGGATAATCCTCTTTTAAAGCCATTCAAGTTGGGGGCCATCATTCACTATACCCTGTTGGAGTGACTTCCATAGTTTAACTATTTCCATTTCAATCGGGCTTCAGGCCTGGACATGGGACTGAAACAGCCTTGGTCGCCTTGGTAGATGATAGGAGGGCGTGGGATAGGGGCGAATGCACCTTCCTTGTCCTCCTTGATCTCTCAGCGGCTTTCGATACCGTTGACCACGTTATCCTCCTGGACCGCCTGAAGAGGTTAGGCATGGGGGGCACTGTATTGCAGTGGTTCCATTCCTTCCTCTCTGGTAGGTACCAAAGAGTGGCATTGGAGGATGAGGTCTCGGATCCTTGGCCTCTCACTTGTGGGGTGCCACAGGGTTCCATCCTCTCCCCGATGCTGTTCAACATCTATATAAAGCCGCTGGGGGCAATCATCAGGAGATTTGGGCTGCAATGTCATCAGTATGCGGATGACACACAGCTCTATCTCTCATTTAAATCTTCACCGAGGTTGGCTGTAGAAACCCTGTCCAAGTGCCTGGAGTCAGTGAGTGGCTGGATGGGAAGGAATAAGCTGAACCCTGACAAAACCGAGGTACTGTTTGTGGGAGACAAGGGAAGGCTGGGGGATGTGGACCTGGTGCTCAATGGGGTACGATTGCCCCTGAAAGACCAGGTCCGCAGCCTGGGGGTCATTCTTGACTCCCAGCTGTCCATGGAGGCTCAAGTCTCGGCTGTGAGCCGGGCGGCGCTGTATCAACTCCATCTGATACAGAGGCTGCGCCCCTACCTTCCCAACCATCTGCTCCCACCGGTGGTACATGCCCTGGTCACCTCTCGCCTAGACTACTGTAATGCGCTCTATGTGGGGTTACCCTTGAAAACGGTCCGGAAGCTGCAACTGGTACAGAATGCGGCGGCTCGTCTGATTAAAGGCAGCCACCGCCAAGATCACATCACTCCAGTGCTGAAGGAGTTGCACTGGCTACCGGTTGTTTACCGGGCCCAATTCAAGGTGTTGGTTTTGACCTTTAAAACCCTACACGGTTTTAGCCCAGTCTATCTGAAGGAGCGCCTCCAGCATCGTCAGGGATGCCGCTCAACAAGATCAGCCTCAGAAGACCTTCTCTCAATCCCACCGGTTAAAACAGCTAGACTGGTGAGGACTAGAGAGAGGGCTTTTTCAATAGTGGCCCCCACCCTGTGGAACTCTCTCCCAAATGATCTCCGCCATGCCCCTTCTGTGATGAGCTTCCGCCGGGCCTTGAAGACCTGGCTCTTCAGGCAGGCTTTTGGGTGGGTTAGATTTTATCTTCATTGTTTTTAGATTTTTAATGCCTACGTATTGTATGCTTATGTTGTACGTCGCCCAGAGTGGCTGGACAACCAGCCAGATGGGCGACTAATAAATTTAATAAATAAATAAATAAAACTATGTGCTGTGTGAAGAGGTGCTTTTTTTTGCCTGTCCTGAATCTTCCCACATTTAGCTTCATTGGATGTCCACGAGTTCTATCATGTCAGCTCTTACTGACTTTTTCTCTAAACTAAAATTGCCAGAAGGCAGCTGCTCCATGCCCTTGATCATTCTGGTTTTCCTTTTCTGAACCTTTTCCAACTCTGCAATATCTTTTTTGAGGTGAGGCAACCAGAAATGTACACAATATTCCAAGTGCGGTTGCACCGTTCATTTGCATAATGACATTATGATATCAGCAGTTTTGTTTTCAATTCCTTTCCTAATGAACAGAGTTTGCCTTTTTCACCGCTGCCACACACTGGGTCCACATCTTCATCGACCTATACATGAGAACTCCAAGGTCTTGTTCCTGGTCAGTCACTGCCAGTTCAGGCTCCATGAGCATATATGTGAAATTAAGATTATTGTTCACAACATGCATCACTTTACGTTTCTTTACATTGAATTGCATTTGCCGTTTTCCCACCCATTCAGTCAGTTTGGAGAGGTCTTTTTGGAGCTCTCTGCAGTCTTTGCATTCCCCACATTACCCCAGAGGGTAATGTGTTAGTTCAAAATGTGCAAAGCCATCTGCCTTCCTGCATGTGGAGGCCCTCCTGATCGTCTGCTGAGTGGGGCTCTAAGCTTCTGCCCCAAAGTCCTGTCCAAATGGCACCAACAGGGATCTGTGTTTTCTTGTTCACATAGAGCAAAATAATCATGTATTCAACTAGAAACACATGAAATGTATGAGGATCCTCAAATACCAATGATTATTATTTCTATTATTTATTATTATTTGAAAGCAGCCTCAAGGGGCTGCTAGTTGGGGAGGCAGCTTGAGTGCTGTAAGAGGTGTTTAACTCCTCCCAAGATGGAGTGGAATGTACGAGATCAAGTTCTCTTAAGACCTGTGAACAATTGACAGGGGTGGTGGGAGCCCCAAACTTCTCTCTGATTCCTCTTTAAATTAGTCTTCTGATATGCTAGCTCCCCATCCCCCCCAAGCAGAAGCCCCGGCTGTGACTCAATGAGGAGGGGTCGATGAGTAGGGTCAGATGGAGCCCTGAGACCACTAGCACTGGAGGTAGAAGCAGCAGACACAAGCCCAGGCCCAATCATCAGGACCAGGCCTGGCCCACAGCCTGAGCCCCTCAGATTAGGGGCTCCACATCCTTCTGAGGGACCAGCTTCCTTCATGCCAGGCATTCTGTTGATCCACCAGCTATTGATGCAAGCAACACCCCTGGAGGGGTTGGTCAAGTTTTAGCTTCTGTGATCTCTCTCTCTCTCTCTCTCTCTCTCTCTCTCTCTCTCTCACGCGCAGACACACACACACACACACAACTGGGAGGAATCATCTGTCCCTGCAAGCATGAAAGCCTTTGGTCCACTCTGAGCCTTGATTGGGATGGGTTGCCCTTGCTCTGACAGCTCCTTGCCAAGCTCAAGATCAGACAGTTGGCCTGTTTGTTCACTCCTTTGGTTTCATGTCTTCTCTTGGCTTCCCTTTTCCAGCCACTGACTCAAACAACTGCCTCCCCCATTGCTGATTCCCAACTACTGTGAATAAATGCCCTACCCACCAACAATATGCCTGAGATTCCAGGGCCATTCTGAGGCTCCTCAAGGGCTCTGGAAATCGCCCCCATTTCTCCATGGTGTCCTGAGAAGAGATCCAAGAGAAGAGAAAAGTCAATTCCCCTCGGACTTCTGAAGGGCTGCTTCAGGCCCACACTCAAGGTTTGAGTTCACTGGTGATTGGTATTTCTGTTCCAAAGGTCTGTGAAGTCCCCCTATTGCCAGACCCACAAGCTTCGCTTCCATGGAATTTCTCCCAAATCCCATCCCCAGGCCTCCCCACAGGATTTCTCATCCTGCGTCTCACTCACCACAACTGATTTGCCTGGGCTGCTGAGTCTGTCGAAAAAGGAACTGATTCCTGGCCCTCTCTCCCAGGCTTTATGGCAGGCAGCAGACACGCAGATTAAAAAAAAAAATCCATCCCTGGCCAGTTCCTGAAAGTGAGGAAACTCAGGTTTAAGATTTTTATTTTCCCAAACTGCAAAACTGCAAAAGTAACGGGCACAAAGGGGGATGCACCCCAATCCCAGTGGGCAAACACCTAGAACGGTATTTTTCCAGGGTGGGGGTGGGAGTGGGAGTGGGGGCAAGGAAACTCGTGTTAAAGGGTTTTGTAGCTACTCTTATTATTGTCTTTATTGTCTTCACTTTCATTCCCCCATATACTAACCTCAGATGAAGGGAGGAATTCCTCTACCTGCGGTTCTGCAATGGAAAGAGGAGGAAAGGACGGGAAGGAAAGGTTCATTCATCTCTCAGTATTTCTTGCACTGATCCATTTAACATCTTCTTCTTGGTCTTCCTCCTTCTGCCCTGAAGCCTCTCCGCTCTGTCCTCACTCCTGTCAAACCTCTCCATGGTCTCCTTCCCTCAGGGATCCCCTCTTCTGCCTCCCTCCTTATGCTTCTCCTCAGACCCTTCACTGAGGAGGGACCTCCCATCCATCCTCTGGCTCCCCTTCAGGTGACCCTCTCTGCCCCCACCTGCCTCCCACCTTTCCCGTCCATCTCCCTCTCACTGGGAGGCCTGTCCTTTGGCCCAGCACCCAGCTCCTTTTCCTCTCTTCTGCATTTTGCATTCTCCTTATTTTCCCTTCCCTTTCTTTAACGTGCCTGGTCTTGATTCTGCATTGTGAGGCTGGAGGTGTATAAAATGACTCATGCTGTGGAGAGAGTAGACAGAGAGAAGGGTGTGTGTGTTTTTCTCTCCCCCCTCTCATAATGATGGAGCCCACTGGGGTCATCCCGTGAAGCTGAAGGAACTTCAGGACAGGTAAGTCAAAGTTCTTCCTCTTTGCACAGCATTGCATCCCTCATGGATCGGTCTTCGAAGGGAATTAGATACGTTCATGGAGGATAAGGCCATTGATGGCTACTAGTCAAGGTGGCAATAAGTTACCCCACAACAAGAGGCAGCATACCTCTAAATCAGGCGTGGGGAATCTTTGGCCCTCCAGTACAACTCCCATCATCCTTTGCCATTGATCATGCTTGCTGGGAGTTGTAGTTCAGCAACATCTGGAGAGCGGTAACTGAAGCATCTGATTGGCCACTGTGGGATTAGATGGCTGGACTAGATGGGCCTTTGGTCTGATCCAGCAGGGCTTTTCCTATAGGGGATATCTGAGCACCAGCCACCATTAGATAAGATTGGAATATGTGTAAATAAATAAACCATATTTCATAAAGACGCCACAGTCTCCTCTGACCTTCTTCCTAAAGGAAACCAAACCCTGGATATGCTCAGGGACCCCTGAAGTCTCACCACACAGAGATTGGAGAGGCACGCAACAATATGTTTGCTTTGCTTTGCAATTTTAGTGGTTTCCTATAGTAAATCATTTTCTTTTGCTTCTGTTTCTGTGAATATGTGAAGCACAGCAGCACTTTGCAAAATATACACTTAAAAACTTCAAAAACAATTGTGGAATAATAACACTCACTATTCTGCAGAATAGTCTGCAGTGGACATCAGGAGTATCTCAGTTTACGCAAGATAAAACAGTGGGAGGTGAAATATATTCTAGCAAATTCCTAGGTGTGCTCTATGTTTTTAATTGAACATGCCCACCTTTCCTTAAATAAAATGGTTTAAACATAGCAGGCTGAAAACATGCATCATGGGCAGGCCAAGTTTGTTTATTCCAACAGCTCGAGTTATTGCTTAAGTAGCAACATATTGTAATCAGTCTGATTTTACATCAAACTGCAGTTTCAGATTCAACTGTCAATGCACCCAAGATAGAAATAGAACATAGCCTTTCAAATTGGAGGTTATCTTCACCATCATATGACATTGACCAATAAAAAGGCTTTGACATTATTAAAATTAATTTAACACAGGTTTCTAGGATGAATAATGAGGGAAATAAATAATGAAGGAAATAATGAGTGAAATACAATTTTCTAGATTAGATTCTCTGTAGAAACAATAGTAACACAGGAAAGAAGCAAAGTAAGAAGAACACCAACAAACATACAAAAATATAATTCTCTGTCTTTGGAGATGGCAGGTGTTGCCACCACTCACCATATGCTCAGAGGCACATGTTACCAAATCCTTCCAAGCTACACAGGAAGTGGATTGGACTGTGAAAGACCAACCCAAATTGTGTTTGCATTTGTAGGGCAGTACAATATCTCAGATAGGAGGTCAGGTCTCTTGCTCCCCTGGTGCATTCACTATAGCTGTCCAATTTCCTTGCTTTTTAAAGTTTGATAGAAATACCTGTGGGCTATAGGTATATTCTTAAACTGCAAGGGTTTTTGCCTATTAGTGAATATAAATACTATTTGGAAGCTGGCAGAATTCTACAAAGTCAACAAGCAACTTTGGTCCATGCAGAGGCTTGTTATATCTACCAACAAACACAAGATGGCAGTATTCTAGAGCATTTGGTTTAAAAAAACATGGTCCCTAAGTTGACTGTGGGCAACCTGTATTTTTTTTGTAAAAAGACAGTGTGTGTGTGCGCATCTGTATATGTATACCAGAGCTTGGAAAAGTTACTTTTTAAAACTACAACTCCCATCAGCCCCAGCCAGCATGGCCACTGGATTGGGCTGATGGGAGTTGTAGTTTAAAAAAGTAACTTTTCCAAGCTCTGATGTATACATAGATGTATGTATATAGATGTAATACCATAGGCAGACTTCAGGTTCACATATCAAATCTTCAAAATTAAAGAATTGCAATTCTGTTGGCTATACTATCTGTTCTATTTTATTTACTTATTTAATAAGCTTAAATAGCACTTTTTTGTCATGAGTGACCTCAAAGTGGTTTGCATAAAAATAAATAATATGATTACAAATCACAGAACAAATTACAAATCAAATCACAATTAACATAATAAAATATCAACAACATCAATATCAATAATAAAACCACAATATATAAACCACAATATATCAGCAATAAAACCACAAAATCAATACTATACAACAACAAAAACTCAAGGCTCAAAGACAATCTAACCATGACTATCTAAGAATGCCTGACCCTGGCTCCAGAGAGAGGTTGCAGTTAATCTTGCAGCCCCTTGCATCAGTTGCTGGCTGGGGCAGGAGGCATAAAAGCCCAGCTGCCCTTGGGGTCCTTGGAAACAGCTGCAGCACTAGGAGGCTGAAGAAGACCTGCCCAGAGAGTGAGTATCTGAGCATCTGGGTGTTTGCTGCTCGCTCCTTTGGGTTGCTCTCCCTGAAGACAGCTGAAGTCCCAAGTAAGTGCTGCAAGGACTGCGACCCCTGCCTGACCCTGGCTTCAGAGAGAGGCTGCAGTTAATCTTGCAGCCTCTTGCATTAGCTGCTGGCTGGGGCAAGAGGCATAAAGGCCCAGCTGCCCTTGGGCAGCAGGTTTGCTGTTGGTGGGGTTGCCACCAAAGGGACAACACCAAAGGGTGATTGCCCCTTGGGGAGTCCCATAGGGAGTCATGAAGGTGCTACACCCTTCTCTTTTCTTTTTCCCTTTTCTTTTTAATTTGTTTTCTTTTAAACAAATCTAGAGGAGATTGGTGGTGGGGAGGGTGTGTGGTGCATGTGTAGTTCCTGCACACGGTGGGAGCCTGTGCAGTGAACTGAATTATAGAAGAAAGTCACCAGATGCCTTCAGAGTGAGAGTCTGTAACTGGCAGAAGGCTGGCCCTCCCTGGGTGTGAGACAGGAGGGGGAGTAGATGGGCCTTGTGTGAAAAAGTTTGAATGGGTATGACTGTTCCCAATTCTTGCAGAGGCCTACTGGGATAATTGGCTCCAGCAGGCTTTCTTGGTGGGCTTGTGTTGGGTCCATACCAGGTGTTTAGGAGAAGCCTTAGTAAGGAGGAACATGGGTGATGCCACCCCAATTTCAGTGATTACGGGCAGAGAGAAATATAGCCATGTGGAGGTGGTGAATTACCATAGAAGACAAGGACAAGGCTAGCTGCGCCTTGTTCCTTCCTGCCACTTCTCTCATGGATGGGTTCCTCGTTCCTCATCTGCTTTGCCCACTGGCCTGTGTGTGTTGTTGTTTAATGACAGGTCGGTACACAATAACACCAATCTCATTCATGATTTGATTGTGGATGAAGGTGCCGATTTGGTGTGCATTACTGAGACCTGGGTGGGTGAGCCTGGAGGAGTTGATCTGACCCAACTTTTCCCACCTGGATACTGGGTGCAACACCAGCACAGGCTGCAGTGACGGGAGGAGTTGCTGTGGTCTACAGAACTTCCATCTCTGTCACCAGGAAACCACTCTGTCTTGGAGCTGGTTGTGAGGGTCTGCACCTGGTGTCAGGCCGAGGAGACAGTAAACTAGGGTTGCTGCTGGTGTATCGGCCACCCTGGTGCCTGGCAGTTTCTCTGACCGAGCTGCCAGAGGCCATCTCGGCTGTGGTGTTGGAGGAGCCCAGAACAATAGTGCTTGGTGATTACAATGTCCATGCTGAGGCTGCCTCTAGTGTTCCAGCTTGGGACTTCATGGCCTCCATGACGACCATGGGGCTGTCTCAAGTTCTTACTGGCCCAACACACAGGGCAGAGCACACTCTCGACTTGGTTTTTGCTCCAGATGGAGGAAGGGGTGGTCTGGAGATAGCGGGGGTGGATGTCACCCCATTGTCATGGTCAGATCACTTCCTGGTGAAGTTTAGACTTATGGCTCCAATCCTTCCCTGCAGGGGAGGTGGACAGATTAAGATGGTCTGCCCCCGGAGCCTAATGAAATCCACAGGATTCCTGAATGCCCTGCGGGAGTTCCCAGTAGATAGAGCAGGTGACTCTGTTGAAGCCCTTGTCACATTGTAGAACAGCGAGGCGTGTTGGGCTCTTGACATGGTTGCCCCGGAGTGCCCTCTCCGGCATTAAGAACATAAGAAGAGCCTGCTGGATCAGGCCAGTGGCCCATCTAGTCCAGCATCCTGTTCTCACAGTGGCCAACCAGGTGCCTGGGGGAAGCCCGCAAGCAGGACCTGAGTGCAAGAACACTCTCCCCTCCTGAGGCTTCCAGCAACTGGTTTTCAGAAGCATGCTGCCTCTGACTAGGGTGGCAGAGCACAGCCATCATGGCTAGTAGCCATTGATAGCCCTGTCCTCCATGAATTTGTCTAATCTTCTTTTAAAGCCATCCAAGCTGGTGGCCATTACTGCATCTTGTGGGAGCAAATTCCATAGTTTAACTATGCGCTGAGTAAAGAAGTACTTCCTTTTGTCTGTCCTGAATCTTCCAACATTCAGCTTCTTTGAATGTCCACGAGTTCTAGTATTATGAGAGAGGGAGAAGAACTTTTCTCTATCCACTTTCTCAATGCCATGCATAATTTTATACACTTCTATCATGTCTCATCTGACCCGCCTTTTCTCTAAACTAAAAAGCCCCAAATGCTGCAACCTTTCCTCGTAAGGCATTGTGGAGCCCTGCTTGCACCTTGGTACACCAGTGAGCTAAGGGCAATGAAACAGGCTGGATGATGGCTAGAGCGCAAGTGGCAAAAGACATGCTGTGAGGCTGATCAGGCACAAGTAAAACATCATAACCATGCCTACTGTGGAGCGGTGAGGGTGGCGATGAAGGTCCACTTCTCTGCCTCCATCACCTCCAGTGGAGCCTTTCCGTATTGTCAGGGGTCTGTTGACATCAACTCCAGGAAATGGAATTTTAGACCCTTCGGAGGCCCACTGTGAATGTTTGCAAGTTACTTTGAGGGTAAAGTTGCTCACCTCTGTAGCAGTCTTGATGCCCCCTCCACATCTACTGTAGTCCCCAATGAGGTGTCCAGTACAACATCTGCTGCAACTTCTTGGGAATGGTTTCAGTTGATGCGGCCTGATGACATAGACAAGGTGCTTGTGATGATGCAGCCAGCAAAGCGTCCTCTCGACCCTTGCCCTTCTTGGCTTATTAAAACTTGCTGAGGGGGTCTGACTGAGTGGATCCAGGGTATGGTCAATGCATCATTGCGGGAGGGAGTGGTTCCAGGTGCCTTGAAAGAGGCGGTGATCCGATCACTCTTGAAAAAGCCCACCCTGGACCCATTGGTCTACAACAACTACCGACTGGTTGCAAATACCCCCTTTTTAGGGAAGGTGATTGAGAGGGTTGTGGCGCAGCAGTTGCAAGTACTCTTGGATGAAACAGATTATCTTGACCCATCCCAGTTTAGGTTCAGGCCTGGTTATGGGACTGAATCAGCCTTGGTCGCCCTGATGGATGACCTTTTTTGGGAGGACAGGGGGAGTGCGACCCTGTTATTCTTACTTGATCTCTCAGCGGCTTTTGATACCATTGACCATGGTATCCTTCTGGGACAACTTGGTGAGATGGGTATTGGAGGCACTGTTTTACAGTGGTTCCGATCCTATATCCAGGGTCGCTCTCAGAGAATAGCATTGGGTGACTGTCTTTTGGCCCCCTGGCAGTTGTGCTGTGAGGTGCCGCAGGGCACCATCTTGTCCCCCATGCTGTTTAACATCTATATGAAGCTCTTGGGAGCAGTCATCAGGAGATTTGGGGCAAGGTGTCAGTAGTATGCTGATGATACCCAGCTCTATTTCTCCGTAACAACTGAATTGGGAGAGGCCATGCAAGCCCTGGACCACTGCCTGGACTTGGTGGTGTGTTGGATGAGGGCCAATAAACTGAGCCAATCCTAGCAAGACGGAGGCACTGTGGGTTGGTGGTTCCCAAGTTCAGATAATTGGTCAGTTGCCTGCTTTGGGTGAGGTTGTACTCTCTCTGAAAGAGCAGGTCTGTAGTCTGGGGGTGCTCCTGGATCCATCTTTGTCACTAGAGGCCCAGGTGACCTCCGTGGCTAGGAGTGCCTTTTACCAGTTTTGGCTGGTAAGACAGCTGTGGCTGTTTCTGGACCGGGATAGCCTGACCAGTGTTGTCCATGCACTCATAACCTCCAGGATGTAATACTGTAATGTGCTCTATGTGGGGCTGCCCTTGAGGTTGGTCCGGAAGTTGCAGCTGGTGCAAAATGCAGTGGCGAGACTGCTAATTGGGGCAGGGTATCACCAACATGTCACCCTGCTACTGAAAGAATTGCACTGGCTGCCCATTTGCTACTATACCAAGTTCAAGGTTCTAGTTTTGGTGTATAAAGCCCTATACAGCTCAGGACGAGGATACCTGAAAGACCGTCTTACCCCTTACATACCCAGTCAATCACTGTGCTCTGCAGGTGAGGGCCTCCTGCAGATACCATCTTATCAGAAGGTTCATTCTGTACAATATAAGAAACAGACCTTTAGTGTGGTGGCACCTACTGTGTGGAATTCCCTCCCCTTAAATATTAGGTAGGCACCATCTCTGCTATCTTTTCGGCACCTTGGACTTTCCTCTTTCAACAAGCCTTTTAAGTTGAGACCTATCCCAGTCTGCGTCTGTGTTAGAATTGCTTCTTAATAAGTGGTTTTTTAAATATGTTTTTAACCCTTTTTAAAAGATGTTTCTAAAGGTTTTTTAAAAATGTTTTTAACATTGTTTTGTTTTAATGTATTTTAAGGTCACCTGGTTGGCCACTGTGAGAACAGGATGCTGGACTAGATGGGCCACTGGCCTGATCCAGCAGGCTCTTCTTATGTTCTTATGTTCTTAAGGTCTGTTTTTATGAAGTTTTAAAGTGTTTTTAGCACTTCTGTTTGCCACCCTGGGCTCCTGCTGGGAAGAAGGGCGGGATATAAATAAAATAATAAATAAATAAATAAGAGTCGATATGGTGTAGTGATTAGTAGCAAACTAGACCCAAGGACAGCCACCAGGGCCTGTTCTAAAGGGTGGACAGGTGGGGCACTGGCCCGAGGGCCGCTGGAGCTGCAGCGGGCCCTCTGCTCTCCTTTCATGATCCGCGGAAGCAGGACAGGAGCCGTGGATTGTGGGACAAGAGCTTCCGAACCACCCGCCATCCCCCTGCTTCACTTAGATTTTTCTCCACTGTTTATTGCAGTTTCCCATCAATCAAGATGGTGGCCAAGGTTTCCCTAAGGGGCTGAAGCCTCTGCCACCATCTTGGTTGATGGCACGCATGCGTGCTACACGCACAGTGCACGCAGCCGCAAAAAAAGCAGAAAGGTAGATGAAGCGGGGGGGATGGGATGGGATGGTGGGCGGCTCAGAAGCTCCTGTCCTGTGATCCCTCCTGCGGCTGTTTCTGCGGATCACGGAAGGGGAGTGGAGGGTCCCAGGGCATGCTGGTGCCCAAGGGCCCTGTCATGCCTGGAGCGGGCCCTGACAGCCAGGTTTATATTCCAGAGCTATGTACAGTACTCTGAGCTCCTTGGAGGAAGTACACAATAAATGTACAATAAAACCAGATTGTGAAGAAAAGGCCAAGCATACCCTCCCATGGCTGCATTTCTACTCAGAATACCTACCACCTTCCCATCATAGCTGTAGGGTTGGAAGGATCTGTCAGTTCTCTTGGTTTCTCATTTTTTCCAATCTTAACTTCTGTTTGTGACTAAAAAAAAAATATCCAGCATTTTAGTGAGAACTTCTTATAATAAACACATTTTTGTATGCAGTTTTACTAATGTACACATTTTTGCAATTTCTCCTAATATAATGCATTTTTGTATGCTATTTTCACTAATATGTTAATTTTTATGCACACTTTCCACTAATATATGCATTTTTTCAAATGTTGGTTGGTTGGTTGGAGAACTGCATCACAAAATTCAGAGAAATGCTGTTTCGGGTCTCATGTTGTTTCGGGAAGTGCGAATTTGAAAAATTCAGCTTTAAATGTGAGCTGAATCTAATTTTTCCCCCATGACAAAACTGATTTATACAATAGGGTGCCAGAGGGCACCTAGTCTACTTCTGGACACCTTTTCACACCAGCCATGATAAGTGCTGAGATCATTCTGTTCACATTAGATTCTATTATAAAAGGGCAGAGCTATCCCAGCCCTCATCAACTGTTAGGTCTGCAAGCAAAATCAGAAGACATGGTGAGCTGTAGGCCAATCTTCACCATCCTGGTGTCCTCCAGAGCTGGCTGAGGTTGTTGGGAGCTGTAGACCAAGTTGTACATATGAAGGAAATAATGGATGCAATGGGAAATAACAAAAAGGTATGTGAAAATATACCTTGTGCAGAGAGGGCTGAAGGTGACAATCTGATGATTAAGGAAAGGAGGTGCCCCTGGTGATAGAGGCAGTATGAATGTCTAAAAAAATCCTGTAGAAAGCAAACAGACCAAACATACAATCACCTGCTGCAGATTTCAGACATTTACATGTTAAGAGAGGATGTTATGCAAGCATGATCCTCAGTGAATAATTGACTGCTGGCAGAACACCTACACTGGAGCTGTACGAATCTCACCTCTTAATCCTAATTCATTAAGTGTTGTTGTTATGTGCCTCCAAGTCGACTACGACTTATGGCAACCCTATGAATCAGTGACCTCCAACAGCATCTGTCATGAACCACCCTGTTCAGATCTTGTACGTTCAGGTCTGTGGCTTCCTTTATGGAATCAATCCATCTCTTGTTTGGCCTTCCTCTTTTTCTACTCCCTTCTGTTTTTCCAAGCATTATTTTATTTTCTAGTGAATCATGTCTTCTCATTATGTGTCCAAAGTATGATAACCTCAGTTTGATCATTTTCGCTTCTAGTGATAGTTCTGGTTTAATTTGTTCTAACACCCAATTATTGGTCTTTTTTGCAATCTATGGTATCCGCAAAGCTCTTCTCCAACACCACATTTCAAATGCGTTGATTTTTCTCTTATCAGCTTTTTTCCCTGTCCAGCTTTCACATGAGGGTTTATTTTACTTCATTTCATTTTTTAAAACAATTTACCAGCACTCATGAAAGACATGCTCAAAGATAAAAGTTACCAATATCAGGCTTCAAGGGGAAAAACCCCTCTCCTCCTCCCTCCGCCTAGGAACAATACACACGAATGGTTCCTAGGCTTTTCTGCTCATAAATGTGTTACACATAACATATTGCCTATGAAATATTACTTAAAAGGAGCAATCACCAACCAACCATGCTAGGATTTGGGTGGTGGTTCCCCTCCCCCTGAATGTCCAATTTGCTATCCACCTGAAGACACATCCTTTACTTGTCTCTTGCTTTAATACCAGTTTGCTATGGGTGAGTCATCTGATATTCTGTCTTCTTCAAAAAGTCCTTTCTTCTTACAAAACAGGGCATTTTTTTCAAGAATTGTTACAGAATTATAAAGTAACCATAGCCAGCTATTTCTCCGTCTCCCTCATTATGGTTGCAGAGATGATTATTCACGTTTGTAAAGGGCTAATTAGTGTAAAGTAATCCTCTTAGGGGGTGGCAAGCACTGTGCGTGGACATCCTCCCCCCCCCCATTTTATAATTTGACATAGGCCTTCTCTGTTCCAGCAGAATTGCAGTTACTATAGGCAGGCAATATGTGCTTGCATTCCCTCTGTCCACATTATGCGTCCATCTCCTGCTAAAGCCTGCACAGCCGACGAAGAGTTGGAATACCTTTTTTTATTTTTAGCCTAAATGCAAACATGTTTGGATGGTCAGCTCAGTCTTGGTTTTATAACTGTGCAAAACCAACAAAAAAAGAAAACAGAGAGAGGAACGACTGGCTTGCTGAAATCCTAAGCAACCACAGGGAGAGAATTGAAGCAGAGCTGGATGTGCAGAAAGTACTGTCATATCTGGTATGTGAGAGAATCTTTTCCTTGGAGGAGTACAAAGACATTTTGTCCCGGGAGTGCGGCGAGAAGCAAGCTGAATATTTTTTGGAGAAACTCACTTGCAAAGGCCCCAGTGCCTTGTCCAGTTTCTGTTCCGTGCTGAAGGAGGTCTGCCCCCATTTGCTCATTTCCATTCTCCTTGACTATCAAGGTAAGGTCATAGGTCCTGCTCTGAAATGTTCCAAGTGCGTTATCGGCAGTGTCTTCAAATCCTTCCACCCTAACAGTCTATATTTAGAAGTTACTTTCTCTCTTGGGCTGGCATTTGCTCTCTTTATAGCTCCTTGTTAAAACAGAGAAACCCAGGAGAAGAAATGCAACAGAGATGCATCAAGAGAATGTGGTTGTGTATGTAATTTAAAGCAGTGGTGGTAAAATAGTTATTACCGCTCAAATAACCATACATTATTTAGTTATTTATTATTGCATTTATGTCCCACCTTTCCTCCAAGGAGCTCAAGGTGGCGTACATAGGTCTCCCAGTTCTCATTGTATCCTTTTTATTAAATTGAGATTATCACCAGTGCTGAATAGCCCATCAGTTGATTAAAAAAACGTGGTCAAGTTAAGGAAAGAAAGAAAGACATCTGATTATGTAGTGGCCCCTTTGTTTTCTATGTTTCAGTGGATTATTCAGTAGTAATTCACAGATATGTTGCCTATGAGATACATAGATAGATGTCAGTTATGTTCATGCATGCTCTACCATATTTTAAGTCACAGGATGTCGTTATTATATGAAACCATACCTACAACTGTTACTGAAGAAGGGAATGGTCAGCAGAACAATTGATACAAGCAGGTTGCTAGCAACATAACATCAGGGACAGCAATATTATATACATCAGGAAAAGATTTCACAGGTCAAATCACAACACCTAAACCAAATTGATGGGATGGCTGCATTGGACTGCAGCCTTAATCCCATTTACCTCAGGGAAACTGGATAAGCTTAACATCTCCTAAGCATCTTTGCACACTGTGTTCAATAGGTTTCCTTCCTAGTATGTTTCAGAGTACAGCCTATTCTAGCTCAAGCAGGCTGAGGTAATGTGTATTTTAGCTTTACTAACTCATGTTACTTGAAGTGTGTGCGTGGGGGGGTTGATTTACCCAAAGATTGTACATCGTTTGTGGGTTCATTATTTTGATTACACACATCTAATAAAAAGAGAAAATTAAAGAACCCAACAGGTTTTCTATAGTTATTTCTTCTAAATATAACAGCTGCATTTCAGTAAACAAATGCATACCAAGGTGTGCTGATTCAAGAATATTATTCCAAAACTAACTTGACTTCTGAAATAGCCACTGCTTGCGCCTCCATTATTTCACACTTGTAAACTTAATTATCTTTAAAACTGACAGTTGCAAATACAATTATGCAATAAAACAACAGACTATTTACTATAATTTACCTATGAACAGACAAACATGCATCTCTCTATTTTTCCTCCTTATGATTTACTAGACAGGTTTATCATGCTGATAAGGATGCAAAAGCAAAAACTATGTTTCACAAATATTCAAGGGTTGTAGCCAACTAAGACCTACTCAGAGTAGATCTATGGACATTAATTAACCTAAGTTAGTTTTATCTATTAACTTCAGTGGGCCTGCTCAGAGTAGGATTAGCATTGAACACCGCCCACAGAATATCATACTAAGGAGTAAATTGGGGGAAAGGCCTCTTTCAGGAAGCTACAGCATCTTTAGAAAAGTTTCTAGCCTTCATTCAGTATCCTCAAAGATACCATTTTGCTCTATTTCATTTTTAAATCCTGCCAACATTTGCACCAAAGCACTTTTTTTGCCAAGACATCTAGATTAAAATGTTGTGAATTCTGCCCTTCCCTGAGAAGTGAGAAGTTTGAGAGACAGAGCTGCTCAGTGGCAGTTTTCTTTGGATGAGAGAGCATTGGATACTTACTGTGTTTCTGTGAAGTCTGCTTTCTTTTCAAATTATTGTTATTGTTATTGTTGTTGTTATTTATTACATTTGTATACCGCCCCATAGCCAAAGCTCTCTGGGAGGTTTACAACAATTAAAAACATTAAAAACAAATATACAAATTTAGAAACACATAAAAAACAATTTAAAAACACATGCTAAAATGCCTGGGAGAAGAGGAAAGTCTTGACCTGGCGCCGAAAAGATAACAGTGTTGGCGCCAGGCACACCTCATCTAGGAGATTATTCCGTAAATATATGTACATAAGAAGGACTCTGTTGGATCAGATCAAAGGCCCATCTAGTCCAGCATCCTGTTCCCACAGTGGTCAACTAAATGCCTATGGGAAGAGTCCAGAAACAGCACTTTGTGGCCCAGCAAATGGTCTTTGGAGACATACTGTCTCCAATACTGGAAATAATATTGTTTTGTACACCCCATTCTCTGGTGGATCCAGAGCTTACCCAGAGTTCGGTTTCCAAGGTCACTGGAGACTGTGGTGTCTTTAGGATATTTTTTTTTACACATATATACAACCTAAGCATAAGATGAAAGAGCTCCCAGCATTAACACGCTAGCAGATCTTGCTTCCCCATTAGGTTTCTAGGAAAGTCCCCAAAGCCATAGGTTTGGATTCAGCACAGAGAGCAGTCAATCCTCTCTGTCTCCTCTCAACTCCATATCAAACTAGCCAGGTGAGTGGGGAGGAAGCCCTAGCCCTTCCTCCAGAAAGAGCATCACCAGCCAGTTGTTCCTGTGGGAACACGTGTGCTCCTGACCAAGTCTTTGGACATCTAAATAGGGTACTTGACAAACTTGGACAGACCCATTACCATAACAAAGAGTATGACCAGTTCAGCAGGTTCCTTCCACTACAAATCCCAACCTCCTAGATACAGAATTGCAGGCTTGGAGGGGTCCCAAAGGCATCATCCATACCAAACCGCAATTCCTATAACAATATATAGGCATCAATAGCTAATGATAGCCATACTAACAGAACATATGTGGAGGCAAACAGCAGGCAATTCTACAATGTAGCAGATCTTCTACACAACATCAGAATTCCCCAGAGAAAGAGACTCTCAGTCCCAATGTTTTCAGTCAGCTCACAACTATCTCCAGAGCTTGGAAGTAATTTGTTACAAGTAACGAATTACTTGTAATTCATTACTTTTTTGAGGATCGAGTGGGTAATTCCTTTACATTTTGATTGTAATAGAACTAGGAGTAATTTTATTACCTTTGTGGAATAATTGTAATGTTTCCAGCATTACTTTTCGGCAGTTCTTGGCGGGGGGAAGCAGAGAAAGTCTTCTGCTCCTCCAGTTTGTGGATGAAAATCATGTGCCTCAAACTGGGCTTCTGTGCAGCATCACTCTTCCCTCGTGCTCTGTGGGTGGGTAGGAGGCTACGAGGGAGGAGGTGGAGAGTGCGACAGGGTGGAGTGGAAAAAAAATGTTTAAAACAAGGGATGGTGGTGGTGAAGAATTGAGTGGAGGAAAAAAGGAGTCGGAAGGCAAGAACATGGATAAAGGAGGAGAAGGAGGCAGCAGGAGAATGGAGATAAAGAACTGTGGAGGTGAAAGATGACAACGTGTGTGTGTGAGAGAGAGAGAATACTGTGTTTGCACTTGGCACATAAAGTGGCCTCCACCACCCTCTCTGGTTACTGTGCTGCATTTGCAGTGTTTTAACCTTTTTGCATTTCAGGGGGAAATGTTTGCTTGGGTGAGTGTCCCTTAGTTGGTGGCAAGGCAGGGTCCAGGAGGTGGATAAGTGAGAGAGATTATGCTTGCTGGCTGCGTGTTGGGGGGGGTTGCACTTGGTATGACATTCAAAGATCTGAGTAGTGGCTTCTGCCTCCCTCCCCACCTCCCTTACCAGCAGAGAGACCACCATTGCTATCTTATGGATAAAAAGAGTTATTCTACTACCTCTGTGTGTGTGTGTTTATTTTTAATGTTTTAGTCTACTTAGATGTGTGGCAGCCAAGACCAGCACTTTGTAGGTGTTTTTTAAAAGAAGTAACTGAAATGTAATTGTAGTCATTACTTTTGAGAATAAGTAAAGTAATCAGTTACTTTCAGAGCAACTGTAATTGTAACAGTAATTACTACTTTTTGGGCCATGTAATTGTAGCTGTAATTTATTACTTTTAAAAGTAATATTCCAAGCTCTGACTATTGCTGACTCCCCCAACTCTTCCAAACTGCTCTCTCTCTCTCTCTCTCTCTCTCTCTCACACACACACACACACACACACATACACACACCCCTTAGGTTTATGTCATTCTCTGCCCCTTAGCTATGTGTGTGTGTGAGAGGAAGGGAGGGAGGATGGGAGAGAGACCCTCCTTAGTTTTAGATGGTTATCCCAATCAAACACACAGAAAGATTCCCACTGATCAGGGGACAGGCTGCAGCTCTGCTGGAGTATCTACTTTTCCTGCAAAAGAATCTGGGATCAACCCCTGGCATCTCCAGTTAAAAAGATCAAGTAGCAGGATATGGGAAAGGCCCTTCTTGCTGAGACTAGGTATAACTGGTATGAGACAGAGGAGACAATACGGGGTTAGACAGCTCTTGAGTTTGTTACATCTCTTTGCTTGTTGTTATATGCCTTCATGTCCATGAACCTTTTTCGGATATATTCACAGGGTTTTCATGGTAAGAGGTATTCAGAGGTAGTTTACCATTGCCTTCCTCTAAGCCTACGGCACCCGGTATTCCCAGGCGGTCTCCCATCCAAGCACTAACCAGGCCTGCCCCTGCTTAGCTTCTGAGATCAGACGAGATCGGGCGTGTTCAGGGTAGTATGGCCGTAGGCCTCTGCTTCTTATTGATATTCATATTGCTAACCATTTTTAACTGTATTTTGCTTTGGGAATCCAACAGGGCTGAAAAGCATGCAAACCCCCCAAACCTAAATAAATGGTTTTCTGTTGAACTAGAGTGGCTTTGAATCCAGCACCAACAATTAAAGTAATGTCTTTGTTCTAATCCAGGTGTGTTGACCAGAAGTTTCACAGGCATATCTTTTGGGAACTCGGCGCTGAGAGTAGTATCAGATATGGACATTCATGAACCCAATGAAGCTAGTGACCTGGAAGGAAATCCTTTGTCTGAGGACCACTCATTCAATAAATACAGGTTAAAAGTTTGGCAATATTTTCATTTTCTCTGCTTTAGTCAGTCACAAAATGCTTTCTTGTTTGGTCCTGAATATTCATTGGATAAGAGGGTTTTTTTTACTCTTTTCTTCCCTATGGTATGTTTAAGTAAAAGAAGATGTAGGAATAAGCAACATTGCAACTGCGTGTGTCTGTGTAGCAATAAAGAGCTTGGATCTAGTGCACTGGTTCCCAACCTTTATCAGTATGGGACCCCCTTTGTAACCTAAAATTTTTTTGCAACACCCACATTAATTGTTGTAATTTAAGTCTCTGTTAATTGAAAAAATACATAATGCAGCAGTAAATAATGTCACTTTTTATATCACAAAACCAAATATGATGATAATATTAATTACCTGCCCTTCACCAGCAGGTCCCAGGGCAGGTTATAGCAATACATGCAACTTTTAAAAAATTTTGAAGGAAAGGAAAGGAAGAAGATAAAAGTAAACCACCCAGAGTGATGAACAGAGCCTGGTTGATGCCAGGGCATTTGGACTCTGGTTTCAAGTGTTCCATCTGTACGCAACAATGTCTTCTCTTCAGCACTTGGGTCAGGAAGGTCCATATGACTATAGTAATATATCTAACAGACAGAATGTCAACAGGTGAAGTTTTCCCCATAATTATATTTCCATACTAAAAAAGGCCTAATTGAATTTCTGTTTAATTTCTGCCTGCCACACAGCGGTTAAGGCACAAGAGACCTGCTCTCCCCTAGTACCAACTGTGTGCACACGCAGTGCAGGCTTGCGAGTTGGTGCTGCACAGAGCAGCCATTAATTATTATTTTTAATTAATAAATAATTCTTCTCTTGGCTCTTTGCAACCCCCCTGCGATGACTTTGTGGGCGTCCGGGGGTCCTGACCCCCACATTGGGAACTACTGGTCTAGTGGACAGATGAATTGTTCCTAGGGCAAGATTGCCATTGTGGCCAAGAATGTCTTTGCATAGCTTTGACTGGTGTGCCATCTGCCATGTTGAAAAGGCAGATCAGGCCCAGGGTGGTAACAGCTTTGCGCCTCCCCCCCCCTCGCACCACTTCTTGTTGTCCTGTCCTACATTACTTCTGTGGGCCCCAGAAGGCAGTGGAGACTGGTGGCTCCAGTGTCGGTGGGGCAGTGAATCCACTCCAGGGTTAGTGGATTTACTGCCCCACTGACATCGGAGCCACCAGTCTCCATTGCCAGAAGGCTTATCTGGCAGTGGCAGCAGCACTAGTGCTGAAATCAGTACTGGGTGGCTTGGCACCATTGTTTTAATTTCTTACAGTGTCCCACAGGGATGCAACATCAGGGTCACGGTAGCAAATTGATGCTCCCAAACTCAGCCATCTGAAGCAGGGCAGGAGCTCAGTGTAGTGGTGAGGCTGTGGCAGCTGCTGAAGGCAGGTCTGAACTGGTCACTGTCACACATGCTTTGGGTGCATCCATACTGAATTATAGCACCTTGCTTGGGCTGCTTTTGAAGACAGTCCAAAAACTGCAGCTGGTTCAGAATTCTGCAGCCCAATTGCTAGAGAGAGCTGGATATTTGGAGCATATTACTCCAATACTGCTTAGTCTTCACTGGTTGCCAATGTTTTTCCAATCCCAATGCAAATTGCCAGTGATGATGATCCTTTAAAGCCCTAAATCAGGGATGAGGCACCTGTGGCCCCAGATGTTGTTGAAAAAGTGACATATGAATATGTTAATAAAATAAATTATAGCCCTGCTTCAGAATATAGGGGAATAATCAGATGATTTCTTGTCACAAGTAAAAACAAAGAAACAAAAAACAAAACTGGGGCCAAGGTCCCCAATAAGCCATTTCCACTAGGGCAGGGGTAGCCCTTCAGATGTTGTTGGACTCCAACTGCCATCAGCCCCAGCCAGCAAGGCCTATGAGCAAGGATGATAGCCCCAGATAGCTGCTCTCTGGAGGGCAGCAGGTTACCCATCTCCTCCCTAGGCCAGCCTGTGGATTCCCTTCTCTTTCAAGGTGGATCTGTGGAGGTTCATACATTCAATTACTCATCTCTGAGCTGCCTTTATTCCAGCCAGGATCATGTTCATGCTTCAGATGGTGATAAAACAAAACCATTAAAAAAAAAAAACAGACACATTTGAATTTGGCAATTTCAGAATTTTAAGTCTGAAAATATTCAAATGGAGTGATACTTAAAAAAAGCTAATCAAGAGTCTTACTAACATTTTAAAATTCATTTAAAAATCAACCTGCCCAGTTCAGTTCTTCTTTCCCCAATGCCCCTACATCCAGTTACATAGGAAGCTACCTTACCTTATACTGGGTCAGAGTATTCGACCATCTACTCTGACTGGCAGCACCTGTCCAGGGCTCCAGGCAAGGATCTTTCCTAACACCTGACCCTTTTACCAACTTCATCTAGTACAGAGGCTGCGACCCTATCTTCCCATACATCTGCTCCCACGAGTGATACATGCCCTGATCTCCTCTCGATTAGACTACTGTAATGCGCTCTACGTGGGGTTACCCTTGAAGACTGTCCGGAAACTCCAGCTGGTACAAAACGCGGCGGCACGCTTAATAAAGCAGACCTGCCGCCGCGATCATATCACCCCAGTGTTGATTGAATTACACTGGTTGCCAGTTGTATACCGGGCCCAATTCAAGGTGTTGGTTTTAAACTTTAAAACTCTATACGGTTCCGGCCCAGTTTATCTGAAGGAGCGCCTCCAGTATCACCAAATATGCCGCCAAACAAGATCAGCCTCACAGGACCTTCTCTCGGTCCCACCGACTAAGACAGCTAGGTTGGTGCGGACCAGGGAGAGGGCTTTTTCGATCGTGGCCCCCACCCTCTGGAACTTACTTCCCTTTGACCTTCGGCATGCCCCCTCCCTGTTGACTTTTCGCCAAGCCTTGAAGACCTGGCTCTTCAGGCAGGCCTATGGGATCTCTGGGGTGGGTTAGGTTTTACACTATATTAATGTAAGATGGTCTTCAGATGAGATGTTATGATATTAATAATGTGATGATTATGTATATGAGCAGATTGTATTTTATATTGTACGTCGCCCAGAGTGTCCGTTCAGCCGGACAGATGGGCGTCTGCTAAATAAAATTGTATTATTATTTAACTAGTGATGCTGGGGACAGAACCTGGGTCCTTTTGCATGCAAACCATGTGCTTTACCATTAAGCTATGGCCCATAATTATTGTCCATTCTAACGCGAGTAGGACTACAGAGAGAATTTTAATTAGAGAATGCAAATTAAAATACTAGCAAGCAAATTCAAATTGCAACAATTACATTCCCCACCCTCCAGTATTGGTTAATATATATTTGGCAAGCATGTTTGCCTATATTCTAAATTGCCATCATTTAGAAGCATACAAAAAAATTAGGTTGGCCACATGTCCTGCTCTACAAAGGATAGTCCTCTATAAGATGGTGTTCTCTATTAGCAGGGCTGCCCAGTCCAAGGCCAGTTTAAAGATAAAGAACCATAAGATTCACTTTGGAGAAGGGCCATAGCTCAGTGGCAGAGTATCTGCTTTGTATCTGGAAGATTCCCGTTTCAATCCTCAAGGGCATCTCCAGGTAGGACTAGGAGAGAAGCCTCTCTGAAATCCTGGAGAGCTGCTGCCAATCACTACAGACAGTACTGAGCTAGATGGACCAATGGTGTGACTCAATATAAGGCAGCTTCCTGTGCTCCTATAAAATGGGAGAGCAGGAGGAGCCTTGAAGTTGCCCAGCAGCAGCAGCAGCAGACTGAGCAGGCACATAGTCACATGGCCGAAGTCTTCCACCAGTATAGTGAGGTGTACCGCTGCCTTAAAGTAATTACTTCTAAATTTGAGTCTATGCATATAAATATGCAATTTATATATATATATATATATGCTTTTTTTTAAAAAAAGTGTCCTTTTTTGTCCTCTTTTTTGGCAATGTGCAAGTAGCCATACAACTGTTGTGTATTATTTATTATTAATTAATTAATTTAATTCATTTGTATCCTGCCCTTCCTCCCAGCAGGAGCCCAGGGCGGCAAACAAAGCACTAAAACACTTTAAAACATCATAAAACAGATCTTAAAATACATTAAAACAAAACAGCATTAAAAACATTTAAAAAAACAACCTTAAAAAAGGGTTAAAAACATTATTAAAAAAAATATGCTTTAAGTCGGATTCCTGCATTGAGCAGGGGGTTGGACTCGATGGCCTTATAGGCCCCTTCCAACTCTACTATTCTATGATTCTACAAGCCGTTAAAAAAGAAATGATGAGATAGTATGTTAGGCAAAATGTAGCAACTGTGTGTGTGATCCTTATTACGATTAATAATAATAATATATAAAGAACAGTGGGTGGCATTCAACCCTAGTCCTACTCAGAGTAGACCCATTGATGTTAATGGACATGACTAACATAGCTTCAGTAATTTTAATGGGTCTGCTCTAAGAGGACTTAGTTGAATACAACTCAATATCTCAAACAAATGACTGACCTGAATAGCCTCTGAAGTTGAAATTCTGACCATTTGCCTACGGTAAGTTTTGAATTCCATGTTCTTCACATTGCATGCTGCTGCGCTGAAGATATATTTGTTCTGCGCGTATTATATCACAAGGCAGGTCACCTCCAGAAACAAACTAATTAAAAAATGCCTGAATCTTTTCATAAAGACTGTCAGAGAAGAAGTGGATAAATAGGGAATCAGCCCTCGAGCTGATGCACGGTAGAAGTGCTTGAAGGCACTAAAATACATAAATTAAATTAATCCAGCACAATATATGTCAGGGTATGATCCAGCCCTGTCCTTGAGCTACCTCCATTCATTTCAATTCGATTTGTGTCCCCATTGCATAGGGGTTTAACTGGAGGGTATGCAATCTTGGGATTTGTATTTTGTCTACTGGCCCTAATCCAGAGATTTGCATTGGGAGACAAGCTCCCTCCACCACTTGCCCCTCTTTGCAAGAGCCTTATTAAAATTCAAAGCTAGTTCCAAGGTTACAATGTGAAATGAAGATGCAGAATTGATGAAACAATATTGTTATGTGCCCCCACTTCTCTAAGCAGTGAGAAGTTCCAGGGGTACTGCTATTGGGTTTGGTTTCCTTTAGATGAGAAAACATTGGAGATATGTTATCTTTGTAATATTTGCTTTATTTACAAATATATAAACAGAACATAAGTGGGGGCAAAGAAGCTCCCCTACCACAGGCAGAAGATCTCCCAGCAAGTTACTTGAGCATGCACACACACACAAACATAGAGGCTGCGCTCCCTAAACTGGAGGAATGGCACCTTCTCCAAACTCCAGTGATCATCCCATTCAAAAGCATACAGAGATTTCTCAATATCAGTATATCCTGATTGTCCTGCTCAAACTCGAAGAACTCAGACACACTATGTTTTTTCTTTTATTGAAGTAAGAGAAAGTTTCAGTTCAGTGCGCTTCATGAATCCACCTACGACTTACTCAGAACTCAGCATCTCTCTAGGTCTAACTAGGCACAACTTTGCTGCACTAAGATGTTGACTCAGCAACTACTCCCCCTCCACTCGGCTTAAGTAAGGCTGGGCAGGCACCCTGCTTGCGTGTGCTAGCTGTCACTGTTGGGAGCACACCCAGACGAAGACTCTGCCTCAGCTGTGTCTGTTGAATTTCCTGCTGCATTCACCTCCTGGCACAAGGCAAAGGTGGAGCCCCTGTCAGAGGGAGGAGGGCTGCCTGCGGGCAACGAGGGCTCAGGAAGAGGGGGAGAATCGGGCTGGGAAACAACTGGCTGGTCAGGTTGACTCTCCACAGGGGTATCTGGAACTGCAGGGGTTGAACTGTCAAAGTTCAGAGCTGGGGCACCTACTGAGTCCAGCTACCCGCTTGGCCCTTCATTGGGTCAACCATCCCACTCTAAGTCCTCCTCCTCGTCCTCCTCCTCCGCTTCGTTCTTGTTAGTCCACCCCCCTCCAGCAGGGCTCACGACACTGATCCGTCAAAATTCTCACCACTGTGGATAGGTGATGACCCAAGGAAGGAGGGAGTCAGTAGTCCCAGGGTTACAGGCAGGCAGAAAATCAAGTCAAGATCAGCACTTTGTAGTGGGTTTGTAGGGTGGGTATCAGCACCATGGACAATGGTCCTGCAGCTGAGGCAGAACACACAAGAAGTCTCACCAGTGTCCTGGAGCAAATGGCAGGTTTTTATAGCCTGTGCTAGGAATTCCATGACTAAAGGCCCCACATCCTGAATGCTGCACCTGGCCAGTTAAAATGCTCTACAGCCTTTGGCTTCTTCTAGGCCCTGGGGTTTCATGCTATGGGGATATCTCTTCAGTGCTCTCCTGGTGTTCTGAAAAGGTTGTGAAGCAAGCATGAGAGTCTGGTGGCAGAAGTTTCTCCTCGGGGTTTAGAGGAGAAGCAGGCTCCAGTGGCTGCAGCTCCATGTGGGGTGGACCAAGGAGTGGATCCATTTCCTTCTTGGGGCTGCTGTCATAGAAAGAATCTGCCTTTCAGAATTCCTGGCCTGGGGTCATGACACTAGAAACCAACTCCTAACTATTATCTCCCTCCTTTCGATAATGCAGCATCCAGCCATTTTGACTATTAACCAGCAATCTACCTAAATAGTTCACCTGCTGCTGTAAGAATATCTTTCATTGAGCCAACTGGTAGCATGAAGATGGGGGAAGCTTTTGAATTACACTGATCTCTTCATTTAGATAGGGGTGGGAGGATATTTGGAAAACTCTTAATAGTCATATAATCTTAGTTGCCAATTTGTGTTTGAGCCTGGTGTATATATACAGAAAAAGACAGACTTGGCTGCTTCCTCCACCACAACTGGCATTCAAAAAGATTGCAGGATGGAATGGGGTGTGGAGCAATCTTCCCATTTATCATATGTGGATGTGTCAAATACAGAAGATCACACCCATTTTCTCTGGATTCACTAACATAAACACAAACCCATGTCTTCTGTATGAGCAATCAGACATAAACTTGCAATGAAAGGGTGGGGAAATCCACCCTTTTGCCATTCCATTACAAGTATGGCAGAGTGTTTAAAAGGTGATTAAACCTGCACAAAGTGATGTTGGATAAGTACATACAGAAGAAAGCCCTGCTCAATTTAACCAAAGATCCATTTAATCTAGTATCCTGTTTCCAGCATCTGGCGAGCCATACAGTTGCCTCTGGGAAGGCCACAAGCAACGCTCAAAGGCAATAGCCCTCTGCTCCTCACCACTGGTAGCCAGAGGTACACTTCCTCGGAGTATGGAGGTTCTGTTCTACTATCATGGTGAATAAGCTGATAACTTGATAGACCTATACTACTCCTTTAATTTTTCTGCTCCTTCCCAAACCCATGGCCAATACCAGATCTTGTCGCAACCAATTCCATAAGTTAATTTTTGTACTTTCTTTAGTCTGGCCCAAATCTACTGCTTATCACTTTAATTAGGTGACCCCAAAATCTCAGGGGAGAGAGGGAACATACCAAAAAGACTGATTAAAACAAGCTTGTAAATTGAAGCTATCCCAGTGACTTGCTGTAACTAAACTTTTCTCAAAATAACCATGCAAAGAAACTTCTCTAAACTAGGAGAGAGTTGGTTCTTTTTTCTTAGACCACTGACATGCCACAAATATGGGTTTGTGCCTTTATTTTACTAAAAATCTTGAAGACTAGAATCCTAGAATAGTAGAGTTGGAACGGGCCTATAAGGCCATCAATTTCAACCCCCTGCTCATTACAGAAATCCAAATTAAAGCATACCTGACAGGTGCTTGTCCAGCTTGCCTAGTCTTGAATGCCTCCATTATTGGAGAGCCCACCACCTCCCTGGTTCATTGGTTCCATGGTTGTACCGCTCTAACAGGAAGTTTTTCCTGATGTCCAGTTGAAATCTGGCTTCCTGTAACTTGAGCCCATGATTCGATGTCCTGCACTCTGGGACGATCGAGAAGAGATCCTGATCCTCCTCTGTGTGACAACCTTTCATGTACTTGAAGAGTACTATCATATCTCCCCTCAGTCTTCTCTTCTGAAGGCTAAACATGCCCAGTTCTTTCAGTCTCTCCTCATAGGGCTTTGTTTCTAGTTCCCTGATCATCCTGGTTGCCCTGTAGGGCAAAGTTACTAGTTTTATTCACCAGTGTGTGTTCATTGCAGGGGGGATTTTGGCTCTAAATCCAGCACCTTGACCATTTAGCCACAGACTACTGTATTGTTGGGTATTTTGTCTTAACGCTCCAAGACGAGGAGTGCATCTTTGGCTCTTGTCTTTTGGAATCCTTGGCAGGTCTATTTCTGGCACTTTGAGTTTCCCCTTGGCCCAGAGTGGCTGACCAGGTTAAAGGGGTGTTGTCAGTCTACCTACCTTACAGGGTTGGTGTTGGTCTAACTCAGCCCTGGTAAGGGAGGCATGGGTTGTGCCTGGCTGGGATCAATTGCCCTGGGTTTGGGTGTCGACCCCCCCGGCAAGAGTTCTTTGTAGGTTTTATTTGCAAGACTGGGTTAAAGTATATACCGGGAGCAATTAATCCTTATATAGTACATAACTTGGGAATTCAATACTTGCCAGTTTCATCTGTTAAGGAAAGCTATCACATACCTACTTATAAAATCACAAACTTGAGATGGAATGTAATCTCAAAGAACTTGTAACCATTTACAAAAATATCAAAAGATGACTTTTAAAGAAAATATAACTCAGAGCCAAGTACATATGCCACCCACGCAGCCTTGCATAAATTTACACAGTGCTAAAAACCAAGGTAACTGTTTCTCCTGCCAACCAGGCAACCAATTGGAAGCTACCAATTTTGTCTATAAATATAACTATGAGGTGACTATGGGATCAATAAAAACATGTAGGAAATCTTAAAGAAATTGCAAAAGGAAAGGCAAATTAATATTGTTTGGGGGGAAAGGAATTAAATACTAATAACATGTCTCTACCTCTTAATTAATTAATTAATTAATTAATTAATTAGATTTATATTCTGCCCTTCCTCCCAGTAGGAGCCCAGGGACTTTCTTGCCTCTGTTGCTGAAAAGTCACTGTGGCTATCTTGTTCCTTTTTTTTTGCCTTTTAAAAGAGATGCCTTGTTAAAATGCTATTCGTGTGGAGTCACTAGACTTGTCATTTTTTAGAGTTCAGCTTCCTCTGCACAGGGAATCTGCAAGTTAAATATCTAAAAGGAGGAAGCTGCATTTTGGCTCTCTAGTCCAATCTTGCCACCTGCATGTAGAGCCTACCTATGGCCTGATAAAGCTGCCTGAAGGAGTAGCTGCCACAAGGAGACTATTTCAAGTGGCACCAGTATGGTAGCTGTAACATGTAAACCGACCCTAATCCATATTTCCTTTGTGAATAAGGAAATCCGCAGGTGGTCAATTATTCTGAATAAATTAAGGCTGCAATCCTAAATACACAGACTCACAGAGAAGGGAGAGGGGTTGTAGGCCATTGAATCCAACCTCTTGCTCAGTGCAGAAAATCGAGAGCTGGAGCACCCCCAACTTATGGGTATCCAGCCTCCAGTGAGGGAGAGCATACCACCCCTTGATGTAATTGGTTCCATTGTCAAACTGTTATTTCTCCTAGCATTCAACTGAAATCTATCCCCACCACCACCATGCCCATTGGACCTGAAAGATCTGCTAGAAAGTCATGGACACGTGACCAATGCGCTTACAGGAGTGTAGCCAGTTGTTCTGGTTTTCTCCCCACCCTCCTCTCTTGCAAATAGTGGACACTTAAGCATTGCAGTTGTACAAATACTTAGCACCTAACTAAACTGAAAAATGTCTTACTTTGGTTCAGAAGATGTCCATAAATGTCGCATTTGCTTCTCTGCTGAGAGAAACATTGTGTGGCCTCTACCTGTTCTTATTCTCTCCCTATCCTCCTAGTTTGCAACAAAGTGGTGGACATTTAAACATTGCAGTTTTATTAATACTCAGCTGAACTCCTGTCTTTCCTTGGTTCAGAGTTGCTTACAATTTCTAATGTGGGTTCATGCCGAAGAAACCATACATACACTGAATTCCATGGGCATTGCTCCCTGATAAATGAAATATGTATAGGACTGCAGTCTGAATTGGTTAAAGGGGCCACACAAGACTGTTAACTAGGGGACCTCATAAATTTCCAGATCTATGGCAAAAGATTATTCCTTGCTCCCAGTTTATTCAGCTCTACATCTTCTTTCCTGTATTTGGAATAAGGTGGAGAAATATTACACCTGCGAAATGAGAGTCAAAATCACCAATCAGCCATGGTGCACTGTGTGACCTTGGGCCAGTTACCATCTTTCAGCCTAACCTACCTCACAGGGGTTTTGCAAGGATGACATGGGGAAAGGAGACACATGAATGCACCTTGAACTCCTTGGAGCAGAGGTGGAATGGGTATAAAACCACTGATGAATAAAGAATGATAATAATCAAAAGTCTATCTCTAGCCTGCTGTCCATTATTTTTAATTTGATTGGATATGGGCAGGGGGTTAGAATCATGAAAAAAAACCACCATAAAGATCTAAGAAAAAGTATCTGGGAGGACACAGTCAGTATATTTAGGCCTATAAACATTGGACTTTACATGTATGTCGTCTGCAAATCCAATGTGTGGCTGCCTGCTGGGACAGACTTTCTCGAGTGGGAGCGCAGGCAGAGTGCAGTCAACATTGGTTACTACATATAGGCTCTGCACACTGAGTTCTCATCTGAACCATCGTTTGCACCATGCTACTTTTTGTAATAGCATTTTAAATATATCAAAGTGTTTATAGTCTTTTTATCCTCACATCAAACCGTAAAGTAGATCCTAGTGCTATTTTAGCAAAACAGCAAAAACAACAGTATTAGCACCTTAAAGGCTCACACATTTATTATGGCATAGGCTGTCTTGGCTAGAGTCTGCTTCACCAAATGCATCATTCTTGGTAATCCATGAAAGCTTATGCAATAATACATTTACTAGCCTTTGAAGTGCCACTGGATTGTTCCTTCATTTCTGCTATAAGACATGGCTTGTTGGCTACACCCAAGATTGAAAGTGTACCAAAGCAACAGACCCAAAACTATACAATGAGTCTACAGCAGATAGAAGGAATTTTAATTTAGGCCTCTAGATCTTCCAGTGAACTGTTCCTGTTTTTAAGTGTAAAGGCAAGGCACTTGCCAGTTGGCTTACTGAGAAAAAAAATGTCCAGGCAATATTTTACCTGATCAATATGTGACACAAACTTAGGGGTTTAAGTTGAATGGGGGGGACATGCTGAAGAATTATGAGCCTCAGAAATAAATGGTACAAGCATACACAGAGTTCACCTCCCTTCCTGGTGAGGAGCCTCTATTTGCATTTAATAAGATGATCCCACAACAGCCTGAAATATAAACTCTCCATATGCTACATGGAATCACTGCTATTCTTTTGTTAAAATGCCAAGGAAAAAAAGAGAGAGAAGCAAACAGATCTAGCATAACAGAGAGTAATCACGGTAATGTTAAGGGAATCCAGTCAGTGTTTTATGTGTTTCACTGCAGACTAGAGCAGTTCTAATCTATCTTAAAAAAAAAAAAAATCTTTGTAACCTGTGCCCTGAGGCAGCCAAAGAGATAGATTTCTGATGGGCTTTTTCATGCTTAATGTGTGTTCCAGTTTGTTCTAAATAAGAACATAAGAAGAGCCTGCTGGATCAGGCCAGTGGCCCATCTAGTCCAGCATCCTGTTCTCACAGTGGCCAGCCAGGTGCCTGGGGGAAGCCCGCAAGCAGGACCCGAGTGCAAGAACACTCTCCCCTCCTATGGCTTTTGGCACCTAGTTCTCAGAAGCACACTGCCTCTGACTATGGTGGCAGAGCACAGCCATCATGGCTAGTAGCCACCAATAGCCTTATCCTCCATGCATTTGTCTAATCCTCTTTTAAATCCCTCCAAGTGGGTGGCCATCACTGCCTCTTGTGGGAACGAATTCCATAGTTTAACTATGTGCTGCATGAAGAAGCACTTTCTTTTGTCTGTCCTGAATCTTTCAAATTCAGCTTCATTGGATGCCCATGGGTTCTAGTGTTATGAGATAGGGAGAAAAACTTTTCTCTATCCACTTTCTCCATGCCAAGTATAATTCATATACTTCTAACATGTCGCTTCTCACTCGCCTTTTCTCTAAACTAAAAAGCCCCCAAAGCTGCAACCTTTCGTCATAAAATGGGTGTTCTTTGTGTAAGGAGTACGTCTTACAATCACCACACGGTATTGTTCTGCATACAGTCTCCCAACATCAAAACTGGCAACAACACTTAATAAAAAATCCGAGGTCAAATCAAGCTGTAAGCACTGGGTGACCTTGGGCCAGTCACTGCCTCTCAGCCTCATGAAAACTCTGTTCTTAGGGTCGCCATAAGTCAGAATCGACTTGAAGGCAGTATATTTACATTTAAACTGAAAATTGCTTTGACGTATCATCTGAAGGAAAAATTGATAAAAACCGTATATAAATTAGTAAAACAAATAATGTTTCCTACCTTCGAGGAAGAATTAAACTTTGCCTACAAAGCCAACTTTTTATATTATTAGTATTAGCATTAGTATTAGCTGTACAAATATTTTAAAATATCATAGAATCATAGACTAGTAGAGTTGGAAGGGGCCAATAAGACCAACCCCCTGCTCAATGCAGGAATTCAAATGAAAGCATACCCAACAGCTGTCCAGCTGCCTCTTGCAGGCCTCCAATGTTGGTGATCCCATCACCTCCCTAGGCCATTGGTTCCATCGTTGTACCACTCTAACAGTTAGGAAGATTTTCCTGATGTTCAGCCAAAACCTGGCTTCCTGTAACTTGAGCCCATTATTCAGTGTTCTGCAGTCTCGGATGGTCAAGAAGAGATTCTGGTCCTCTTCTGTGTGGCAACCTTTCAAATACTTGAACAGTGCTATCATATCTCCCCTCAGTCTTCTCTTCTCCAGGCTAAACATGCCCAGTTCTTTCAGTCTCTCCTCATAGGGCTTTGTTTCCAGTCCCCTAATCATCCTTGTTACCCTCCTCTGAACTTGTCCCAGTTTGTCTGCATCCTTCTTTTTTTTTTTTTTTTAATAATTTTTATTCAAATTTTTCCAAAAACAAACAAAACAAAGTCAAAAAGACATAACAATACATCAACAAAAAAATGAAAATAAAATAGTTGACTTCCGATTTGTCGCAGATCAGCTATAAGTATATAATATACATCAAACCTGTCCCTTAATGTATACATACAGAGTCCCTTTTCTCCATAGGCTGTCTTAATTAATCGTCGAATCCCAGTATCATCATTTTATTTTGATCTTTCAACAAAAAGTCTAAGAGAGGTTTCCATTCCTTAAGAAATGTATCTGTCGATTTTTCTCTAAGTAAACATGTCAATTTATCCATTTCTACTAAGTCCATTAATTTCAATAACCATTCTTCCATTGTTGGTGTTGATTCCATTTTCCACTTTTGTGCATATAATAATCTTGCTGCCGTAATCATATATAATATTATTCTTCCATATTTCTTTTCTATTTGTTTATCCATAAAACCCAATAAAAAAAATTCTGGTTTTGACTGAATATTTATCTTTAGAATTTTTTGCATCTTCCTACCTATCTGTGCCCAAAATAATTTCGCCTTTTTACATGACCACCACATATGATAAAAAGATCCTTCTTGTTGTTTACATTTCCAACAAACATTAGAGACATTACTATACATTTTTGACAGCTTTTCTGGAGTCATGTACCAACGGTACATCATTTTATAAAAATTTTCTTTAAGATTATAACATAATGTAAATTTCAAGCCTTTTTTCCACATATTTTCCCATTGATCCATTTGTATGTTATGACCAAAATTTTTTGCCCACTTTACCATGCACTCTTTTACTTGTTCTTCCTCCATATCCATTTTCAATAAAAGTTTATACATTTTTGCAATTATGTTTTCATCATTTGTACACAAACCTATTTCAAAATCAGATTTATTTATTTCAAACCCATACATTTTCTTGTCCATTTTATATCTTTCTAACAATTGTAAATAGGCAAACCAATGAAAACTATATCCTTCCTTTATCAATTGTTCTCTCTCTTTCATTATGTATTCTCCATGTACATTTTCTAATAGTTCTTGATAAGTTAACCATTTCTCTTTTCCAGACATTTCTCTTCTATAAAACGCTTCTTGACTTGAGACACATAATGGTATTTTCGAATAAAACCTTGGTTTGTATCTATTCCATATTTTCAACAGAGGACGTCTTATAAAATGATTATTAAAGTCTACATTTACTTTTACTTTGTCATACCATAGATATCCATGCCATCCCCACTTCAGATTGTGGCCCTCCAAATCCAATAGTCTTTTATTCCTCAATAAGATCCATTCCTTTATCCAGACTAAACAGCAGGCAGCAAAATAAAGTCTCAAATTTGGTAATCCCAGTCCTCCTCTTTCTTTAGCGTCTTGAAGTAATTTAAATTTAACTCTTGGTTTTTTTCCTTGCCATACAAATTTAGAAATATCTTTTTGCCATTGTTTAAAAGGTAAATCAGAGGATATTACAGGTATTGTTTGAAACAAAAACATCATTCTCGGTAATACATTCATTTTTATCACAGATATTCTACCCATTAATGACAGTTGTAGTTTATCCCATCTTAGCAAGTCTTTCTTAATCTCTGTCCATAATTTTTCGTAATTATTGTGAAACAACTTTGAGTTTTTATTTGTCATGATGATGCCTAGATATTTCAACTTTTTTTCTATTGTAAAATCTGTCTTGTCCATTAACTCTTTCTGTTCCCTTAAAGTTAAATTTTTCACCAACATCTTTGTTTTTTGATTGTTGATCTTAAATCCTGCTAAAGGTCCAAATTCTTTTAATTTGTCCATCAGTATATGAATTCCTTCCAAAGGGTTTTCTAGTACAATTATCAAATCATCAGCAAATGCTCTCAATTTATATTCTTCTTTTTTTATTTTTAATCCCGAAATCCTTTTATCTTGCCTTATATCTCTAAGCAACACTTCTAAAACCAAAATAAATAAAAGGGGAGATAATGGACATCCCTGTCTTGTACCCTTTTGTATTTCACATGAGTCCGTTAAGTCTCCATTAACAATTATCTGGGCCTTCTGTGATGTATAAATCGATCTAATCCATTTTATAAAGTTGTCTCCAAAGTCCATTTGCTCCAAAACCTGGAACATAAATTTCCAATTCAAATTATCAAATGCTTTTTCAGCATCTAAAAAAATCAGAGCTGCTTGTTTATCATTTCGTTGTTCTAAATATTCCAACACATTCAAAACATTCCTGACGTTGTCACGTAATTGTCTTTTAGGTAAAAACCCTGATTGATCTTCCTGAATAAATTGTTGCAATATTATTTTCAATCTTTCAGCCAAAATCATTGTAAAAATTTTGTAGTCATTATTCAGTAGAGATATTGGCCGATAATTTTTTGTTTTAGTTAAATCTTGGTCCTCTTTAGGTATTAATGTTATATTAGCATTTTTCCAACTATCCGGTATCTTTCCCTCTTGCAAAATAGAATTCATTGTAGACTGTAAAGGTAGCAGGAGTTCTTCCTCCAAACATTTATAATACATTGCAGATAGCCCATCTGGTCCTGGTGCCTTTCCTAATTTAATTTTATTTATAGCTTCAGATATCTCTCTTGACGTAATAGGGCCATTAATAACTTGTCTCTGAAAATCTGTAATTTTAGGCAAATTCTGTTTAAATAAATACTCTTCTATTTTTTCAGATGGAATTTCTTGACACTTATACAATGTTGAGTAATATTGATGAAAAATCTTTTTAATTTTTACATTGTCTGTCAGCGTCTCATCTCCTTCTTGTATCTTTAAAATAATATTTTTTTGACGTTCTTTTCTTAATTTATATGCTAACCATTTCCCAGGTTTATTTGCAAATTCAAAAGTCCTTTGTTTAGCAAAATTTAATTTCCTTTCAATTTCTCTAACTGTCAACATTGATACTTGCTTCTGTAACATTTTAATTTGATTTACAATAGAAACTTTAGCTGGATTCTTTTTCAATTCTTCCTCTTTTTGTTTTATTTCTTCCAAAATTAATTGCATTTTCTGTTGTTTCTTTTTTTTTAATTCAGAATTACATTTAATAAAGTATCCCCTCATAAATGCCTTACTTGTATCCCAAACAATATTTTCACTTGTTCCTTTATGTAAATTATATTCAAAGAACTCCTTTAATTTCTTCTTACATTCTTATACTACTTTATCATTCTGTAATAAAGATTCATTTAGTCTCCATCTAAATCCAAGATTTTTTTTTTTTAAAGTTAATATCACAGGATTATGGTCCGAAAAAGTTTTTGGTAATATATCCATTTTAAAAATATCCTTCACTAAAATTTTTGACATCCAAATCATATCAATCCTCGAAAATGTTTTATGTCTTTCTGAAAAATAAGTAAATTCCTTTGCATTATCATTTATATATCTCCAGGTATCCACCAATTCTAGATGTTCCATGAGTTCAAAACAAATCTTCGGTAATTTACCTTGTGTCTCTTTGATATTTTTTTCAGAAAGCCTATCAATTTTTGGTGAGATTACCCCATTCCAGTCACCCATGACACACCAATGCTCATATGAAAACTCTGACAATTTTTCCATAAGTCCTGTATAAAACCTTGTTTTATCTTCATTGGGGGCATAAATACCCACTATCAAAATGTTTGTACCTTGTAAAGTAATTTCAACCCCCACAAATCTACCACTATCGTCCAATAATACCAATTTAGGAAGCAATTGTGGGTTAATATAGAGAACAACTCCATTTTTTTTTTTTGGTCCAGCTGAAATAAATTCTTCACCCAAATTTTTACAAATCAAATATTTAGAATCTTTCTTCTGAATATGAGTTTCTTGTAGACAAATTATATCCAATTTTAATTTTTTCAAATAATGAAACACTTTCTTTCTCTTCTGCGCCGTGTTGGCTCCATTTATATTCCAAGTTAGATATTTGTAATCCATCGTTAAGCGTGTATTTTAAAATTTGCCTGATGCTCCTTTTGATCCATCATCTTCCTTCCCCTCCTCTGCGTATCCTTGTTGACTTTGTTTCCCAGGAACTGTATCCATATCTTTGAGTTTATCTTCTTCCATATCTTTTGAAGCTTTTCTCAAGAAGTCCCTTGCTTTTTGAACAGTATTCAATCTATATTTCTGTTGTCTGAATGTAAAAATCACTCCTTCTGGAACGTCCCACCTAAATTGAATTTTGCATTGCTTAAGTTTTTCTGTAAGGAAAGCATATTCTTTTCTCTTACGTAAAAGTCTAATAGGAATTTCCTTCATCACCAGTATTTCCTTACCATCAATTTTAAAGGTATATTTAAAGTGTTGCTGTAAAACCATGTCTCTGGTCGTTTTCTTTACGAAGTGAACAAGCACATCTCTTGGAATTTTTTTCATTGTTGCATATCTGGAGTTAATTCTATAAACTTTGTCTATTTCAAATTCCATCCTATCTTCATTCAAGTCCAGAAATTTTACTAAAGCATTAACAATTTTGTCTCTAATGTCTTCACCTGTTTCCTCAGGGATTGCACGGAATCTCAAACAATGCTCTTTATTTCTCATTTCAGTCATAGCTAAATAGTCCAAATTTTTTTCTAGTTCCAGATTTAGTATATCTGTTCTATTCTCCAAGGTTTGTACCTTTTCTTTAGTATTTTTTGCATCCTCCTTTATTTGCCCAATTGTCCCTTTAATCTCATCCACTTGTGTTTTAATATAGTCTTTTATATCTGTCAATTCAGTTTTCATTTCCTGTTTAATTTCCTGTTTTATAGCATTAATCCCTTCCATTATTTTTTGAAACATTTCTGGGGGTATATCCTCTTCCTGTGTATCAATAGAACCTCTTTGCCCCTGGGCCTTAGTTGTTTTTTTAGTTGTCATTTTCAAAAAGAGGCCTTTAATTTCTAAAATTAATCACTGTTTCAGAACCTAAGGGCAGTCTATTTCTTCTTTTTTTCCCTCCACCAAAAAGAAGAGTTAATATTCCAGGCCTGTAATTGGAATCCAGCCAGCACAACACAGTCCTTATCTGCATCCAAGAATGCAAAACAATTCTGGTTGCCAAGACTAAACAATTAGTAGCATATACGAGCAGCGGATTCATCCAACAAGAAATAGTCCAAAGAGAAAAATAGTCCAAAATATAATAATTACCTCTCCTCCGTTTTTAAACTTTAAAAGTCCAAATTCAAGCCAGCTTTTTGTCGTAGAAAAGTAAATAAGTTGTTTATATTTTCTTTCTTCCTTAATTATATTTAAAAGAGAAAAAGTATGACTCACCCAGGTTTCTCAATTGCTGATTCATAAACAAATCCCTTTTATTGCAGTAATTTAAGCCAAATGATAAGGTTTAGGCAGAAGTGGGCTCGCTGGTTAAGAACGTTTTTTTTTAAGAAAAGAAAAAACGCTTCGCTTCATTCCAGTCCAGCTTGCGTGAAAATCCTGACTCCGTCTTCAGCCGATCGGCTGCCTTCTTATCTCAGGAATTTCCTGATCAATTCCAGCCGCCGACAGCTCAACGAAGTCTTGTGGAAGATCTGATCGGTTCTCCTGTACCTTGGAGAACATTTAAGCCAGTCCAAGATTCCTCTTGGCTGACTTTTAACCTGAAAAAAGCTTCCTCTGAGGCAGAGCTCCCTCAGAGACAACCACCAGCCAGCACCACTTCCCGGAAGTCACCTGTCTGCATCCTTCTTAAATGCGGTGTCCAGAATTGGATGCAGTACTCAAGATAAGGCCTGCCCAGTGCTGAATAGAGGGGAACCTGCTGCCAGGGTTATAATCTAACAGACATAATACAAAAAGGAAACATGAATGGGGAGGGAAGAGGAAAGCAAGCACTAGAATAGCTGCTCCATCACTGGCCGATGGATGGAGTCAGGTTGGTCTCCCCCTGGCAGTGATGTTCCTTGGATTCAGGAAGAGCAGTGGTCTTAAGTCATCTGGCTGGTGGCAGAGGCTAAACTGTTCATCCCTTCTGCTCCTGAGTCCCAGGGCAACTAGCAGTTGCACAACTGACTGGGGTTTTTTTTCTGGCAGGGAGGGGGAAGCAAGATCCCTGTAGTTGCTTGTTCTGTGGCTGATGGATGGGGCCAAGCTGGTTTTTTCCTTGCTCTAATGTTCTTCCTGAGAAGCATGGGTTGCATTTGAAACATTTTGCAAGGAGAGCAAACACATAGCCATTGTTTTCTCCTTAAGACGTTGATTATTTTGTTGTTATCAAGTATTAGTTTTGTTTGATGATTTGGCCACTAGATGGTACTATATTAATGTAATTAAACCACTGGAATAATAGTGGTTGGAAGTGTTTGATATTCGTTTTCTGAAGAACAGCTTTTTATTCTCTTTCTGAGGTGTTCCTGTGTGTCTTCTGTTCGCAGTGTTTTGCTTCCATTTCCCTAAGCAGAGGGAGATTCTAAAGATTGGAGGACTGAGGAAGAGTGAGTGATTGGTGCTCCCTTTTCCAGTGCTTCCAGACCATGTACATGGCAAGAGGAAAGGTGTGGATGTCCCACCTCAGGGAGGTGCATGTTCTGCTGCTGCATCAGGGAAAATCGCATCTCCTTGCAGAGCTGATATGATTCCCCCTCCTTTGTTCAAGACTCAAAGGAAGTGCTTTTTGGAACAGGGATGCAGGACCTTTTTCAGTCTGGGGGCTGCATTTCCCCTCTGGGCAATCTTCCAAGGACTGCATGCCAGGACTGGGCAGGACAAAAAGTGGGTGGATCCAGACTTCAGAAGCAAGAGTAGGCTGAGCCACAGATGTGATTCTAGAGCTTGGAAAAGTTACTTTTTTGAACTACAACTCCCATCAGCCCAATCCAGTGGCCATGCTGGCTGGGGCTGATAGGAGTTGTAGTTTAAAAATGCAACTTTTCCAAGCTCTGAAATTTCTTACCTTTGTACTCAAAGTAGACTATGTTTCAGTCAAGCAAAAGTCAAAAGGATTCTTACACTCACATCTATCCATCCTACATCCAGGCAAGAAAGATGCATTGTCACAGTCCAGGTTTTCTTTTGGAAGAGTGACTGTTAATGGTGGAGAACAGTTCACAATCATCATGTTTCAGATTCTTCAGGGATCCACTCCAAGTCATGTTCTCTACATGCCCATTTGGTTGTGTCACGTGGGCTTTAAATGACACTGGCTGGACGGCTGGACACAAACGTTATACCCGCCTCTCATTTGCACTTGTCTGAAGTAAATGACTGGTGTGGGCACGCTTGCAAAAAGGCAACCCTCGTCTTCCTGTTGAGAATACATGGAAAATATATTTCTCTGAAATCTGCACAGTCTATTCCTCATGTAGATCCCTCCTGTGGGTTTCTTTCTCCCTTGCAAGGGCAGATAATTCCAGCCAATGTAGTTAAGGATCAAAGAAGGTAGAAAAAGTCTCTTTTCTGACCAAAATTAAGACGAACCCTTTGGTGCCTTATTCAGTCTAAGCCAGTGTTGTTCAACCTTGGGTCTCCAGATATTTGATGGACTACAACTCCCATCATCCCTGACCATTGACCATGCTGTCTGGGGATGATAGGAGTTGTAGTCCAACAACATTTGGGGACCCAAGGTTGAAGAACAGTGCTCTAAACAGCTTCATATCTACATGGCCCTTCTCTTTTGCCAGAACGAATATTGCTCAGTTGCCATTATCTCTGATCTGTGCTATTGTCTTTGGGTTCAATTGTTATATGTTTCCTCATATAAAGCAGCAATTAAGATCAGCAGCTGGCAAGTCTATAAACCAGATCAGCAGCTGGTTTGTAGAGGTGTGGGGGGATCACATATTAATATTAGCCCCATACATGTGACTAAGAAGATCAATTGCTGTAATACTATGATCCTGAGTCTCCTTTTGCAGTCTGGCCCACGTGATTAGCTTGCAGCAACAGTGAAAGCTGTCCTTGCGTTACCCAATATGAATGTTGCTCTGGGGAAGGCTCTGGCTTCTGGCTTCACCTATGGTTAGGTCAAGGTGAATCTCTGAATGAGGAAGACATTTGTCTCAGTTTGCCACCTGGAACAGCTGTGCCAAGATTGTGCTCAGCACTACAAAGGCAACAAGGAGGGAGGAAATGGTAATCCTATCAGGATGTATATCTTTCCCTTGATCTCACTTGAAAGGTACAGTTATCCCGTCCTATCAGGTCTCCTTCTATAGGCCAAACAACACTTTTTAGAAAGGGTTGGCTATTTCTAATGTACTGTGACCTTAACCATCTTTACCTGAAAGAAAGGTCCACTGAATTCAACTGGGCTTACTCCCAGGTAAGTAAGTTTAACACTGTAGCCTTTCTTTCTTTGTCTGTTTAATTCATTTTTCCACATAAAGGGCTGTATTCAGTTCAACTAAGACTTACTCAGAGTAGGCCCACTGATATTAATAAGCCTAAATTAGTCATGTCTATTAACCTTAATGGATTTACTCTGAGTAGGACTAGCATTGAATACCACCCCATGTCTTTCTAAGGTGACTAGCAATATTATTCTTTTGATTTATTAAATTTATTTTTAACTTACCCTTCATTATGTGATCCTAGAGCAAGTTACAACATAATTAAAAACAGCAACAATTCCAGACAATGAAGAATTTTGGAAGATTCAGGACAAACAAAAGAAAATACTTCTTCACTAGGGTTGCCAGGTTCCTGGCCTGAGACTGATCCTGTATCTTTAGGAGAAGAGAAAGTCAGGCAAGTGCAGGTGTACTTGCAACCCTGTAATGGGAAAAACCACAAGGTGGAATTTTCCCTTCCCCTGCACAACTTTTAAAGATACAGAAGACAGCCTCCCAGAGGTCTTCTGCATCTTTAAAAGTTGTGCAGGGGAAAGGGAGAATCCCACCTTGTGGTTTTTCCCATTACAGTGTTGCAAGAACACCTGCACTTGCCTGACTTTCTCTTCTCCTAAAGATACAGGATCAGTCTCAGGCCCTGAACCTGGCAACTCTATTCTTCATGCAGCTCCTAGGTAAACTGCGAATTCACTCCCGCAAGAGGCAGTGATGGCCATCAACTTGGATAGATTTAAAAGAAGATTAGACAAATTCATGGAGGAAAAGGCTAGCGATGGCTACCAGCCATAATGGCTATCAGCCATGATGGCTATGCTCTGCCTCCTTAGTCAGAGGTGGTATGCTTCTGAAAACCAGTTGATGGAACCCTCAGGAAGGAGAGCTCTCTTGCACCCAGGTCCTGCTTGTGGGCTTCACATGGGCATCTGGTTGGCCACTGTGAGAACAGGATGCTGGGCTAGATGGGCCACTGGCCTGATCCAGCAGGCTCTTCTTATGTTGGTGCCTTCAGGGAGGAGAACATTTTGCAGCTGAGACACTGCCACAGAGAAGGCACTATCCTATGCCCCTAGTTACCCCATATATCTCCTCAGGAAGCAGGATGAGGAAAAGGGCCTCCCTCGAAGGACTTGGGCAAGTGGATACACAGAGAGGAATTTTAGGTTTAGGCCAGCACCTTAAATTCAGCCCAGAAATGAATATAGAGATGAGGGGTAAATGTACATGTAATAAATAGTAAAAACCATCAGAAGGAAGCTCATAGAATACACCAGCATAAAACTTTTAAAATAGAATTTAAGAATCACCATAGAGACAATAATTCTGGCTCTTTGCTGTAAGTAAAATGGATGTTGTTGATATAGCACAGTTTTTAACAGGTCCCTTCACCCACTTGATCACTATCAAATTACAAATCTGCCTCATTTGACTGAACTTAAAAAAATCAAGCCCACAGTACTCTTCCAAAATTCCAAATGTGCCCACCATCCCACAAAGGATGACATCCCCCGGACTGCAGTGAGGAGGAAGACTAATAATTTGTTTTAACCAGTTTTGTGTTTTTTCATTGGCTTCATCTACCACTACCTTATGTCGCCTAGTGATTTGGAAGTGATGGGTAGTTTGAGGTTAAAAGTCTGGAATAGAGAGTTTGTGTTGCAGTTTTCTGCAGGCTGTATGTTATTTTTTTTACCAGAAAGACAACAGAGATGGCACTTGTTCAATATATAAGGGGAGTGAATTCCAAAGAAATACAAAAACATTTATTCCAAAAGACCAAAAACAATTTTTAACTTTGACTTTATTGCTAAAGGTAGTTTATAATTTCAGAACCAACATGCATAGGTATAATTAAGTACAATGGAAATTGTTTTATTTATTATTTTAAATTTATATCCCTCCTTTCCTCTCAGAAGGAGCCCAGGGCAGCAAACAAAAACACTAAAAATATTTTTAAAACACCTGTTAAAAAACATCTTCAAAACATCTTTTTAAAAAAAATCTTTAAAACATCTTTTTAAAAAAATCTAAAAACAATCCCAGTACAATTCTAAAAGCCATTCCAACACAAATGCAGACTGGGATAAGGTCTTTATGTAAAAGGCTTGCTGAAAGAGAAACGTCTTCAATAGGCACAGAGAAGAAAACAAGAGATGGCGCCTGTCTAATATTAAGGGGAGGGAATTCCAAAGTGCCACTACAATAAAGGTCTGTTTCCTATGTTGTGTGGAATGGACCTCAAGATGGTACCTGCAGGAGGCCCTCAGCTGCAGAGCGCAGTGATCCACTGGGTATATAAGGGGTAAGACCGTCTTTCAGGTATCCTGGTCCCAAGCTGTATAGGGTTTTGTACACCAAAACCAGAACCTTGCACTTAGCCCAGTAACTCATAGATAGCCAGTGCCACCCTGGGCTCCTGCTGGGAGGAAGGGTGGGATATGAATAAAATAGTAAATAAATAAATTCTTTCAGCAGCAGTGGCAATACCTGCTCCTGTGAACAGTCTCACTGCCACATTTTGCACCACTTGCAGCTTCTGGACCAAGCTCAAGGGCAACCCAATGTAGAACGCATTACAGTAATCCAGCCTGGAGGTTACCAGTGCATGGACAACAGTGGTCAGGCTATGCCGGTCCAGAAACAGCTGCAGCTGTCTTACCAGCCGAAGCTGGTAAAAGGCACTCCTGGCCATTGATATCACCTGGGCCTCTAGTGACAAAGATGGATCCAGGAGAACCCCCAAACTATGGACCTGTTTTTTCAGAGGAAGTACAACCGTGTTATGGCTTGAACTATATTTAATGGTCTCATTTTGGACAGGTCACATATAAAACAGGGAGATTGGATATTTATGATGCAGGCATGTGGTTCTACCAGGTGGTACCAGTTTCAGTCATGTACCTTATGATGCAATTGTTGGTTCTTGTTGCCCCTTCTTGGAGGGTTCAGAAATGGGTTAAACCCCAACAAAGTCAGACAGATTAGATAGTGTGAAATATGTATATGATTCTCTAGCAGATATGCCTTGTTTCTTCCATATACCTTATAATGTACTTTTTTGCTCCAGAATGGAGTTGGGGGGATCGCCCTGCCACTTCCTACACATCCCAGCAGTCACTGATAAGACTGGCAGTTTTGGAACTGCCACAAGTTTTGTAAGATGTCTATATATCTAAACCCTTTGTACCTTGTACCTTTTTTAAACACTGGCTCTTGTTCTAAGACGAGTGACTCATAAAAAGCTTTGAACAACGAAAAAGGTCTTCACAGCACATCTAATGACAGGAAGAGAGGGGTTTTGCCAGATTTCCACAGAAGGGAATTCCGCAGTTGTGGTGCTGTGTTCCTGCTGGGATTCATCATTAGGCCTTAACTAATCACAGAGTCTCCAAAATCAATCTTGGGGCTTGAGTGGGCGCATATGAGCATAAAGTTCACCTGGGGTACATTTCTGGACCCAAATCAAGATGCTGGATATGAGATTTAAAGCCCTAAAAAGTTTGTGACCACACCTGGCACCTGGATAAGCCTGCCTGAGCATGAAGGTCAGTGATGGAAACCCTCCTTCCTTCCCAGCCAGCTAGAGCCATTAGGCTGGTGAGTAAGAAGAACAGGGCTTCCACGCGGTGGAAGGTATTCCACAGGCATCTGGTAGGCCACCATGGGAACAGAATACTGGACTACAACAGGCCTTTTGATCTGATCTAGCAGGACTCCTTTTATGTTCTTAAGGTCAGTAGCAACAGAGCCAGAGATGGAGAATCCCTTGGAGGTGTTCTACAGTGGAGTAAAGCTCTGTCCTGTGTGACCACCCACTGTTTCTCGGGCAGCAGGTAGGGTGGTGACAAAGAGAATATGCTCTGCACATGTTACCAACTTGAAACACAGCTTGGTTGTTCTTTTTCTCAATTTGGATCCAAGCTGGCTTTGGGGGAAATGCATCAAAATGTAGCATATGCTGGCTGGGGCTGATGGGAGTTGTAGTTCAAAAAAGTAACTTTTCTAAGCTCTGAGCATATCATAAGAAACGTCAGGATAGATATGGATTGTGGCTAACGTTTGTACATTGCTTCCCAAACCAGTGGTGGGAACACACAGGGTGCAGAATAAACAAGAGTATCCTGTGAACACAGCCTAAGTGTTTGGGTTTGGATGGATGGATGGATGGATGGATGGATGGATGGTTGTGAGAATATCCTGGTCCCAGACAGTTTAGGAACAGAGCCTATTGGCATTCAAACAGACTTCCAGGGCTATTGTTCCCAAGCTAAAAGGAGTTTGGAGCATACTTTGACTTTTTAATTTTTATAGGCTTGTACCATAAAATAGACACTCCCAGATTAAGCACAAGTGCCTTGTAACTCAAAACTTCCATAGCCTTGCTGCCCCTAATCTCACCACTTTTATATCCCAACACATTTACATCCCTGCCCATGATCTTCACTCCTCCAGCTCCATAACCCTCTACCCCCTGCTGGTCTCCTGCTCTGTCAAAAGACTCTGTCCCTTTTCTCTTGATGCTCCTTATGCCTGGAATTGCCTCCAGAACACCTGCATGATCCCACTTCTCTTACTTCCTTCAAGCCCCTCCTCTCAACCCCATATTTCCTGTGACACCTTGGCTTAACCCCCTGCTGTAATGCAACTAACACTGTAACCAAACCTAAGTATGTGTGGCTGAAACAACAACCTACAGGGCGGGTCCCAGGCATGCCAGGGCTCTTGGGCACTAGCCTGCCCCAGCCCCTGGTGCTCCCCTTCAGTGATTTGCGGTACGATCGCTACCACAGATCATCCGCCATTCCCTTGCTCCACCTACCTTTCTCGGCTGTGTTTTGCGGCTGTGTGCACTGCATGTGCAAGGCTGCCTTTAACCAAGATGGCAGCCAAGGTTTCCCTAAGGGGCTGAAGCCTCTGCCACCATCTTGGTTGATGGCAGGGGTGCGCACAGCAACAAAACACCACAGAGAAAGGTAAATGGAGTGAGGGAATGGCGGGGGCTCAGAAGCTCCCACCCTGTGTTCCACGGCAGCAATTCTGCTGCGGATCGTGGAAGGGTAGCAGAGGTGCCTGTCAGGGACCCTTGTAGCCCCAGGGGCCCTCAGCCAGGGCCCCACCTGGCCACCCTTTGGAGCTGGCCCTGCCTGTTTATCTCTGACTCCCCTCCCCTCCCTCTGGTGTTTCCTCTATGTCGAATTTGAGACTGTAAACTCCTCAGGGCTGTCCTTGTATTCTGTATAGAGCTATGCAAACAAACAAATACAAGATCTATAAATCCACAAACAGATTATGCAAGGTATTAAGTTTTGAAAAGCTATACAATAAACAGGGCAGGTGCCAGAGGGCAGCCAGGTTGGGCCCTGGCCAAGGGCCCCTATGGCCCAGAGGGGCCCCTGAAGGCCCCCTCCTTAGGGTGAGAGGGTAGCATTCCCATTCTGTGATCCACCACAGCATGGGCTCCCGACATTGCTGCGGATCACAGAGATGGAGCTCCCAGGCACCCACACCCACACAGTCAGTGTGGGCTTCATTAAGCACGCATGCACACCCCACCTACCTTTCCCATCACTGTGATTGACATGTGTGCTGTGCGCGCATGCCTGCCATCAACCAAGATGGCAGTGGGGGCTTCCCTACGGGGCTGATGCCCCCACTGCCATCTTGGTTGATGGTAGGCATGTGCACACAGCATGTCCGTCATGGGATGGGAGAGAAAGGTGGGAGGCACAGGCAGGCTTTTTAGCCCTGCGCCCCCTGTATAGGGGGGGCTTTGGCCCAGGGCCCTGGGCTTAAATTTTAAATTGTTTCATTCTTCCAGGGTTTTCACAGAGCCAAAGGGGAATAGTATTAAATAACAGAATATTGTTGCATGCCAAACCAATCTCCTAGCGGTGAGAATTTCCAGGGGTCCCTGTGCTTACCCAGGAGTTTGATTGCCTTGGAAAGAAGGTTAGCAGCATCTGTGATGTCTTTATGAAATATGGTTTGTTTATTTACACACATTCCAACCCAAGCTTAAGATGGAGGGGTTCAAATCATCAGCAGTCCAATCACTTGCTTTTCCATCAGGCTTACAGGGGGTACCCTAAAGCCATGGGGCAGGCGGGCAGGCAGCCTCTCTGTGTGCCTCCAGTTTCCAGCCTTTCCTCGGACCCAACAGAAAATGCAAGCCTTTTTATTGGACCCAGGAGGGGGGGCTCTCCTGAGCAATTTCAATAACAACAGGATCTCCCTGCACCAATTAATGGGTACTTGATAGACCCATTAGCTCACCTGACCACTCTATTAGATTAACAAAAGAGACTCATCTGACCAGTGAAGCAGGTTTCTCAATTCCAGGTGCAGGGTTCCAAATCAGAGGCTGGGACTCATAGAAATCATCCATCTCAACCCCCAAGCCCATAACAATATATAACCAGATCTTTTTTGATGTGAGGTAGGAACACAGGAGGTGGCCTTAAATGGAATCAGACCATTGGACCATCTAGCTCAGGGTTGCCTGCAGTGAACTGACCGGCACGAACTCTCCCGGGTTTCAGGCAGGGGTCTCTCCCAGCCCTACCTGGAGATGCCAGGGACTGACTTTGGGACCTCCTGCATGCAATTTCAATCTTTTCTTCGAAGACAAGCCGTTCCACAACCCTGTTTGTCACCCTTTTTGTTACTTTCCCCCCATTTGTGCTATCCCCTTTGTCAAAATAAAAATATTGCAGAACCCTTCTATCTTAACAGGAGCAGAGCACCCAAAGACTGACATTCCATATACGTGGGTAAAATCCCCACCCACCCACCCCTTAATTTTATGTATATTAAATTCTGAAATTAATTTTTGAAGTTTTGAGATAAAGCCATTTAATGGTCAAAGCTGACCCTCCCCTTTTTACCCTAACATTATTGAATAATAGCTGTTATTATTATTTAAATACCACCAAATATCTTAAATATGTTTTCTGATAGATCTGGGACAGTAAATCACTTCTGGACATCTGTCTCTGGAATTACACTGAGAGGAATAAACAGCTGTCAGGAATATAAATGCTAAATCATCAGAATGCTGACTCGGAGCTGTGCATACAGTGCGGAGGTAACAAGTCAGGTAGCAGCTACTCAAATTTCCCTGCTTTGGACAGCTGTAAACCCCAAATGAAAAGCTGGAACCTGAGCAGAGAATTAAAAACAAACAAGCAGCGAGGTAGGTAAGCCTTTTAAAACATCAGGGTTTGCTAAGTGCAAAAATACATGGTTGCCGTGAATAACCGTTCAACATCCTCAGCAATGAATTACTTGTAATTCATAACTTTTTTGAGGAACGAGTGAGTAATTCCTTTACATTTTGATTGTAATAGAATGAGAACTAATTTTATTACTTTTGGGGAGTAATTGTAATGTTTCCAGCATTACTTTTGGGCATTACTTGGGGGGGGGAAGCAGGGGAAGTCTTCTGCTCTTCTGATTTGTCAATGAAAATCATGTGCCTCAAACTGGGCTTCTGTGCAGTGTTGCTTTTCCCTCATGCTCTGTGGGTGGGTAGGAGGCAGCGAGGGAGGAGGTGGAGAGCGAGATGGGGTGGAGTGGAGTGGAGAAAACAATTGTTTTAAAAAATGGGGGGTGAAGAATGGAGTGGAGGGAAAAAGGAGCTGGAGGGCAGGAACATGGATAAAGGAGGAGGAGGCAGCAACAGAATGGAGATAAAGGACTGTGGAGGTGAAAGTTGATGTGTGTGTGAATACTGGGTTTGCACTTGGCACACAAGGTGGCGTCTGCTGCCTTCCCTGGCTACTTTGTTGCATTTGCAGTGTTTTATCTTTTTTGCATCTCAGGGGAAAATGTTTGCTTGGGTGGGTGTCCCTCAGTTGGTGGCAGGGCAGGGTCCGGGAGGTGGTTAAGTGAGAGAGATATTATGCTTGCTGGCTGGGGGGGGGGTTGCACTTGGTTTGACATGCAAAGATCTGAGTAGTGGCCTCTGCCTCCCTCTCCACCTCCCTAATCAGCAGAGAGACCACCACTGCTATCTTATGGATAAAAAGAATTATTCTACTATAGTAGGGCCCCACTCATACGGCAGGTTATGTTCTGGACCCCCGCTGAAAAGCAAAAACTGCTGAAAAGCAGAACTCATTGAATAGAATGGCGTGCGATGCCCGAAAACCGCAGTAAGAATGGGGCTTTAGTCCAATTGCGTCTAATTGAGACCGCCGCATTAGCAAAGCGCCGTAAAGCAATGCGCCGTAAAGTGGGGCCCTACTGTACCTCTCTCTGTGTGTGTTTATTTTAAATGTTGTTTTAGGCAACTTAGGTGTGCAGCAGCCAAGGCCAGCACTCTTGTAGGCACTCTAGTGGTTTTTTAAAAAGTAACTTAAGTGTAATTGTACTGATTACTTTTGAGTAATGGTAAAGTAATCAATTCCTTTCAGAACAATTGTAATTGTAATGGTAATTTATTCCTTTTTGGGGCCATGTAACAGTAATTATAATTTATTCCTTTTTAAAAGTAATCTTCCAAGCTGTGCTCCTATCATGGCTTCTCATTCACCCCAAATCATAGGGATTGTTGTTTGGTGAGGATGCTGAGAATTATCTGGCTATATTTACACCTACAACCCACCCACCCCCTCCGTGTTTTGCTCCTCCAGCAGTAAAGTATCTCATCTCAGTAGGTGAAGGCATACAAAAATGAACCGTAGTCGTTTATTTCCCACTGTATTGGTAATGTAGAGCACTGAAGATATATATGGAACTGCTGTTGGAATAAAAAAACCTGTTGTCTGAGAGGACAGGTGGAAAAGCATCCTGGATTAGCGTCAGGTCTAAACTATAGGCAATGGTCTGAGATGGGCCATGATCTGGGAACGAGGAGTTGTGTCAGGTGAGTAAAGTTGAGCGATGAAGCTAGAAGCTGTGGAGACTGGTGGCTCTGATCTCAGTGGGGCAGTGAATCTGCTCCAGGATTTAGTCCGAACTTTCAAGGAGCTTTCAGGGCTGGAAAGCAAGTCAGGAATCGATGGACAACACAGGAGACAGAACCAAAGAACAACCAAAGGATACAGAAAGATGTTAAAGGTGAGGAAAACAGTGTTGCCTGAGCAAAGCTTAACTGGAGCATGGAACCTTCTTTATAGTCCTTCCAGTCAAGGAAGACCCAACAGTCAGCCTGGGTGGATGGGTCAGTCCAGTACCAGCGAGGATGCTAAACTGTCCTAGGCAGATGCACCGACAGGCAGTTTTTATTTATTTATTTATTTATTTATTAGATTTATTAGTCGCCCATCTGGCTGGTTGTCCAGCCACTCTGGGCGACGTACAGAATAAAAACATACAAATACATTAAAACATTAAAATCTTAACAGTAGTAATAAACCTAACCCACCCCAAAAGCCTGTCTGAAGAGCCAGGTCTTCAAGGCCCAGTGGAAGTTCATCATAGCGGGGGCATGGCGGAGATCGTTTGGGAGGGAATTCAGTGGCTCACCACGTGGGGCAGCTGCGCACAACCCCCAAAGCTCCCAGTTTGAGCCTAGCACTTCTTGGCAATTAGTGGCTCCTGTGTCCCCCTCCTCACGTGTGGAACTACAGCTCCCAGGATTCTATGGGAACAGCAGCTGACTATGAAACTAATTAGGGCTAGGCCAAGCCAGTCTGCCATCCTCCAGCCCCAGCCCCAGCCCCACCCCCATTACGCTCTGGAATGAGGCCATGACTGGGGCCTTTGGGGAGAAAGAAAATAGTAACTTCTTAGGGAGGTCAGCAGCAGCAGCAAAATAAAATGTTGCTTTTTCCCCCCGCTAGAAAAAAGAGGCCCATTGCTGCCCTAAACTTCCCTAAATCTCTTTCATTTGTTTTCCTGCCAGCCCCAGTTCCCCTCTTAAAGCCCACAGAAAATTTGCCCGTTGTAGACTCTTGAGTTTTCTTGTGAGAACATTTCATTCAGCTCTAATTTTAAGCCTTGGGCACCAACATTTTCTGGGCCACTTTTAAGACCATTTTACACACAGAAGTGCAGGGTCCCTTCATGACAGTCACAGCCACACTCTTTTTCTTTTGGCTGTGGGGATGAGAATGAGATCTTTGTTAATGCCTTCTCCCACAACAGACATCCCTAGTAGAGTTACCAGGTCTCCGGTTTTTGGCCGGAGTCTCTGTTTTTTGGGGGGGCCCTCCGGCTCTCCGGCTAGCACCCCTTAATCTCCAGACTCTCAGCTTCAATTTTAAAAAAGGATTAAGTTTCTAGGTGGTCTGGTTCCCGAGATATACACCAAAACATCAGCCGCCCCCCCCCACGACTGTTTAATCTATTTAACTGATACTATGCTGAAGTTGGTTCCTAGTTCCCAGTTCCTTATTTGCTTGAAAGTTCAAAACACTAAAAAAGAAGAGTTGACAACTACAGCAACTTCAAACCAAACTTAACACGTCTCTGAACCCCAAAATATATGTTGGGGTATATATATATCACTGTGATCAGGGGACTCTCCCCGTCAAGAATAACAATACATTTATGCAATCAAAATAATCAGGCTTCTGATATCATAAATACATAATCATGTCATAAAATCATAAAAAATAAGTAACTGGGGGTGCCCACCCCAAACTCTGCTCTGGGACAGGACAAATCATATACCCCAGGAAAGGGGATGGTGTCCTCTACGAGATGCCACTGCGTTCCGCCTGGCTTCTGCTGGGCGCAGGGCACAGAAGAAGGCATCTATACAAAATCAAAGCAGAAAAAGACATACAGGAAAAATAAGTAATTGGGGGTGCCTACCACAAAATCTGCTCTGGGCCAGGACAAATCATAAACCCCATGAAAGGGGAGGGTGTCCTCTATGAGATGCCACTGCATCCCGCCTGACCCAGAGCTTCTGCTGGGTGCAGGGGAAGGATGAGGGCATCTATGCAGACAGAAAGTGTAGAGAATCTTCTTACTGTTACTCATTTCTCAGACCTCTTTCTGAAGTGAAGGTCAAATCTGCAAAGAAGTTTGGAGCAGCCACATTAAAAGATAAGGGCAGGGCATTCCAGGCAGGGGGTTGCCAACCCTGCTTGGATATGGATGTCTTTGCAGAGGATCCCTAGTCAAGCTTTACCAACAGCACAATCCAAACTATATCTACTCAGAAGTAAGTCCTGTTGAGTTCTATGGGGGCTTAGTCCCTTAGTATGTGTGGTTAGAATTGCAGCCTTCAGGGGCATCCATCTTTAATCCCAAATGCTCCCATCTAACATCTCCACAACACTAGGCTCCTTTCTTCCTACAGTGACCTTCTGGTGACTGGCCTGGCCTGAAGGCATTTAAACCCTTCTTGCCGAAAGCAAGTAGGCTAGATTAAATGTTCCCTACCCAGGCTCCATCTTTTAGCTAAGATTTCTATCTTAATTTCCAATCAGATTTTTTTTTAATTGTACGCTCCAAGCAACTGTGATTGATGCTTAATGTATCATGCTTAATGACATCACTCGGGCCTGCCCCATGACATCACTCGGGCCCGCCCCTAAAATCTCAGGTTTTGGGATGCTTCTGACCTGGCAACCCCAACACACACACACACACACTGCAAAGTCTGTGCACCAAATCAGCATCTCCTTAAGTGATTCATCAAGCAACTTTTGCAAAGAGTTTGTCTACATCCTCAAAAGAGTTTTGTGAAGAAAAGCTGCTGATCTTCTACATGCCTCATTTCTGATCTCTGGGTAATTCTTTATGTAATATAGCTCCCTTGGGGAGCAGCAGTCTAAATCTTGTCGAGGGAATGCTTACTCGGCCTTTGAGATGTGGTGCCACTGTCTATGCCCTTACCCCTTTGGCCTTGTTGAAAGGGAAGACAAGCCTGCCTGTTAGTGACATATGGCTTTGGGCAGGTACTGAGCAAGGGTGGGCACGCAAAAGGAGACCAAGAAATTTTTTTTGCAAGACAACACTCAAAATTGGGGAAGCTCTGTCTTTGCAAGTTGGCGAAAGCTCTGCTTAACACTTGAAATGAGAAATACAGGTTCAGGCATTTCAGGAAATCAGAGTGAGTCCAGAACTGAAAGATTACAGGTCACAAATAAAGAAGCATTCATCAATCAGAGAGGGTCCAAGGACATTCTTAGGGGATGGCTGATGGGGCCTGCCTGAGTCCCAGTTCTTTTGCACCAAGCCCTGAATCTCCTGTCCTTCCCCCCCTTTTTTAAAAACGTATTTTTGAAAAATGAAATTTGCTTACAGAGTGGTCTTCCCTCTGAAAGTTAGCCTAAATTTACACCTTTACATATTAATTAGCATACCAAATTTTATGCAAATTTGCATCAAGGGCCTCTGTCCCAGGTTTTTTAAGGATCAAGCAATGCCCCTGAAGAGGGCTAACACACTGGGCTTGTTTTTGGACTTCTTATCTCCAAGCCTAACTCCCCTCACTACCGGAAGCCTCCCAGTGACTGAGATATTTCCTATCAAGGCCCAGAGTTTCCTTTCTGTACAGTTTCTCTGTTGGGCTCCCTTGATCTTGTGGTAGGTATCTTTGGCATGATTATGCTGCCCTAGAGTTCAGCAGAGGAGCCAGGAGTGCTTCACATTTTAATCAGCAGGCCATGTGCGACTTGCTTCAAGAAGGCTCATCTCCTTTTGTTAGCTGTCAGAAATAGTCATTGTGCTGTTATGTGGGAACCTCCCAGATCCAAGCCATCCAGCTGTGATTAATTCATGATGTAGTTCCTGCTGTCTCTGTGGCCAGCAAACCTTTGCTATGTGATTGCATATCTACACCACAAACTAAAATGGATATAATTTGATAGCCAGCAGGGAACCCTGGCTGGGAAGTCGGCTGAGGATCTCTTCTCAACATCCTCACCCAACTACCGCCCTGGGCTCCTGCTCCTACTGGGAGGAAGGGTGGGATATAAATAAAATAATAAAGAAATAAACTGAATTTAAGATTGGGAAAATGAGAAACAGAGAGAATTGAAATTGACATATCTTTCCATCCCTAATGCGCGCATGCACACACACACACACAGGGGATACCAGCATGTGAAATATATATATTTTATGCACACTTTCACCTAACATACGCATTTTTGTAAACATTGTTTGGTTGAATTGCATCGCAAAATCTGAATAAGTGCAAATGTTGAAGGATGGCTGCATTTCAGTTCTCCTAGTGTTTTGGAAATTGCGAATTTCATAGATTTGTCTTGAAATGCAAACTGAATTGAAATTCTCACCCATTCCTAGCATTGCTGGGAACACGTGTTAAATTTCTCGTTTTGGCAGTTTGTTTATGTCAAAAATTCAAGGTCTTCTTTTTGCTGTTTTGGTGAAAATCCTACATTTCCCCCCCTAAAGTTATCAATTTTCAAAGTACACATTTCAATCCAGTATTAAACTAAGGGCAAGTTAAACGGCACATGTCTGTTTATTTATTTATTTATTTATTTTATTTAATTAAGCTTATATACCGCCCGACTAGCAACAGCTCTCTGGGCGGTGAACATCAAAAATACAATAAGAAATAACACAATATAATATAACATAGTATATAAAAACTGTACAAAAACTGTACAGTCTAAAATCAGATTATAATAGTTTATACTTAAAACGAATTAAAATGCCTCAGAGAAAAGAAAAGTTTTAACTTGGCGCCGAAAAGATGATAATGTCGGCGCCAAGCGCACCTCCTCGGGGAGACCATTCCATAGTTCGGGGGCCACCACTGAGAAGGCCCTAGATCTTGTCACCACCCTCCGGGCTTCCCTATGGGTCGGAACCCAGAGGAGGGCCTTCGTAGTAGACCGTAGTGTACGGGCCGGTTCATATCGGAAGAGGCGTTCCGACAGATATCGTGGTCCCGCGCCATATAAGGCTTTATAGGTGAGTACCAACACTTTGAATCTGGCCCGGAAGCATATTGGTAGCCAGTGCAGGCGAGCCAGCACAGGTGTTATATGCTCAGACCGCTTGGTTCTTGTTAGCAGTCTGGCCGCCACATTTTGCACTAGCTGTAGCTTCCAAACCGTCTTCAAAGGTAGCCCTACGTAAAGCGCATTGCAGTAGTCCAGACGCGAGGTTACCATAGCATGTACCACTGATGTGAGGTCCTCCTTACTCAGATAGGGACGTAGCTGGGCTACCAACCGGAGTTGGTAGAACGCATTCCGGGCCACCGAGGCTACATGAGCCTCAAGTGTGAGGGAAGAGTCTAAGATGACTCCCAGACTACGAACCTGTTCCTTTAGGGGGAGTGTAACCCCATCCAGGACAGGGTATATATCCACCATCCGATCAGAGAAACCATCCACCAACAGCATCTCAGTCTTATCAGGATTAAGTCTCAGTTTGTTAGTTCTCATCCAGTCCATTGTCGCGGCCAGGCAACGGTTCAGCACGTCAACCGCCTCACCTGAAGAAGATGTAAAGGAGAAATAGAGCTGCGTGTCATCAGCGTACTGATGACAACGCACTCCAAAGCTCCTGATGACCGCCCCCAGTGACTTCATATAAATGTTAAAAAGCATGGGAGACAGAACTGAACCCTGCGGGACCCCACATTGGAGAACCCACGGTGTCGAGCAATGTTCCCCAAGCACTATCTTCTGGAGACGACCCGCCAAGTAGGAGCGGAACCACTGCCAAGCAGTGCCTCCAATTCCCAACTCCACGAGCCTCTCCAGAAGGATACCATGGTCGATGGTATCAAAAGCCGCTGAGAGGTCAAAGAGAATCAACAGAGTTACACTCCCGCTGTCTCTCTCCCGACATAGGTCATCAAACAGGGTGACCAAGGCCGTCTCAGTGCCAAAACCAGGCCTGAACCCCGATTGAAATGGATCTAGATAATCGGTTTCATCCAATAGCGCCTGGACCTGGTCAGCAACCACTCGTTCCAGGATCTTGCCCAGGAATGGAACATTCGCTACTGGTCTGTAGCTGCTGAAATCCTCTGGGTCCAAGGAAGGTTTTTTCAGGAGTGGTCTCACTGCCGCCTCTTTCAGACAACCAGGGACCACTCCCTCTCGTAAAGAGGCATTAATCACTTCCTTGGCCCAGCCAACTGTTCCTTCCTTGCTAGTTTTTATTAGCCAAGAGGGGCAAGGATCCAGTACCGAAGTGGTCGCACGAACCTGTCCAAGCACCTTGTCCACGTCCTTGAACTGAACCAACTGAAACTCATCCAACAAAACATGACAAGACTGTGCTCCGGACACCTCAGTAGGATTAACTGCTATTAAATGGGAGTCTAAGTCCCGGCGAATGTAAGAGATCTTATGCTGGAAGTGCTCAGCAAATTCATTACATCGGGCTACCGATGTATCTGCCATGTCCTGTAGGCCTGGATGGAGTAGACCACGAACCGCTCTAAAAAGCTCCACTGGGCGGGAGAGAGATGACTGAATAGTGGCGGCGAAATGTTGTTTTTTCGCCGCCCTCACCGCTCCTACATAGAGCTTAGTAGAAGCACAAACCAGCTCGTAATTGCATTCGTCGGGAGTTCGTCTCCATCTCCGCTCAAGCCGCCTCCTGTCTTGTTTCATCGCTCTCAGCTCTGGAGTATGAGCTCTACATAGGAGAGGGCGCGCAGGAGCGATCGTGTCAACGGCCCGGGTCATCTCTGCATTCCACAGATCAGCCAGGGCTTCGACAGTCTTATCAGCCGGAAAAACCCCCAGAGCCTTTTGAAAGCCTTCAGGATTCATTAGTCTCCGGGGGCCGACCAATTTAATAGGTCCCCCACCCTTGCAGAGGGAAAAGGCTACTGAAAGTCTAAACTTCAGCAAGCAATGATCTGTCCATGACAACGGGAGAGATGTAAAACTCCCCAGATCCAGATCACTATCCCCATGTCCAGTAGCAAAAACCAGGTCAAGAGTATGCCCCGATGTATGTGTTGGGCCACTAACATATTGAGACAGGCCCATGGTTGTCATGGCGGCCATGAAGTCCTGAGCTGACCCGGACAAAGTAGCCTCAGCATGGATGTTGACATCCCCCAGTACTAATAGTCTGGGGGATCTCAACCATACCTCCTTATCATGATGAAGCTTCCCTGGTGGAGCTTACTTCCCAAAAGGGGGAAAAAAAACTTGCTACAGTAATCAGGCTGTAGTAGTGGAATAGATTAAGCAGGGGCGCTCCTTTGTGTGATTTAGTGAAGCACTGTTGCCTGTCTGTGTAATGGTTTGGGAAGTGCTGCTATGTGTGTTTGTAGGGGTGTTGCTTGGCACTTAAAAGTCTCCAGGCATAGGTCCTTGATACAAATTCCCCAGACTTTGTGCAAATGCCAATTTATTTGCATAACTTTTACATATGCGAATATAGGCTTTTGAGCAAATTAAGATGGTGGGTGGCTGGAGTCTCACCAGCTCTGCCCTTTGCAGCATGACCAGCTGCCCTGTAAGCAAAGTTTTGTTCTTAAGAAGAGTTGGGTGTCAGGACTCCTAGGCCACCCGCTAACAATCCCCCAGTGTGTTTATGTATGAAATGCCTCACTTCCAATTGTGATGCACACCTTTTTCTCCTCCTGTTCTGTGCTCCCACATGAATTTTCACACATGACTCAGAAAAGCCTGTGAGACTCTCAAGGCTTTTCTGTGATATTTGTGGAGGTGCCTGCTCATTAAAGCAAGAGAAAAAGCAGCAGAGAGTCACTTTAAAATCAAATGAAGTTGTGTGTGTGTGTGTGTGTGATTAATTTAACACCCCCCTCCCAAATTTGAATGACAGATGCAAGAAAATACCAAACATGCAGTTGCCCCTAAAGAAAGCATCTGCAATGTGGCAAGACAGTAACCGCATCCAGGCTTTGACATCTGGCACTGGGATCAGCAGAGAAGTCAGTGAGTTTGAAATAATTTAAGCTCTTGCCCTAATCTCAGTTTGTGCCGAGTGCCGAGAAGCCTTTTTAGCTGCTGCAGTGCCTCAGAATTAGTTTAGGATTTCTTATGTGATGGTTGCGCTAATCCTTCCCGCCGGGGGCATACCATCCTGAGCCACTTAGAGATGAAGGTTCTGTTCTAAATGTAGAGAGTTCTTTCTGTCCTCTCTCCTAGTTCTTCTCAGGTGGAATGATGTTTCTCCTTGTCGCTGTCATGACCCCAGAGTCCAAAAATGATCAGGACACTGAGCCAGAAACTCAGTAGTATAGTGACAAATTCAGAAGTGCACAGTCTCTTCATTATAGTAATACCACAGCCCTTCACAGTGACATCCCCTCTCTATTTTTCCTCAGCTCCCTTGCTTTCTGTGTTGTCTCCAAGTCCACACTTCACTACAATAGACATCTCCAGGAGCCAATCAGCATGAAAGGGGAGGCTGTGTTAGCTTCTGAGAAGAGTCTTCTCAGTGTCTGATTCACCACTTTCCCCTTTGATTGGCTCCAATTAGCATGAAAGGAAAAAAACTCTTCTTAGTGGCTAACACGCTCCCCTTTTCTGCTGGTTGGCTCATAGGGACCTGGCTGGGACCCTGCTCCCCCCTCAAAAATAAGAGGTCTATGACCCCCCATGACCCTGGTGGACTACACCCATGCAGAGACTACAGTTTTGCCAGCTAGGGATGAGGGGGAAATTTGATTCAGTTCACATTTAAAGGATAATCTATCAAATCCACACTTCCTGAAACAATATGAGAACCAAAACATAGCCTTCCTTCAAAATTTGCAATTCTCCAAATTTTGCAATGCAGTTTTCCAAACAATGTTTACAAAAATTCATAAGTTAGAAAAAAGTGTTCCTAAAAATTAATATATTAGTGAGGATAACATTAAAATGCATTATATTAGGCAAAATTGCTTGAAAAAATGTGTACACTAGTCAAAACTGCATACATAAATGTGTATGTTAAAAGAAATTCATACTAAAATGCTGACAATTTTTTGAAAAAAAATCCCACAAATTGCTGCAGAAGAGAACAGAATTTAAGATTGGAAAAATGAGAAACTGAGACAACCTAAATTAACAGTCTTCCACTTTATAGCAGCTTCAGAGGGGAAAACAAGTTCCTGGCTCTGAGCTTGATGCTGGTGATGAGGGGCCCACTAAACCCAAGACTGGCAGGTGGGAGCCCCCGAATAAGCCTCTACATCACCAGGACCCTTGGAACCAGAGCCAGGATCCTCACAGTCACCTTCCCCACCAGAGACTAATTCATCTGTGGCTCCTCAAAGCTGGAGCCAGAACTAGTGCAATGCACCAGGAGATTCTCCTCTCCATCCCTTTTGCAAGTATTAGGAGCTAGGCAAGATCATGATAGGGTTTGTGTTCATTTCTATAAGGCCCAAACAGAATCATTTCCAAGTATGTACGTGTGTGTCTGTGTGTGATGTGCAGTGTGGGAGTTTAGCCACCCAAATGGGGCATTATTATTATTGTTGTTGTTGTTTATTTCTACCCTGCCTTTTGGCCAAAAGGCCCTCAAGGCGGCTTACAAAAAAAATAAACACAAATATAAAAATTCATCAATAAAAACAATACAATTTACAAAAAGCAGCAGTTACAACATCCAATAAAATACATTAACAAATCACAAAGCAAAAATTCATTCCTCTCTCTCCCTCTCTACTCCTCCTCCAAACTTTGAATGTCCCTGTGCAGTTGAAAACCAGGGATCTGGTCCCCACACTGTGATTCAGGGCCCCATCCCTCAATTTAAAAGCTCTCTTTTAAAAAGAAAAGTTTCCAACTCCCATCAGCCACAGCCAGTATGCACACTGATGGGTGTTGTAGTCCAGCAACATCTGGAGGGTCACAGGTTCCCCACCTCTGATAGAAAAGGGCATGGAGTCAGGAGTCTTCTCAATTACTCTCCACTGAGAACTATACCTGTTCCTGCCTTCCAGTGCTCTGGCCAATCAGCACAAAGGCACTGTGATAACAGACTTATTGAATTTTTATTCAAGAACAGTTATACACAGAATAATGGTAGATAAACCTCTGAGCAGTTTACAAATAATTATAAAATATATGTTAAAATTGTCATATCTAAATTAAAAACAAGTTTAAAAAAATCAAAATATGAATAAAACCATCAATTAAAAGTATACATAAAAATATACATAAACTAAAGTTACAGATTAAAATGCATGTCAACTTTACATGTCTGGGTGAGGCTTGCCTAAACAGAAACATTGTTAGCAGGCACTGAAGATAATACAACCTGTCTAATGTCCCTAGGCAGGGAGTTCTAGAGTGCAACTGATGAAAAGTACAGTTTATAACTGATGAGAACTAAAGCAATTTTATTAATGTTTGATACAATTAAATAACCTATACTTTAGGTTATTGATTCCTCCCCCCCCCATCAGCAACATCTTCCCCATATTTATTTAGACACACACACAATTTTTGCCTATGGGCTTGCCTAGCTTTTTGTGTCATCTTGCCTTAGCATGAGAGTACGTATGTATGTTTACGTTCTTCCTTTGCTCACACGCTGTCCAGCAGGTGGAATTACATTCAGGTAGCCCTGCCAAGTAGGACACCTCCTCCCTTGATTTATCCTTGATACTCCCCTGCGCCTTTGCCCTTGGCTACTAATTCTGCAGGTCAGCCTCCTCATTTGTCATTAGCAATAAGCTCAGGATTTATTATGCCTCTCGATGGCCTGCTTCGCCACACGCTCTCCTGTGGCCAATTGTCAGTTTCACTTTTGGCTCTGGCATTTCTGCATCATCATCTGTGTTCTTTTTCTCTCCTGGGAGGCTGTTTCTGTGGGGTTCCTGCCCCTTTCACATTTCTAAAGAATCCAATCTTTTAGTAGTCTATTAACTCTCCCTGTCTTGACCCTTCACAGGCCCCACAAGGTTCCACCCCTTCTGCTACATGCCCTGCAGAGGGAATAATAACAACAATCATAACTTTCAGTGCTTTCAAGCTTTCAAACTCTGTCTATCTGTCTGTCTGTCTCTGTATATGCAGTCATTCATAATTCACAGACTCTCCTGGGAGAAGGTACCTTTTCTTATCCCTCCCCTCTACTTCAAAGAGAATTAGATCACAACATTTTCAAAAAGTAGCTGCACCAAGATTCTAATGCTCAATGAGAAACATATGTTTTGCTCAGTAGAGACAGGTGGCTTTGATGTCAGTGGGGAAGTGAATCTGCTCTTGCTTGTCATCTAAGTTTTCAGCACCTTGGAAAGCTCCTTGAAAGTTCAGGCTAAAACCCAAAGCAGATTCACTGCCCTCTACATAGCTTCCAGCATTTTTTCCAAGGTTGGTGATTTTAAAAATGTTGAAAACACAGCATTTAGAGGGTTAATACTACAGAGATTAAAAGGCAAGCATAGAAATTTTCCTTAATGTGGGTGAGACTGTTTAGTTTTATGTTTGAAACTCTGTAGGCTTGGCTCATTCCCTCCCCTCTTGGAGCTAAACTGGTGTCAGGGAAAGCCACTGAAGTTCAGTGCAATTCACTCCAAAAGGTAGAGAATATGCAGACTCTTTTAAAATCTGATGCTAAATCTGAATTCAGTGGAATTCTGACCCATCCCTCATCCCGGCCCATTAGTCTTGCTTGTTGGGGCTGATGGGAGTTGTACTTCAGCAATATCTGGAAGGCCAAAGGTTTCCCATTTGTGATCTAGTGGCTAGATGTGGTGTGTGTGTGTGTGAGAGAGAGAGAGAGAGAGAGAGAGGGAGAGAGAGAGAGAGAGAATGGTGTTTGAGATGTGTGTGAGAGCAGGCCTGTGATACATGGGGTGTATCTATGTGTGTATATTTTGGCCCTGGTCACTTTGGGCTTTGCTCCTTCCCACTGCCAGTATGCAAGCCTCAACTACTTTCCTCTGAAGGAAGTTTGTTCACTGGGGGAAAAGCGGTTCTGTAGCCCTGACCTAATCCAATATGGGCTACTTTGGCTGACAAAGTATTATCTGATTCTCTGAGGTCTGAGGCAGAACAGATTTCTCAGCTCTACTACCCTTTTAACATGGAACTGTGACCTTATAAACATGCCAAGCATGACACACGCACCCATTATTCCCTAGGCCATTCCTGCCATCTGCAGCTCAGTCCTCTCACTGAAGCTGCATCAAAGAGGCCACAATCTACTACACAACTGAATGCACTTATGTCCCATTGATTTCACTGGGAAATAAACATGCATAACTGTAAAGCTTGATTGCAGCGAGGTTCTGAGAGGCTGGAGACAAAAAAGTTGTCTTTAATGGTAAGAAAGTGAAGACCTAATGGGAGACTTAAGAGTTCCCTTAAAAAAGAAATTCTCTCTCTCTCTCTCTCTCTCTCTCTCTCTCTCACACACACACACACACACACACAAATGAAAATGTAGAAAATAAATGTTTTAATTTTTTTCACAATAAAAGCCACCAAGAAACAAAAAGTAAAAAAAAATCTGATTACTAGAATAAAGTTTGCTAATGAGATTCAGAGAGATAGAAAAAGTGTAAAGGTGATAAACTATGTACTGTGGATTAGAAGAGAAAAAAGGAATGAAAAATTTAGGAAGCAGTTACTTTCTGCTCAGGGTAAAAAAAAACATATTTTGACAACCTTGCAAGGTTTATGTGAACTGGCAAATATTTCACATATCTTTTGTATTTATTTGTTTATTTATTAAATTTGCACCCCCATCTTTCCACCAGTGGTGCTTGTGATGTTCCTGTATTAATGTATATATGGTAAGTGCTGTTTGTATAGAAGATACATGGTAAGTGGAATGAAAGAGGAGGGGGGAGTAAATGAGCAGTAGAATGCTGGATGATTGGCTGAGTGTTTGGATGGCTGAGAGTATAAATGGAAGGATGACAGTTGAATCTGGGTGGACGTGAGTGGGTTGTTTGAGAGGTGTTTGGTGGACGTTAGTGGGTTGTTTTGGTGGACTTGGGAGGTGGGTGTGAGTTGGTGTATGTCAGGAGAGTGGAGAAGGAGGGAGGTGGAGTTCGGATTAGTAATAAGTGAAATATCACAGTAATAGATGAAACCATAAGCTTGTAGATCATTATCAAAGTTATCTTGTTATTAATGTCATTTAATAAAAACTATATTTGGTTTACCGAAGGCCTGATCCTTGGCTGGGGTTTCAGAGACCAGAAGGGAGGGTAAGGTAATGACCAAGGCTGAAGGGAAACAGTAACAAATGGTGGCAGCGGTGAAGAGGAGATTATAACATTCCTAAGTATCCAGAGCAACCCTGAGTTATGAGTTATCTGCATTGATACAAGGGGGTTGGGAACAGCATAGGCACGCAGTCACGAATGTAACCAGATAGAGAGACTCAGGCAAGGTCTCTGGGAACATTGGTTGTAGAACATGACTGGTGGTGCTGCCTAGCAGGGGGATCTATTGAGATCTGTGCTGGAGCGGAGAGAGAAACCATAAAAAAGGACAGTCTGGACTGGTGGAGTCCCTGGTGGTGCCTAGTGAAAGGCAGTAGCCACGAGCAGGTAGGAACCTGACAGGGAGAGCCAGGGAAGGGCGTCACAGTGCTCAAGGTAGCTAACAATAAAATACAAAGTAAAATGCAAAAAATCAAAACAGATAGGTATGTCACAATAAAACTGATTAAAAAAACAGCCAGTTGAATAATATTTGTTGTGGATTTGTACTCTGATAATGTGATTGTGGTTGCGTGCCGTGCAGCTTGAATGAGTGGCCTCCAATCTCAGGCACAAGTTATTTAATCTCGGTACCCCTAGGCAGTTCAGACATCACAGGCCAGAACCCTTTTGTCTGTGGAAAACCAATCATGGCCCATTGTTGGCTCCATTGTCTGCTATACTTCCTTAGTCTTAGCAATGTGTTGCTGAGGGAAGGTACTAAGCCAGTCAATGTCAGGCATCAACAAGGATCAGGCTCCAAACAGTAAGGTTCTAGGACCTGAGAGAAGAAGAAGAAGCAGTGGTGGTGTCAAAGGTCAGCATGGTTGGGATCTGCCAAGTCCAACATACCTTGCAGCCCCCAAGCTTTGGAATACCCTACCCCAAGAAGTCTGCTCTGCTCCCTCCCTGATGGTTTTCCGGAGACTTCTGAAAACAGTCTTGTTCCAGAGAGCCTTTGGGAGGGACTGAAGGTAGAGCCTGACACTGATTTTATGCCTTCTATGTTAAATTTTACCCTTGTAGTCCCCTTTAGTACCACTCCCTATATATATGTATATATGTGTGTATGTATGTGTTTACAATTTTATTATGTACGTGTTTGATTTAATGTTTGTAAGCCATCCTCAGTGCCCTATTATAGGGTAGAAGGGCAGGATAGAAATATTTTAAATAAATAAATACATACATACATACATACATACCAGCTGGGGATCACTGGCAAAAGCATCTAGGCCTTGCTCCAGGGAAGAGATAGATTCATTTATGGAGGGGGCCTACAGAGAGTGCTTTACTCAATGGCCTACCAAAACCTGAACACAACACTGGGGGGAAAAGGGAGCGGGCTGTCAATTCAATTGGACCACAAGTAGGAATCGGTTCAAGATAGCCAAGATCCAAGCAGCGATAGAGGATCAGGAGGACCAAGAGGAGGTAAGGGTATAGTCAAAACCTGGCAGGGATTAGGACTGACGGCAGCAATCAGGGAAGACAGAGGGTGTCGGGTTTCAGCAAGGATCAGTTCCAGGCAGTTGGGTTCAGGAGGAGATAGTTATCAGTCCAAGTGGGCCAAAAGCACGTGCAGCATCCAAAGTAGACAGGGGTTGAATTCCAGAGTAGCAAAGAAAGATTAGAGGGGCTAGAGGCAGGTGCATAGTCAAAGTCAGGCGGGGGTCAAGATCCAAGTGAGTAGGGGCTTTGGAAGATTTGACATGCCAGAGCCATGTTAGTCGGATGAGGAAGCCCCAGGGTTATAGACATAGGGTCTGCTGGGCTTGGAGTCAGGTGACAGAATGTTTAGGAAAGCTGGTGCAGCAGCCCAGAATGCACCCTCAAAGCCCATAATTTAGTCTGTCAGGCTTGTAGTGGAAAGAGTGCTGTATGCATGAAGTAAGGCACTCAAGATGATTACTGCTAGCCCTGGCTGAAGTCCTCCCTTGGTGCTTTACAGACAACCACTCTACTTACACAGCCACCCTCTGCTTTTGCCCCCTCTGTTTCAGGTACTTGGTATCTTTCTTCTGAACCTTACCAGTAAATAGACCATGTGAATGGCTTATGTCTTCATCCATAGAGTTAGAGGAATCCAGCTGTCTAACTGCATAGATTTATTGGTTCAGACAAAACACAAAATTAGAGTTAATGGAAGACTTCCTGATTTGTTTGTTCATTTGTGCAAACAGAGTGGTGGAGGGACTGTGTTAGGGTTGCCAGGTTCAGGACCTGAGACTGATCCTGTATCTTTAGGAGAAGAGAAAGTCAGTCAAGTGCAGGTGTTCCTGCAACACTGTAATGGGAAAACCACAAGATGGAATTCTCCCTTCCCCCTGCACAACTTTTAAAGATACAGAAGACCTCTTGGAGGCTGGCAACTAAAAGGTCTTCTGTATCTTTACAAGTTGTGCAAGGGGAAGGGAGAATTCCACCTTGTGGTTTTTCCCATTAGAGTGTTGCAAGAACACCTGCACTTGGCTGACTTTCTCTTCTCCTAAAGATACAGGATCAGTCTCAGGCCCTGAACCTGGCAACCCTAGACTGTGTGCATGGCCAAAAGGCTCATTCATATCTTGGCTTACCAATGTTGTGTGCCAGCCTGGCACCTGTGAGCACCAGTGTGCCTGCCAGCAGCTTCTATGGTACCCATGAAAGGTCTCAGTAAATACCTCCTAAAAAAACCCGCAATGCTCTTTCTGGTCAGTTTGAACATGTCTCTTTAAACATGCCTACATTTCATTGGATGCCAGGATTGGAGACCCACCCTCCTTTCTGTTCTGAACAGAGAAGAGGGGCAAGAGCTTTCCTCTGTAAGAGAGTGTGACGGTGGTCTTGTTTCTTTGTTCAGATACAACAGGCTTTTTGTTTTATGCCACATCCTATGGCAGCCATTTCATGACTGGCTCCCATAGCACTTTCTCAAAATTCCAGATGTTCCCACTGGTCCAAAAATGTTGACATTAGATTGTGACATTTTTATGTCTGCCTTCAAAGGAAGGAAGCCTGAGATAATAGTAAAGAGTTAAGCCCCAGCTGATAGTTGAGCCATCAGCCTCAAGTAACACATCATTGGCTGGCAGCAGTAGCTGGGAGGAACCAGCCACACATATAAAGTCAGAGCACCTAGCGAGGGAGCCTGCTCCACGAGCTAGAGGGAGCCCCAGCTGACGAAGTGTCAAGGCGAGTTAAGCAGCAGAGCGAATTCGGCAGCAGGGCGAGGAGGCCAGGGCCCCCCACTCTGCCCTTCTGTTCCCTGACCTCAACTAAACCACAGTCTCCAACCTATTGACGTAATAAACCTCAAACAAAACTATGCAGGTAAGAAGCCAGCAGGCATGTGGGGGCTTTCCAGTGTTTTGCACAGCCTGCAGCATGTACGACTATCTGCCTGTTGGACAGCAGTCGTGGGTGTGCTCTCGGTGCAATGAGCTCCTGGCTCTCCGGGAACGACTTCATTTCCTTGAGTTCCTTGAGGCCAAGGTGGCAGACCTGGAAAAGCTGAGAGAGGCAGAGAGGTGTGTGGAGGAGGCCTCAAGGGACGTTATAGCTGTGTCCCACTCCAGCGATGATAGCTCTCCTGCTATCATAGAGAACGATGGTCTCGGGGAAGGAGAGCATCCAGCTGAGGAAGAGGGAAACAATCCCTTAGAAGGGACCCATTCCTTGGGGGATGAGCAGCTATCCTCTCGTGCCGAGGATATATCTCCAGGGGGTGGAGGGATCCTTGTAGTGGGTGATTCGATCGTTAGGAACATAGACGGTGGGGTGTGTGATGGGCGTGTAGACCGCAAGGTGTTTTGCCTGCCTGGTGCGAAGGTTGCGGATATCGCCCGTCGTTTAGATAGTTTGGTAGACAGTGCTGGGGAGGAGTCAGTAGTTGTGGTGCACGTTGGCACCAACGACATGGGGAAATGCAGCCGTGAGGTCCTGGAAGCAAAATTTAGGTTGCTAGGTAGGATGCTGAAAGCCAGGACCTCCAAGGTGGCTTTCTCTGAAATGCTACCGGTTCCACGCGCAGGACCAGCCAGACAGGCCCAGCTTTGCAGTCTCAATGCGTGGATGAGACGATGGTGTCGGGTGGAAGGGTTTAGATTTGTTAGGCACTGGGGAACATTTTGGGACAAGCCGGGCCTGTACAAAAGGGACGGGCTCCACTTGAACCAGAATGGAACCAGACTGCTGGCACTTAAAATTAAAAAGGTAGCAGAGCAGCTTTTAAACTGACTGAGGGGGGAAACCCGACAGGAGCTGAGAAAGGTCCGGTTCGGAATAAACCTCCCCCCTGGGATAAAAACCAAAGAAATGATGAAATTTTAAAAGGGGTAGGCCTAGAAGTAGGCATTGTGAGAGCAGGGGCACAGGATATAAATTCAGAAGAGCAAAATTACCACAGGCCTAACCACAAGTGCCAAAGACACTTGAAGAGAGACACTGCTTACAAGTGCCTGTATGCTAATGCTAGGAGCCTCCGAACCAAGATGGGAGAACTGGAGTGCTTGGTCTTAGAGGAGAGCATTGATATAGTGAGCATAACGGAGACCTGGTGGAATGGAGAAAACCAGTGGGATACGGTTATCCCTGGATATAAACTATATCGGAAGGACAGGGAAGGACGTATTGGTGGTGGAGTCGCTCTATACGTGAAAGAAGGCATTGAATCCAGCAAGCTCGAAACCCCCAAAGAGGCAGACTCCTCCACAGAATCGTTGTGGGTGGTGATACCATGCCCCAGGAGGGACTTAATACTGGGAACGATCTATCGTCCCCCTGATCAAAATGCTCAGGGAGACCTTGAGATGAGATATGAAATTGAGGAAGCATCCAAACTAGGAAATGTGGTAGTAATGGGTGACTTCAACTACCCGGACATAGATCGGCTGCATATGTGTTCCAGTCATGACAAAGAAGCAAAGTTTCTAGATATTCTAAATGACTATTCCCTAGACCAGTTGGTCATGGAACCGACCAGAGGGACGGCAACCCTGGACTTAATCATCAGTGGGGACCGGGACCTGGTGCGAGATGTAAGTGTTGTTGAACCGATTGGGAGCAGTGACCACAGTGCTATTAAATTAAACATACATGTAAATGGCCAATTGCCAAGAAAATCCAACACGGTCACATTTGACTTCAAAAGAGGAAACTTCACAAAAATGAGGGGATTGGTAAAAAGAAAGCTGAAAAACAAAGTCCAGAGAGTCACATCACTCGAAAATGCTTGGAAGTTGTTTAAAAACACTATATTAGGAGCTCAACTGGAGTGCATACCGCAGATCAGAAAAGGTACCGCCAGGGCCAAGAAGATGCCAGCATGGTTAACAAGCAAAGTCAAGGAAGCTCTTAGAGGCAAAAAGTCTTCCTTCAGAAAATGGAAGTCTTGTCCGAATGAAGAAAATAAAAAAGAACACAAACTCTGGCAAAAGAAATGCAAGAAGACAATAAGGGATGCTAAAAAAGAATATGAGGAGCACATTGCTAAGAACATAAAAACCAACAACAAAAAATTCTATAAATACATTCAAAGCAGGAGACCATCTAGGGAGGCGATTGGACCCTTGGATGATAAGGGTGTCAAAGGTGTACTAAAGAACGATAAGGAGATTGCAGAGAAGCTAAATGAATTCTTTGCATCTGTCTTCACAGTGGAAGATATAGGGCAGATCCCTGAACCTGAACTAACATTTGCAGGAAGGGATTCTGAGGAACTGAGACAAATAGTGGTAATGAGAGAGGAAGTTCTAGGCTTAATGGACAATATAAAAACTGACAAATCACCGGGCCCGGATGGCATCCACCCGAGAGTTCTCAAAGAACTCAAATGTGAAATTGCTGATTTGCTAACTAAAATATGTAACTTGTCCCTCGGGTCCTCCTCCGTGCCTGAGGACTGGAAAGTGGCAAATGTAACGCCAATATTCAAAAAGGGATCCAGAGGGGATCCTGGAAATTACAGGCCAGTTAGCTTAACTTCTGTCCCTGGAAAACTGGTAGAAAGTATTATTAAAGCTAGATTAACTAAGCACATAGAAGAACAAGCCTTGCTGAAGCAGAGCCAGCATGGCTTCTGCAAGGGAAAGTCCTGTCTCAGTAACCTATTAGAATTCTTTGAGAGTGTCAACAAGCATATAGATAGAGGTGATCCAGTGGACATAGTGTACTTAGACTTTCAAAAAGCGTTTGACAAGGTACCTCACCAAAGACTTCTGAGGAAGCTTAGCAGTCATGGAATAAGAGGAGAGGTCCTCTTGTGGATAAGGAATTGGTTAAGAAGCAGAAAGCAGAGAGTAGGAATAAATGGACAGTTCTCCCAATGGAGGGCTGTAGAAAGTGGAGTCCCTCAAGGATCGGTATTGGGACCTGTACTTTTCAACTTGTTCATTAATGACCTAGAATTAGGAGTGAGCAGTGAAGTGGCCAAGTTTGCTGACGACACTAAATTGTTCAGGGTTGTTAAAACAAAAAGGGATTGTGAAGAGCTCCAAAAAGATCTCTCCAAACTGAGTGAATGGGCGGAAAAATGGCAAATGCAATTCAATATAAACAAGTGTAAAATTATGCATATTGGAGCAAAAAATCTTAATTTCACATATACGCTCATGGGGTCTGAACTGGCGGTGACCGACCAGGAGAGAGACCTCGGGATTGTAGTGGACAGCACGATGAAAATGTCGACCCAGTGTGCGGCAGCTGTGAAAAAGGCAAATTCCATGCTAGGGATAATTAGGAAAGGTATTCAAAATAAAACAGCCGATATCATAATGCCGTTGTATAAATTTATGGTGTGGCCGCATTTGGAATACTGTGTACAGTTCTGGTCGCCTCATCTCAAAAAGGATATTCTAGAGTTGGAAAAGGTTCAGAAGAGGGCAACCAGAATGATCAAGGGGATGGAGCGACTCCCTTACGAGGAAAGGTTGCAGCATTTTGGGCTTTTTAGTTTAGAGAAAAGGCGGGTCAGAGGAGACATGATAGAAGTGTATAAAATTATGCATGGCATTGAGAAAGTGGATAGAGAAAAGTTCTTCTTCCTCTCTCATAATACTAGAACTCGTGGACATTCAAAGAAGCTGAATGTTGGAAGATTCAGGACAGACAAAAGGAAGTACTTCTTTACTCAGCGCATAGTTAAACTATGGAATTTGCTCCCACAAGATGCAGTAATGGCCACCAGCTTGGACAGCTTTAAAAGAAGATTAGACAAATTCATGGAGGACAGGGCTATCAATGGCTACTAGCCATGATGGCTGTGCTGTGCCACCCTAGTCAGAGGCAGCATGCTTCTGAAAACCAGTTGCAGGAAGCCTCAGGAGAGGAGAGTGTTCTTGCACTCGGGTCCTGCTTGCGGGCTTCCCCCAGGCACCTGGTTGGCCACTGTGAGAACAGGATGCTGGACTAGATGGGCCACTGGCCTGATCCAGCAGGCTCTTCTTATGTTCTTATGTAACCCTGCCTGGAACCATCTGGGCTTGCTTGCTTGCTTGCTTGCTTAAATAGATAGATAGATAGATAGATAGATAGATAGATAGATAGATAGATAGATAGATAGATAGATAGATAGATAGATAGATAGATAGATAGATAGATAGATAGATAGATAGATAGGAAAAGTGATCTATGTAAGCCAAAAATAAACTTTTGTAGTTCATAAGTAAGAACAGCATGGCTGTTGTCCAACTCTTCTTGCCCAGGAGGAGTTTCCAAGAGATCATACCCTTGGCCATCATTCTGCTAATATTAAGGCAATTTTGCTCTTGCTCCTGATTATAGCAAATCCTATTTACATTAATGTTCATTGCAGAGCTTGGAAGTAACTAGTTACAAGTAACGAATTACTTGTAATTCATTACTTTTTTGAGGAACGAGTGGGTAATTCCTTTACATTTTAATTGTAATGGAACTAGAAGTAATTTCACTACTTTTGTGGAGTAATTGTAACATTTCCAGAATTACTTTTGGGCATTACTTGGGGGGAGCGAGCAGGGGAAGTCTTCTGCTTCTCTGATTTGTGGATGAAAATCATGTGCCTCAAACTGGGCTTCTGTGCAATGTCGCTCTTTCCTCATGCTCTGTGGATGGGTAGGAGGTGATGAGGGTGGAGGCGGAGAGTAAGATGGGGTGGAGTGGAGAAAGTAATTATTTAAAAAACAGATAGTGGTGGTGAAGAATGGAGTGGAGGGGAAAAGGAGCTGGAGGGCAAGAACATGGATAAAGGAGAAGGAGGCAGCAGCAGAATGGAGATAAAGAACAGTGGAGGTGAAAGATGACAACGTGTGTGTGTGAGAGAGAGAGAATACTGTGTTTGCACTTGGCACACAAAGTGGCCTCCATTACCCTCTCTGGCTACTGTGCTGCATTTTCAGTATTTTAACTTTTTTGCATCTCAGGGGAAAATGTTTGCTTGAGTGAGTGTCCCTTAGTTGGTGGCAGGGCAGGGCCTGGGAGGTGGTAAAGTGAGAGAGATTATGCTGGCTGGCTGAGTGGGGTGGTTGCACTTGGTTTGACGTGCAAAGATCTGAGTAGTGGCCTCTGCCTCCCTCCCCACCACCCTTACTAGCGGAGAGTCCACCATTGCTATCTTATGAATAAAAATAATTATTCTACTACCTCTGTATGTGTTTGTTTATTTTTAATGTTGCTTTAGGCTACTTAGATGTGCAGCAGCCAAGGTCAGCACCATGTAGGCATTTTTAAAGTAACTGAAATGTAATTGTAGTGATTACTTTGGAGTAAAAGTAAAGTAATCAGTTACTTTCAGAGCAATTGTATTTGTAACGGTAATTACTTCTTTTTGGGGCCATGTAACTGTAACTGTAATTTATTACTTTTTAAAAGTAATCTTCCAAGCTCTGGTTCATTGTAATTTTAATCTGATTAACCGTGGGACTCTTCACGGTGTACTGTTTTTAATGGAAATGCTTTTCCTTGCAATTTAAAAGGCTTTTCATGATGTATCAGTTGTGCAAAACCAAAATCCGATCTATCCGTGGCCTATCACTAGGATTTGGAAGCAGTTCTGTTTTCTGTAGGTTCAAATGGCACACAAAAAAACCTCTCTCCAGGCGTTGAAGAAAACTTGTAGAATCTGTGACAAAATGTTGCAGTGTGGCGGGTTCCATCCACTACACTCCATTCCCCTCCCGCCAGTTTTCCATCCCTCAACAGCAGGCCAGCCAGCATTCCACAGCCGCTGAACATAGACAGTGCTCATGGGGCTGCTTTGTGAGGGATTCCTCTCCCCCAGGTTTTTTGTTTTCTTTGTGTACTTCTGCCAACCTTGGGTTTCCCTCAAACCTGCTGATCCCCCCTTGTTTGTGTGTGTGTGTGTGTGTGTGTGTGTGTGAGAGAGAGAGAGAGATTTTTGACTAATAAGCAGTGGCACTCTCTCCCTGAAGACAGGAATTAGTATATGTCATCATGGAGTAGAGATGGGAGAGAATATCCTCTAAATCAGACCTGATTCCAACTGAATTCACCAATTCATTATCCTTTCGGGCAGGTACCAATTTCTTGCAGTGGGTGGCAGCTGTAATTGACAGAGATTTTGCAGTCCTGGCTGCAATCAGCAAGATTTTTTTTGTCTGAATTCCCCCCCCCATTTTACATCATTATTTTCGTAAGCTACCTAAAAATTACGCAATGTTTTTCCCGCTGCTAAAAAAATGTGCAACACTGCGATCATTTACATAAGTATCTATATTAATAATTACAAAAATGTTCCTCCCCCCCCCCAAAAAAACCCCACCACGGATCAAATCACCCCAAAACTCACACAGCAGATCGAATCGGCGAGTGCCAGAGCAAGCGGGAACAAAAGAAGGGCAGATCGGGATCAAATGATGGACTATTGGAATGCCAGTGGATCAGAACCACGCGGTGAACCCCATCCCTATCATGGAGTGTGAATCACCCTTTCCATTAGGATTCAGTCTGTGATATCGATAGAGCTTGGTGTGCACAGAAAATAATTGTACACATAGACACATAATTGGTGTGGTCCTTGAAGACTATCTAGCCCAGCCCCCTGCTTATTGCAGGAAATCCATAGCTAGAGCATCCCCAACAGATGGCTGTCAAGTCTCTTCTTGAAGACCTCCAGCGAGGGAGAGCCTGCCACCTCTCTAGGGCACTGGGTCCATACTCAAACTGTTGTCACCCTCAAAACGTTTCTTCTAATGTTCAAGCAGAATCTACCCATTTATGTCCATTAAATCTTTCCTTGCTCCTTGGGGCAGCAGAGAACAAGTATTTGCCCTCTTCTATGCAACAACACTTTAGATATTTTAATGGTGTTATCATGCACACATTTAGGTAAGCAACCTGAATTTGTTTTTACAGAATGAAGCATTTTGTAAAGTTTTGACAGAATCCAGGCCCAAATACTTGTATAAAACACTCACATCAGTTCTCACTTTTCAGATTTGCATGTTGATGGCCACAGTATCAACATTATCAGCAGCCAGGTTTTATAATTTGTGCCACAAAATTAGCACTTATGAGTCAATTTGGGGGCAGAGGGTTAATGCTGGGTTAGACTTTTTTGGCAAATTGTGTTTGTGATAAGCTGTGCGTTTCAACTCATACATAACTTTTAAAAAAACCTAAATGTCAGTTATTTCAGTTCTTCATTGCCAGTTGTATGTTTACGTAACACAAATGGCAAAAGAGCATCTTACAATGAATGCACATATTAATTTACAGTTTAAATTTTTAAAAAAGTTGATGGGGTTTCAAATTCAATGTTTGGTCAATTACTTGGCAGTTTCAGCAAACAGAAATAAAAAAGTGGATGACGTGGGTGGAGGGATGAGAAGGAGAAGCTGTAGCTGCTCCATTTCATTTCCTGCTGCTTTGGGAATTTTAATATCTCTGGGTTGCAAATGGCAACCTTACTACAGGTCCCCTCTCTGGTGTTTACCCTCTTTAGTGCAACTCTGAGCAGTCAACATGATGAAACTACTCTGGAAGAAGTGGGTGCTTTCTCATTCCAAAGTAACTGGGATGTCTGAGAGCCAAATTACACATGACCTTAATTACATGAATACACAGTTTTAAAAAATGGAAATAGCAGCCATGCAGAAGCCTGAGCCATCTTGGGACCATGGGGAGGGAGATTTTAACTCTTTATCTCCTTGCCACAAAGTCACCCCAAAAGTCAATGCTGCTTGCATTGAAAGGAAAGCCTCCGTTGGTGCCAATGTAAGTATCAGCTTCAGAAAAGCATATATATATTATATATTGCAGTGAAGTGCAGAAATAACTGGTCTGGTGATAGTTGAAAGAATAAAGAAACTTAAGGTTTATTACTGCAGAGAGGTAAAAGTCATACATGCTGAAGCAGCCATGTGGCCTGCACTCAGGGAGGCATTACTGACTGAGAACAAAGACAGGAAGAGAAGAGAGGAAGGGTAGGAGCAAAGCCTGCAAAAATAACAAACATTTTAAAGGAGGAATCAGTAGAGGGAATAATAGGTTGCCTTTCTGTTTACCATCCCCCACTAGTTCAGGTCATTTGTAACATGCATTGGTGCTTTACTTGAATGTGTCAACAGGGACAGAAATCTGTTCTCCCCTCAGACTTCTCAGTGGCTACTAACAAAAAAAAGGTCATTCATACATCATCATGTCTTCTTTGGCCCTGAATCATCATACTATCAAGTGGTCAGTAGGATATTATTTTTATAATTCTAGGATGATTTTAAAGCATAAGAAGTACCCTGATAGATTAGACCAAGCATTTGTATATTCCAGCATCCTGTTCTCATATTGCCCAACTGGATGCCTATGGCAAGCCCACAAGAATGGCATTAAAGCAATATCCCTTGCCCTCAATTGTCCCCCGCCCAGTGACTAGTATTCAGAGGCATGCTATTTCTGGTCCTGAAGGAAATATAGTCATCATTACTAGTAGCTACTGAGAGCTGCTTTGACAGCTGGCGAAGGATAAGGCTAACAAAGTTAAAACAGAAGATACAGAATGAAACTATAAAGCAAAAGAAAATAGCAAGCACATTGCAGTGGGAAGCTAATATGAAAGACTAGAGGCTGCCACCCCGCTCGCTTTGCTTACCAACCCCATCTACCATCACCAAAGCTCCCCCCCAAGGGTTGCTAAAGTCCCCGCCCCACTGGTTCAGTCTCTGGCATCTCCAAGTTGGCCTATGAAAAGGCCCCTTCTTGAAGCCCTGAAGAGCCACTGCCATTCAGTATGCAGACCATGATGAGCTAGATGGACCACTGCTCTGACTCACTGTGTGAAAGGGATGTGGGGCCTTTTCCAGCCAGAGAGCCCAATTCCCTCATGGGCAACCTTTTGGAGGCTGCATGTGACCAGAGGCAAAAGCTGGCAGAGCAATGGGCGTGACTCTTACCTTTGCATAATGGACCACATTCAGGTGGGCAAAAGCCAAAGTTCTCTACACCCACATCCACACACCCATTTCTCCATCCTCCTTCCCTCCCTCCCTCCTTCCAAGCAAGCAAGAGGCATCAGTGTTCAAGGACACATTCCAAGCCAGGCAAAAGCAGATGAGGAGGGCTCAGAGAAGGGCTGATGAGGCACCTGGCTGGGACATGACTGGAAGCAACTCTCTCTATTTCTTTGGATCATTGTATCATATGCGGTTATTGTGCTATTTTTGTAGTTGAAACAATATTTTTTTAAAAAAGGCTGCTCCTTTAAAGTGACCCTTTCAAGGCACCGTTTTAAGTAAAATCAAAATCAAGGGCAACGCTAGCAGAACAACAGGGGGTTGTTCATTTCAGATCAACAGGCACAGAGGGGAAGGGTGTGATTTTGCATATAGCAGCAGCTGAGAAAATTGAGCCTTCTGGGTCTCCCCCCCCCATATACACACTTTTGGGTCTGACTTCATTAAAGCTTTAATGCAAATTTGCATGACCAGAAAGTGCCCATGCGAAGGAGTGGCAGGGAGGGATCTTCTCAGAACAATGTGATTGCAGATCCTTTTTTCTTTGACCCAAGGTGCGTCCATGGTGCCCCCCAAACCTCTTTTATCCCCCTGGACCCAGACCTGCTGCCACTTCCCAACAGTTTCAGTAGCACCGAGTCTTTGGAGCAGAATAAGATAGCTATGCTGAAATGTCGTTTGGTTCCACAGCCTGATTGTAGCTGTACAGCAAATGTGATGGTGTTGGCAGGATTAGCATAATATGGAGCTATTCTGGGCCCTAATGAGATTAGTGGGTTGAGGACAGAGACCCCAAGGGGAGAGGGCAGCTCCAGGCCTGAAAGGATGGCAGTGGCAAAAGCAGCTGTTCCTTCTGGCTCCTGGCACAATTGCATGATGGCACGCTCCCATTGGGAGAGAGCTGTAGCAGGGCAGGGAGAACATTAGGATGAGAGTTCCATCCCCATGGGACAGGGCCAAGGGGAGAGCCCCCCAGCCCCCCACTGAGAATGGGCAAAGGAGGGCAGGCCCCAGGTAACCAGGAGGGGAGGGCAGCAGCTGTGAGGGAAGGGGGTGTTGGCAGTCAGGGAATATAAAACACCTGCAAACCCACAGTAAACTCTGGTGTGAACAAGCCCTATGGGGCCAGTGTGGTTTAACAGTCAGCCCCTCTTCCCAGAGATTTCTGGGAACTGGAGCTGTGTGAGGGGAATAACCATCCCCTAACAACTCTCAGCACCTTTCACAAACAAAACTTCCCAGGATTCTTTGTGGGAAGCCATGACTGTTTATAAAGTGGAATAAATGTCTGGTGTGGATGTGGCCCAGTGGAAAGGCCGCTGAAGGCTGCTAGTGAAGTGTGTAGGAAGAAGAGTCCCAAGAAAAAATGGGGGGTGGGGTGGGATGAGGGGAGGTGGAGCAGCCCCAGTTAGATGGAGGCCAAAAGGAGGATGTTAGATGGGGCATGCATGTCAGGCTGAAGGACTAGTACCTCGGGCGGCAGTGGCATAGCAGTGTGCATCCTTGTGCATGTGTGTGTGCATGCTTTCTATGCAATTGGTTCTCTTGCCACACATTTCTCAACATCAAGAAGTTTGTCCCAAATTTAGTGGAGATCTCCTCTCCTGCAACATACCCAGTTCCTCACAGGACCCGTGTCCTATCTTCATTGTCCTCCACTTATCCTATTCCACAGGGTTTATTCTAACATGCAGCTAGATGCATTCTGTGCTGTGTCAAAAACAATTGTGCAGTGCGAAATAAGTTTTTGTGCAGTTGGGCATATGGGGTTTAATTAGGAGCTAGGTAGTTTCTAAAAAGAAATATATGAGAAGAGATAGAAAATGAAGATAAATATTGGCTCCTTTAAAATCTTCTTAACATATTAATAGTATATTATTGGACAAATTACTTGGCTAGTTTCGGGGTGGGCAGTGTGCTGGCTGCTTGTGCAGCAGGGGAAAACAGCTTAGAATAAACTCTGCTATTCCATACTAGGGAGGAGTAGTTCTGACCAAACATGCATAGGATTGTGCTGCTGCTGCTGCTCCTCTCTCTCTCTCTCTCTCTCTCTCTGTGACAACAATTTGCTTTGGAGGATAGGGAAAGAAGGTACACATCAAAAAGCAGTGTAGTAGACCTATTTGAGTTATAGGAGGACTTGAAAGGACAAAATTAATTTTTAAAAAGGGAGCTTATGTGAATACTTGAATTATGGTGGGGTTTGTTGGAAGAGAAGGGCACCTTTCATAAAATCCACAAGCCTCACCTCCTGATTCTCACCAATTTTAGCAAAATCATGCCCCCCCCCGCTTCTCTGCCATTCAAGCAATGACCTCGCATTCCCTCCCCTATGAGAGATGGGCTGCCTGTGGTACCCTCAGGATATGCAGCCTGCATATGCTCAGGTGGTTCCTTAATTTTAACTTTCACTTGCCTCAGGGCCGAGTCCCAGGCCAGCAGAAGAGGGTGAATCCTGGCTCTAAGATGGTTTCCAGATATGTATATTACCTGATGACAGTGACTGGCAGATGCTTGAACTGACTCTGTTGAATAGGATTGCACTAGATATGATAGGAACATTCTGCCAGGGTATGTGTCTGCAACAATGGCTCATTCAAACATGTAAGTCATTCACTGGCAATACGTTTATTGAACTATCAGCATGTTATTAGCAATCTGCAGCTGAAGTATGTGAACACAGCTCTCTCCAATGAAAAGCATTGTGTTTGGGTGATAGGAGCTGATATAAAAGCTCTCTCTCTGTCTCTCTCTCCGTGTGTGTGTGTGTATGTATGATGGCGGTGGTGTAACCATTCATATGTATTAATAACAACTAAGGTGGCAGCAATTTCTAATTGCCTGGAGGGGAGGGACTTTTTCTGACAGAGGCCACCTTCCCTTATGGCTAACTATCCAGGGGTTGCTTGCCAGCAATGGGTGGGGCCACCCCACTCTCTTTCATTCACAGACATATCCATACACATCCACACATAACCATGCACACACACATGCATCCATACACATTAGCACAAAAACACATGTGCATCCGTATACATCCACAACATACACACAGTGAACAGAGTGTGACTTACTTCTGAGTAACCATGCCTAGGATTGCACCGTGCATAAGTCAGTCTATTTTGGAGTGATGAGCCAGTGAGCGTAAAGAGCCCTTTCCAACCTGGCTGCTGAAGTGCATTCAGTGTTGGCTGCATTCAGTGACAGGAAAGCTCTGTGTTTTGTTGGCAAATCTGAGATGGACCATTCACATATGAACAAATGCAAATAATCACTCATTTTGCCATCTTAAACATATTTATTATTAAATTAATTATTATAATAAATTAATTAATTATAATAAATTAAATTATTAAATGTATTTATTAACAAGTAAGCCTGTTTGTTGAATTCTAAGGTACTTCCTTTGGAACAAACATGTTTAGGATTGTGCTGTAAGTGGTGCTAATGTGCAGCAATGAGCATTGCATGTGAGAATCAGCCTTTCCATCACTAGCACCTGAAATGCTCCAAAGGATATTTGGAGGTGGACTGGCTAATACCGCACTGGAGGTGGTATTAATGTCCTCTCTCTCTCTCTGTATACGTGTGTGAGAGAGCTAACAATAGTGATGTATCTCCAATGGCCCGTTCACATGCAAACAGGGGCATAGTGGTCCAGGGTCTCAGAGGTTCTTAGTCCCTTTACTTTTTGGGAGCAGGGTCTCAGCAGGGTCCCTATGTCTCCAGCATCCTATGAGCCAATCAGCATGGCCACTGAGAAGCGTTTTCTAACATTCTTCCTTGTCCTTTCCTGCTGTTTGGAGTCAATCAGGGTAAAAAGAGGTGAGTCAGCCACTGAGAATACTCTTCTCAGTAGCTAATATACTCCCCTTTCATGCTGATTGGGGGCATCCGCAACACGGAAGAAGTTGCAGGTGGGAAGAACTGAGCCTGGACTGGAGATGACAATGGTTAGCAAGCGAGGGGGCGTGGCTGTGACAGGGACGTGGCATGACTATAATGAAAGGACCCTGCACTTCTGAATTTGTCGCTACACTACTGCACGCCAACAGTCACTAACGCAACTTATTATGGAGTGGTGTGCATGCACGTGTGAACCACCCTATCTGCACCTTCAGTAATCCAAAGCATCGCTCTGGAGGACATGTCGGCATGCTCTTCCCCTCTTTCTGTGCGTGTGTGGAGGTGATGGATCTGGGGCAAGCTGTCGCGCACGTGGGAATGAGCCCTGAACAGCAGCAGCGGCAGGAGGAGGGATAACAGGCGAGGAAGAGCAAAGGTGGGCAAGAGGTTGGGGGGAGGGAGGAGGAGAAGGACAAGAGGGGGCGCTTGTCGGCTGGGATGGAGTGAGAGTGGCAAGAGGAGGAGGAGGAAAAGGCCAGCGGGGGGGGAGGGAGGGGAGAGGGAGCGCTGCAGGAGGAGGAGAGCGTGAGCCGGAGGGAGGGGGCTACAGAGAGGGAGAGAGGGAGCGCGGCAGGAGAGGCGGCGGCGGCGACGCAGGGCCGGCAGATGCCTGGAAATAAAACCTGGATGATTGCATGCAGCGGCTGGAGAGACTCTGTCGGTGGCGGCGGCGGCGGCGGCGGGGACGCATCAAGGACCGGGGGGGCGACGGCAAGATGAAGTACCAGAAGTACCTGACGGTCTTGCAGATGGCCATCGGGGTGACCGCCTCCAACCGGGGCAGCCTCATGCCCTTAAAGAGGAAGCTCTGGTGAGTAGCAGGCGCCGCTGCTGCTGCTGCAAGGCGCTGCGCCTGGTGCGGGCGCCCTCCTGGGCGTTTGTGGCGGAGATCTTTTGCCCAGAGAGGGGGACGGAGAGGAGGCGACCCTGGGCGAAGGAAGCGCTTCCCTGCCACCGGCTCTTCCCTGCCACGCAGCTGGGCTCAGCTGGCGCCAGAAGCGCTGCGTTCATGGAAAGGAGAATCGTGACGATTCCACAGAATTGTCCCGTTTCTTTGTCGTGGGATCCCTCGCTCTTTTCCCTCCTGGTTGCTGGAAAGACACCAGGGCGTCGTGGGGGGTTTATTCGAATTATTTGCAGCAAAATGGTGCTCTCTTCCCCTCCCCCACCCCAAGCAGATGTCGTGTTTAGCAGTCTTTTGTTGCAAAAGCTGGTCAGTTTCATGACAACTCGTGTGTGTGTTTGTGTGTGTGTGTGTGTGTGTGTGTAGGCTTTCTTGCCACAAACAACCAATTGGAACCTTCAAAAGTGTCAGACTTCTCTCTCTCTCTCTCTCTCTCTCTCTCTCATCTCTCTTTTTAACCGAGAATGTTGATTCTACTTGATCTGAAATTATGAATGTTTTCCCAGAGAGATACTGGGGGGGGGGAGCGATAAGGGAGGCCCTTGGTGGATATTAGAACATGGACCATATTCTTTGACCTGCTTGGCAGTAGCATTTTAAAAAAAGAAATCCTTACATGAATAAAGTGTGTCTTTTCATTGTCAAATAATTGGCTTTCATGGTGGTTACCAGGTGGTGATGTGTGTGTGTAATGTATTGTGAAAATTTGACAATGGTTTGATTCAGAAGTATAAATGTCACCTTTCTCTGCTTCCTTAAGGGCTTTTGGTCAGTTTGCTAGAGCAAGGAGCTCCTTTGTATGTGTGTATGCTGGGGGAGGGGGACAGATTGTCACACTGTAATTGTGTACTATGGGTGGACACAAAGATCCTTATGCATTGCATTAACTGGTGACTTGTAAAGAATCATTTTGACTTAGGTGGTTTTTAGAAAGAAAGAAGTAAAAACAAGGAGGAACATCTAAGACTGAGTCAAACAGGCTGTCATGATGATGAGGTAGAATGTATTGTCTCAACTATTTAGTTTAACAACAGAGAACTAAAAGTTTCAGCACCAAACATCAGACTCTCCATCATGCAGTTCTCCATCGTTTGTACATTTGATTTGACTTTTAATGTGCAAAATGAACTTTAGATCCCCTCTCTGTTTAACAAAGGAGAGGCTTCCATCATATTGCTTAAATTGCATTTGCACATTAAAAGCTCCAGTCAAATGTACACAAGCTGACACCCCCCCCATCTGAGCAGTGGATTGCTATCCCTGTGACCCCAGGTCGCAGTGAGAGAGGGTAAAATGTCAGAGGGGGAAAGTGCTGATAATCCAGAAGGTAACGCCAGCATTTCAGAACTAGCAAAGAGTCGGTTCCCATTTCTGGCACTGGTATGGTTGCATCCCTTCCCTCATTTATATAGAGGAGCAAAACATATTACCCGAGAAAGAGAATACAATCAATGCTTACCATTTTGCTCATCTGAAGACTTTTAGTGAGAAAGGAATGCTCATTTTGGCCTGTGGCTTGTCCCTTCATTCCCACTGGCAGATTTTTTAAAAAGCCTGCTTTTACTACTGAGAACCAATTTAGCTGATTTTAGGATCACTGTATTAAGGGATATGCAAACAACTTGCATTGCTTCTCTAAAAAGTTCATATAGCATATTAACATAACTTGAAAAATCATTGCCAAGCCTCTCGTGTTACAGTAAAGAAGAACTGAAACTGTTCTTTAAAACCCAGTTGTTTGCAGGGATTCCTATGGATGTATTTTCATTTGCCTGGGGCATAGAAAATGATATTTTCCTCTAGCTCACTCTAAGCAAAATCGTCTTCATTGTGCATACAGATGTTAACAACAAAAGTTTAATAATCAGGAACAAAAGCTGAGCATTAAGTGGTTTCTATTTTTATACATTTTGTGTGCTTTCTTCAAAATGCTCTCAAATCATTGTAAAGCTTTATGTAGTGGTCTCTCTTGCTGTGCAAGTTGAAAAATACATTGATAGCTCCCATCAGGAAATCAGGCTTAAGTATATTGTTCTTAAATTTATCAATGGTTGCTATGAAGGTTCAAGTCAAGGTTGCTTTCTGAAATCTAAAATGTAAATGGACTGCCTTCAAGTCAATTCCGACTTATGGTGACCCTATGAGTAGGGTTTTCATGGTAAGCGGTATTCAGAGGGGGTTTACCATTGCCTGCCTCTGAGGCTGAGAGGCAGTGACTGGCCCAAGGTCACCCAGTGAGCTTCATGGCTGTGTGGGGATTCGAACCCTGGTCTCCCAGGTTGTAGTCTAATGGACATCTAAGGACAAAATAGGATTTGCAGTTCAGCTCAGGGACATGCTACAATTCTTTCTGTCATTGCCTTATGGCTTTAATATCCCTTTTTCTATGTATGACTGTGTCTTGTAAAAGCACCCTTAACCTGAATGACACTGTGGCATAAAATGCAAAAATAAGAAGATATTGTTTTTTTAAAAAATGTGTTGTGGCATTTTTGCCAATCAATAAGAATTCATCAGCAGTCTTTAGATTAAAATAGATTTTTATTAATGAATGTTTTAAGTTTTAATATTGCATTGATGTATGGTTTTTAGGTACACAGTCTTGGAGTCCATGTTTTGAATAAAGGCACTGTTCAGAAAATTTCAAAATAATAAACAAATAAAATCTATTTAAGCATTTTTTTCTACCCACATAGTTTACAAATAACAGGAAAAGTAGACATTTAATTACCTTATATTGCTATGCAATGCTAGCTGTAACTCTTTTAAACAAGGAAGTATATATTGCATATGAAAGAAAATTAGCTAATTTTTATTTAGCTATTTCAACTTTTATGAATTCAAATGATTTCTTGTGAATGAATAAATGAATAAATTAAGGGTTTCAGTGTTATGGTTTGCTCTTAGCTCCCTAAGTTATCTGATAGGTTGCATACAGTTAGTGCAAGCAAAACAGTTACTACATATCGTTAGCACAAGCAAAAAAGATCATTTAATTTTTTAAAAAAGGTTTAAAATACTTACCTTTTGCTGGGGGAGATAATCTACCTGAATCCCACTGAATGAAAAAATGAAAAGGTAGCAGAAACTGTTTGCTTTCTTCACAGAACATCTGCCACTCTAATTTCTTCCATAATAAAAGTTCTTGTCCTGTAGAATGCTAAAAGCACAGCTTTATTACTATATTGTTTGTTTTTTAATCTTGTGTTTCATCATCTCGCAATATTGGGGAATGTAATTTCTAGGTGGCAGATTTAATTTCTAGGGCTCCAAGTGTCAAAACAGTGACTGTACAGTAGCCATTTAGAGTCATAAAGAAAATGAATGGGATGGTCTCAACACTGATTCTCAGGGACGGTCATCCAGATCACCAAATCACTCTCCTGCTTGGCACCAGTTTAGCCAAGACCAGAGGCCACTAAGTGACTCGATTTTATGGTGATAAGATCTTTCAGCCACATTAGATATCATGTCACACCTACCTGCCAACTTAGTAAATTTGAAAGGAAAAGGAATAGGTTCCTCCGCCTGCCTGTCACACTTGCTCAGCCCCTTAGAAGTCTCCCCTCTTGAGCCATGCTGAGATTAAAGCCAATAACATTTGCTTGGGTGTTTTAATATTTACATTCAGCAACACCACAGGGTTGCCTATAATTCTGGAGAGGAGCTCCAGTCAGCATAGACAATATTGAAGTAGAGGGACCAGTGGTCTGGCTTAATATAAGGGAGCTCCATGTGTTCCTAAGGATTCATTCCACGCAGTGATTTACTTATTAGGGAGGCCCTTCTTAACCTGGTGCCCTGCAAATGTTGTGGATGTGGCTCCAAGGCCAATAGTCAGAGATGATGGGAGTTGTAGTCCAAACCTTCTGGAGGGCACCAGGTTGGGGGAGATTGATTTGCAGGCTCTGTGCCGGATGTTTAGAGGCTCAGCCAGTTAAAAACTCTGTCGATATACAGACTGGCCAGTCCCCTGCTGTCGACTGGGGAAACCCTTCGGTGTATCCCACCAGCAGCTGAATTGTTGCTGGGGGCAACAAGGGGAAGGACTTTCCCCGTGGCAATGCCCAGGCTGTGGAACTACCTTCTTCGAGGGATTTGGTCTTTCAGGTGAGGATTTTGTTGGCATTTGGTGCCTTCTATCTGAGGTTTAATCTCACTGTTATATTTTGGGTTGCTCTGCTGTTATGCCATTTTATTAGATCTGTTTTGATTTCGCTATGTTGTTTCGTGTGTGTGTGTGTGTATGTACACACACACACACACACACACACACACACACGAAGTTGCTTTGACTGCTTTTTGTAGAAGAGGAAAGGTGGGATAAAAATACTGTGAAAAGACAAAATAAAAAGTGTAGATGGTGGCACAGAATGGGAGTTATTTTGTCCCATAATGCTGTTTGTGGATGCAATTCTGATATATATGAGAAAGATCAAGCAACTACTGAATATAAATACTTAGTGTTCATGATTCACTTATGTTATCTCCAAGAAGGATGGGTTTATGTAGCCCTCTATGCTTGTGGTTTCTCAAATTTTGCCTGGGGCAGTCCATAATAGGCATCAAGGGGGAAATAGGATCAAAGTACATATAACTGTTTATGACAGGGGTGGGGATCCTTTCTTCTGTCAAGGGCCATATTCTGTCAGACTTAAATTTGCTGGGGTCCACCAGCGGGTAGGGTAACCTCTCTCTCTGCTTCCCTCTTTTCTCTTGTTTTCCTTCCTCGCCACCCACATGAAATTAGACCGAGGGCTTCATGTGACCCTTGGGCTACCAGTTGTCCACCCTTGGTTTATGACCAGACAGCAGGGAAGCACTAGAATTCTGCCCAATTCAGATTTGGTACTGAATTTTCCATTAATTCACTTACTCTCTATTATTGCATATCAGATTTGGGATTTTTATGTAGCAATTTTCTCTACATGTTTTCTGCACTCTAAAATATCAATATTAAGAACAATAACTTTATCAACTTTAAAATATTGATATTAATATTAATATTCTTGGGGATAGAAAAAATGGATCAGTAAAAACAGCAGATAGCGGACAAAGAACAAACTGAAATCAATACTGGCTTGTTAGGTCAACGGAATGCTTTTGAACAGGCACTGGCCAATAGATCATTGAATCATAGAATTGTAGAGTTGGAAGGGGCCTATAAGGCCATTAAGTCCAACTTCCTGCTCAATGCAGGACTCCAAATTAAAGCACACCTGACAAGTCCCTATCTAGCTGCCTCTTGAATGCCTCCTTACCAGACGGGGATAAATAACGACATACTGTTCAGCTATCCATACTTACTAGGGACAGACCCTATTTTCTGGTTTGCTGATAAATCATAGATTCATAGAAGCCTAGAGCTAGATGGGGTCTCAGAGATCAACTAGCCCAACCCCCTGCTTGGTGCAGGAAATCCATTGCTACACTATCCCTGGTAGGTGGCTGTCCAGCCTCTGCTTAAAACCTCCAGCAAAGGAGGATCCATTGTCTTCTGAGGCAGTATGGTCCACTCTTGAGTAGTTCATACAGTCAGGAAGTTCTTTCTGATGTTTAATATAAATTCCCTTTCTTGTAATTTGAGCCCATTGGTTCAGGTTCTGCCCTGCAGAGTAAGAGCAAACAAATATCTGAAATACTTCCCCCTTCCCTACAGACCCTCTTGAGATCAGCAGCAGGGGCCTTCTTGATAGTCCCACCACCCTCAGATGTCTGGGGCCCCGGGAGAGGGCTTTCTTTCTGGCAGCCCCTAAGTTTCCCACAGCAGTGCATTTGGCACCTATGTACAGCTTTTATTGCATGCTGAAGCAGCACCTCTTCACCCTGGATTTTGACACGTAAGAAATATCTTTAGGACCCTATCTAGTTGTGAATATAATCTGTTTTAATTGGTTCTACACTGTTTTTAATAATGTTTTTTATATTGTTAGCTTGGCACTGACTTACTGGTGATGGGTGTGTAATTAATAATGATGATGATGATGGTGATGATGATAATGGCAATGATTATGTATACCTCTGAATACCAGCGACTAGGGGCAAACAGCAGGAGAGGGCTCTTGCCTTCAAGCCCTGCTTGTGGGTATCCTGGCAAGCAACTGGCATTCATTGCCTCTGAAGACAGAGATTCCATTATGGCTAACAGCCATCTTCATGCATCTGGCAAAATCCACGAAAACTTGCACCATGTTAGAGGTGTGAGTCTAAAGTGCCACAAGACAGTGTTGTTTTTGCAGAAAGATTATATTCCTGATGACCCCCAAGGATTAGACCAATATATGAGCACAGTATGGACTGGGAATGTTTGTAGACCCAACACTTCTCTCTGACCAGTGTTGGTAGCCATTACTTTGATGAACATTACAATGTTCTCATCATAGTCATGGAAATGAATAAATATAAATATGGGAACTGTTCTTAGGTCAATCAGCTGGAGAGGGGCTCAGCTCTTTCACCTCCTAATGGGTGTTGGTGAATTATGTTCAGGTGGGTCTACTGACCTCATCACCTTTGTTTTAGCAGTGAAAAGACCTGGTATCTGTTGTGAACTGATTTGGGAAAATGTGGGGTGGGGATGGGGAGAGAGTCAGGGAGTTTTTAATAAAGTACTTAGGTCAGAGCAGAGTAACAAATGTGGTATCCATGTCTTGAGAAACACAGGAGTCATCTCACTATACGCTCCAAACAGGGGTGTAGTTGTCCGGGGTGTCAGGGGGTCTTAGACCCCTTACTTTTTTGGGATCAGGGTCCCAGCAGTTTTCAGCATCCTATGGGCCAATTGGCATGAAAGGGGAGTGTGCTGGCCACTGAGTAGAGTCTTCTAATATGCCTCCTTGTCCTTTTCTGCTGATTGGAACCAATCAGAGTGAAAGGAGGTGAGTTAGCCACTGAGAAGACTCTTCTCAGTAGCTAACATTCTCCTTTTTCATGCTGATTGGCTCCAAGGAACATCTGTTGTCGTGGGGGAAGGCATTAACAAGTATCTCATTCTCAAAAGGGGGGGCATGACTGTGACTAACATGAAGGGACCCTGCACTTCTGAATTTGACACTGCACTACTGGCACTGAAACCACAGTGTTAACTCTTGGCTGTAAGCATCTGTGTATGTTCAAAATATATGGTTGCTACTTGTCAGACCAGAATTTAAAGGTTTAGTCTTATGTCCTTGCTACCATTCTTTCTGAGGTTGTATAGCTAGTATTGCATAAGGTGAAGGTGTGATAAATACAGCTCTGTATTGACAGTCAGTGTTATGCATGTTGTGTGTATACCATGATATCCTCTGTGGAAATCAGAAAAGGCACAAAACATGGAATTTGGCTGAAATCCCATTTCGGCACACACACAAAAAAATATAGGTGTGGAGTGGGAACAGAAAGGGTATTTTGGTGATGGTGAGGAACAGGAAGCTTTTGTCCCACATTACAGTAGATTACAGCACGAACAGCATATTTCTCATAAATGTTCCCATCTTAAACATTCTGTTATGCTCTTCCCACTTCTCTAAACAGTAAGAAGTTCCCAGGAGGTGGTGCTTTCCTTAGAAGGAGGTCACTGGATGCTTACTGCTATTTTTGTAATATTTGGGTTTTATTTATAAATGGACAGGCTGAGCAGAGGTGGAGGCACAGCTTTTTATTTATTTCAGATATTTATATATTGCTTTTTGAGAGAACCTCACAAAGCAGTAGACATAAAAACATTTAATCAATAAGCGTATATTAAAATGAAATAAAACAAAACACCAAAAACAAGCTACAAAAGAGGGGGGAAAGGGGCTTTTTGAAAGCTTGATGTCTCCTTCCCCTCAGGGTAAGGTGGTTTCTGAGCAGGAACAGACAGAGGGAGAAACTGCTAGGTGGTGGGCAGTTTTCCAGGCATTTAAAATGTAAACACTCCAGTTGCCAAATCCGCTGCCTTGGATCAGATCTCCAGAGAGAAGCAACTTCCCAAGAAGCAGCAACAACTTGCTTGGTGGGGCAGAGTAGCTATCCTAGCTTCCTGGCAGGTGGCTCGCTGTCTGTCTTGTCTGTCTGTCTTGTCTGTCTGTCTGTCTATCTATCTAATCTGTCTGTCTGTCTGTCTCTTGTTAAAAACAACAAAGCTGTTTACAACTAATAAAACAACAACCATACAATAAAAAACATTAAAAACACAATAAAAACAAAGGTCAGCTATTGCAAAAAGACATCTTAATTGCCTGCATAAGTTTCTGGCAGAACAGAAAGGTTTTCAGCAGGTGTATAAAAGTTAAAACAGCAGGTGCCTGCTGAATCTCTGTTGACAGAGAGTTCCAGAGAACTGGGCTGATAACACTGGAGGCTCAATTTTGTGTCAATGTTAAATGAGCCTCGCCAACTCGGGGGATGACCAAAGCCGCTCCTGCAGATGATCTCAGTGATTAAGTTGGGATGTAAGGGTTCAGGTGGTCCCTAAGATGTCCTAAACCAACGTTGTTCAGGGCTTTCTCTCCTGGTAAGCAACAGAGATCCACCTGCTGGGAAGCTAGTGCAAGGGGTCCACCTCACCCAGTGAGCTGCTTCTGCCAAGAAGGCTCTTTCCCTGAGCTTGCAGAGATCCTAAACTCTGTTCTTTCTATCCCATGCAAAAACTGCAGTCTGCACCACCACCCCTTCACAGATACCTAGAATACATCATACTTAGCTGTGGGAGGGGGAAACTATAACCCAGAGATGGGGGCCATGTGGCCCTCCAGTCCAAATGTTGCTGGACTACAATTGCCACCATCCTTGACCATTTGCCAAGCTGGCTGGGACTGATGGGAGTTGGAGTTCAACTTCTAGAAGTTGACACATTCCTCACCCCTGCTGTAGGTAGCCGCTAATGCTTTCTCTGATTGTTTTTTCCTGTTCATTATATCGGAGGATCGTCCTGTATCAAGAAGCAATTTGCTCCAATGCAGACATATCTGGGCTACTGACCTGTAGTTTCCCTAACAAAGGATATTCCTGGCAATTTTGTCACTAGCTGTTAAGAGAGTCTCTAGCAGTACTTCTGGATCCATTAACCCTCTCCTGCCCAAAATCCCAATCTTACCACAACATGTCCAATAAATAAACATTTTCTGAGTCCCATTGATTTGATGGAGTTAACTTTCTAGGAAGCATGCTTAGATTTACAGCATTATTTTAATTGGCAGCTCATGATTCATTTGCGATTTGAAAGTAAAATGTGCTTTTCCTTCAAGCAATCACAGAGGTATGGCTAACAGGTTGGGGACAGTTGGGCCAGAGATCCCTGCAATGAGGAAGAATGCTGCCCTGGGCTCATTTGGGAGAGAAATTGAATAAAATAAAGGAATACATACAACCTTTTCTTGATATGTATCTGCTGGACTTATGGCTAGCAAATATATCAGCTTTGCTGGCCACAAGTGATGGGGAGGCGAGTGAAAGTTTGTGTGTGCAGCCTTCTAAAAGTCCAGCCTCGGAAACTGAGATATAGTTTGCTTTGCTATACTCTTAATTTAGCTGACATTAAACAAACACCTTTTAAAATTCAGTTATGCTAGAATCCCAAATTCTAACATTTTGCATAGTGCAATTTAAAAAATGTCTACAGACACCTTTGCTTAGTGTAGTGTGACTCCAATAGAAAACTGGCTTCTGCATGTCCCTGCCTTTATAAACAGAGCCGCTGTAAGATGTGAGTGCTTCTCATTTTCTCCTCTTTGCAGGAACAGTTAATTGTCTGTTCTGAAAACTGGTGTTTTGGGGAAGTTCATTGCAAATAGTCAATGTAAACTTTTGTTTGTTTCTTTTACAACATCTGATTTGTCTAATTAATGTTATGTCTTACATCATCATCTCGCCATTAGGTTAATGAGCTTGTCAATAGTTGGTTTGGAAGAAGGCTCTTAAATGTATTGAATATTTCACTAAAATAAAGAGGGCAGCAGCTTTACATTATGTACAATAGCTTAAATTTGTCGCTGCTGGGGCAGGAGATGCTGATGAAGAGATTTCTTATCGGTGGGAATTGATTTTTCTAAAACCAATGAGCTGTTCCTAAACTCGGCTAGCAAAGCATAGGATCTGACATTAAGTGCATAATTAATTTTGGAATTGACTACCACTCTATGTGATGATGAATCCTGGTTTACATGGCTTTAACAGGCTACACAAATTCATGGAGAGTAAGGCTACCAGTGACTACTAGTCATGATGGCTATATGTTACCTCCAGGATGAGAGGCAGTATATCTCTGAAAACCAGTTGCCAGAAGGCACTGCGAGAGGGTTCTTACCCTCATGTCCTGCATGTGGGCTTCTTAGAGGCATCTGGTTGACCACTGTGGGGAGGAACTAGATAGCCTTTAGTCTGATCTAATGGGACTTGTCTTACGATCCAGTGCTGGTTCAAGAAGGCACCTGGAGACATCAAGATGACTCTTGCTGATGAGCAGTGTCAAACATAGAAGTGCCACTCACTGGAATTTATTTATTTATTTATTTAATTTAATTTATATACCGCCCTAAGCCCGAAGGCTCTCTGGGCGGTGTACATAAAAAGTAAAAGCAGGCACAATATATAAATACAATAAATATAATAACTCAAAAAAACAAAAACACACAAACAATACGAGAACCAAACAACATCCAGAATACAACATAGTAATAAAATACTGTAAAAATACACTTTAAAATGCCTGGGAGTATAAAAAGGTTTTCACCTGGCGCCGAAAAGCTAGCAGCGTCGGCGCCAGGCGCACCTCATCGGGGAGACCATTCCACAGTTCGGGAGCCACAACCGAAAAGGCCCTATTTCTAGTCACCATCCTCCGAGCTTCTTGAGGGGATGGTACTCGGAGGAGGGCCTTAGACGTTGAGCGCAGTGTACGGGTAGTTTCATATTGGGAGAGGCGCTCCACCAGGTATTGCGGTCCCATGCCGTGTAAGGCTTTATAGGTCAAAACCAGCACTTTGAATTTAGCCCGGAAACAAATAGGAAGCCAGTGCAGACGGGCCAAAACAGGTGTTATATGAGCGGACCTTCTGGTCCGCGTCAACAATCTGGCCGCTGCATTCTGGACTAACTGTAGTTTCCGAACTATCTTCAAGGGCAGCCCAACGTAGAGCGCATTGCAGTAGTCCAATCTAGAAGTTACCAGAGCATGAACGACTGAGGCGAGGTCGTCACTGTCCAGAAAGGGACGTAGCTGGGCTACCAATCGGAGATGGTAGAAAGCATTCCGGCACTTACAATCTAAACAATGACACAGGAAAAACAGATGCTGGGGAGGGAAATGGAGGCAGAGGAAACAAATACGGTTTTATTTTAGTTTTATGTAGAATCAGAGGGTTGGAAGGTCCCTCAAAGGTGATCTAGTTCAACCCGTTGACAATGCAGAACATCCACTGCTACAACAACCCCGATAGGTGGGCATGAAGCCTCTGTTTCTAACCGCTGATGAAGGAGAGTCTTCCGTCTTCCAAGGCCGTCTGCTCTGCTGTCAGATACAGTAGCTCTTACCCTCTCAGGAAGTTCCTCCTAATATTTAGGCAAAATCCCCTTCCTTGTATTTTGAATCCATTGGTTTGGGACCTACTCTCCAGAGCAGGAGTGGGGATCCTCAGGCCTGGGGGCCTAACACCTCTCTGTCTGGCCCTCAGAACTCTCCCCAAGCCACACCTCTCACTGGCTTGGCTCTGTGTCCTCCTTGGGTACCTTTGCATGGCTGAAATGGTTCATCGAACATGATAATGTCTGCTGCTTGCCTGGATGAAGGACGGCAATGTGTATGTGTGTGTTTCAGAGTATGTAGAAATGCCTGCGTTTTGCATGGCTGGAATGTAGTTTCCTGTCCACTTTTGTTTCTGACCATCACCGCTCCTTTTGCCTATGGTGATGCTCTTAGATATAAATGTAGACTCTGGAAGTTTGCCCATGACAGAATGTGGTCCTTGGGCTGAAAAAGGCTCTGCTCTAGCACAACAGAGAGCAAATTCAGAAAACGTACTTAGGCTTGGTGCGTGTGGGGTAGGAGGACTAAGGGCTGGGGTTGCTAAGAGCGCTATCATTTTTTGACCTTTTTAATGCAACAATTTCTCTCCAACAGGGTTACACCATCCTCTGAAAATCCCACTGGCTCTAATTGTAGCATAAGCCAAGGAAAGCCTTCCTTAAGAAGAATAAAAGGGAGAATACATCGAAGCAAAAGTCTTGATAGCCTCGATTTCTGTGAGTTCAATGTAAGTACGTGATTTGTTTTTCCTTCCTCTGGGTTGACATTGTTGAGAACCTCCTCATAATAGGGCAGTATAAAGAAGGCTTTCACCTCCTTTTCATTCTTTCATACCATGTATATTGATAAATATGGTGAAATTCATTTTTTGTGTGTGGGGGTGCTGTAAAACATAGTGTTAACTCTGCCTATGAAGATCCCCAAGTCTCCAGAGTAGAGATCTCTAATGTACATATGCTGGGCCTTAGTTTATACAGACAGCAGATGAGATGCAAAAAACTGTTTCTGGACTGTACCACTTCTGACTGCAGGAAGGGGAAGTCACATTAGTGAAAAATATATGTCTGTAAAACACATACACACACATGTTAGGGATGGGAGGGAATTTTGTTTCAGTTCACATTTTAGGCCAAATCTATCAAATTCGCAATTTCCAAAATAATATACTGAAACCCACCATGCTTCAAAATTAGCACTTATTTGAATTTTGCGATGCGGTTCGCTAGCCAAACAATGTTTACAAAAATGCATATATATTAGGGGAAAGTGGGCATGGCATAAAAATGAATATATGAATGAAAATAATGTGCAAAAATGCTTTCTATGATGAGAAATGGCTTGCAAAACATGTACATTAGTTAAAAACCCCTACAAAAATGTGTTTATTATGAGAAATGTGCACTGAATGCTGGAGAATTTCCATGAGTTTTTTTTTTAAAAAAATTACAGATTGCTTAAGAAATGTGGGGAACAAAATTTAAGGTTGGAAAAATGAGAAAGTGAGAGAACTGAAAGTGATAGAGATGTTTCCATCCCTAATATATATATGGAAGAGCATTCACTCATTGGGCGCCTCCTTGTGGCAGCCTAAAGTGGTACAATCCAGAAGCAGTATTGACACCTCCTGTGGTATTTGGATCATCTAGGCCAGACTTCCCTGCAAGATGGTGCTTCCTGCTTCATTCAAGCAAAAAAAAAAAAAAAAAAGCCTTTGCTCATGTGGACCTTATCACGAGTTGGAGTTGCTTTTTGTTCTCTGACATCTTTGGACTCAGACAATACTGCATCATTGCTTCTTGAGATCCAATTACCAAATTATATGTGGGTTCCTAAGAAACACAACTGTTATAACTAAAATAACTTGTGCTTCATGAATGCCTAAATGTGCTCTTTGTAGGAGCTGAACGAAAGAGATATCTGACTTTTCCCTGTAACTTTGTGCCTAAATAAGCAAAAATTAAAAGCACTCCAGGTTATAGTGACATGCATAGAATTTAGAAGTTGTTCTCAGCAGGAAAATGCTCAGTTTTGTCATAAATATTTTAATTATGCCTGTTGGCTATCATTGCAGTAAATTTCATAAAAAATGTCTGCTCTTTCTTTTTAAATAAACATGTTTAACATTTCATAGGTAAAGTTAGTGTTAGCATATATATAAAGTTTTCTAGGTGTGAAAATGCAGTCTCATTCATTTTGAAGCAGACTTTAAAATCTGACATCAACTACATGTGTCAGTACTAGGGTTGCCAGATTCAGGGCCTGATCCTGATCCTGTATCTTTAGGAGAAGAGAAAGTCAGCCAAGTACAGGTGTTCTTGCAACAGTGTAATGGGAAAAACCACCAGGTGGAATTCTCCTTTCCCCCTGCACAACTTGAAAAGATACAGAAGACCTCTTGGAGGCTGGGCCTGGCAACCAAGAGGTCTTCTGTATCTTTAAAATGTGTGCAGGGGGAAGGGAGAATTCCACCTTGTGGTTTTTCCCATTACAGGGTTGCAAGAACACCTGCACTTGCCTGACTTTCTCTTCTCCTAAAGATACAGGATCAGTCTCGGGCCCTGAGCCTGGCAACCCTAGTCAATACGTTTGAGCAGCTGACATTTGGATGGTCAATGTGAAAAGAGAGAAGAAGCAGGTTTAATAAGACTAGGGATGGTGTCAGAGGTTGGCATCTTTGGGCACTTTGCTGAGGCTACTGCACCTGCAGGGGACCCACAGCTGGTCTCTGGAGCATCCTGGCCCTGCTGCTGCTGCTTCTCCTCTTCCTTGCTGTCGCTGCCTGTTCACCTGCCCTCTTTGAGCATGCAAGCAACGCCCAGAGCATCACCCACCACTTCCTTTGCGATCTCCCTTTGGGGAATTGTAGAGATGAGACCCAGGGAATGAGCAAGCAAGTAGGCAGCCGTGACAGTGGCCACTGAGGGTATCTTACTCAAGGGCTCCCCAAAACCAAGAGCTGTCACTGAATGAGACTATATTCTTCTGGGCACTCTGCAGTTTGATATTAAATCAAGTCTTGCTGCTCACCATTCATACTGACTTTTAATTGTATATACAAGAAGATCTGATGATCCTTAAGCATATGCCCAGGAACACATTTCTAATGTTGTCTGGGCTCAGGAGTGGCATCCCTGGATTGTGTGTTGCATAGAAACCTAGGAATCCACTTCATACCAGACTAGACTCTTCGTCTGTCTTACCCAATATAGGGCAAACTCTGGTTGACAGAGGCTGTCCAGGGTTCTTGCTCATCACCACCTACCTGGTCTTTTTAACCGGAGATGCCAGGGATGGAATCCAGGATCTTCTTAACTCAGTGTCCCACGAAATAATTTGCTGCAGCTGGAGGCAGGATGAGGGCAAGGGCTGGAGCTTCAAGGAAAGCAGGCAGAAGGTACTGCTCCAAGGGCAACAGGGCCATGCACTTGGGATACTGCATACAGGTCTGGTTGCTGCATCTCAAAACAGATAATATAGACTTTGAAAAGGTGCGGAAAAGGGCAACTCAAAGGATAAGGGAGGTGGAACACCTCCCCTATAAGGAAAAGCTGACATGTTGAGGACTTCTTAGTTTAGAAAAAATAATGAGGAGGGAGGACATAGTCATGGTTTATAAAATTATGAATTGTTTGCACACACACACACACACACACACACACACACACAGAGAGAGAGAGAGAGAGAGAGAGAGAGAGAGAGAGAGACAGAGACACAGAGAGAGAGAGACAGAGAGAGAGACAGACAGAGAGAAGTTTTTCTCCTGCTCTCAAAATACTAGAAATTGAGATTACCTAGCAAAATTGACTGGAAATAGAATAAAGGAAGGAAATAAAGGAATAAAGGAAAGAAAGGACAGTGCATAATTAAATTATGGAATATGCTGCCACAAGATGAGGCAATGGCCATGAGCATAGATGGCTTTAAAAGGGGATTAGACAAATCCATGGGGGATATGTTTGTCATTTGCTGCTAGCCATGCAATATATATGGAACCTCCATATCCAGAGGTTGTATACCTCTGACTATGAAACAACACCAGGACAGTGCCATTGCTTTCATATGTACTACCAGAGGCATGTAGCTGGCTACTGTGGGGAAAAAAATTACACTAATGAACCTTGTGAATGATTCAGCAAGGCTCATCTTATTTCATTGTATTTCCAAATGCTGAACTAACATTTCCGTCATCCCTGACCATTGGCCATCCTGGTTGGGTCTGAAAGGAATTGTAGTCCACAACAGCTGGAGGGCACCATGTTGGCTAACTCTATTCTAGAACAAGCTACTGGTATTTACACCAGGTTTGGCCAGTCCATGAGCTTCATATTGCCTTCCGGTTGCAGATGCTTGTGTTGAAAATGGCAGTTCCCTTGTATGCCTGACGAGGGCATGAGCTCATATTGTCCCAAGACGGTCCTTTAGGTTGGGTTCTAACCAAAGGTCATAAAATTCCTCATTAATGTTCCGGAGTCTCCAGCAAATGTGGATCACAATATCAAGTATATGGCAGCTACAAGTCCCTGTGATTGCAACAGCCCTTTTTCTAGCGGCCACAGTAATAGGAATCGCTACTGGTCATATCCTGACAACCAGGCTTGCATCTTATATTTATTCACGTGATAGATATATACCCAGGGACAGGTAGAACCCTTTGGAATTCCCTCCCCTTAAATATTAGACAGGAGCCATCTCTGTTATCTTTTCAGTGCCTAATGAAGACCTTCCTCTTTCAACAAGCCTTTACAGTAGAGACCTTATCCCAGTCTGCTTCTGTGATGATTTGCTTGTCAAGATATTTTGAAAGCTGTTTTTAAAAAGATGTTTTGTTTTACTATAGTTTAATGTCTGTTTTTATGATGTTTTATAGTGCTTTTTGTATTTTTGTTTGCTGCCGTGGGCTCCTACTGGGAGGAAGGGTGGGATATAAATGATAATGATAGTAGTAGTGGCACAATCCCAGTGACCTGAGGCTAGGGCACATGCCTTAGCAGCGGGCCATTTCAGGATTTTTTTAGCAGGAGTGGGAGGGATCAATTGAAACCCCCACAATACTTTTTGGCTCACCTGAGTATGTAGTTGTAGGTACACTTTGGAAATGTTTGTGCAAATAGATTTATTGTGTGTGCAAATAGCTATATGATATTGGCTTCCTTTGTTTCCTGTTTGGCTGGCAAAATACAGTTTGTCAGTCTTGGGCACCGGATCTCAACTTTGCCTACATATGCTGAATTTTGAAATGCTGCATTTCGGTGTTTTGTTTTTGGAGGGAAATGTGACACACCAAAACCACACAAAACTACTGAATGGGTGAGAACATGCTTCACTGGGTTGAAGATAAGTGACTATTTTGAAGCAGTTCCATGACAATTTGACAGCAGAACATTGTGTTAGATCCATGGAAATGCCTTGCTCGGTCCTGTGCTGTGAACACTAGCATAGGTTTTACATTTTGTGAAGGCTGAGGCCAAACAAACCTGTCTCCCTTTTGTGCACTTGTGTGTAATGCATGCCTTTGCAAACAGTTTTTGTGTGCTTCTGTGACAAAATATTTGAACTGTGATGTATTGAAGCACCTCACAGTGCCAAAAGATTGTCCCTCGTGTGGAAAGGATCTACCAAGTGCACCTCTAATATTTTTAAGAACTCCATTTATCTGGGATTAATGTTGTCATGATTTTTTCTCTCTAAGGTCTGTGGATTTTTCTCTCTCTCTTGGCACAAAGGACTCAAAAAGCACAGTTTCACAGTTGTATCCGTGGTGATTTTCCTTCTGTGTGAGCTCACCTGTTGGAGTGAAGGGTGAACAGAGAGTGAAAAAGGACAGGGGGGAGAATGGAAGTGTGATGTTCAGCATGTCAAGGCCACATTCACACCAGACATTTATTCACTATTATTCCACTTTAAACAGTCATGGATTCCCCCAAAGAATCCTGGGAAGTGTAGTTTGTGAAGGGTGCTGAAAGCAGTTAAAAGATTCCTGTTCCCCTCACAGAGCTATAATTCTCAGAGTTTTCTGGGAAGAGGGGCTGACTCTTAAACCACTCTGACAAACTGCAGCTCTGTGAGGAGAATAGGGGTCTCCTAACAACTCTCAGCACCCTTCACAAACTACATTTCCCAAGATTCTTTGGGGGAAACGATGACTGTTTAAAGTGGAATAAAAATGTCTGGTGTGAATGTGGCCATAATGTGCTACCTGCGTGCCAGCAACTTTATGTACTACAACCATTGGATGGCCCAATTGTATTTCACACCACAGACTTCTCTCTTGTTTTGCTTTGAATTTATATATTGGCCTGATCATTAGGTCATTGCTAATTTGTGGCTGTGCTTCAAAGCTGTGCATCTAAGCTCTGTGCTATGAAGGGCATTTGTAAGGCAATGACACTTCTGTTTTGCTGCCCGTTGTAGTAAGGTTGAGGCAATGGGTTGTCATCTTGATGGTGGAACGAAAAATCTTTTAATGGTTTCTCTTGTCTAAAACTTATTTGCTTGATATCTCCTAGTGCCCTTTACATGAAGAATGAAGATTTCACTGTGGTGTTTTGTAGGATGGGGGTGGGAGAAGAGGACAACTGGAATTAAGAGTATGGTGTTAATTTCTAGAGCTGGAAAACGTAATGTGTAGACTTCCCATGTTACAATGTAGAGCATACATAGCACTGATTCAGTACTTAAAGTGACATATCCTGCCAATCTCCAAAGATAAGTTCTCCTTTTCTCTCAACTACCACACACACTCTGGTGGTCTCTATTTCCCATTTTCTGGTATTTTTTCAAGCTCCCTGTCAATGGAACACCCTTTCACCTGACATCCAGCTTTCTTCTTAAGACACAGAACTGCTTTTGCTTTTCCTAGTCTTTCATTTACTCCTCAGTGTGTCTTGCCTCTTCCCCTTTAAATTCTAAACCTATTAGTATGGCCTGCTATCATTTCTGACCTTCGTACAATGATTACCCATGTGTTAGGTCCTTTTAAAAATTAAGTCATATACCAAGAAGGTGGGGTGTGGTGGACTTGAGGGTCCCAGGTTCAAAATTCCCCCCTGTGCCAAGAACTTGCTGGGGGAAGGATAACTGGGATATAGTCTGTGTACTAATCCATGAAGGGTGAATCAGGTTGGTCCACTTAAAAATGCAGACCAAAGAAATCCTCAAGCATGCCTAGCGCATGTACACAAACACTATAGAACAGTCTTTGCCAAACTGGTGTCCTCCAGATGTTGTGGACTACAACTTCCATCAGCCCCTGCCAGATGGCTGTGTGGGCTGGGGCTGATGGGAGTTATAGCCCAAAACATCTGGAGGACACTAGGCTGAGGAAGGCTGTTGTAGCACATCACATAGCTAGCTCGCTCATTTCAGCTGGTTAATACAGAAGTTGATTTGGCAAAATATAGTGCGCAACAGAGACCAAAGGAACCATTGCTCAGCAAAAGAGCCCTTTCCATGCAGAAAGTAGGAAAGAGAAATGAGTGATATGGACACGATGATGGCCTGGACTGGACAGAGATTGTGGGGAGGTGGGAATGTAACTGTGAGTCCTTTTTGTGCTGTTCATGGGCAATGGAACTCCCTCCCGCAAGAAGAACAGGGTTAATTTAATAAAAGTTAATCTAATCAAAGGCATAAGGTTTCAGCATCTTATTAGTGCAAACAGCTTCCAATCCTTTGGGAACAGATACAAAAGTGACTAAGGATTAAAAGGTTTAAAGGGAAATAAACATATTCACTTTCCCTCTTAATCTGCAAGTTTTAATTATCTACAGGTTTTAACGACAGGTATTGCTACTAAATCCTACTTAATTGGGATTCAGTGGTACATTCTAAAACCCTAACAACATTATTTTACTGCTAGAAAGCAAGGAAGAGGGGCTTTATACCTTGACAACTGCATGTACAAATACATTATTGTAAATAATAAAGCTGGGCGATCTCTTTTCAGCACCATCTGCCACTGCTTATGCTTAATGAATCTGATTTGATTAAGGGCTTTGGTCTCTTGCTGGACACTTCTGCTCCAGTTTGCTTTTATGTCATTGCAAAATGACAGAAAGAGGCTCAGCAGAGGTGGCAGGGAGGAAGCAATGTGTTTTATTGGGCCTGGCCCTTAGCTCTTGAGAGTGTGATAAGCTTTACGCTTTCACAGAGCTCTTCATTGGGAAACGGGAGATCTTATAAGCTAGCACATAGTTCTAATTTCCTTCTCTTTTCCTTCAATGGGATAATAAAATATTTTTGGCAGGTTAAACATAAGAACACAGACACTCTATTCAAAAGCTCCTGGCCACATGTAAAGAATCAAACGTATCAGGCTCTGTGTCCATCGAAGGCACCACCAGCTGGGTGCAGATCTGTGTGTCTCAAACAGGGCTACTAGCATTTGGGCTCCTGCATCTTGGCTTTTTGCACCACTCACACTCTGTTGCCACTACAGGCAGACTGAGCGCGGCGCTTTGAGAATGTCCTCTAGGCTGCAGATCTAGCCTAAGGGAACATCCAGCCGGCTGACTCTCTGAAAGTTTCATCGGCTGGCCCCAAGGAACAATTGCAGCCCACCTGCTACTGAGTGAACCCTGTTATTTCATTCTGTCCCTGATGGACTCCATTTGAACCCCATGGCCTTTGAATAGACAAGACAGGTCGATGGAGAGAGGGCTTGCATACTGCAATAAATCCTGAGAGGTGCAAGACAGCTCTGTGTATAGAGAGACACTCCCTTCTTGCTCCTGTAGGATCCCTGTCAGGAAGGACCATCAGTCAAAGGACCAAGCGGGGAGACAGACTGCATCTCCTGCCTTCCAGTAAGAACATTGCAGCAAAGCAGAGTCTATCATGGCTCCATCATTGGCAAGAGAAGGAGCAGCAGGAAGGATTGTGCTTCCCCCTGCCAGAAAGAGCATCCAATTACCTCGGGACTGCAGAGCTGGAGGGGGGTGTCCTATTTTCTCCCAGCTTAGGGTCCCAGGGGAGGCCAGGCTGACACAAAGGCACTCATTGACAGGACGGAGGTCACATCCGAAAGACCAAAGGCAAAGCAAGGCCATTTGTCCAGTCAGGATTGACACTGTCGGATCCCAAGCAGGACAAGGTAGGACAGCTTGTCAGTACCCTGAAGAGCTCACCATTGCCAGCAAGAGCTACTTGTGGAGGCCGGCTGGCTGGCCTGAACCTCCTGTTAGCCTTGGCCCCTCTGAGGACCTGCCTCTTCTTTGAAAGGGTCATTGCCTTGCCTTATTCTGCAAGTGCTAGCTCCTACAGCATGGAGTTGCAGTGAGGGATGGACTGAAGGAGTCTCCTCTCAGCTGGAGGAGCCCAGGAGAGCTACCTTCTCTGGCCTGGATGGTCCTGGAGCTGAGGGTGATGGTCTGTCCCTCTGAGTCTGGCTGTATGAGCCATTGATAGAACAGACTGGGGCCAGAGGACAGGACAGGGGAAGCACCCTGACCTCTGCCATCAGCCAGGGGAACAAGGGATGCTGGATTATGTGGATTTGGGGTTTGCATATATGTACATGTGTGCATGCGCACGTGTATCATTACAATTTATTGCAAGTCATCTTGAGGTTCATGCAATCGAAAAGTAGGATAATATAAATTGTATAAACAAACAAAGAAACTAGGACCACCCAGGACTGGGGGTAAAGAATAGGCTTTGCCCCACTGCCACAGTGCCCCTAAGTGCAGGGTTTTACCTTCTGCATAGCAATGAATGTCAGCTGTTAAGCTATTTGGGATAACATGGAAGGATATTCTTGAGGACACCAGTTGAGTTTGAATTAAACATTCTTCCTGCCCCTGAGGACCCAGACGTGCCTGCTCCTATCTGCATAGTCCTCCTCTGCATAGTCATACCCTGGTTCTATTTCTTGGTCACACTAGAATGTGACAGAATGTTGTGAATTTAGGTTTGCACTTGCATGTCTGTCATGCACTTTATCGGTCCCTGGTCTGAGCAATGTGATCCCTTGTCTTGCTCTTCTGGCAGAAGAGCACCATGCAGGTCACCCTACATTTGTTGGTAGATGGAACACCAGCTAAATCTGGCTAGTTCTGTGTAATATGTATTCCCCGCCCTGCCCTGCCTGCCCTGCCCTAGCCAGCGGAGGTTCAAACTTGAAATACACATTGATGTCTGGAACATACACACCAACTCTCATCCCAATCTTTCAGTCTCCAAGGAAGACAATCACATTACAACATGGGCTCCTACTGGGAGAAAGTGCGGGATATAAAATAAATAAATAAATAAATAACATATTTTGCTTTTCCCGTTCTCCCTGGGGAAATGGGAGTGGGTGCTAAGTTGGTATTTAAACCTGCAGAGTCGAATTGTCTCCTGAGTGTGCATATTTCATCCCAAGATCTCACTGTTCAAGGAAATTATCCTGTTACAAACGAATAAAACCACACCTGCAAAAGAAATGGCAAATGAGGAATTGGCAAATTTAACTGAAGACCTCACTTTCCTAGGCCAATTAATAGATTCCTGTGTGTCTTTAAATCAGCCCTGATTGGTAATTAACTTGGCCTGCCACCCTATTAAAGTAATCTTCCTGTTTATTAACAACCAGGCAGTTCCAGAGCTAAATCTGGTAGAGGAACTTCAACTGAATTAGTCCATTAAACTTGCGTATGAGTAAACGCAACAATTCTGAAGCCGAAATATTTATTTTTACATGAAGCATAGCAGGTGTAGTCTTAGAAGAGGCCTTATTTCCTGGGTATGAGAAAAGGGGAAATGGCGCTTTTAAGATGGTTCTTGTCATCTGTTTTATAATTATAATCAAAATGTCTTTTGAGACAATTACTTTAAGCTGCAATCCTGTACACGCTTACCTGGGAACAAGCTCCTTTGACCTCAGTGAGGCTTATTTCCAAGTAGACATGTTTAAGTTTGCACTATTAGCCACTTTAACCTTGCAGCTCAGATTAAGAGAAGTGAAGCTGCTTGGTCATTTGAAAAGACCTATATGAATGTAAACTGCTTCCAGAAATATAGCTGACCTTCCTTTCAAGTCAATCCTGCACCTCAATTGTGCATCCAAAGGACCCTTTTCTGTAAAATGCCCACTGCAACTTTAATTAAGGAGTTCAAGAACAAGACTACTCTTCTGCCTCTTGCCCAGATGGTGAAAAAGCTCTGCCTTTCTCATTCTGCCACTTGTGCTAATTGTTAGGAGCTGGGGAACCTCACCCAGGATGCCCCTTCCACATCTCTTTTGCTTTGTTGCTTCCAGTGTTATGAATTTAACTCCCTTGCCATTATGCATAGGGATCTTTCTTTAGTTTGTGTTTTAAGGCCTTGTTTCTTATTAACTTTTCCAAAAAGCGTGTGATGACAACCTTATGTCTAATCTCTCAGTGGGATGCTGTTTAAATTTAGAATGTGCTCCAAAGAATCACCTCCTTTTTTGAGAATGCTTGATCCCAAACCCATGGGTGCTGCTGCAGCTGTAATTAAAATCAGCCGTGAAAAAAAAAATCAAACAACACAAGCAGCAGACTGTACAGCTTATCTCATGCATCGCTTAATGGGCTGCTGACCTAGGGGATGTTGTTATTGAAGGGAAAGGGCTCCGTGGCAGCCTTCATTTTATTAGAAATGTTGTAGACAAGTTTTATCTTTGAATGCTATTTGCAGGCTTTTTAAATAACTTGTGTTGTATGATCTGTCCTCTTAGTTTGTAAATCTGTTTTTTAATTTTGTTTGTTCATTTTTAAAAATTATTGTTTTAATGTGGTATTTTAATTGTTCTGTTTGTTGTATTATGTTGTGGGGCGGTAAAAGAGATTCAGCAAATAAATTAGTAATAAAATAAAATATTCAAGAAGGTGTGGTTTTCCCATGAACTGATATTTACTGTAATTTAAAAATTTTTTGTAAGTCACTCTGAGATCATTTTTTAAAAAGATTTCATGAAAATATAATATGAAATACAATATGAAAATTATATTTATTAAATATAACAAATAATATACAAAGTTAAATATGCAAAAGTACATCTACATATAGCAAACTCTCATTATTGTATTATTAAAAAGCTAGACTACATGAAGTGTAATAGAAACTCAGTTTTTACACACCCATGCCATGTATAAGGCAAATGGCCTTTAATAACTTCAGCCCTTGCTTTTGATCTTCTCTTTATTAGAGAATGAAGAGATCTGCACCCCTAGATGGCTCACGGAAGATGCTCTAAATTTGTTGAACATGTTTGTGGAAATGTGTCCATTGCACATCTGTTCCAACAAATAAGGTCTTTTGCAGTGGCTTAGCCACACTTCACAGTACTATTGCAATGCAGAGTAGCAGCAGGTTTGCTTTAAGTGAAATCATTCAGCAGAATATTATTTTCATCTAGTGTTTTCTAATTTTATTTTAATCAGGATGTGAGGGATTGCTTTCTATAATAAAAATAAACATTTTCAAGTAGGGCTGAAATCTTAAACTGATTGATTAGTTTGAATAATTGATTAAAATATTTTAATCTACCAAAAAAGGCATTCCTGATTAATTGGGCAACATTTTTTAAAACGTTAATTGCTTTAAATATAAGTAGTTATAAAAACTGCAGATGGCACCTTAGAGGCATTCCTTCTTTACTCTCAGATAGGTGGAAATGTTTCTTCCAAAATTGCACCTGACACAAATATTTGCAAGGTCCACCTAAAAATGAGAGCACTCTTATCCTTGCTCCCCCTGCCCCAGTCAAAACTCTTGTTTTAGCCATATGTTATTTTATGCAGATTTATTTAGGAAAATCGCTTGCTAACTCTTCACATGCTCAAGACAGGGTATAGAACAGTAACACATTTCTTAACTAATCTGATTAATCAACTAAGATTTCTTTATAAGGTGAAAGCCATATTTTAAAGTTCAGTGGCTTGGATTCTAGGGTACGTTAATGGGCCCTGCCATCCTATGGTCCTTGAGACCATGCCTCAGGGGACATAGGATGGAGCAGGCTGCCCTCTCGGGGGGGGGGGGGAGAGGCATGCCCTCAAAGAAAACACCTCAAAGTAGTTCCCTTTGCTCCGCCATTGAAACTTCAGTGGCTTTTGCTCCAGTATTGGTGGAGGTAAAAAGATGGTGGATCAATGAAAAACTATGGATCCAAAGAATCCATAGTAGCCTTCCCAGTGCTCTGATACTTCCCAAACCAGAGATTAAGGATGGAAGGATCTGTTAATTTCAGTTCTCTCAGATTCTAATTTTTCCAGTCTCAAATTCAGTTCTCCACATTTCTGCAATTTGCGATTTTAAAAAACAAATCCTCATGAAAATTCTCTAGCATTTTAGTGCAAATTTCTCCTAATAAGCACATTTTTGTTTGCAATTTTGACTAATGTACACATTTTTGCAAGCAACTTCTCCTAATATAATGTATTTTGATTTTCACAAATATATTTATTTTTATACACACTTTCCCCCTAATATATGCGTTTTTGTAAGCATTGCTTGGTTGGAGAATGTGACGCCCTTCCCTGGCTCTCCCTGTCAGGTTCCTACCTGCTCGTGGCTACTGCCTTTCACTAGGCACCACCAGGGACTCCACCAGTCCGGACTGTCCTTTTTTATGGTTTCTCTCTCCGCTCTAGCACAGATCTCAATAGATCCCCCTGCTAGGCAGCACCACCAGTCACGTTCTACAACCAATGTTCCCAGAGACCTTGCCTGAGTCTCTCTATCCGGTTACATTCGTGACTGCGTGCCTATGCTGTTCCCAACCCCCTTGTATCAATGCAGATAACTCATAACTCGGGGTTCCTCTGGATACTTATAATGTTATCTTCTCCTCTTCACCGCTGCCACCATTTGTTACTGTTTCCCTTCAGCCTTGGTTATTACCTTACCCTCCCTTCTGGTCTGTGAAACCCCAGCCAAGGATCAGGCCTTCGGTAAACCAAAATAGTATTTATTAAATAACATTAATAACAAGATAACTTTGATAATGATCTACAAGCTTATGGTTTCATCTATTACTGTGATATTTGACTTATTACTAATCCGATCTCCACCTCCCTCTTTCTCCACACTCTCCTGACATACACCAACTCACACCCACCTCCAAACTCCACCAAAACAACCCACTAACGTCCACCAAACACCTCTCAAACAACCCACTCACGTCCACCCAGATTCAACTGTCATCCTTCCATTTATACTCTCAGCCATCCAAACACTCAGCCAATCATCCAGCATTCTACTGCTCATTTACTCCCCCCTCCTCTTTCATTCCACTTACCATGTATCTTCTATACAAACAGCAATTTCCATATATACATTAATACAGGAACATCACAGAGAACTCCATCGCTAAATCTGGACATGTGCACATTTCAAAGGACGGCTGTGTTTCAGCTCTCATATTGTTTCAGAAAGTGCAGATTTGACAAATACAGCTTTAAATGTGATGTGAATGGAATTTCTCCCCCTTCCTTGTCAGAAATGAAATGAAGAGCTGGCCTAGTGAATTTCCCTTTTCTTGTTCCCAAACAGGGGAGAAGTGGGTAGATCAATAAATGAAGGCATCACCCTCTGCCACAAACTCAGTACCTTTAGTATTGCAGCCTTCAGCAAGTTCATGGAAAGAATGTTTCTGTCCCATCTTCTACCACACACACTCTAGCAGCTAACTGTGCCACCTAAAAGCCCCTCTGGAAAGTCAGGGAGCCCTCCTCAACAATGTGTGCTGGTGTCATGGGCCCCATAGAGAACTCCTGGCAACGTGAGGAGGAGGGCTGGGGTCCTGGAGAGGGCCCCTGTGGTTTGCAGAGGGAGGGGATGAGACTGGGGAGGTCTTATTTGGCATTGTGTGAGATATGTGGAAGATATAGAGCCTCTCCTCTGTAGGTATAGGGACTTGGGAATTACAAATGGTCTGTGGGGTCGGCCCTTTGGGATAAGAACTGTTGTGGCATGGTGTTGGAGATTCTTTGGCAGTTTGTTAAGGATTCAAAGCTCTATGAAAGGCTGCGAGATGCGTTAAAAATGTTTGCTGGTAGGTGGCAATAATAGCGACTTTCCTGGGCCTTGATTCACCATTAAAACTGAGAAGAAGAAAAAGCAGATGACTTCAGTAGTCTGGCCAGCTCCAGCCCTGCCCCTGAGGTGCCTGCTGCCCCCGAGGAGACAGAGCCAGCCAATGAGCCTCCCACCACCGTGCCTTGTAGCCATGCCTTGTAAAGTCATAGAGACCTGTATTGTCTGTAAACTGATCTATGAAATGCTCTAAGCTTACGTTTTTCATTAAACCTAATGGAGACATACTAGTGATCCAAGTCTGAATCAATGAGGTAGGCTAGGACAGCTGGGGCACAGAGGTCTGTGGGAGGAAGAAAAAGGGGACGGGAAACTTTCCTGCTGTGAACTTCCTTACATTAACTTATCTGAAGACCCCAACCCTGATTTTGAGCTATTCCTCCTTCTCCACCAGCATCCCACACCCCATTCAGCAGAATTCAGGAGGGCCTTCTGACCCTTCTGGGAGGTTTTTGGGGGGGGGAGGAGAGCAGAAACTTTCTTTTCATGAAGTTCCTTAAATTATCTTAGGATCCAAGCCATCATTCTTACCTTTCCAACATTGTTCAGTGAATCCTTTTGTAATAGTACTAGTATAGTTAACAATGGTGAATTCCAGTTATATGTCAAGGCACCATCAAGTTGCCAAACTTGTATAGTGACACCTAGCAGTAAAATGTGGGTTCAGTAGACTTGCTATTCAAACCTCTCCACAAAATACATGCCTGATCTGGTCTTACTGAATGCTAACTTTGCAATCTATTAGGACAAAGCTATCTGGAGATCTGTCAATGGCTATTTTATTTATTTATGAATTTAAAATATTTATAAATCTCCTAGCATCCAACAACTGTATTCATTCACATTGACCAGGAGGATACAATAAATGCATGACTGACAGCTACTCTAGGGAGACTATCATTCATGATTGCTAAATGTAACTGTTACTTTCAGAGTCCATCTATCTTGCATAATAATTTGCTGCAGAGCATGAGTGGGGGAGGGCCATTGTCTTCATGCCCTGTCTGTGGGTTTCTGGATTCACCTTTATGGACGAGCTTCTGCTGTTGAAGCTTGAAGATGTCGACAAGGCCCATGGATGAGCATGGCCCCCCACATGTGCAGTCTATCATTGTTGCTGTTGGCTCATTACATTGAACAGCGAAGGGCTGCCTGGCTGGTTCAGCAAGTAGTAAAAACTCCTTGAAAGAAGGGGCACCACCTTAAAGGACCAGCCAGGCAGCCCTTCACTGGTGTGCTTGTAAACAGTTCAGAGGCCTTGAAATTAACTGGCCTGTAAAAGCAGATTTTTTTTTTTTTAATGGAGAGATAATGTTCCCGCCTCCATTTGTTTAAGTGAGAAATCTGATCTTTCCTTTTCGCTCTCAAGCTCACCTATAAAGATAGATAAATCAAATTAAAGTTTTCATGACCAGGCTGCTAAAAATACAACTTAATCTCTTTTATGTTGAGCCAGAATGCTGATTCATACATTATTTGGGATAATATAGCAAAACGTTATTTAAAAGAATAGGCGTTACCGGACTCGCCTGGCGTTGCAGAGAAAGTGCTAATATGTTTCATTCTTCATGAAGCCTGTTAACATTTTCTAGGTTTTGTTGGAATTTATTGATTCCTTACAGAATTTGCTTGCCTCACATAAAATGCCTATTTCACAGATAAACTGTGGTGGCTTCAATGTACAAGTCACAACATATCACAAGCACCCTCCTCCCACTTTTAGAAATATGAAAGCCTGGCCTGGAGGGTGGGGTAGATGGAAAAATGTATTTTCTGATGGTTGGAGGGTTTTTTGTTATAATAATAATAAATAATAAATAAAATCTTATTTTTAGACCGCCTATCTGGCCGAATGATCGGCCACTCTAGGCGGTGTACATCATTAAAATTAAAATACAGCATATATAACGTATAAATACAATTTTAATATCAATCTCCTATTACCAACCAACCTACATCTGTATACTATAAAACTAAAACTATCTAAGAAGCCTATATGCCCATTGGAATAGCCAAGTTTTTAATCCTTTGCGGAAGCTTACCAGGGAGGGGGCATGGCGAAGATCGTATGGCAGAGAATTCCATAGGGTGGGGGCCACAACTGAGAATGCCCTCTCTCTGGTCCGCACCAGCCTAGCTGTTTTAACTGGTGGGACCGAGAGAAGGTCTTGTGAGGCTGATCTCGTCAGGCGGCATATTTGATGATGCTGGAGGTGCTCCTTTAGATAAACTGGACCGAGACCGTATAGGGCTTTAAAGGTTAACACCAACACCTTGAATTGGACTCGGTAAACAACTGGTAACCAGTGCAGATCTTCTAAGACTGGAGTAATATGATCCTGGCGGCAGCTGTTCTTAAGCAACCGTGCCGCTGCATTCTGTACCAGTTGTAGTTTCCGGACCGTCTTCAAGGGCAGCCCCACGTAGATCGCATTACAGTAGTCTAAGCGAGAGGAAACCAGGGCATGCACCACCTGTGGGAGCAGATGAACCGGAAGGTAGGGTCGTAGCCTCTGTATCAGATGTAATTGATACCAAGCTGCCTGGCTCACTGCTGATATCTGAGCCTCCATGGACAGCTGGGAGTCAAGAATGACCCCGAGGCTATGAACCTGGTCCTTCAGGGGCAATCTTACCCCATTCAGCACCAGGTCACTATCTCCTACTCTTCTCTTGTCCCCCACAAGCAGTACCTCGGTCTTGTCAGGGTTCAGTTTCAGCCTGTTTCCTCCCATCCATTCACTTACGGACTCCAGGCACTTGGAAATAGTCTCCACAGCCAACTCCGGTGAGCACTTAAATGAGAGATAGAGCAGAGTGTCATCCGCATATTGGTGGCACTGCAACCCAAATCTCCTGTTGGTGGCCCCCAGCGGCTTTACATAGATGTTAAACAGCATGGGAGAGAGGATGGAGCCCTGTGGCACACCACAATTAAGAGGCCAAGGGTCCAAAGCCTCCTCTCCCAATGCCACTCGCTGGTGTCTGTCAGAGAGATAGGAATGGAACCACCGTAAAACAGTGCCCCCAATTCCCATTCCCTTTAGGCGATCCAATAGGATACCGTGGTCAACGGTATCGAAAGCCGCTGAGAGATCCAGGAGGACAAGGAAAGAGTTTTCTCCTCTATCCAACGCCCTCCTCAAATCATCCACCAGAGCGACCAAGGCTGTTTCAGTTCCATATCCAGTCCTGAAGCCCGATTGGAAAGGATCTAAATAATCTGTTTCCTCCAAGTGTGTCTGTAACTGTTTGGCCACCACGCGTTCAATCACCTTGCCCAAGAATGGTAAATTAGAGACTGGGCGAAAGTTGTTCAAATCTTGAGGATCCAAGGAGGGTTTTTTTAAGATGGGCTTTATTACCGCCTCCTTGAGGGCAGATGGCAATGCACCTTCTTCTAAGGAAGCATTTATCACCGCCTTGATCCCTTCGCTCAGTCTCTCCCTACAGCCCAGAATGAGCCATGTTGGCAAGGGTCAAATAAAGAGGTGGTCGGTCTCACAGTAGAGAGCACCTTGTCCACTTCCTCAGAGGAAAGAGGCTGAAACCGATCCCACCGGACCAGATCGCAACTGATCGCCTCTGGCCCACTTCCTGTGTCCACGGTGCATGGAATCGAGCTCTTCAGGCGAGCGATTTTATCAGCAAAATGTTTTGCAAATGCGTCACAGGAGGCTTTACAATGTTCCATGGGTTCCTGCGCAACTGGACCGACCAGGCTTCGGACCACTTGGACAACATTCCGCTGATGCAATAGAGGCAGCAAAGAAGCCCCTCTTGGCTGCCTTTGTTGCCACCTGGTAGGCTGCTATTGCTGCTCTAACCCGTGTCCGATCGCCTTCAGAGCGAGATTTCCGCCACCGGCGTTCTAGCCGTCTCACCTCCTGCCTCAACCCCCGCAGACGTGGTGTATACCACGGTGCGGTTTGAGTTCTATTCAGGGGGAGAGGATGTTTCGGAGCCACCCGGTCTATTGCCCCGGTGAGCGCCCTATTCCACCCTGTCACCAGGGTTTCGACCGGGTGGCCTTCAGACAGCTCCAAATCTCCCAGCGCATTCAGGAATCCTTCTGGCTCCATCAGGCGTCTGGGGCGGACCATCCGAATCGGTCCCTGTCCCCTGTGGAGGGTGTACGGCAATAAGAGGTCCATTTCCACCAGATAGTGATCTGACCATGACATGGGGTTCGAAGAAATAGCCCCCATTTTCAGAGCACTACCACCCCCTCCAGAGACAAATACAAGGTCGAGAGCATGACCGGCTACATGGGTGGGCCCACAATTACTAAGGTGCAGTTCCCAGGAAGTCATGGTTTCCATGAAATCCCGAGGGGCTCCTATGAGAGCTGCCTCAGCGTGTAGGTTAAAATCCCCCAAAACTAAAAGGTTATTTCTCCCTATTCTCCCTATTCTCCCGCCCTTTCTGGGGGAAACAGAAAAGAAGCAGTCCCTTCCCCCAAATGTTTCTACTAGGGCTGTGAACCTTAGGATACAATCCTATGCCTACTAATCCAGGAGTAAAAATAACTGCCATAAGGAAACGTGCATCTTGAAAAGTACAGTGTCCAGACCATGAGCAGTAATGGTGCCACTCTGTTGGATTGGGACTCGGTAGACCAGGGTTCAAATCCCTGCTTGACCATGAAGCTCCATGGGTGACCTTGGGCCAGTCACTGCTAATCTACTTCACAGGGTTGTCATGAGGATAACATTGGGAGGGGGTGAAACATGTTTGTATGCTACTTTGAACTCCTTGGAGGAAATTTATTCTTCTTCTTCTTGTTGTTGTCGATGATGATGATGATAATAATAATGATGATGACCAACTAGCATATGTCCAGAGGAGGGCGACAGAGATGGAGAGAAGCCCAAGTCCTATGAGGAAAGGCTGAAGGAGTTGTGGATAGTTAACCTGCAGAAGAGATGTGTAAGAGGCAATACAATACACACCTTCATATATTTGAAGGGCTGTCACATACATGATGGAGCAAATTTGTTTTCTGTTGCTCCAGAGAGAAGGACTCGAACCAATGGGTGATTGACAGGTGGGCAACCCTGCTCACTTGTCAAATTTGGCCCACTGATAAGGATCTGGCCCTTGGAGCCAAAAAGGTTCCCCACCTTTGTAGTGGGGAAAGAGACATGGAGCACTGAGCCGGGAGTTAGACTTGATGGTTTTATAGGCCCCTTCCAGCTCCATGATTCTATGATTCTGTGAAACCATGAACATTGGTTCACACGTGCTCTAAAGGCAGCCTCTATAGTTTGGTTCCTCCCTAGCACAGCAGGAGGAGAAACTACTTCAGATCTTTGGAGGAGGTTGTAGTAGCACACTGTTTAAAGTATAATTTAAAAATAACCTGTAGTTTCATGGGATTTGCAATCCAGCTCAGGCCTTTCCTGATAAATTAAAATAGGACAATAGCAAGCTGCCCTATACCAGGTCAGCCCATTGGTCTGTATAGCCCAGTATTGTCTACTCTGACTGGCAGCACATCTCCAAGGTTGTTATTATTATTTTATTATTATTTGTTAAATTTATATCTTGCCCTTCCTCCCAGTAGGAGCCCAGGGCGGCAAACAAAAGCACCAAAACACTCTAAAACATCATGAAAACAAACTTTAAAATATATTAAAACAAAACATATTTACAAACATATTAAAATAAAACATCTTAAAAAAATCTTTTTTAAAAAGTTTTCAAAACATCTTAAAAACCAGTTCCAACACAGACACAGACTGGGATAAGGTTTCTTTAAAAGGCTTTTTGAAAGAGAAAGGTCTTCAGTAGTTGCTGAAAAGATAACAGAGATGGCGCCTGTCTAATGTTTAATTCCAAAGGGTAGGTGCCACTACGCTAAAAGTTGTGTGGAATGGACCTCCTGATACGATGGTATCTGCAGGAAGCCCTCACCTACAGAGTGATCAACTGGGTATGTAAGGGGTAAGATGCTCTTTCAGGTATCCTGGTCCCAAGCTGTATAGGGCTTTGTACACCAAAACCAGAACTTTGAACTTAGCCCGGTAAGTTCAAGGACTTGTCCTGCAGAGGTCTTTCCAGTCATGTGCTACCTGCAGCCCTTTTAACTGGAAATGCTGGGGGGAGGGCATGAATTAGGGACAGAGTCAGAAATGCGTGGAGGACATTCTCAAATTGCTTAATGCACAGATAGGGAACCTCTGACCTGGGGACCAAATATGACCTTCCAGGCCTCTCCTTCTGACTTGTGGGTCTTTTCTTCCCCTTCACTTGCTCTACTCCATGCCCTCCTTGAGTGGTTTTGTCTGGCTGAAATGTGTCCTTGGCCTGTGATCATTGCTAGCCTGGACAGAGGATGGAGAGACAAGCGTGTAGAGAAACCTCTGACTTTTGCATGGCTAGAATGGTAGCCTCTTGTGCAAAGGTGAGAGTTACAACCATTGCTGTACCCACTTTTGGATCTAACCTACTCAGCACTGGTATGTGGCCTCCCCTCAGAAGGCTCCCCATGAAGGAATGTGGCCCTCAGGCTGAAAAAGTTATAGCCTAGTGAGGGAGATGGTGGGTATGTAGGTATTTATCTGCTATATCTTTGGCATCAGGCCTCAGGTCATTTGATACTGCAGTCACTGAGTGCTGAGCATGGATATAGAAGCCAGTCTAAGTCTTCCAGATTCGTATAATAAAATCATAGAATAGTAGATCAAGTCCCACCCCCCGGTTCATTGCAGAAATCCAAGTTAAAGCACGCTCTACAGGTGGCTGTCCAGCTGCCTAGTCTTGAATGACTCCAGTGTTGGAGAGTCCACCACTTCCCTAGGTCATTGGTTCCATTGTTATACCGCTCTAACAGCTAGGAAGCTTTTTCTGATGTTCAGCTGAAATCTGGCTTCCTGTAACTTGAGCCTATTTTTCCATGCCCTGCCTTCTGGGACGATTGAGAAGAGATCCCGGCCCTCCTCTGTGTGGCAACCTTGCAAGTCCTTGAGGAGTGCTGTCCTACCTCCCCTCCATCTTTTCTTCTCAAGGCTAAACATATCCAGTTCTTTTAGCCTCTGCTTGTAGGGCTTTGTTTCCAGTCCCCTGATCATCAGTCACAAATGGCTGCTTGTCCCACACAGCTTCTGCATCATGGCTTCTGCACTAAAACACGACAGATGTTATTAATATCTGAAGCATGATATGTGTGAAGCATGATATGTGAAGCATGGTATGATGTGAGCTGGTGTGATATCAGCACTTAAAGGGGGACATCCAAAAACTAATTTGAATAATCTTTGTGAAAGTTAGCCATAAAGGTTAATACAGTCTTCTTCTTGGCGATCACTCGTGACCAAGTAAGATTGTCTTCCAAAATATAGTCTTTATCCATCGCTGATGTACCAGTCCATGACTAGGGGCTTCTGGATTTCACAGTCCTGCCCCCATTGCCATTTGCTGATCGCCATGGGACTTTTGTTATGGAAGACGCCTGTGCGTGAATTTGTTTTATGCGGGGAGATCAGCGCACCATGATCAACACACAATCTTGACAGAAAAAGGCATAGAACTAGAACAGCATGGTTTTTAAAATCATCATCATCTAGCTGTTTTTGCTATCCCATGCAAGTAAAGCAATGCTCAAGATTCTACAACAAAGGCTCTTACCATATATGGAGTGAGAAATGCCAGACATCAAAGCTGGATTTAGAAAGGAAAGAGGCACCAGAAATCATATTGCAAACATATATTGGATAATGGAACGAACCAAGGAATTTCAGAAGAAAATCACCCTGTGCTTTATAGATTATAGCAAAGCCTTTGACTGTGTAGATCATGAAAAACTATGGAATGCTTTAAAAGAAATGGGGGTGCCACAGCATCTGATTGTCCTGATGCGCAACCTATACTCTGGACAAGAGGCTACTGTAAGGACAGAATATGGAGAAACTGATTGGTTCCCCATTGGAAAGGGTGTGAGACAGGGGTGTATTTTATCACCCTACTTGTTTAATCTACACGCAGAACATACCATACGGAAAGCGGGAGTGGACCAAGATGAAGCAGATGTGAAAATTAGAGGGAGAAATATCTATAATTTAAGATATGCAGATGATACCATACTCTTAGCAGAAACCAGTAATGATTTGAAATGAATGATGATGAAAGTTAAAGAGGAAAGCACAAAAGCAGGACTACAGCTGAACATCAAGAAGTTTAAATTAATGACAGCAGAAGATTTATGTAACTTTAAGTTGACAACGAGGACATTGATCTTGTCATGGACTATCAATACCTTGGCACAGTCATTAACCAAAATGGAGACAATAGTCAAGAAATGAGAAGAAGGCTAGGACTGGGGAGGGCAGCTATGAGAGAACTAGAAAAGGTCCTCAAATGCAAAAATGTATCACTGAACACTAAAGTCAGGATCATTCAGATGATTCAGTATTCATTCAGTATTCCTGATCTCTATGTATGGATGTGAAAGTTGGACAGAGAAAAAAGTGGACAAGAGAAAAATCAACTCATTTGAAATGTGGTGTTGGAGGATAGTTTTGTGCATACTATGGACTGTGAAAAAGACCAATAATTGGATGTTAGAACAAATTAAACCAGAACTGTCACTAGAAGGTAAAATGATGAAACTGAGGTTATCATACTTTGGACACATCATGAGAAGACATGATTCACTAGAAAAGACAATAATGCTGGGAAAAACAGAAGGGAGAAGAAAAAGAGGAAGGCCAAACAAGAGATGGATTGATTCCATAATGGAAGCCGCAGACCTGAACTTACAAGATCTGAACAGGGTGGTTCATGACAGATGCTCTTGGAGGTTGCCATAAGTCGTAATCAACTTGAAGGTACATAACAATACCAAACTGTTTTTGGAAAAATAATTCCCATTTGTTTGCGAAGTGTATTATGAGGCACCAATGCAATTTCCATTATGTAGAGTTTTCTACCTGTTGGATGTAATTTTAAGAATTCTGCACCTGAACCATTTTTATAAAAAAATAACAATAAGAGCTCTCACATTCTTGGCTGCAAGTCTGAAGCACCTGGATCTTGGAGGTATCCCACTGGCTCCACAACATCTGCTCTGGATCATTGATTTGTGGACTGCTGACTTAAAAGCTTAGTTAGGAAAGCCAATGACAACCCCCCCACTGTCATACACTTCACAATCCTTCCAGAAAACAAAAGGAAAAAAATAATAATTAAAAATTGTAATGCCATGCCATGTTCTGACATCATTATTAATGCTATCTTGAATCTTTTAAAATGGCTTTTCCTTAAATCCTTTAATACTGTAAATGGGATTAGTTTGGGCTTTATCTTTTTTTTAGGGTGCCCAAAGCGTTTAGAGGAAATCTACTGCGGTTGGCTGATTGCACAGCTGATGGTTTCCCCCTTATTCAGCACCTTACCTTGCCCTCCTGAGGAGCAGCTTCAACAGTGCCAGCCAATAGTGGACCCAGTTTTTGCCAGCTGGCCTTGGCCACACTGAAATCGACCAGGATCCAACTGAAATACGGTCAGCCACTTCTCTCCAAGTGACTCTTGTGTATGAGGAGCTGGTGCCACGGTGTTAAAATGATACATACCAAATAAGTCAAGGCTGCGTTTCTGTGCTTGTTTCCGTCTCCTGTGGTTACTGGCACAAGTAAAGTAAGGATGGAGGAAGACTCCAGTCCATCTTAGGTCAGGGCTTGACTCCATTGTGTGTCATAACCTGCCAGCTAAGGAGCAGTACTGAAAGTTTTTCCATGCTAGCCTGAGCATATGAAATGAAAATGGAGTAGATGGCTTTAATGTAGCTGATGAAATGCAGACTTCAGGCACATCTGACTCAGTAAACATATGTCAGGTGCTTTGCCCATGGTGGTTCACACTGTTGAAGGAGCCAACTTGGGACTAGCAAAATGACATGGTTTATGTGGCCTGTTCTCACTATAGTTTGGATTTCTGATGTAAAAGTTTCCAAAGCGTTAGCAGAGCTGTCCAACTAAAGATTTGCACAGAACCAGTGGTGGCTGGTGGCTCCATGTCAGTAGGGCAGTGGAATCCATTCTGGGTTTTAGCACCTTGGACACTTCCTTGAAAGTTCAGACTAAAACCCAGAGCAGATTCCACTGCCCCACTGACATGGAGCCACCACTGTACAGGACTAAGAGCTTAGTAGAATGAGATATTTACCAGCAACAGCTAGGCAACAAGTGAAGGGCTCTGTGCTAGACTTTCGGTTCCCACATCTTCCTGGAACAACAGTAAGGATTACATTTTGGTTCATAGTTCTTCTTGAGTAGGGTTTGGTGATACAAGTTGCCAGATGTGCACTGTGGTTTCTAGAGTGTTCTCAAACTGCTCTCCTGATGTCCAAAGGCTGATTGTGGAGGGTCCAGAGCAGGGATGTGTAACCATTTAGAGTCTCTGGATCTTCTGACCGCCTGTGTGGGGCATCCTCCAGAATGACAGTCTCAGGGTTTTGTCAAAGTCTATTTCTCCATGGCCCTTCCATGCCAGGGCTGGAGAACCCTGCATGGATATTGGCCCCAGCTAGCATAGTCAACAGTTGGAGATGATAGAGTTGTAGTCCAACAACATCTGGAAGGCCATAGGTTTCACATCCCTACTGTATGTGCTGGAGCTGACACAGGGTCTTCCTGTTACGAGATCTGGTTCTAAGAAGTTCTAGGTCTAGGCTGGTTCTGACAAAAAGGTGGTGGGACATGACAGTGTGGCTAGCTTCCCACAATGAGTGCAGGACTGCTGTTAGGGTAAAGTGATTGCTTTTATCAGGGGGCATTTCCTGCTTTCCTGGTTTGCCTACTGTACCATATTTGGAGGGTGAGAAGCTACCCTAAGATTATATTTGGGAGCCAAATGAATATACTGTATATTTAAAAAGAAATTCTGGGGGGAAAATATTGGAAAAAGACTCCCTCAAAACAGAGGTTTATTCTTCATAAAGACATTTGCTTTTTAACCCCCTGCCCTGTTTTGGCAATGTTTGGCTGGGAATAACATGTCAACAATTGAAAAAGCTAGCTAGACTAGACAATAACCTCTCAAATAATCATGCTGCTTCTGTCAAAGCAAATTGAAAAACTGAAGGTGCCATAGACACTCTGGAACATTACTCAGTCTATGAATTCAGAAAGGGGGTCATCTTTCCTTGGGCCTCTTCTAGATGTCTTCTCTGTGCACCCTTGGCATTGTTATTGTGTGCTAATATGCATACCTGGAAAAAATTAGTCCAGGGAATTATTGAATCTTGCTTCCTGCTCTGCCTCCTGCATACAGCATTTTGCTGACTGAGTCAGCATGGTTAATTTGATCTCAAAATAAATTCATGAAAAATGCCTATTTGCATTTTTCCCATACATGTGTTTCCCAGACTTATCACAAAGACAACTGTCGCTTGAGTTACTGGCTTGAACCAGGAATCTCATGTATGGGACCATAGCTAGTGAGCTGGCTAGGACTGTGTGGACTCAGGCCATAGGGCCCTCTTCAAGCACAGAAGGGAAGAAAGATGTGCAACATCAACCTCTGTACATGGAGAATAATATGAGTGGCTAGCCTTAGTATAAATGGAACCCGCCCTACTCTCTTGCCTAATCAAGGGAGCAGTACTTTCCACCTCCTGCACTTCATGCTTTGCCAAACAAATACAAGGACCCTGGATTTGAGAAGACAAAATCCAAATCGGGATCCTGATATAGTCATTTACAATTCTGATGTGGCCGTAACAATTATTTAGAGCAGGGATGGGAAACTGGTGCCCTTCAGATGCTGTTGGATTCCAACTTCCGTTGGCTCCAGCCAGCAGTCAGGGTTGATGGCAGTTGCAGACCAGCAACATTTAGAGGGTCCCAGGGTCCCCATTCCTGGCTTAGAGAGTGTAGGGATTGCTTCACTTGGATCAGTGGTAATGGAGGAAAAATGGGCCATGAAGTTTTAGGTGGTTAACCACAGTTAACAAATTCAACAAGTTCTGTTTCTCATGTGGTTCTCAGCATCTAGTAAAAGATAAGTAGTGAGTGTTTTCCCTCCAAGTGGGATGTGCTTTCCTGTATCTCTCTTCCTACACACACCCCTGTTTGTGTCACGAATGCAGCTCTCATGCTCTTTTTTGAATTGATGTTGATTCTTCCTGATCTTTGTAAAATGCCTATTGAACTTTGTGATACTGTCAACTGTCAATTCACTGACTTGCACATCATTGACGGGGGAGACCGATTAGGTCATCCAATCTCAACCTCAGCCAATGCAAAATTGCTCCCCATAGCGTATTTCCAATAATGCCAAGGAGATGAACATCAATGACTAAATGTATTAGTTCAATGTGATCACAATTCTCTTTTCAAATTAAGAAAACTTCTTGGAAAATTTTGAGTTAGCAGAGCTACATTTTTCTGTAAGTTATCTAACATGCAATTTGACTCATTGAACAGTCAGTCTGTTGATGAAAATATTGGCAGGTTATGGGGATGGGGGAAACACAGCACACACCAGATGTAAAAGAGATATTATTACCGCATAAGTTTTATGGGTAGTGTGCATGAACATTGTTAAAACAATGAAAAACAATTGCAGAATAAAATACGACTGCAGTAGAGACTAAGTAATAGCATTAAATGCAAACAAGTCTTACAAACTTTGAAAAGCCAAAATCTCAAAATCTATCAAAAAGCTTGAAAGAATAAAAAAAAAAGTCTTCCCCTGGCATTGAAATGAAAAGAATACCAAGTAGGCACCAGACAAATCTCTCTGTGGAGGGCATTCTACAACTAGGATGCTGTAACAGAGAAGACCTTCTGTCTAATAATCCACTGCTGGATTTCACTTGATGGTGATACCCTGGCAATGACTGCAAGGTGTGGGAGGAGGTATCCCAGTGATGCAGGTAGGTCATTTTAGACCCTGGACTTAATAGTTTTATGTGTGGTGGGGGGGATAGAGGGTCATGTATTATGTCAGTTGTATTTCTCTTCGCCCCTCCGCCGTGAGCCATTTCATGCTTTACAATGGCTTCTACATTTCTGAGATTAACATCAAACAGTTAGAGCAAAGAAAGAAAGGAAGGAAGCAAAAACAATTGGTCAGCCCTGATTTTTTGAAAACAAATACTCTGAGCATGCACAGTTTTTCATTTTAAACTCATAAGGCCATCATGACTGCAAAAATAAAATGGAGCTTGCTTCTGCTGCCCTGGTGCTAAACACACTTACTAGGGAATAAGCACCATTTTGTTGTAGAAAAGCAGAATATATATTTAAAGTAAAATAAATAAATAAAATGAGCCTCAATAACCATGCATGGGCCTAGCTGGCCTTATCTATAAAATGGATTTTAAAAATCAGAGTTAAAAAAGGATGCTATGGTGACCACTGTCAGTCTTAGTGTGTCCGCCAGCGTGCTGATGTGAGTCCGGAGGTTGCCGCTGCTCTCATCACTTGCCATTCTTTGGATGGGGGCCCACTAGACTGTGGGATCCTGGACTTGGTGATCCTTCAGGTAATCTGTCTGCAAATAATTTAGGGCAGAGATAGGGAACCTATGGCTCTCCAGCAGTTGTTGGACTCACCTCAGTCCCACCCAGCATGTCCAATGGTCAGGGATGATGGGAATTGTAGTCCAGCAACATCTGGAGGGCCAGGGGTTCCTCACTCCTGAACGATCCCTTTAAATACTGAAACCAGTATTTTGAGCCCAGAAACAGACTTGAAGCCAGAGACAAACAAAATTGTTGTTGACCTCTTTTGCATGTTTTCTGTGTTATTCAGTCTCTAATTATTGTTGGAAAGACCAAAATCCAAGTTCATGGCAAGAATCTTTCCAAAAATGTAAGACATTCTGAACATAAACAACCACCTCAGTCTCATTATACATACATCACGGTTACTTGTATTTCAGTGCATCAAGTGCATTAGTCTGTAGAGTAAATGCCGTTTGAAATCACAATACCAATGATCTCTGAATCAAATGACTATATCATTCCAGAATTGGTACGGTTAGGTTTCGAGCTGCCTTGTGGTCATGATGCATTTAATGAAAATAAGCCCATTGCAAAAGCACATTGGAGCCTTCTAGTTATTTTTTATCCTCATTAATCTTGGTCACACATGTTTTGCAGTTGTGGCTCTCATTGCCATTTCCGTTTTCCCCTTATCCAGTCATTTATAGATGCACAGCTAAGTTTAACTTTCATCAACTATAGCGGCAGCTATATGTCAGTGGGGCAGTGGAATCCACTCCAGGTTTTAGTCCAAACTTTCAAGGAGCTATCCAAGGTGTTTCAGATGCAACACCTTGGACAGCTCCTTGAAAGTTCAGGCTGAAGCCTGGACCAAATTTCACTGCCCCCCTGACATGGACCCACCAGTCACCACTGTGCCACTAGATGGATATGTATCAGAGAAGTCCTGTTCTCCCCTCTGAGGGGTAGCTAATGTGGTATCTTCCAGATGTTGTGGGGCTAGAGCTCCCATCTGGTCCTGCCAACATGGTCAATGATTATGGTTGCTGGAGTCCAATGACTTTTGGAGGGCACCACTTTGGCTACTTCTGGGTTAGAGCTTTTGAGGGAAAAGATTCTTTGCAGCATTGGGCTTTTTCTAGCAAGGTGGTTGGATTGGGACATCTGTTTATTTATTTGTTACATTTATATCCCACTTTTCTTCTGCAATGGGACTCAAGACCAAATGCGTAGCACTAAACACCAAACTCCAAGACAGTCCCCCTTCCAGAAATGGACCAGATCTATTTAGCTTCAGCAAGGGTGATGCAATATGTGTCTGTTAGACCAGTGGTTCCCAACCTGGGGGCCGGGACCCCCAGGGGCGCCGCAAAGTAATCCAGAGGGGGCCATGAACAGTAAAGAAATGAATTATTTATTAATTTTTTTTAAAAAAGTCTTCACTCCCTCTACACTGTCTGCTTTCCACTGCCGCTGCAGATGACACCTCCCCCTTGCTCCAAACGAGAGGGGATGACTTTTGCTGAAGCGCCAGAGCGTCTTTCAGATGCACTAAGGGCAGGCATCTGCCTATAAAATACATGCAGATGCCAAAGGAGGCTGAGGGTGGAGCTACCAGGAAGAAGAGGGGATTACTATCACTGATTCCCATCTCCTTGCACTGCCGCTACTGGCAATGCCCTGACTTAGAATGAGAGGAGAGGGCTTCTTGTGAAGCAAAAAGAAGCAAGCCTGCAAAGAAAGGCTGCTTTCCCCCTTCCTTCCTGACAGCTAGCCTGCCTCCCTGGGGGGAGGGGGGGTCACAATTTTTTTCAGCTTATAAAGGGGGTCCTGTGCTAATAAAGGTTGGGAACCACTGTGTTTGACCACAGACCTGGCACTAACTAATCAGAAGCAAGGCAAGGAGCAGGGTCTGTGCGTGATACACAATAGGGGCATGAGCAAATTTGGCTAAAAAAATGCTCACAGTAACATTAAGTTTAACAAGAGTAAGAATGATTCCGAATCAGTAAGAATGATTTTTTAAATGTACATGTATGGGCATGAAAGAAAATGTCTCAGTGTATCCTTGATGTGCATGAATCCCTGGTCTGCCTGTGTTTGAGTGGATCAAAACAAAAAATTAGCATCAAACACAATCATTCCTATTCGAGGTTAGTTCTTACTTGACGTGCAGTTTTTCTATTGAGGTTTTGAACTAGTCTGCATGCAAGTCAGCCAAGCATGAGGCTGCTGCATGTAGCTGAGTGCTTGAGGTGGCCTGGGAGGAGGTTGGAAGGGCCAGTTTAGGTAAGCTGCCCTTGCTGCAACTGGAAAGGTGTGGGGAACTTTTGACTGGGAATCAAAATTATCCTCAGCCCTACCTTTGACCTGCAATATTAGCAGTGTTTTACAATACAGGGCTGCTGTAAGCTACCTTCTCTCAGCACATCTTTCCACCCCGCAATGGGGGTATATCGTTGAGCTACACTGCAGGGTTGTTTTGTACCCAGCCCAACCTGCAATGTGAGGATCAAAGCAACAGACAACATTGCAGGGTGGTTGTATTCTCATAGCTTCAGCCTAACCACCAACCTGCAAAAGCAGTCTAATGCTGCTGAACAACAGTGAAGGGTTTTTGTAACCCACTCAGTGCCTGACCTGCAGTATTCAGTGTGAAATACACTGCAAGGCTATCCTAAACCACCCTTCTCCAGCTACGGCCCTTCCAACTTGCAGTATGTAGAGAATGAACTGCATTTGGTTTGGAATTTGCATTATTAGGGTTTTTTTAAGTTTCACAAAAACTTAAAACTTGGTAGAAAACTAAGTAAAAAAAGCAGGAACTCTTCTCTTTGCTGCCAAATTTTGGGGTGTTTTGGGGGGGTGGACACACTGGTGCCCAGTTTTGAAAATGGAAATGGTCTGCCTTCAAGTCGATTCTGACTTATGGTGACCATACGAATAGGGTTTTCATGGTAAGCGGTATTCAGAGGGGGTTTACCATTGCCTCCCTCTGAGGCTGAGAGGCAGTGACTGGCTCAAGGTCACCCAGTGAGCTTCATGGCTGTGTGGGAATTTGAACCATGATCTCCCAGGTCGCAGTCCAACACCTTAACCACTACAGTTTTAGCTACATTAAAATCTTGGATTTCTCTGTGGGTTTGTATAGGCAGCTCTGATTTCCATCCCTGGGGATATTTAAAAATAATGTGAACCAAGAAATGACCTATTCAGGTTCTCCTTAGCTTTTAAAATATCTGGTTGTCTCTTCCTCCTTTTCAACCACTCCATCCGATTCCCACTCCCACCCAGTTGTCAGTCCCCCCCCCATCTCTCAACATTCCATGCCACTGGGTTCTTAGGAGGCTGTTTTGGGGTTCCTTCACATGTTGAGCGTTTCCCCCCTAAATATTTTTGTACTTTTGCAAACCTCTGGCTTCCCCTGAATCTGCCAGTATGTGGGTGCTGCCATTTTGTCTACATAATACTCCCTGCTGAAGCTTTGAAATAGGTTATAAGATAGCCCTGATCAACCACTCTCCTCTGGCATGATCAAGTCTTTGGCCGTGCTCCAAGTCCCACAACTGTAAGGGGCTGGGTTGGTGTGTGTCTTTATACTGGTGCCCATATTCTGGAAGGCCTTGGTCCAGGAGACGTTTGGTTGGTCGACTGCCTCCCTGCTTGCGTTTTGATAACAGGGTGAAGACTTTTATTGTGGTGGATTGATGTTTCTTGTTGACTTCTGTGGCCTGCCTTCTCTGTAAAATTGTTTTTAACTGTTTGCTGTTTTATTGTGTGTTTGTTTGCTTGCTTACTGACTTTATTATTACGCAAAAATAACAGAAGTGGAAATAAAACCTATGGTTGAACATTGAACAATTTCTGCAGACCTATATCCTCAAATACACTGCATTTTGATTCAGCTGGGAAAAGATGGAAAAATGCCAATCTGTTACACAAGACAAAGAAGCAATTTCTCAAAGGGTGATAGATTACATGAAAGTCCATGAAATACAGATGGAATGTTGAATTGACCTTCCATTAACTATCATAAATCATGCAGTAATTTCATTTTATATAACTTTTTGCAATGTGGACATGAAGAATACATTGAATTAAGATTCTGGTTTTTCACTTATTATTATTGTTTGTTGTTGTTGTTAAAATTTATATCCTGCCCTTCCTCTCAGAAGGAGCCCAGGGCGGCAAATAAAAACACTGAAAGCATTTTAAAACATCTTAAAAACAAAAGACTTTAAAATATATTCAAACAAAACATCTTTAAAAACACATTAAATAGAAAAACAGCTTTAAAATCATTTTTAAAAGCAATTCCAACACAGATGCAGACTGGAGTAAGGTCTCTACTTAAAAGGTTTGTTGAAAGAGGAAATAGGTGCTGAAAAGATAACAGAAATGGTGCCTGTGTAATATTTAAGGGGAAGGGATTCCAAAGGGACGGTGCCACTACACTAAGGTCTGCTTCCTATGTTGTGTGGAATGAACCTCCTGATAAGAATGAGCCTCTGCTCTTTGACACCTCAGTATGATGGAGGAGGTTTTCTCTGGACAGAATGGAGGTTCGGTGGATGTTGCAATTGATAATATGTGGAGGATATCCTCTCAGAAGAAGGTGTTCTTTAAGTTCACTGATCCTTCTCTGGTATTTATCTTCAGTGTTGCAAATAAGTTTGATTCTCAGAGCTAAGCTATACACAATATATATATAAAGCAAAGAGTCAAAATGTTCACATAGGCAGCAGAGTTTCAAAGAGGAAGCTGGCTTCAATGAATAAAGGTTATGACCACTGCTGTATTTGAGCAGACACCACCAGCAGCTGGTGGCTCCATGTCAGTGAGGTAGTGGAATCTGCTCCAGGTTTTAGTCTGAACTGTCAAGGAGCTGTCCAAGATGCTTCCAGAGCAGATTCCACTGCCCCACTGACATAGAGCCACCAGCCGCCTCTAGTAGACACTCTGTCTGACTCTGCTCTGAGTACTCAGGAAAGTGGAAGGAGTGTGCTGATCTGCTCCAATGTTTCCTTCTTATTTCCTAGGTTCTGACTCCCTCCCTCCCTCCCACCTCCCTGAAGGGCTGGCACCAGGTATGACTGGGCCCTTGGGCACCAACCTGCTCTGGGCCTACAGTGCCATAGCCCAACACCCCCTCAATATAGGCAGCACAGGGCTAGAAAGCCCACCTGCACTCCCCACTTCTTGTGCCATGTGAATGACATTCCCACATAGTGTGCATGCCTGCCACCACCCAAGATGGTGGTGGGGGGCATCAGCCCCTTAGGGAAGCCCCTGCCACCATCTTGGGAGATGACAGGCATACGTGCACAGAGCACATGTCATTCACACTGATGAGAGAGGTAGGTGGGGCATGTGTGTGGACTTATTGAAGCCCACACTGTCTGTATTGGTGGGTACCTGGGAGCTCCCTCTCTGAGATCTATGGCAGAGTCAAGTTGCAGGACCTGACACTGCCGCAGATCATGAAATGGGAGCGCCACCCTTTCATCTTAAGGAGGGGCCATTAAAGGGCTCCTCTGGGCTGTAGGGGCCATTGACCAGGGTCCAACCTGCCTGCCCTCTGGCACTGAGACTATCTCCTTGCAAAGCCAACTTGGGTGGGTGGGTGTCTGGCTGGCCTGGCCTAGCCTGGCCTGGCCTGAGGGCCAGCAGTTCACCACCCTGGCATTAAGCCAATTATCTACAGAAAGTGGCCTTTTTCCTAAATAGATTTCATTATACAAGAGCAAGAGATTGGGATTCCTCTTGCTTTTCTAGCATTGTTCATTCAGACATTGTAGTGACAATGTCTTTAATAGGAGTCATGACAGCGTGGAACAAGTTTTTGGTAGGCTTTGGGCATGTGGTACTTAAGGGGGTGGACAAACTGGGGAGAATTGCAATGACACTATCTATTAATAATCCATTTAAAACCAGACAATTCCTTCCTGCATTTAACAAAGCTTTAAAGCAGTAACCCCAATATTAAAGTAATGTGTACATAGCATCTATGAATCATTGAGCTTGTTTAAGAATAACAGAGAGCATTGTTGAAAGGGGACTTCCAGAGGATTAAAAAAAAAATCCATTGATGCTGTTTAAAAAGGATCCTTTAACAGTTTGCTCAAAGGAAGCAAGTGGATGTTTGCTCTAAATATAGATATTTTGGTTCTTCTATGGTTCTGCAGGAAGACCCCCTTGGGGTGTCTTTTGATACACTCAGTTTGAGCTGTTGCATGTTAATTAAAAGGCGTTTCTTCATATTGTGAAATCATCACCAGGGTTTAAAAGGTGTTAAATAAAATAAAGAAAAAGAAGCATCACCAGATTCAGAGGTAGAAATCTATACTTTGACTAGATGTCAGTAAGAGAGGATACCAAAGAAAATATTAATTTCTAGAGGAGAAAACAGAAGACATTTCCCTTGTGTATAGAATTAAGAAGGAAAAATGGGATTCATGAATTTGTAGGGCAGTACAATATCTCAGAGAGGAGGTCAGGTCTCATGCTCCCCTGGTGCATTCACTATAGCTGCCCAATTTCCCTGCTTTTTAAAGTTTTAAACCGCAAGGCTTTTTTGCCTGTTAATGAATTTCTCTGTATTTTCATCCAGAAGGTAAGAAATGGGATCTTGTGCTAGTTTGCTGAGAATGGATTGATCATTTGCATGTTTATTGAGTTCAGTGGGATTTACTCCCATGCAATCATGCTAAGGATAGATGAAACTGACCATGGGGGAGGAGGAGGAGAGGGAGAGAGTGAGGGAGGGAGGGCTGAAGTGGGCAGGGGAGGAGTAGGAAGGAAGAGGCGAGGGGAGGGTCAAGGGAGGAGGAAGGGAGAAGAGAGGGAAAGGGAAGCAGAGAGGGAGAAGAAGAGGAGAGAGGAGGGGAAAGGCAGGTCTGATCATTTGCATCCTTATTGAGTTCAATGGGATTTACTCCTGTACAATCATGCTTAGAACAGGTAAAACTGACCATGGAGGGGGGGGACAGAAGAGGGAAAGAGGAAGGGAAAGGAAGGAGGGGGGAGGGGCGAAGGAAGATGGACAGAAGGGGCAAAATGGAGGGGATAGGAGGGAGGAGGGAGGGAGAACAGGTTTGATCATTTGAATACTTCTTAAGTCCAGTGAGATTTACTCCTGTCCAATCATTCTTAGTATTGGCAAAACTGACCTGGGGGAGGGGCAGGGAGGAGGGAGAAGGGTGAAGGGGGGTGAAAGGGAGAAACTGTAGGGGTAGGGAGAAAAGTGGAGGGGAGGAGATTGGGTGGGCTGGCACTGGGCAGAGGGGAAGCCCCTTTCCTTTCCAAAAGGAAAACATTGTGAACAGTATCACTGTTCTTCAGGGATTCCCCCACCTTTTTATTCTACAGCAGGCTTATGTAGTCTGTCTCCCAAATTTAAACCAAAGCTGTCCCTGACCACTCCACACCAGACCTTTATTTCACTTATAGGAGTCTCCTAACAGCTCTCAGCACCCCTTACAAACTACACTTTCCGGGATTCTTTGGGGGAAGCCAGGATTGTCTAAAGTGAAATAAATGTCTGGCGTCAGTGTGGCCCCCTGATTAGGCAAGCCAAGCAGCTGTGAGTCTGGCTTTTAGAACACTGACGGTTCTTACTGAGCATGCCTGGTACTATAATAGAGTTCAATATTAAATTTCTTAAATTAATTAAAAATCATCCAGGCTTTTTTTTTTTTTTTTACTTTTAAACTGCAGAAGGTAAAAGTCATAGTCTGGGACAAGGTCAGTAAAAGGATTACAGGTTATCTGTGAAAATGGCTGATTTTTAATTAATTTCAACAAATTATGAGACCACTGACAGAAGAAAGTCCAACAGGGGTCTGGATTTTTTTTAATCTTGTTTTAAACTTTGAACTCTCAATTCTTTCTGACTGTTTTGAGTATCACCTTGAAAATTTAAAGGGTTGTTAAGCAAGCTTTCTGAGTTCAGGACTGTAAGTTTTGTAAGGTTTTGTTTTGAAATGAGCTTATGGGAAGCAGCAGAATGGCATGGGGTAATTTTCAATTTAACATTGTGGAATGTGAAAAATCCATGCTGGCTATAGTATATGGCCACTCTCGTGGCTGTATAATTAACAGTTCAGATCATTATGGTAGGATGACTTGCACAATATACATTTACTTCCTAGTCACTGTTATTTAGTTTATTTTGCATGTGGAAAATATTGTATTTTAAATTGATATTTTTGTCATTACCTATAAAAATTCCCCCCAAAACCTTTTTTATAGTGACCAATGCTTCAACCCTTTTGCCCCCCCCCCATTTTTATCTCTGTCCACCCAATGAAAATTGTCTTGCTACATTCTGGGATGTGTCCATCGACCTCACCAGAGCCCCTTGCATCTCATGCTGTTGCGGCTGGCATTTTAGCCTTCATTCCACTTTACGGGTGTTACAGAATGCTCCACTTCCTTCCCTTTTGCCTCTTGCCTTCGTATTCCATGTTGTGTTAACCTGAAGAGAGTTAGGAGGTGTTTTCTTTTGTTCATCATGGCCAACTTCCGTCAGAACCAGGGAGGGCAGGGTGGAATATCATGTGATAAAAAGGCACCCACTGTGTAGCATCAGCCACTTCTTGTCTGTTTACACTCAGATGTCCCAGTGAAAATGATGCCATGTTGCTAGGCTGTTGGGCTTGTTGAAGATGTGGGACTACAGCTACAATCACAATGTCTTCCCTTCACAGACAAATCAGTTTTTAACTTGCATTTGGCATATAGCAGTAGATAGCAGAGCCAAGAATCTGAGCAATTAAGAGTACATACCCTCCAACTGTCCAGGGACATGCCTATTTCCATCTCTATTTTGTCCCATATTTTTACCCTTTGGAGACACCTTCTTAAAATGTTGTTAGTGTCAATTACTAGACTTGCCATTCTTTGTGGTCCAGCTCCTCTAGAACAGCTTTCCCCAAACTGGTGCCCACCAGGTGGCTTGGGCTACAGTGCCCCAGCCAGCACAGTTGTGCTCCCATCAGCCCCAACATTATACTCTGCTTGCTGTGGCTGATGGGAGTTGTAGTCCCAAACATTTGGAGAGCACAAGATTGGGAAAGGTTGTTCAAGAAGTTAAACTTGTGAGTGGCAGATGCATCTTTTTGATACGCACAGGACTCTTTTGGGAGGGAGGGTGGGACACAAACTTAATAAAGAAACAAAATAAAAATAATTATAAACCCAGGGGCACGTTGTGGCTCAATGAGTGAGAACCTGAGCTTGTGTTACTGTTTTATGTTGTATGCGGCTGTACTTAAATTGACTGTGTGAATTAGCAAAAATGTGAAAATATATTTCCTCTGAATGCCTTTGAACACCAGTTGCTAGGGGATATTGTGGGAGAGTGATGTTCCTCTTATGACCACTTTGTGCGGTTTCCCAGAGGCTGCTGGTTGGTCACTTTAGGGAAGAGAATGGTGGACTAGAGAGGCCTTTGGTCTGTTCCAGCAGCATTCTGCTACACGCTTAAGCAGAGCTTGGAAAAGTTACTTTTTTGAACTACAACTCCCATCAGCCCCAGCCAACATGGCTACTGGATTGGGCTGATGGGAGTTGTAGTTCAAAAAAGTAACTTTTCCAAGCTCTGTGCTTAAGGTGCCCATTGTCTCTGTTTCCTTGGAACTGTTTGCTCCTTTCAACAGGAGGAGCTGCACCCTCAATATGCCTTATATCTTTTCTCTATATTGCATCTTTCAATTCACCTGAAATTATTCATCACCCCTTAAGCAAATTGGGAAACTCCTGTGGGGCTCTGGATGTATGTCAGAGCTCCAGCACCTGCCCTGAATCCTCTCAACTGGAGCCAAACTGAGCAAACAAAAACTTTGATGGGAACACATTCTGTGAATAGCCCTTTTCAGGCATTCTCCCCTCAGGCAATTTAGAGTTGCACTGAGGGACTGAGCAGGGCCACACTCAATGCTGGGGACATATGAAGGCATTGTGTTCCACTCTGCCCTGTGTTCGTCACATGCAGCACTGTGTCTGTTCCATCGCAATTCATTTTCTGCCAATAATGACGTTATTTATATTACTGTCCAGTGCTGTGAAATGACGTAACTTACATAATAAGCTAAGTAAATACATAAATTACATTGTCGTTGCATTATTCCAACCCATTCATGTCAGCACAAAGGAAACACAATGCAAATGGAGAGAAAAACACCATCAATCCCAGGTGGAAAGCAACCGCAGCAGTGGATACCAAATACATTCTGTGAGCTGAATTTCCATTCCGGACATGGCACAAATAAGCAAACACAGGCAATTCCCCCTCCTATTTGTTTTTGGCAGAATTCTCTGACATTGCTATTTGCAGGCCCTGCCCCTGCATCCACATGCCCTCTGACCAGCACCCCACACACATTACAAGGGGAGCCTGGTCTGTAGGCATAGATTCCTGCCAATGGTGGCTAGTCCATTAGGATGAGGGAAGCACTGCCTTGCCAGTCTTGGCCTGCCTGCCTTCTTACATGCAACCAGCCTAGGGGGGGATGGCCCTGGCCATCACCTTCCTCCTCCTTAGCCTCAGTGTTGCCTCATCAGAGAAGAGGATAGGTACAAAGCTAACCTCGGTTGGCCCTGCTTATCATTGGCACTGGTTCCACCTACTGTCAGCCCCTCTGCCTTCTGCCCTGCCAGACCCAATGGGCACCAGCCATCACTTTTCCGGGCATGACTTAGAACCCAGCTGCGCAGGTTCTACACCATGCAGGAAGCCTGCGCCCATTGAGCATACTCACCACTTCAGAGCTCTCCACCAACAGATGGGTGGCGACGGGGCAGTGCCAGTGGAGACATGGTGTTGGGGTGAGGCCAGTGAGTATGAGGAGAGAATGCCTGCAAAGGTCTAATGAGGCGAGAAGGCATTTTGACATTCTTTGAGTCCTTGTTTTCTGAGCTGAACAGAGCCATAAAAACTGGGATACCAAAATTATTTTCCGATTGGCAGCGGCTGGATCCCCTCCCCCTGCTTTGGGTTCACACTGTCATTTCACGCAAATTGGTCTTTGGCCAACAGCTAATTATCTAACATATTTGAAAGAGCACTTAGATTGCCAGCGGGCATATTGATTGAACAAGTGTGTTGAGAGACAGAGAAACCGGTATTCAAAGGACGGGTTTTTGGCATTCCCCGAAAAGGGAACACCGCAAAAGTGTAATGAAGATCAGCTCTGAGCCATTCCTTCCAAGAACTGGGAAAATGTTGTTGGGCACAGTCCAGCCAATGGAGTTTACCTTGCTCATTAAAATTGGTAAGACTTAAAAATGCTTAGCTTTGGCTGTGTTTCACGCCTTCCAGTCCTCCAACCCATCCTTTCCCAACCAGGTGCCTTCCAAATGTGTTAGACTACAACTTCCATCAGCCTCAGCCACCACAGCAGTTGCAGTCCCACCATGCTCAGGACAGCTTATGAGAGTTGCAAGACCAAAACATCTGGAAGGTGCCAAGTAGCGGAAGGCTGCTCCTGTCCATGCTTTGGAAGATTGGGAACAACCCCTATGTTGGGTGCTGCTCCCCTCCCACACATGGCATAATGCTTTACTTCCTTGTTTGACCAAACTGTGAATGGTTTCAGTGGATTCTCCCAACTAGGACTGCAAATGATAATTTGCCAGTTTGAAGCAGGGATGGGGGAAGGAATTTGGTTCACTTTGTATTTCAAGCCGAATTTATCAAATTCGCACTTTCCGACACAATATGAGAACCGAAATCCAGCCATCCTTCAGAATTAACACTTAACCGAATTTTGTGATGCCGTTCTTCAACCATGCAATGTTTACAAAAAATGCATATATGAGGGGAAGTGGGCAGGAAATGAATATATTGGTTAAAATAACATACAAAAATACACTATGTTAGGAGAAACCGCTTGCAAAAATGTGGACATTAGTTAAAACTGCATACAGAAATGTGTTCAGTAGGAGAAGTTTGCACTAAAATTGCACTAGAATTTTCATGAGGATTAAAAAAAATCATCTCAAATTGCTGCAGAAATGTGGAGAACTGAATTTAAGATTAGAAAATTGAGAAATGGAAAGAAGTGAAATTGACAGATCCATCCCTAGTTTGGAGCAAACAATGTTGTGATCAAGCCAGCAAGGAATATATTTTAAGCCTCATGCATGAGGGGAGGAGGAGTGGAAAGACTCACTCCTGATCCTCCAAAGCATATTTGGAGGGGGGGGATTTGACACATGAGGTCTGAATGCAGCCTTTGGCTGGGCAGTGACTGTTTTGCAGTGATCTTTCTGGTCACCATTTCAGTCTCTGCCTTGTCCAGTCATTCATAGCTAGTTTATAACCATCCATGGTTTGATCACACCTTTATACATGTGCACTGGAGGGGTCCTGTTCTCCCCTCGAGCTTTTCCCAGGGTAGGTGGATAGAAGTAGGATCTTTTTAGGGTTAGGCAAAGATCCTCCTCCTTGAGGTTGAGATATTTATAATGTGCTTATTTGTTACATTTTTATGCCCCCTTTCTTCTATGATGGAACCCAAGACCACATGTGTTAGAATATATAGACAGTTTTGAAAGCAACAAACATGAGGATTCCGTTAATCACCTAAAAATATATGAATGTAATTGTGATTAACCAAACAGAGGTTTTTATTGTATTAACAAAACGTTTCAGCTTCCGCCTTCATCAGCTGCCAACATTCAAATGCTGTTCCCAAGGTGGCAGTTATAGAGCTTTGAGGATGGAATGCTCAGAGGGGCTTCATTTGCAGAAGCTAAGTAGTGGTGGTACTGTCTGCCAGGTTCAGGCCATGTGGTGCCAATGTATCCAGAGAGTATATCCAAAAGTTCTCCCTTTTAGTCATTGCTGCTGGATCTGTTGGCATCTCTAGCTGTTATAGAAAAGTCCAACAGGCTGTGACCTTCAATGTTGAAATGTTTTGCAACTGGTTGCTCCACTTTTTTTGTTAATATTGCTGATTTGTGGTTTCTGAAGCGTGTGCGTAGGCCAGTTGTGGTTTTTCCTACGTATTGGATATGACATCCTGGTCTTTTGCATTCGATGACATAAATTATATATAAAGCCTGCAAAAACAAATAACACTTTAGAGGAGGAATCAGCAGGGGGATCACTCTCCCCATTGGTTCAGGTTGCTTGTTACATGTTTTGGTGCTTTACTTCCAACAGTATGCAGGGAGCCCACACAGTCACCCATCCAGTAAAGGACCAGACCAGAACCTCCTTACCTTTGTTTCAGCAAGGGTGATGCATCATGCATCTTCAGGGGTAGCCAACATGGTGCCGTCAAGATGTTGGACTCTAACTCCTGTCAACCCTGGCCATTGGACACAGGTTTAAAGACTACAAAAAAAAAAACTAAAAACAAAACTAATAAACACCCAAGGCAGAGACCTAAAAAAAGAGCCCCAAACAAGCAGGGACCAATCACAGTGGAAGGGGTGGAGCAAAACAAAGAACAGCAAAAACTGCTTGGGCCCCTAGAAAGCCCACTGTTAGCACAAGACCACGGACAGGGGTGACAGTACGTGGATCTATATGAAAAGAATATGATGGAGCTCAGGGCCTAGTCAGTTGCCAGAGCAGGGGGCTTGGACCATACTGGAAGAAGTAGCAGGATCAAATTCCCATGCCATTGACCTAGAAAGGGTAGATGATCAAGCTCCCCTTGTTTGCAAAATGCTGCTCCTGTTGAGGGTGCCAGTCAGCCAGCTATGCCTACTCCAGGATATACCATTCCCCACTCCCAGTTCCCATGGTTCTTTTCCAGCTGACAGTCAACATTCTGTGGCTACTGAGCATGCTCAGTCCTCATCGGACTATTTTTTGGGGGGGGTGAGAGCATGGGAAGGTGCCTCCTTAGGTTGCCTTTGCAGAATGCACTTCTCTTCCGTCACCCAATTTAAACAATATAGCAAACCTCCTTAGGTTCCCCTGAGCATGCTGATCCCCTGAGCCTGCCCTTGTTTCTCAGTGGCTCCATTTTGGCTCCCTTTCTGTCAACACACACCACCTGGATCTGCTATGAGAAGGAGTCATACCAGACCTGGCCACTCCGGAAGCCTCATACAGTCTGCTGCCAATGGTCTGATGTTGCACTTCCATAATTCCCATCTGTGCCTGAAGAGGGTGATCTAAGACTTGTTTGTGCCACTTCAACTCTTCCTGATCACATAAGATAACACATAAAATGAGGCTGTCCTCCTAGACATGGAATAATAGAACTGGAAAGGATCTCAAAGGTCATCTAGTCCAACCCCCTGCCCATGCAGGAAACCACTGTTACAGCATCCAGATGGGCTGCCTTTGCTTAAAAAATGTTAATGAAGGAGAGCCTATCACCTTTCATAGCAGTCTCTTCCATAGTTGAGCAGTGTGTACTGTTGGGAAGTTCTTTCTGATGTTTAGTCTAAATTAGGTATGGGGAATGTTTGGCCCCCGAGATGTTGCCGACCTACAATTCCCATCCTCCCTGGCCATTGGCCATGCTTGCTGGGGCTGATGGGAGCTGTAGTTCAGAAATATCTGCAGAGCCAAAAGTTTCCCACACCTGGTCTAAATCCATTTTCTTGTCGTTTGAGCCCATTGGATCAGGTTCCACCCTCTTGAACAACAGGAAAACAAATTTGTTCCATTATTGGTATGGCAACCCTTTGAATATATGAGGAGAGCTATCAGATCACCTCTTAATCATATATAATTGTGAGGGCATAAGCCCTCGCTTCCCACTATAGGCCCCACTGAACACAGTGGGACTCACTTCACAGGAATTGGACTTTCAGCTACAACGTCAGTGATCTCCACTCTCCATCTTGTCATAGTTCAAAGGTTTTCGGTTTGTTTGTTGTGCATTAATTGTGCCTATTATAACAGTGCAGAAGAGAATTTTGACCGAGGCGGTGGCATGATAAATAGACTCGACTGAACTGAGGTTACCACAAGTGTAATAATTGTAAAACAACAACACAACAACACTATTTTCACCCATGTTTGTAGCTTCTTGTCCTGATGGATTAAATTAAAGGCCTCTCTCAGCAACTAGCACAGCAATAAATTTTAAACTGTTCTTTGTGCTTGGCCCCTTTTTTTAGATGGCAAAAAGCCTAAGTAGTTAAGCGCATTTGATCAATAGGGGAATACGGCCGTTTTGATCTCAGCGGATGACTTCATCGATTTAACTCGACTCCACATAAACACCCAGATCTTGGCTAGGACTTTTGTGGTGGTAAGCAGGAAACCATGTGTCTCTTACCCAGCAAAATGGGTGACCTGCCTGACTGAATGCAGACTGCTCGCCATGTATGCCTTGACAAACTTTTCCACGTGTCAATGATGGCTGGTGGCTCCTTGTCAGTGGCGCAGAGGAATCCACTCCTTGGAAGTCTGGACTAAAACCCAGGGCAGATTCCACTGCCCCACTGACATGGAGCCCCCAGCCGCCACTGGGGTGCGTGCCGCCTGCCTGATACTGCAAGCCCAAGAGTGTAGCCAACCAACGGGCATGCTGCCATACACGTCTGCTGGATGTGGAGCATCACAATGTATGTGGCTGCCATTGTTTTCAAAACATGTCATTTGTGCCTTCAAAATATGGTTCACTTGTAGACATTTTAATTAATTAAATAAATAAAACTGGTTAGTCACCCAGTAGCAATAGTTCTCTGGGCGATGTACAAAATAAAATGAAAGCATTTTGAGATTGGTTGTCTCGTGCAGAACAGAAATTTTACCCTGCATTTATTCCCCTGCCTTTTCTCCAAGCAGGTCAAGGCTACATATGTGGTTCTCTACCCTCATCCAATTTAAATGTCACCACAAACTTGGAAAGTGCATTAATCTGAGAGATGGTCCCTTGTGCAAAATCACCCAGAGGGCTTCATGGCTGAGGAGGGATTTGAATCCAGGTCTCTCCATTCCTAGCTCAACCCAAGTGTAGCTAATGTTGTGCTGTTCAGATATTGCAGATTACAATTCCCAGCATCTCTGACCATTGGCCATGCTGGCTGGGGCAATGAGAGTTGCACCATTGTCACACCACACATTATTCCACTTTAAACAGTCACATCCTCCCCCAAAGACCTCCAGGTCCTCACTTGTCCTCCATGAGGTCTCCGTGTGATACCTCACCTCTTCCTCAGAGGAAGTCTCCCTGAGGTCTGGATCAGCTAGCAGAATCCTGACACCCCTTTCCCCCATCTGGCTTCCATTGCATTCAGATCAGGAAACCAGTGTGAGGTCTGTTTGGAAACAATTTGGGATCTGTCTATTCTAAGCCAAATGCAGTGGTGGTTGTTCATCTAGTGGAGAATCTCAACTGGATTCTCATCAACAGTTCATTTCCCTGTTGACCATCAATTTAGATGTGTTCTGTATTTTCTTTATGGTGAGAGATTTTTTCCCCTAACATGGAGATAATTCCCTGTTGGCCAAGTAACTTTTTTAACACTACATTTTTACTTTAATTAACAGGGAAATGTGTTTTTTATTTCATGAGTGAGTGCAGAAAGATACTGTATGACTTATACGAACACTTAGGAAGCATCACTTCCCATCTCAGGAGAGCCATTTTCTTCTCTCTTTTTTTCCACAAAACAACAGGAAATTTTATTGTGATACCTGAAGCAGATTTTCTTCTTCTTTTAAAAACAGCTTGGCCTTCCAAGCACAATTTCAAAGGATCCATCTTCCAATTTCTAACTTCCATATACACACATAATCCTTGAAGAGTTTCTGAGGAAATTTTTCCATGTTCCTGATCCTACTCTAATGATTAGGAACATGGAGATGACCTCCTCTGAACTGATTAGAACAAGTCTGTCTAACTTGTGGTTAAGGAAAGGGGAGAATTCATTTCATTTCATATTTTAATGCAATTCTATGTAATTCACACATTTCATAATTCCTGAAGCAATACCAAAAGGTTCTTTGAAACCTTTGAAATTCACACTTCCCTGAATTTTGTGATGCAGTTCGCCAACCAAAAATGTATGCAAACATGCATACATTAAGGAAAGTATGCATATACTTTAGTCCAAATAACATACAACATGCACTATATTAGGGGAAACTGCTTGCAAAAATGTGGGTATGAGGCATAATTGTATACAAATGTGTACATTAGGAGAAATGCACACTAAAATGCTGATACGTTGTGGAGATTTTTTTTTTAAATAAAGGAAATCACAAACTGATGCAAAATGTGGCAAACTGAACTTGAGAATGGAAAAATGAAAAATAGTGAGCAGCCGAAATGGACAGAATCATCCATCCCTACTTGAGACCCATCAAGGCAAACGCAGCCACCACCGTTTTATTTTAGCTTCAGATGTTTGGTTCGCATTCACTCCCCTTGTTTTGGAAGTTGCCCTGGGCTCCTGCCAGGAGGAAGAGTGGGATATAAATCAAATAATAAATAAATAAATAAATAAGTCCTAGGCAAAACATTGGCCAACCCTCCTAACCAGGGGCCACGTGGGCTACTTTTCAGAGGACGTTCCCCTATAAGAAGGTGCTCTCCAGCTGAAGGGCTGTCCAGTCCAAGTCCAGTTTAAAGCTAAAGAGCCATCAGAAGGCAGAGCAAGAGGAGCCTTGAAGTTGCCCATCAGCAACGAGCACCTACTGGAGACTGAGCAAGCATGCAGGTCACCCTGGTCAGAATCTTCCTCATTTTGCCAAGAAGTATTGTTTTTTTCTATTTAAATTATAGTAATTTTCTCAAAACTAGCATCTATACCTATAGGCTAGCATATGCAAATATTATGCAAATCACTGTCCTCTTTTGTCTTTTGTGTGTGTTGCATTTCCTCTTTTTTTGGCAATGCACAAGTGTCCCTCTCGTCTTAACAGCCAGTGTGGTGTAGTGGTTAGAGTTTTGGACTAGGACCTGGGAGACCAGGGTTCAAATCCCTGCTTGACCGTGAATCTCACTGGGTGACCATGGGCCAGTCACTGCCTCTCAATCTAACCTACCTCACAGGGTTGTTGTGAGGATAAAATGGAGTGGAGGGAAAGCATGTATGCTACCTTGAGCTCCTTGGAGGAAAGATGGGATATATATGTAATAATAAACAAATAAAACAAAATGGTGGGAACAGCTCCTTCTCTTTCTGAGCCTGCTTCCCAATTTACACAGCGAGTCAGTGTGGTGTAGCGGTTGGGCTAGGCCCTGGGAGACCCGTGTTCAAATCTCCACTGAGCCATGAAGCATGCTGGGTGACCTGGGGCCAGTCACAGTCTCACAGCCTAACCTACCTCACAGGGTTGTTGTGAGTTCTTCCCACAGTTTATGATTTTAGTGACATTATCATCTGTAGAATATGCTGGGATGCTCTGCTGGAAAGCACTTTATAAACATTTGTATTCATATTAGAAAAGAAGTGTTTGTTTTGCTCAGCTGTTTTGCTCAGGGCTTCCTTTCTAGCTTCCTGTTGCAGTCTGTGGCTTTGAGCTTGCTGTATCGTTCATTAAACCTTTCTTTGGATTTGTACAGAACTGCTTGTTGACATCCACAAAAACGTATTTCCTAAAAACTTGTGACAACATTTGCAGGAGCATTTGGCAGTCAGGAGGGGGTTGCTTGACCCTTCCAGTGTTCCTGGTGCTCACCCACAACCTCTTCCACAGGCCTTTTTCTTCCCAGGTAGACTCAATGGAATCAGCTTGGAGGCCAGGGAGGTCGAAGTCAGACCAGCTTGGTTTCATGTCTTTCGCAGTCCAGTTTGACCAGAAGGTTCATATCTTCTGCTCTGCTCTTGTGTAGGAGTCTCAGGAAAAGAAGATTGTGGCTCTGGCACGGCTCTGTCATTTCCTCCCAGGAATTTTGACATATAAACATCTCCTTAGCCCAAACCATGGCTATTTCTGTACTCATTGGATTGAAGTACATATGCAGTATAATCAATATCACTAATTATTTAATAGCTTTCCTGGTAAGAGTAATTCCATTCTTGTTTTTGGGAGATTTTTAATTTAATTCTCAATTCTTAATTCAATTTAAGAGAAGTCAAATTTGGCCTGTGCTGATTGGCTAGCCCTTGTGTCAGTCATAAAGGAACCTATTTATCCCACTCTCCTCTATGAAGCTCAGGATGGAATATCTTGTTCTTCTTCCCTGCAGCAACCCTGTGAGGTAGTTTTCCCTTGGAGCAAGGCTGTTAACAGCATTGACTGGCTGGCTCTTGTGTCAGTTAGAAAGCTGCCCAACCCAATTTCATAGTACAAAAGAAATGGGACAGAAAGGGGGGCGCACCCAGTAGAAATTCCCACCTTCCCCTCCAAACCCCTCCACATCCTTCTCCTGTTTCTATGTGCATCTGTCTCTGGCCTCAGAGAGTCATATTGATTCTATTCTGGGTGAAGCAGCAGCTTGGCTTCTGGCCTACCGGTGGAGGTTCTTCACAAGATGACACATTAGATTTTGTTTCGAAAGGAGGTGTGGAGCTTCTGAAATGATCCTAGAGCATTTCTCAGCTTCCCTCTCCTCCTTCTTGAGTTTTTTAATAAATAAAACTAGCACACTGCTGTGATCATCTTTGGCATTCTACATTTGTTTCTGTGAAGTCTGGCAGTACATGGAGCGAGAGGCTGTCGCTCACTGGCAGGGCACGTAGTTCACATGCAGAAGGCCCAGGTTCAGTCCTTGGCATTTCTGGGTGAAAGGAGCAGGTAGCAAGTGATGGGGAATAATATCTGTCGGAGACCTCAAACAGCTGCTGCCAGTCAGAGGAGGTGGGCCAAAGGGACCTCTCTCTGCCTCAGACCTGGACAGTAGACAGTATTGTTGTGTTAGATCAGTCTTCTCCAACCTGGTGCTTTCCAAGTGTTTTGGACTACAAATCCATCGACCTCGGCCAGCCAGGCTTGATGGGAGTTGTGGTGCAAAACATCTGGAGGGCACCAGGTTGTAGGAGGCCGGACTAGTGGATGCACCAAAAGTGTAAACTAATATCAAGTTGTTTCACATGTTCCTTTTAGACTCTAACAGATAACATATACATGTATGTGGGGGAAGAGCTCTAACTCAGTGGTAGAACTTCTGCTCTGCATGCAGAAGGCCCCAGGTTCAATTCTCAGCAACTCCCAGGTAGGGCTGGGAGAGACTCCTGCCTGAAATCCTGGAGAGCCGCTACCAGAATCCTCTGGAGGCTCATTTCATGGATGACTTAGCTACGCTCTTGATTTATCAGCTTCTTTCATGATGGTATCAATTATTTTCAGCTAAAGAGAAAGCTACTATCAGTGGGTGATAACCAACATTAGTCATCATCAGAGGAGATGCGTAGAAATCAATCGACTTAAGTAACTTGTCACTGATTTCAGTGGGTTTATTCTGATCATGGCTTAGACTAATCCAACAATGAACTTCCAATATTACTATAAGCCATGATAGTTAGGAGTAGAACCTCCATGTAGAGAAGCAGCATCTCTCCTAGAGGCTGTTTATGCCCTCTTTGTGGGATTTCCTGGAGACATCTAGTTCACCACTGAACTACATGAACCTCATGTTTTGATCCAGTTGGCCTTTTTTTCTGTTCTCTGAACCTGCTCTAATGTCATTCTTGGTACACACCAACGTTGGGGTTGTCCCCAGATAGGAGTGGATCCTGGGTTGATGCAGGCTTATCCATCCCTTCGAATGCCCCTTCCCTGCAGTGAGTCATGCCTTGGTCAAGCTCTGAGATGGGCTGCCGCTGGGGTCTGGTTCAGGTACAGGTGGATATGAATTCAAAAGGGCCCAGAAACATGGTCATGGATGGGCTGGTGTTCAGGCACTGCATTGGGCAGACGAGGACAAAGGACCAGAGGCAGGAGACGCAGTCAAAAGTTGGTCAAGGACCATGGCTCAGTGGCAGAGCATTTCCATGCTAAAGGTCCCAGGTTCAGTCCCCGGCATCTCCAGGTAGAGCTAGGAAGGATTCCTGCCTGAAACCCTGGAGAGCCACTGCCAGACAGTGTAGACAATACTGAGTTAGATGGACTCAATACAATGCAGCTTCCTTTCCTGTCTTCTGGATGGAGCTGGTAAGGCACAGAAGTCTGAGGCTGCAGCAGCTCAGGAAGACAAGTAGCTCCGACTGAGGAGCTCACTTGGTTGCAAGGGTTATATATGAGCTGGTGTGCCCCAAACCAGCTGGTAAAGTCAGGCAAGAGCTGGGGATTCAGCAGCAGTGCCATCAGTGTTGGGCTTTTCAGGGCCCTGCTCATCAGAATGAGCAGGAGGGGCTGGCCTGCCATATTTTGAAGTATGTCAAGTAACCTCTGAAGAGCACCCCTTTCTGACCATCAAGTCAAAGCAGTGGCGGCTGATGGCTTCATGGCAGTGGAATCCAGGTTTTAGTGAAGCTCCTTGAAAGTTCAGACTAAAGCTCGGAGTGGATTCCACTATTCCACTGACATGAAGCCATCAGCTGCCACTGAGTCAGTGTCTAAAACTACCTAAACGTCACTGTGACATCCTCCCCCGGCACCACCTGTGAAGCTCTCACTTGTGGCTACCAGCAGACAGGAACATCAGGTTTTCTTCTTACCCTTTACAGCTCTAGCACAGATTTCAACAAATCCCACTGCTAGGCAGCACCACCAGTCACTTTCTGTAACCAAAACTCCCAGAGACTTTGCCTAAGTCTCTCTATAGCTTGTTACTTTGTGACTGTGTGCCCATGCTGTTCCCAACCCCCTTGTATCTTTATATTTAAAGCATACAACTCTGGATTGCTCTGGATACTTGACTTGTTACAATACCTCCCTTCACCGCTGCCACCATTATACAGTTCTGTTCAGCCTTGGTAATTAATTACCTTGCCCTCCCTTCTGGTCTGTATATTCCCCCAGCCAAGGATCAGGCCTTTGGTAAACCAAATAAGTATTTATTTAATATTAGAAATAACAAGATTACTTAAGGAATGTTTCACAACATATATTCTGTTAGGTACTTGACTTCTTACTAATTGCCTCAGAACTCTGACTCACTCTCAACAACAACACCTCCAAACACCATCTAAACGCCACCTCAACTTCAACCTCAACCTCTCTCTCAACCTCTCAAACACCACCTCCCCGATTCAACTGCCATTCTTCCATTTATACTCCCAGCCATTCAAACGCTCAGCCAATTCTTCAGCATTCTACTGCTCATGTACTCCCCCCTCCTCTTTCACTCCACTTACCATATGTCTTCTATACAAACAGCACTTACCATATTTACAATATAAGCAGGAACATCACAGTCACCACCAAATATCCGCTGACCTTCTTCAAGCTAGACTTGCAACCAACCTTTTATTCATAAGGCTTAGTCTTCTTTTTCTTTTGAGGAACAAGAGTGAACAGTGGTGGAGCAGATAAGGTGCTGCAGGCAAGGTGCTGCAGGCTTGGTTTGAGATCACCGCTATCCCCAGAGCCTTACAACGACCAAACAGGAACCTCTTTAAAAGAGAATTTAATTTTCCAGGGTCAGAGGAGATGCTGTGTACAAATTATCAAAAGATCCCACATTCATTTGCTTATTACTTCCCATGATGGAACAAGGAAAACAGAAGGATACTAAAGGAACTTGGTGGCAGCTCAGAATTGCTTCCTGCAGACAAACCATAGTGTTTGTGGGAATTAGGGTTGCCTGGCTCAGGGCCTGAGACTGATCCTGTATCTTTAGGAGAAGAGAAAGTCAGCCAAGTGCAGGTGTTCTGGCAACCCTGTAATGGGAAAAACCACAAGGTGGAATTCTCCCTTCCCCCTGCACAACTTTTAAAGATACAGAAGACCTCTTGGTTGCCAGGCCCAGGCTCATCAGAGTTCCTCCAGAAAGGGTAAAGGTTGGATTAAATGGGGGAGGAGAGAGAGAATATGTAGTGCCATGTTGATGCCAACAGCATCATGTGGACACTGCAAAAAAACTGAATGCATGAAGGGTACTGATCTCATGAAAGACCAACTGGAAGCACCTGGAGTCTGTAGCACTGGTCCCAAGAGATGGCTAATTTGGTCCCAAGAGGGAGCGTGAAGATTGTCAGAGAAGGGAAAACAGAGCCCCCCCTTTTGAGAGACAGAAAGAGCTGAAAAGGGGGAGGCAAGGAGCTGTTGAGCACTAATGCTACTTTGTCTGAAGTTGGCTGTATAAAAAGCAACCATGAGTAGAAAGCATTTAATATGATCCCTGCTAAAGTGTATAAATCCCTCAACGCTGTCCTCCCAGTTCATAAAACTCGGGAGAGTTTAGACCACTTGAGACTTACAGCTGTTATATTACATTGCAATTTGTGAAGGATGATAAACGGGGATTTGCTGCAAGAGAGATCCTCGGCCTCCTTACAAATGTGACACGAGGGATGAATTTAGGGAAGAGCCCTGTCGGAATAAATTATCTAGTGTCTGGCCCTGAAATGGCAAAGTGGCCTTCACCTTTAAAACAGACACCAGAACAGACAGGAGCGTCACATTTGAACAAAGTGTTCTGCAAAGAACGTTTTTGAAAAATTCCTCCAGATGGCAGGATTACTGCTTAAATAGTTCAGACATGGTGAAAAGAGGCAGACTCCCTTGTCCATATTCCCATGCGAAGGATTATCATTGGTATAATGGCTGATGCTTTGAAGTCTTTCTTTCCAAACCGACTGTTGACATAGAGGCTCTGGGGAAGAGTTTTAACACACTTAATGCCTAAAATATTCAGGGATCATGAAGAGATTCCCTCTAAATCTCTCTCTCTCTCTCTAATTCAGTTATTACAATATTTTGTAATAGAGAAGAAAGCACTATATATATGGCAGACCACAAGCCAACATTTTGCAACCCAGGACGCCAAATGTTATAACTTTGGGAAATGATATAAATAGGGCAAGGCCACAGCTCAGTGGCAGAGAATCTGCTTTGCGTAAGAAGGTCTCAGGTTCAATCCAGCATCTCCAGGTAGGACTGTGAGAGAATCCCTGCCTGAAACCCTGGTGAGCCGCTGCAAGTCAGTGTAGAGAATATTGAGCTAGACTGACCTGTGGGTCTGACTTGGTATAAGGCAGCTCTTATCTTCCTAATTTCACCACAATCACAATGTGTTACCCAAATTTCACACATGTCCTGCAGATGTTATTTGCAATGGATTAAGCCTTCTGAGAAGGGAATCATAGAAATGGAGGAAGATGACTTTCAATTAATAGTCATATAATCATAACAAATATGTTCAGATAGACAGATCCATCAGTACAAGGCATTTAACAAAGTATAAGAAGACAGATCCTTGCCCAGCAGGCTTCCAGTCTAAACCTGGGTTCCTCCAGTTGGACTACAACTCCCATCAGCCCCAGCTAGCATGAAGTTGAAGTCCAAGCATCTGGGGGACATCAGGTTGGGGAAGGCTGTGTCAGAGCTTATAACCAGTCCAGTGAATTAAGTGTACACTGTCCTCAAGTCCAGCTCAAGCTCTTCTCAATTCCCCATCTTCTTGGACTAGAACACACCGTGGCCTTTATAGGGGTTCCATGTGTCCCCACACCCCCTGCTGCTGTTTCTGATGCTTTTGCAGCTGCCACTTTTGCTGCCACCCTGGAATTTTGCCTACCGCTACAGCCTTCCCTCTTGGCGTCGACCTCCACCAAAAATCTGTCCCATTTTCTGCTCTGTGTTTGGCCGTCTGAGAGGGGTTCATAGCAGACACTCTAGCAGCCGTGCTCAGAGGGCCGATCAGAGAGCACATCTGGTCAGGCATATCCCCTGCACTCTACCACGCATGCTCTATGGGTGGGCGGGCATCACTGCTGCTTGCAGCTGATGCTCTGTGATGCTCTCTGGTTCAGGCTTAACACAGGCACAGATTTCACATGAGCGAGCAGAAATAAAGTGTTAGTGGCCTGCCTTTGAGATCTTTCCCCAATTTTTTTCCAAATTGCCTGCTTGTATGTCTAAGAAGGAAGACAATTCTAAGAGGGTGGGGGTGGGGACAGGGTTGAAGGAGAACAAATCTGTGTGCTCTTTCTTTCAAACTTGCTTGTCTGCGGAGGAGGAGGAAAATAAATGAAGTGTGAATGTGTGTATAAATGGCCCCATCCACCACAGTCCCTGACTGTACGCATCACCTCACATGGCCCTCAGGACAAACAGGTTGCCCTCCCCTGGACGAGAAGAAAGCCACCTGCCAGCCTGGGTTAGGAGCTTTGCCAAGGAGCTTTACATAGAACCATGCCAATGTAATAACACATATTTTAAGGCTCCCATGCGTAGCACTTGAAATCAGTAGTCATAGTCCAACAACCAACACACCTCCAGTTTGTGACGCTCATACCAGCCTGCACATCTGAAGGAGAATCTCATACTGAAGTCCTCAGATATGTTTGCCACAAACCATGGGCTGCAATAAGAATCCCAGCATTTTTACAGGCTGTTTCCCCTGCTCCCAGCCAAACAGGCAGCATAATTATTTATGGGAGGTGAATGACTTAGATGTGCACCATTTCCCTCTTTAAAAAATTAAAATAAAATGAGACAGACTTGACAGGAAGGTGCAGTTCCACAGTCCTGTCTCGTCCAAACATGCTGTTTGCTCTTGCTCTGAGAGCCACTGTGTGCCACTCACGTTGGGGACAGGAGGGGCAGCTAAGTCAGTGGAGCTGTAGGCAGACACTGCAGCAGCAAGGCACAGCAGGGCCATGCTGCCTCAGCACCCGAGAGGTTGGCACTGGGACTCGCTGACTCTGCATTGTGACTGCCACTCCCAGGTGATTGCTGCATCGGCTGTGACATGGCCAATCAGATGAAGAATGAGATGGGAAGTCAGGCATGCAAATCAAGTAAGAGACAACCCTGACCCCCTTGCAGCCGGCTGATCTATGTCCTTGCTGCATCCCTTTCCCTCGACTCCCATTGAACAGGCAAACACGGAAGGACAGTCAGGAAAGACTAAGTCCGCACGCCCATCCAGGGATTATCATGGGTTGCTGACAGCTATGCATACATGTGCCTAACCCCAGAAAAGAGCAGCCATGAGCTCAATCCCTCCCACTATATGTGTCTATGTATTCCAGCCAGCCTGAGCAGAGAAAGAGGCTGCAGTCCTCTTTTTCCTCACCTGGGAATAAGCTCTGTAGAATTCAGTGGGAGTTACTTTGGAGCAGACATGTGTAGGATTGCACTGTGAATGACATTCAGGAGAATGCCAGCCATATCTCCCAAGGTAGGAAGTCCCATAGTCTGGATGCCACCACAGAGAAGGCCCTTTCCTGCCTGCCCAGCAACCACACCTCTGAATCCAACCAGGTCTTCTGCTGATGATCTGAGTGGGTGGGTGGACAGGTGCAGGCAGGTGGAGATGCATCCAGTTATCCTTTAAGTCCATCTTCCCCAGCCTTGAAGTCCCAGATGCTGTTGAACTACAGCTTCCATCATCCCTGGCCATCGGCCATGCTGGCTGAGGCAGTTGGGAGTTGGAGTCCAACAACATCTGGGGAGCAGAGCTTGGAAAAGTTACTTTTTTAAACTACAACTCCCATCAGCCCAATCCAGTGGCTATGCTGGCTGAAGCTGATGGGAGTTGTGTTTAAAAAAGTAACTTTTCCAAGCTCTGCTGGGGTCCAAAGGGATTGCAGCCAACTAAGTTTTACTCAGAGTAAAACCATTGAAATTAATGTGCCTGTCAGGTATTCAATGGTGGTCCCACTTAGAGTAAACCCATTGAGACATGACTAATGTAGCTTCATTAATTTCAGTGGGTCTACTCTGAGCAGGACTTAGTTGGATACAACCTAAGAAGAGCAGCTGACTGTTAAACCACTTTGGCCACTGGAGCTCTGTCAGGGGAATAGGAGTCTTCTAGCAACTCTCAGCACCCTTCACTTCCCAGGATTCTTTGGGGGAAGTCATGACTCTCCCAATATGAACCTACCCGTACACTGCGCTCAACATCTAAGGCCCTCCTCCGAGTGCCATCCCATCGAGAAGCTCGGAGGGTGGTGACTAGAAATAGGGCCTTTTCAGTGGTGGCCCCCGAACTGTGGAACAGTCTGTCTGATGAGGTGCGCCTGGCGCCGACACTACTATCTTTTCGGCGCCAGGTGAAAACCTTTTTATACTCCCAGGCATTTTAAAGTGTATTTTAACAGTATTTCACTATTATTTTGTATTTTGGACGTTGTTTGGTTCTTTTATTGTTTGTTTGTTTTTGTTTCTTGATTTATTGTATTTATACACTGTGCTTGTTTTATCTTTTTGTACACCGCCCAGAGAGCCTTCGGGCTTAGGGCGGTATATAAATAAAATAAATAAATAAATGACTATCTAAAGTGAAATAAAGGTCTGCCCTGGTTGTGGTCATCTGATTAGCTAAGCCAAACAGCTGTGAGAGTGCCTTTTAGAAAACTGACAGTTGGTTCTTACTGAGCATACCCAACGCTATAATAGACTTCAATGTTAAATTTCTGAAATTAATTAAAATCAGCCTTGCATTTTTTTAAAAAACTTTTAAACTGCAGAAGATGAAGGTCAGAGTATGGGGCAAGGTCAGTAATAGGATTACAGGTACTCCGTGAACATAGCTGATTTTTAATTAATTTCAACAGATTATGAGAATTCTGACAGAAAAAAGTCCAACAGGGGTCTGGATTTTTTTTCTCTTGTTTTACAATTTGAACTCTCGATTCTCTCTGACTGTTGTGTGTATCACCATGAAAACTTAGAAGGTTGTTAAACAAGTGTTTCCGAGTTGAGGAGTATAAGTTTTGTAAGGTTTTGTTTTAAAATGTGTTTATGGGAAGCATCAGAATGGTATGGGGGTATTTTCAATTTAACATTGCGGAATGCGAAAAATCCATGCTGGCTATAGTATACAGCCACTCTTGTGGCTGTATAATACAAGCAAGCAAACATTTTAACCAGAACTATATAATGATATCTGCACTTCTGCTTGGATCCTTCACTGCTTGTTTGTCACCAGCTAGTAGCAACAGCCTCGCTTCAGCAAGCCTTTAGGGTGCATTATAATTCAATACTGATCTTGATGTACCTATTGGTGTCATGTCTTTGGCATGTTTTGGCTTTGTCAGTCCTTGGGGTTTGTGTGTGTTTCATTTGTTGTTATACTGTTTTATGATGTCTTTTGAGATTGTTGTGAGCCATCTCGGGAGACAAAAAGGATACAAATATTTTAAATAAATAAAAAAGAATAACTCCTCATTCTTAAACAACCTTGACCTGGTGTTTGGGGACCGGGAGTCAGGGAGGGGGGAAAATAAGGTGTAGACTGGTGGCCCATAGCTATGAGTGGGGAACAAGAGTGGAAATTGCTGATACTTCCTTTTTCTCCCCATGTCTGGAATGAAAATCAACCCAGTGAATATGATCAGTATTCACTGCTGCTGTTGTTTTCAGTCCACAAACAATATGTAATTGATGACTTTCCCCCCCATTTGCATTGAAATGAGTGGCCTTTGCACTGAAATGAATGGTGTGGAATAACATAATGATGATGCAATTGGACAGTGAGATGATTTACATAGTTCTGTCAGAAGCCACACTGCAGCGGAGCAGAAACAGTGCTGCATGCAACAACACAGGACAGAATGGAAACTGATGCCTCCTTACACCCCTAGCTGCAAGGCTATTGTTCCACATGATGATGATGATGATAATGATGACTGCAAGGTATTCCTTCATATGTTAAGTCAGTCATTCTATTATATTACCTCAGCTTTCCATTACAGTAAAGACAGCCAAGACAGCTTACACTGTAAGCTTACACCAAAAGTTTGAAAGCAAGCCAATCTGTTTAAAAAGAATCGAAACAGAGCAGGGGCAGTAGTTAAAAAGAATCAGTTATAGTTCAATTACTACTCAAAAGTCAGTTCCACTGAATCCAATGTGGTTTACTCCCAGGGAGGCCGTACAGGATTGCAGCCTTACAAATCCAGAAGAGGTAGAGAAAATAACAGAAGAGTTTTCAGGTGGTAGAGAAAAAGATCTGAAGAGGGAACCAGATGGCACTCCTAGAGTAGGGAATTCTACAGGATGGGCACAGCATCAGAGAATAGCTTCTCACATTTTTCTGCCAGCCATAATTCAGATGGTGGATGGATGTGCAAATGAGCCTCCTGAGTGGAAAGAGGCCCGTGTGGGAAGAAGTGGTTCTTTAAGAGTCCTGGTTTGAAGCCCTTTCGTATTATGTCAACCTTGTATTTAAGCACTAATTGGGGAGCCATTGTTGACAAGGAACTGCACGCATCCGACTAAGGGGGCTGACAGAGGATGGACAGAGCACTCTGTCCCTTCTCTGCACCCAGCATAGAATTGCAGCAAACTCTTGTAGGATGGATGGACTTCTTCTGCCAGCTCCCAGGAGGCTGATAACGTTTGTGGACTATTTACAAGCCTGCATTGTTTGCAGCAGGGGTGGGAACACCTTTTCACCCTGAGGGCTGGAGAATCCCTTGGGAGGGTCTGAGGACTCAGATAAAAAAAATAATGGGTAGAGCCATGGACTCCTTTGTACCTTTGTGCAGGAGGCTACATTCTAGCCATAACAAAGCTAGCAGTTTCTAGACACACAAACACATCTCTTCATCCAGGCAATCAAGAGGCAAGGTAAGAACCTAAGAAGAGCCTGGCAGCTGGATCAGGCCACAAGCCCATCTGGTCCTGCATCCTGTTCTCACAGTGGCCGACCAGATGCCGTATTGGGAAGCATATGGTCTTGGATAAGAGTTCAAGGACATGTTCCAGCCAGGACTGGGCAGAACAGGGCAGTGAAGGGTGTGGCCTGGGGAAAGTTCTGAGGGCCAATCAGAGAGGCCTAGAGGGCCACGTTCAGCCTGTGGGCCAGAGGTTCCACATCCCTTGAGTTCAGCATCAGTCTTGTGCTTTGGTGCCTTACACTAGATGTATGCCTCAAAAATGTACATTTGATACATGAATAATGTATAGATGGACTTGGTTACATTCCAGCCCAGTGGAGCCTAAATAAGATGCAGATGACTTGAATTTGTTTTGCTGCATTGGTTGCTAAGTGAGTGATTTTATAACCTTGCTCTCTACCTGACCATGATGTCTGGGCCTCCTCAAATTGGCACCTTGAGAGTGAGTAACACAACATATGAAGGAATACCTTGCACAAATTGCATGGCATCTGGGATGCTTCTCTGGAATGCTTTGCCTGCTGCAACTGGGCTGTTGCTCCAGACCAGCAAGCCAAGATCTCATTATTTGACTCCTTGCTCCTGACACACAAAAACTTCCCATCTCATCCTCCCCATCTCTTGTTTCTCTTCTATCCTTGTCTGCCTTGGCATTGTCTGCCTACTTGTTTCACTAAAAACTAATGCTGGGTTTTCTATCATTACACAGAAGCCAAAGACTGTAACAACAAAGACACAAGTTAATTATTAGAAGCCCCCTTTGTTCCCAGTTGTTTTGTACCACATGATCTGTTTCCTTCCCAAAATTAGCAATTGGTCTAATTTTAGTTATAACCCTTTTCAATCATTTCTGGTTTTCTTCGTTGTTGTTATACAAATCTTGATAAATTGCTGATACTCAAGTATAAAGCGAAGTGTTGGAGGGTGGTTCCTGAGGAGGAGGGAAAATAAAAGATTAAGGCAATCCACCCACCCTGCTACTTCTCCCCGAAAATTTGCCCTTTCCAATGATGCTTCGCTGAGTAGACGTAGTGGTCAGATGTCCCAGACCAGTGTTTGCCACCAGAAGTGTAGGATGGCGCTCTGGCTTCCTATATTGGCTACCAAGTTGCTGTAGTTGCAAGATCCTCCACTGAGCAGGGGGTTTCATTAGATGGTCTCGAAGGTCCCTTCCAGCTGTCACATCCTGTGGTTCTGTGATTGTGTATTCCATAAACCCAGCTTCTGCATTTATAGCTAAATGTTCATCAAGAGCTATTTAGAGAATTTTCACTTCATGTTTCGCTGACCCAATGAACCGATTGCAGTCTATTGGGGTCAGCATGGATGAAAAACTGCAGGCTCCTCTCCACCTGTTAAACATCTTTATGAAATTGTCAGTGCAAAAAATCTTTTCCCCCAGTTTTAAGCCAGCAGTTTCTGAATGCTCTTCTTTTCCATGGAGCCTATGAAACATTCCCAAATGGAAACTGCGGTTGACGCTAAAGAAAGCATGGGGTGGTCAGAACATTAAAAGTGATTAAAATCAATCTCACATATTCTGGATAAATACTATCCCCATAACATGCGAGAGAAAACACATTTTGGCCCAAGGAGACATGTGACCCTACATTAGAAGTTTTGGACTCCAGCTAGTTTTAACGGCTGACATGCAAAAAACTGCTGAAATTAGCATTTTGATGGAAATATTATCAGATTAGGAACAGCAGCAAGTGTGGTACTTCAGGTGTGAAAACATTACACTAGACCATCCTCCTTGGGCAATTAAATGTTTTGCCAAAAAGTTTGGATACTGATTAGAATGATATGTTTCTGTGTTCATTTTCTTAAAATCCTGTAGCAAGCTTATGCTGTGGACATGTAACGTTTTTTCAAAGCTGTGTAATCTTCTACATATCAACTCAGGTGTAAGCCCCTTTGAGTTCTGTGGAGCCTGCTCCTGGGTAAGCGATATAGGATTGCAGCCACAGACCATGGAGAACCAAATTCACATCCCTACACAGAGACAAAAGCTCACTGGGCCAGCAACTTATATCTCAGCCACACTTACCACTGATCTTCAGAAGATCACCATGATGATAAAAGGGGCAAGGTGGAAGATAGGGGTGTTGTTAAGGAGGGCCCAGGGCCTTTTCTAATTAAGGGCCTTGATGTCTGGCGAGTACAAGTTGCTGTACACACAGATATAGACACACACACATACCTTTTGCTGTTGAAAAAGAACACCAAGCATGCCTGGCCAAGTGTGCCAAGTTGCAGGAATTAGTTTGTGCTCCCTAGGATCCAGCTCCCTGCCATGTAAACCTTGAACGGGCTCTTACATGACGTGCTAGCTCAGGAAAAGTTTAGTTTTTAGGACAGGGGAAGTGGAAGGAGGAATTGGCATGTATTTGTGTATGCATTTGACTTGTGTGTGTATTTATATATATACTGTCCTTCCAGTAAGAGCCCAGGCTGGCATGTAACATGACCAGAGCTTTGGGTGACCCAGCTAGACTATCTACCCTTAGTGGCTGGCTAGTGGCTACAGATGAAAGGGCGTACTCACTGGGGGCACTCTGACTATGGAATGCTCTCTCCAGGGCGGCTTGGTTGGTTCCTCCTTTTATGACATTGTGTTTTTTATCTTTTCCCCTGAGCTGTTTAATCCACTACATGTTGTTTTTATGCTGTGTAGTGTTTTCTTTTAATTCCGCCAATTGCTTTTATCCTTCTCTTTTATATTGTTCTGGTTTGCACTCAACATGAAACTATGGTTTAAAATAAACTATGATTTAATGCGCACAAACATTTTGCTCCTCCCTCGCTCCTGGCTGTGCTGTGTCAGGGAGGAAACAAGCCAACAACAAGTCAGACTCTGGCTTGTTGTGATGTGTGAACCTGGGCTTGTGGTTTGTCTCTTTCCAAACAAATCTTGAGCCGAAGCCAAGGCTTGTTCTTGGGTCACAGCTTGTGGTTTGTTTAGGGAGAAACAAACCATGAGCTGCACGAGTTAACCTGTAACATTCCTGCTCTCTCCACTTGCAATTCCCAGCAACTGGTATACAGAGGCATACTGCCCCCAACAGTGGAGGTAGAACATAGCCATGAGGAGGGAGGGAGGAGCACAGAGGTTGTGTGTGTTAAACCATAGTTTAGTTTAAACTATGGCTTAACATTGTATGCAAACCAGGTAATTTTGGTGTGTTGTTGTTGTTGTTTTAATGTTTGTTGTAATATGATGTATTGCAATTTTATTTTTTTGTAAAATGCACTGGGAACTTGTTGAGGAATAAGATCCCGGAAATTACAGGCCAGTTAGCTTAACTTCTGTCCCTGGAAAACTGGTAGAAACTATTATTAAAGCTAGATTAACTAAGCACATAGAAGAACAAGCCTTGCTGAAGCAGAGCCAGCATGGCTTCTGCAAGGGAAAGTCCTGTCTCAGTAACCTATTAGAATTCTTTGAGAGTGTCAACAAGCATATAGATAGAGGTGATCCAGTGGACATAGTGTACTTAGACTTTCAAAAAGCGTTTGACAAGGTACCTCACCAAAGACTTCTGAGGAAGCTTAGCAGTCATGGAATAAGAGGAGAGGTCCTCTTGTGGATAAGGAATTGGTTAAGAAGCAGAAAGCAGAGAGTAGGAATAAATGGACAGTTCTCCCAATGGAGGGCTGTAGAAAGTGGAGTCCCTCAAGGATCGGTATTGGGACCTGTACTTTTCAACTTGTTCATTAATGACCTAGAATTAGGAGTGAGCAGTGAAGTGGCCAAGTTTGCTGATGACACTAAATTGTTCAGGGTTGTTAAAACAAAAAGGGATTGCGAAGAGCTCCAAAAAGACCTCTCCAAACTGAATGAATGGGCGGAAAAATGGCAAATGCAATTCAATATAAACAAGTGTAAAATTATGCATATTGGAGCAAAAAATCTTAATTTCACATATACGCTCATGGGGTCTGAACTGGCGGTGACCGACCAGGAGAGAGACCTCGGGGTTGTAGTGGACAGCACGATGAAAATGTCGACCCAGTGTGCGGCAGCTGTGAAAAAGGCAAATTCCATGCTAGCGATAATTAGGAAAGGTATTGAAAATAAAACAGCCGATATCATAATGCCATTGTATAAATCTATGGTGCGGCCGCATTTGGAATACTGTGTACAGTTCTGGTCGCCTCATCTCAAAAAGGATATTCTAGAGTTGGAAAAGGTTCAGAAGAGGGCAACCAGAATGATCAAGGGGATGGAGCGACTCCCTTACGAGGAAAGGTTGCAGCATTTGGGGCTTTTTAGTTTAGAGAAAAGGCGGGTCAGAGGAGACATGATAGAAGTGTATAAAATTATGCATGGCATTGAGAAAGTGGATAGAGAAAAGTTCTTCTCCGTCTCTCATAATACTAGAACTCGTGGACATTCCAAGAAGCTGAATGTTGGAAGATTCAGGACAGACAAAAGGAAGTACTTCTTTACTCAGCGCATAGTTAAACTATGGAATTTGCTCCCACAAGATGCAGTAATGGCCACCAGCTTGGATGGCTTTAAAAGAAGATTAGACAAATTCATGGAGGACAGGGCTATCAATGGCTACTAGTCATGATGGCTGTGCTCTGCCACCCTAGTCAGAGGCAGCATGCTTCTGAAAACCAGTTGCCGGAAGCCTCAGGAGGGGAGAGTGTTCTTGCACTCGGGTCCTGCTTGCGGGCTTCCCCCAGGCACCTGGTTGGCCACTGTGAGAACAGGATGCTGGACTAGATGGGCCACTGGCCTGATCCAGCAGGCTCTTCTTATGTTCTTATGTGTATACACATAAATAAATAAAAATGTGTATGGCTAAAACACTGCCCAAAACAGAGCGAGCAAGTGAGCATTTTTTATCCCTTTTGTGCTGTTTTACATGTTTTACTTGTTCTGTCCTCCCCACCTTCTGTTTCTCTACACACAAACAGAAGTGTCCGCAATCTGGTCTGGTGTGTGGAGGAAGACTTGCATATTGCAGGGCTAGACACTGATTGTACCCCTGCCAAATACATCAGGCACTTCTAGCAAAGTGGGCCAAGTTTCAGGGGTGCAGGGAAGTTTTTCCTTCCTGATACTTCATTTTTTTCCTCTGTAGGAGAGAATGGCAATCATTCACTTATATGGGAGAAAATAGAGGCTGACACTCATAGGTACCATTGAAATTGGGTCTTGCCATACTCCCTCCCTCTGCTGACTCCAGCTACTGAGAATCAGGCCTGCTCAAGCCCCACCTCCTTATCTGCGTAGCCCCACCTTTGGTTCTGTTTCTTGGTCACACCACGTGTGACTGAATGTTGATATTTCCTTAAAGGCATGGCACAGTCAGAACTGGGAGCAGTTCTCCAAATAGTAAAGAAGGAGAAGCTAGGAGTGGGGGCAGGTTACAAGGCCAAGTTCAACAGCACCTGAAAGAGATTTTAAAGGTATTATGTGTCACTTAAATAAAACCCAAACCTTCAGACTGATTCTATATTTCTAGCTGTGTCAAGAAAATATAACAAGGGTCACTTGTTTGTACGGTCCCCCCTGCAGAAAAAGGGTGACAATCCTCTTTAAAAAAAATACAAAAGAAGCAGGCAAATATTTGGAAAGCTGAGAAGTATCAAGGAGTGGCAGCTCCGCAGAGGAAAACACAGCGGTGTGTGTTTTAGCAAAATGCCAAGTGGTTTGGACAACATTCAAGAATTGTGATTTGGTCATGGGTGGGGGAGGCATGTGAATGCAGCTCTGTTTCAACGAGGACGCTTGACGTTTGCTCAGGCCTAACAGGAGAAGTGAGGCTGCTCAGGTCATTGTTTCTTCTTTGGAATTAAAACAAACAAACCACCTCTTTGCATTAATACTCTTGCATTCATTCCAGCACTGATCAAAGCAGCACTCTTGAACTAGTGTAAATCAGTAAGGCGGCACAAAGAAATCCCTAGAAGGGTGCAGAGACAAGTATATTCAGCAGATGCCCAAATGTGTTTTGGAGCCCAAATGACAAATCTGTAACTTCCCCATCCTCGCTTGGCATTGTCAAGGTTTGACCTCTGCCCACCACTTCACCTGGCCGGTCACTGTTGTCAATATGACTAAGGTGGCAATATGTCCTACTCCATTGCTCTGTATTGAAGGGCTGTCAGAGGACAGTCCTCTCTTGGGAGGGCTGACCAGTCTAAAGACAAAGGACCATTAGAAGGGACAGTAGGGAACTTGAAATTGCCTCATCAACACTTAGCACCTGGACCACAGACTGGGCAGGCACAGAGGCAGAGTCTGCCCCATTATGGTGAGATGTGTTATTTTTCTATTTAAATGATAGGAAATTAGCATATTTTTTTAAAAAATAGCATATGTACCTGTAGGTTAAAGGTAAAGGTGTCCCTGCACTTATAGTGCGAGTCGTTTCCCACTCTTAGGGTGATGACTTGCGACGTTTACTGGGCAAACCGTATATATGGGGTGGGATTGCCAGTTCCTTCCCTGGCCTTTCTTTACCCCCCAGCGTATGCCGGATACTCATTTTACCGACCACGGATGGATGGAAGGCTGAGTGGACCTCGACTCCTTTTACTGGAGATTCGACTTCCTCCTTCTGTTGGAATTGAACTCCGGCCGTGAGCAGAGCTCCGGCCCTGAAAGCAGCCTTGTAAATAAGCCCACAGAAGTCACTAACCTGTAAAAGAAATTGACTAGCATGCTGGGGGATGAAGAGCCCTGTCCCTCCTGCAGTAGCCAAATGTACATCTGTGCTGGGCATATCAAAGGACACTTTGCTCAGGGCCTTGTAAAACCCGAAGCCATCTTTGTCCCCTCCACACCACCATTCCACATCAACCTTCTCCAACATGCTGCCCTCCAAATAGGATTGCCAGGTCTCTGGTTTTCATCTGGAGACTCCAGTTTTTCGTAGTATTGTCCGGGTCTCCAGGTGAGTCACCCCAATCTCTGGACTCTTAGCTTTCATTTTTTAAAAAAAAGTTCCTAGGTGGTCTGGTTCAAGAGACATACACCAAAATGTCAGCCTCCCAACCTCTGTTAAATGAGCTAATAGCAAGCTGCTGGAATCCCCACCCTTTCAGATTTTTAGCCAATAAGTGAAGTCAGGGATGTGATTGATGAGGGATTTGTTGATCTCCAGGCAATAGCTAGAACCCATTGCAAATTCTGAAAATAGCTTCCTTTTCCTGCTTATCTGCACATAACAAGTTGAATAAGTTTATAGCTTTCAGCACAAGCAAGAGTGTCTTTTTTCTGTGTGCGTATACAGCACAATAATCGAGAACAGAAAATCACAGCAGGATACTGGTAGGCATGCACAGTAAACAATTTCAGTTATGATTATAATCAAAGTGTACATGCAGGCTTTTTAATTACTTGCAAAAATAGCATTTTATACATTTTATCTGTCAAATAATTTTTGAACAGAAATGTTAAAAAAGTATACATGCATTTTATGATGGCATTACAGTGTGTTATACTTTTCTAATTATAAGGAGTCGAACAAGTTTAAATTTTCCTGGGCTCTTAAAGAGGGCAGTTCATTTGTCTAATGCATAGCCTGTTTTGAAAACTTTCTCTGTATAACGCTTAAATCCTATACTCACTTTTCTGGGAGTAAAGTTCTTCTCCCTCTCTCATAATACTAGAACTCGTGGACATTCAAAGAAGCTGAATGTTGGAAGATTCAGGACAGACAAAAGGAAGTACTTCTTTACTCAGCGCATAAACGATGGAATTTGCTCCCACAAGATGCAGTAATGGCCACCAGCTTGGATGGCTTTAAAAGAAGATTAGACAAATTCATGGAGGACAGGGCTATCAATGGCTACTAGCCATGATGGCTGTGCTCTGCCACACTAGTCAGAGGCAGCATGCTTCTGAAAACCAGTTGCCGGAAGCCTCAGGAGGAAAGAGTGTTCTTGCACTCGGGTCCTGCTTGCGGGCTTCCCCCAGGCACCTGGTTGGCCACTGTGAGAACAGGATGCTGGACTAGATGGGCCACTGGCCTGATCCAGCAGGCTCTTCTTATGTTCTTATGTTCTTTATGTTCTTAAAGCTGCTGTGTTAATCCGACATACCTGGGTGTAAACCCCATTGAATTCAGTAGGACTTACTTGAGTAGCCATTGTTAGGATTGTGCTGTAAATCGATGGGACTTTTGAATGAACATGGCAAAGGATTGTGCTGTAAATATTTCTCTCCCCCCCAATCCTATTTTTAAACCATTAGGCAGGTGTCACTGCTATTATTTGGTAGGAAACTAATACTGTTTTTTTTAAAAAAAATGTTCTGCAATGACCAACTAGTTTTGACAATTGACTATTATATGGGGTATATATATTTTTACATCTCCAGTGTGTGTATATATGGAGTTTTTCCAACAGCCCTGTGAGGTAAGGTTGTTGAAGCAGCTCACAACAAGTAAAAAATCCATTTAAAATCCAATAATCAGAAAAACAAGTATAGAACAGTTGCAAAACAGCTTAAAGTGGCATGATTCTGAATTCTGTGTTGGGTGAGTAAAGTTCCTTATCATTTGAGGTTGCAATCCTGTGACACTTCCTTGTTTGAGTAAGCCCCGCTGAATACATTGGAACTTGCTTCTGATTAATAAGCATAAATATCTTTACAGGTTGTGTAAATAATAAACATCTTTGATAGTCATACTTATATAAATATTTCTTCATGCTATGTCTTGATCTATCAGATTTCACACTATGGTTGTACCTGATTATTTCCTCTGTGTTTTAAGTTGTTTTCCTTGGGTAGTCATGGTCCCCCTCTGTTGTTTTCACCCTGAGGGGAAGATTAGACTGAGAGATTTGTAAACTTTGTAGCTGATTTCCATTTTTAAAAAAATAATTAAAATTATTTATATGCAGGAAAAACTTATAAAGTAATGCAGATCCACACAATACATTTAAAGCACATCCAGCTTGCATTTAAAGCACATGACTTCCCCTAAATTATCCTGAGAAGTGTAGTTTCCCCCTCACAGTTATAGTTCCCCCCACCCTTAACAAACTATAGTTCTCATGATTCTGTGATGAGATTCATGTGCTTCAAATGTGTTTTAAATGCATGGTGTGGTTCTGCCCTGGTATGCTGTACATTCATTAGTGAATTGAAAATAACAATTTTAAGCAGGGGAAGGGGCTGTAGCTCAGTGGTAGGGCACATGCTTTGCATGCAAAGGTCCAAAATCCAATCTCTGGAAAAGCCTGTTGCCCAGAATCCTGGAGAACCAATGCTAGTCCATGTCATCAGTAATGAACTAGATGGTACCAAATGGCAGATTTTGTTCCTAAAAGAGGAAAGAGACCCAAGGGCCACAGAGACTCTGACATTTATTTATGTATTTTATTTACAACATTTATATACCACTTTATTGTAAAAAAAAAACCCCTCAAAGTGGTTTACAGAAGGAATTAATAAAATTATTGGCAAAAACAGTTAAAAGACAGTTATTTAAAAACATTCAAAATAATAAAACCAACAATGAGTTAAAAACAGATGGAAAACATAATAGGTTCTACATGCCTGGGTAGCTTGCCTAAACAAAAATGTTTTTAGCAGGTGCTGAAAAGAGTACAATGAAGGCTCTTGCCTAATGTCAATAGGCAGGGAGTTCCAAAGCGTAGGTGCTGCTGCACTAAAGGACTGATTTCTTAAAAGAGCAGAACAAGTACTATGTGGCACCCATAACATGGAAAGCACATCTTGAACTTAGCCTGGTAGCAAATCAGCAACCAGTGCAGATTTCAGAGCAGAGGTATTGTGTGCTGACAGGGTTTCACTCATGTCAACAATCATGCCACAGCATTCTGGACTAACTGGTCCGGTTGTGCTGCATGGGGATTTCTGTGACTTTGGCTGCCTGGCTGCCAGGATACTTTTAGCTTTGGCTTTTGGTTAGGAATCCTGACTGGTTGTGGGATGCTGAGTTTTCTGCCTTGCTCAGGAATCGTGTTGTGGTTGGTATGGTATTGCATAGGACCCACGTTCAAGGTCAGGGAAAAGCACTTGGAGCATGAAGTAGAACCAGTGACGGGTGTAGGCTCACATTTGGGCTCAGCATGAAATTCCTCACCCCTAGGGTTACTGAAGTATGAAAATGTACCCACAGCAAATGTTATATATTTACACCCCAAATACCTGAAAGACCACCTCCTTTCCTACAAACCTTCTCAGGTGTTAAGATCAGCAGAGAGGGTCCTTTTGGCACTTCCACTCACCCTCAGAAGTTTGGCGTGGTGGTGGTGGTCCAGGAGAGGGCATTCTCTGCAGCAGCCCCTAAATTGTGGAATTCCCTCTCCACAGAGGTGTGCTTGGCAACTTCATTACATAGTTTCCGACTGCACCTCTTTACCCTGCCCTTTTACACTTGAGATAGATACGCTTAGGGTCCATGATGTTCTTGTGACTATAATCTGCTTCAAACTGTTTTTAATATTGTATTTTTAAATTGCTGGTGCCTGCCCTAGGACCTTAGTTGAAGGGCCAGGAGGAAATTGAATGACAAATGATGATGATGAATATCCACTGCTTCCCCACCCATGTCTTAAGGTGCTCAGTCTTGATTATATTGATGAGTGGGCACTTGAACCTTATCAAATCCCTCCTCCCATACTCACACACTGAAGGGATACCCTTGAGGTTCTGTAGCTGAGCACTCCCTAGCTAGGGATGGGCAAGAAATGCGCTTTAGTTTGCATTTAAAGCCTAATTTATCAAATTCGTACTTTCCAAAATAATGAAAAATGGAAATGCACTGACTTCAAGTCGATCCCGACTTATGGCTACCCTATGAATAGGGTTTTCATGGTAAGCAGTATTCAGAGGGGGTTTACCATTGCCTCCTTCTGGGGCTACTCCTCCCCAGCTGGCCAGGGCCTGCTCAGCTTGCCACAGCTGCACAAGCCAGCCCCTTCCTTGTCCGCAACTGCCAGCTGGGGGGCAACTGGGCTCCTTGGGACCTTGCCCATGGCTGTACAGGTGGCAGGGCACATAATCCCTGAGCCACTCACTGTGGGGGTGATCTTTAGCTGGCCCTTGACACCCAGGAGACATAAGCGGGAATTTGAACTCACAGACTCTGGACTCCCAGCCAGGCGTTCCTCCCCACTGTGCTATTCATATGTATCCAAATTTTGTGATGTGGTTCTCCAACCATCCAGTGTTTATAAAAATGCATATATTAAGGGGAAGGTTATAAAATGCATGTACTGGTGAAAATAACATACAAAAATGCATTTGCAAATTGCTGCAGAAATGTGGAGAACTAAAGGTTAGATTTGAAAAAGGAGAAACTGACCGTACCGAAAGTGACACATCCCTATCCTTAGCACAGAGACATCCCTTCCTGCAGGGCTTCTGCATAGCAGAGAGAGACCGAATAGGGATCAGTAGTGGAGTATAGCTGAAGCCTCTGTGCCATGCACGGGGGCAATTTGTTATGGGGGCTGTTCTGCCCTGTTCACATGGGAGATGGCTCGATTCGACAGATTTTGCCATCAGAAGAAATATATAAATCTTCAGCTGCTTTCTGCTGCTTTGGTACATTCCTTCCCCACATATTCAGACTTTGGGGGGGACAGGGAGGGGGAATGTTATTTTATCAATTTTCCTTCCCAAAGAACAGCACAAATAATAATTTTCATGAATACTCATCCAAATCATGCTGCCAGAGGAACACAATAAGGAATATGTCACAATGACATAAGTTGAGTGTTATTGATATACAACAGGATCAAATGTCAAGAAATAAAATATTGTTGTGCTGTAAATAATTCCAGCTATTACCTTACCAGGAAGTATCTTATACCAAGGTAGAGATAACACGCCGTTTAAAAAACTAATTATAGCATAGGGCAACCATGAAAATAACCCTCAACACCTTTAAAAGGAATAATGCTTAATGTTTTCCCCAGTAATGTTATCAGCAGCCCTGATGGGGTGAGCCTTGTCACTTAAATATGTGGGTTTTAATAAGTAAATACAGAGGGAAACTTTGAGGATTGCGATTAAATTAAAAAATGAAATCCATTCCAAAGGAATTCCTTCTGTTTGGTTCTACTGTCGTTCTTATTGGGCTGTATTTTGTTCCTACTTGGGGAGAATGTTCTCAACATGAAGTTAGGTTTATATCTCATAATACAGAAACATATAAACTGATTATGTTCTCTGCACCTATATCTGCTTAGCAAAGGTGGTACCTGTTACCTCACAGGCTGCTGATTGGTTCCTACCCATACCTGCCATTTGAATACGAAAGGGCTATAGTCAGGATCCGACAGTGGCTTTAGAGCTGGGCTGAGCTGGGCTGGGGAACCTTTCTCAGCACAAGGGCCATATTCTCTTGTGAGCATCCCTTCAGGGGCCACATGCCAATGGTGGACAGACCAAGTTCTCACACAAGTTCTCACCGTCCTCCATCTGCAGGAGGCATTGTCAGAGTTCAAGGACACATGCTAGCCAGGTAAAAACATTTGGGGTGCAAAGCTGGGCCTGTGGAGTGTTCTGAGGGGTAGATGGAGAGACCTAGAAGGCCGCATTTGGTCCCAGGCCTGAGGTTCCCCCCCCTTGAAGGTGACTTGCTGAAGGGCTATGGCGAAGGAGTTCCTATAGCAAGAAGTTGTGGTTTCTCTCTTTGTCATCTCTGGACCCTCAGGCTTTTTTATTTTTAAAGAAATGAGCCTGAAGTGAGCCGTTAATGTAATGGTGATTCCTTTCCATTGCTACCCCTTCTAGAGGGGTGGAGTATGGAGTGGCCAACCTCAAGTTTGGGTCATCATTAGGGATTGAAGACTGACAATTTTGGTTCTCTCCATTTCTCTTTTTTTCCATCTCAAATTCTGTTCTCCAGCAATTTATGATTTATTTGAAAAAAAAAATCCCCATGAAAATTCTTCAACATCTTAGTGCAAATTTCTCCTCATAAACATATTTTTGTCTGCAGCTTTGAGAATTGTACACATTTTTGCAAGCAATTTCTCCTAATATAATGCATTTTTATGTTATTCTCACTAATATATGCATTTTTATCCACATTTTCCCTTAACATATGCATTTTGCTAGAGAACTACATTGCAAAATTCAGATAAGTGCAAATTTCTAAGGGTGGCTGTCCTTCACTTCTCATTTGGTTTTGGAAAGTGTGAATTTGGTTAATTCGGCTTCAAATGCAAACCAGATTGAATTTCTCCTTCATCCTTAGCACTAGCATGCATGAGAACACACACACAGTATCTCACAGAACACCTGATTGCCTGGCCTGCCCTTCTCATTCCACCCAGAGTGGTAATAATTCCAGCCCAAGAGTGAAATCACATTCGATGCACTTGTTGCCACTGCTGCTTAATGGGATAAGTGTTTCTAGAATATGAGCCCAGCGAGAGCTGTAAATAACTGCAGGAATGGGCTTTGGAGGTTGGCTCATTTCAGGACAATCAGCCTAAGTAAGGTGCCACACTGTTGGAGCTGCAGATGCTTGCAAGGAGAGAAGAGCAAGCAAACACAAGAAAGAGCAAGAAGCAAGGCTGAACCTGGAAAATGTATCTGGGGAGGGCGGGCTCGTCAAATGGGCTAATATAAAGGGGGAATATAACTGGCCCAGGTGGGGCAGTTCATGTTTTCTTAGTCACAGAAGACTCTGACCCTCCTCCCCAAACAAAGCAGTCTAATTTGGAGTGGTGAAAGCGAATGCCGTACAGCTTAGAGATGGAGTGTTCCCATAAGGTTTAGTGGTAGAATGGGAGAATCACCATAAGCCAGGGGTAGCTAGCGCAGTGCCCTCTTGTTGTTGACCTCCTCGTCCCATCATCCATGACCATTGGCCATGCTGGCTGGTGCTGATGGGAATCACAGAATAGTAGAGCTGGAAGCCATCGAGACCAACCCCCTGCTCAATGCAAGAATCCAACTCAAAGCATACCCGACAGGTAGCTGTCCAGCTGCCTAGTCTTGAAGGCCTCCAGTGTTGGAGAGCCCACTACCTCTCTAGGTCATTGGTTCCATTTTCATACCACTCTAACAGTTAAGAAGCTTTTCCTGATGTCCAGTTGAAATCTGGTTTCTTGTTACTTGAGCCCATTATTCCATGTCCTGCACTCCAGAGATCCCAGCCCTCCTCTGTGTAACAACTTTTCAAGTACCTGAAGAAATTGTTTTTGCATTTGTTTTTGAGATGTATTTTTGTTCCCCTTGCTGTAAGCCGCCTTGAGCACAATTTTATGTGGAAAGGCGGCGTACAAATAAAATGATGATGATGATGATGATGATGAAGATTGCTATCCTATCTCCCCTCAGATATTACTGGAGTCCAACAGTATCTAGAGGGCCACAGGCTTCCCATCCCTGGGCTAAGCTGATGCTGATACCAACCTGAGGCAAGACACTCTGCAGTAATAACCTGACTGAATAGAGCAGGCGTCCTCAGTCGGGTGCCCCCTCACTGCTGTTGATTGGCTCCAGCTCCCCATTACCCCTGACCTTTGGTCATTCTGGCTGCTGAGGCTGATGGGAGCTGGAGTCTACTATCTGGAAGACACCACACTGGGGACCCCTGCCAGACAGTATCAGCTTTAATTTGTTAAAAAAAAAACATTTTCATTGCATTAAGGGAGATGAGGGTGTGTATATATAGATATATGAGAGAGAGAGAGAGGTGCCAGAACATGACTTAGCACTACAGTATATTGGCTAGGGAAAGGGAGGTAGGAGAAGCAGGCCCTAGGAGAGGTGGCACTGGGGCAGTGGGCCAAGGATACCTGGGAGGGGTCTGGAAGCCCGAATAGCCCAGACAAATGAGAGAGAATGGGAGAAGCTGAAGCCCTGACTCCACATGCAGCAACAGGAGAGGACAGAATGGATTGTGCCATTTCAGCAGATGGGGAGGCCAGTTTTGAATGTTCTTGCATGGTGGTGGCTTTTTAAAAAAAACAAAAACCCTTCTCTACAAGTAAAATGTAGCCGATCAGGGAGAAAGGCTCTAAGGAAACCTGCTCCCTTCTCTGTGGGTATTTCTCTTTATGCAAAGGAACATTCAGAGCCAGTGTGGCAAAGTGGTTAGGGTGCTGGCCTATGGCCTGGGAGAGCAGGGTTCAAATCCCCAATTGGCCATGAGGCTCACTGGGTGACTGCCTCTCAGTCTAGCCTACCTCACAGAGTTGTTGTGAAAATAAAAGAGAGTGGAGGGAAAACATGTACGCTACCTTGAGCTCCTGGGAGGAAAGGTGGGATAAAAAATAAAAAATAATGTCACAGCCCCACCTCCCTCCACAGTCTGAAGTAGCACAGCCCACTGAGCAGCAGCAAAATGTCTGCAAAGAGCAACTTTTGCTTACTTTGTCTTTTCTTTCTCTCTTTCTCTCTCCCCCAAAGGCTGCAATTTTTCATTCAGCCTGCTTAATATCCCCTTCTATTCATGCAGCCTTGTGATCCAAGCCTCTCTGACACAGAGAAGTGCTGTTCACCTTCATCGAATAGTATGCGCTCTGTGTTTTATGGTACTATACTGCTGTATTACTTTTTTGAACTACAGCTCCCATCAGCCCCAGCCAGCTTGGCCACTGGATTGGGCTGATGGGAGTTGTAGTTCAAAAAAAGTAACTTTTCCAAGCTCTGCCTAACATAACTGCAACAATAATTTCAAATGGCTTCAAGGGGTAGCCTTCCAGCACCATCCTTCAAGGAAAAGTGCATGCCCCACATATAAAGATGCATCTATAAATTTTGGGCTGGCTGTGGCACATAGCTTCCTTGGACAAGGCCTACTTCTGATGCCCACGCTGGGCCCTCCTTAGATTTGCCCACCCAACCCCAGTGCTTCAGTCAGCACCAGACAACCTAGTTTGAGAGGCACCATTTAACATCCCTTAATGACCCCAGCTTAACATTGCTCCTGAACATAGGTGGAAACAAATGTGGTCGTGATTATATCTGAAATCTTTTGAGCATGATATATAAATGCTGAGTTTCTATGCTGAAGTTTGTGCTGAAATGTCCTCTCCCTGTGTTGCATGAATGGTACAGTGGATCTCTACTTTTGCATACCAGGTGAAAAAGGATGAGAGGTCTCCTGGTCCTTTGTATAGAAGAGGCACTTGCTCTTTAATCAACGTAGACTGATCCAAAGCAAGTTTACTCAGAAGTACATCCCGTTGCATTCAGTGGGGTCTGTTTTCTAATAGGTGTGCAGAGGGTTGCAAGGTTAAACTCATAAAGCATTCTAAGAATATTGCGTAAGAAGAGGATTTGGCCAGTGGCCCATCTAGTCTGGCATCCTGCTCCCACAGTGGCCAGTCAGACACCTACAGGAACCCCACAAGCAGGACATGAAGGAAATGGACCTTGCCCCCTTTTGCTTCCTGCTGTTCTCTGCTTGTTTCCTCAGAAGTAATCCGCATTTGTTCAGTACGACTTACTCTCAGCAAAATGTGCACAACCATTATGCCCTTGAACATGGATATTTCACTCAGCTGTGCTAACATTTCCACGGTATCTTCCAAGAGTTTGTCTAAACCAGCAATTATCAACACATCTTGTGGCTGTGAATTCCATAAATCAGTTCTGCATTGTGCTCTTCTGTGAAGTCCTTTATTTTGTCAGTCCTGAATCTAAACTTCATTGCCTGATCCTGAGATCCTGGAAACTATGGTTTTCCCCTCACAGAGGTACAAATTCCCAGCACCCTTAACAAACTGCAGTTCCCCAGATTTTTTTTTTAAAGTCATGTGCTTTAAATGTACATTGGACATGCTTTAAATATATGATGTGGATCTGCTCATAGTGTTATGAGACAAGGAGAAAAAAGGCTCCCTGTCCACTTTCTTCATGCCATGCATAATGTTATAAACATTGGGATGGGGAACCTGTGGCCCTCCAGATGTTGTTGGAGTCCAACTCCCATCAGCCCCAACTAGCATAGCTAATGGTCAGGGATGATGGGATTTGTAGTACCGCAACATCTGGAGGGCCACAGCTCCCCATCCCTGCTCTACCATATCCTCACTTTAGTCCTCTTTTTTAATAAATGAAAAAGGGGTAAATTATTCACCCTGTTTTCTTTAGGAAGTGCGATATCATACCCAAATGGAGCTGAATCCAGGTGTGAAGACGATGTGTTAGAGTGGCCTTTGGTCTTAGCAGTTTCAGACATGGGTGAACCACACCATTTAATAGGCTTTTGTTTCATCATATATCCCCGGTGAGTACTTTTTCCAGCTGCACCCATTTCCGCCCACTGAGCCTATCAATTATTATTAAGCAAAGAGGGACTACAGCTGGCCATTACTATTGCATGGCATTGAGAAAGTGGATAGAGAAAAGTTCTTCTCCCTCTCTCATAATACTAGAACTCGTGGACATTCCAAGAAGCTGAATGTTGGAAGATTCAGGACAGACAAAAGGAAGTACTTCTTTACTCAGCGCATAGTTAAACTATGGAATTTGCTCCCACAAGATGCAGTAATGGCCACCAGCTTGGATGGCTTTAAAAGAAGATTAGACAAATTCATGGAGGACAGGGCTATCAATGGCTACTAGCCATGATGGCTGTGCTCTGCCACCCTAGTCAGAGGCAGCATGCTTCTGAAAACCAGTTGCCGGAAGCCTCAGGAGGGGAGAGTGTTCTTGCACTCGGGTCCTGCTTGCGGGCTTCCCCCAGGCACCTGGTTGGCCACTGTGAGAACAGGATGCTGGACTAGATGGGCCACTGGCCTGATCCAGCAGGCTCTTCTTATGTTCTTATGTTCTTATTACTAAAGGAGTGTCTGTGTCCTCTTTCTACTTGGACTTCCTTCCTTTCGTCTTTCTCAACATAAGCAAAAACAATAGCAGGTCCAGACTGTCTGCTTTTTGGAAAACCCAACAAACAAGGCTGCCTTGCTGGAGTTGGTTCTTTGGAAGCAGCTTGTAAGGGGTTGATGCAAGGGCGGGGACTCCACACCATCTGGTCTGGATTTCTGGTGCTTCTAGAGTCATAGGACCTTTCCAGACTGGTGTATTCTGCAGCTTGTCATTGATGCAATAATAGTGCATTAGTGTTGGATTGATACTGGACTGTCCACACATCATTCCATTTTATTAGTTGTTCTGTGATGCTGCTTGCAGTCTCAAGGGGCACTTTTGTGCTATACTGCAACAAAGGCAGGAACCACCCACCCCAGAACATGGGTGGTATAAAAAGGATTTCAGCAGGAAGCTTTGGGACATGTACCAGTTGAAAATGAAGCAGTATGTCCACCCTGAAACTTTGCAGGTGCAAACAGTATTGAAAGAGGGATTGCCTATGACGATACCATAATGAGCACAAATAATCATGAACACACAATAAACAGGACATCTGGAGGGGCCCTTCATTGTCTCTACTGGGCCTTTTTGCTGCTTAGCACACCTTCACTCTTTCCCTTTTCTTTTCAGCTCCCCCTCCATCTCTTTGTTTGATCCTTTCTCTCTCTTTCTCTCTCTCTCTGTTCCATTTCCCTGTTAGTTGGATTAAGAGTTATTAGGGACCCTGAGGGGTGGTATTCTTGGGGGTTTGTTTTCCATTGGTTTATAAACAAACAAAAAAAGTCAAAATAAGCTTTACATTCTGACTGCATTATTGAATCAATTAAAACTGGTTGGATTGATCAGATAAGAAAATCTGGGTGATTAAAGAAGCAACCGATTTTTAAAACATATGCGTAAGTGCTTACAAAAGCCATAGATGGTAAGCGCTTTCTTAAAAGAGGCTTCCCTGCTTTTCTCTCCTAAAGGGAATAATTGCCAGTCTGTAATCTTGTGTATTTCATTTTCCTCTGAGCTCACTGTTTACAGTTCCTCCCCCCTCCAAAAACACACATGCCACCATATGTATCCTGTAATTGAGGATAACTCTTCATGCATCTGGGGGACTGCAGTCCTTAAAAGCTTATGCAGTAATATATTTGTTAGTCTTTAAGGTGCCACAAAACTCTTAATTCTTCTTCTAAGACTATCCCTGTCACAACATATTTGTACATCTTCCACATGCAAATAAAGTGTGCTTGTTGCTTTGGGACTACTGTTTTTACTCAGATGCAAATGTATACGCATTTGTAGATGAACTCTATGCCAACTCACAGCATTAAGCTACTCAGGCTGCAATTCTATGCCCAAGTACCTGGGAGCAAAACTCTCTTGAATGTAATGGAATTTGCTTTTGAATAGCAATGCATAGGATTGTGCTGTAAGATTACTTTCCCCGTATCCTAATTAGGCTGGTGGATGGGCGGGGGAGGGAGATGCACAATGGTTCTTGTGCAGGGTGGGAAGAGCAATCCTTTCTGGCACCAGCAATAGTGAAACATCTAGAGCCATGCCAAAGCTATGGTGTGTTCTAGGTGATTGATACTCTGAATCTGAACATTGGTTGTCGCTTGCCTTCTGGATGTTCAAGGTGCCTGTCTCTATACTGATTGTGGTGGCAAAGCCCTGCAACAGGAAGGGCTTGTATGAGATATTTTCTTCGTGGTTCAGCACAGCTATTACTGCTGGGAAACCCTTAAAAAAGGATCTTACCTCTTCTTATGCCTATTTAAATGAGTTCATGCCACAGTGAGAAACATCTGTGCTATAACTATTAGAGTCTCTAATGCTTCTTTCAATCTGTGGCTGAAAGCCAGAAGTGCAGAAACAGCGGAATTTGGCAGGATTAATTCTTAATGTGAGTGGCTCAGTATAAGGCAGCTGTATGTGTTTGCACTACAGGTGGGCAACCTGTGGCCTTGAGGCTGCATGTGGCCCCCAGCCTTAGTTTATGCAGCCCCCTGGCACTTCCTGAAACTGCCTCATTTCCCCATCCCATTAGAGTTCCTTCCTGTTCATTTCCTCATATTCCCTGGCTTCTACCATTTCCTTCTCTTTCTATATAGCTTCAGAACAGTTAGAAAGGGCATTATTTTATTTGATGTAAATAAATGGGTGTTTTTTTTAGAAAAATATTTCCAGGTTTTGTTTCCCTAAGTCATACAACCTAGAAAAGGGTTATCTAGCTATCAGAGAACAAATTAGTAGGCTTCTGCCATGTGTGTGTGTGTGTGTGTGTGTGTGTGTGTGACATGCTAAAGTCAGAAAGGAATTACTTTCACTTGCTTCCCAGAACAGTAGCAGTACTGGGCTGTTGTACTGTAATAATAATATCATCAACAACATCATCTGTATTTGAGAGTAACCCCATCAAACCCAGTGTGGCTTGTTCCTGAGTTGATCTGCACATGATTCAGAGTTAGGGTTGCCAGGTTCAGGGCCTGAGACTGGTCCTGTATTTTTAGGAGAAGAGAAAGTCAGCCAATGTAGGTGTTCTTGCAACATTGTAATGGGAAAAACCACAAGGTGGAATTCTCCCTTCCCCCTGCACAACTTTTAACGATACAGAAGACCTCTTGGAGGCTGGGCCTAGCAACCAATAGGTCTTCTGTATCTTTAAAAGTTGTACAGAGGGAAGGGAGAAGTTTACCTTGTGGTCTTTCCCATTACAATCTTGCAAGAACACCTGCACTTGGCTGACTTTCTCTTCTGCTAAAGATACAGGATCCGTCTCAGGCCCTGAACCTGGCAACCCTATTCAGAGTTGATGTCTGACATAGCTATGGAGACAATTAAAGCAGAGCTTTCACTATTTGAGGGTCATTAATCCAGAGTACTTTTGTTTTTGGCTCCATCCATCATTGACTCTGGCTCCACCCACTGCACACTAGAGTACTTTTGTAGTAGGTGGTATACAAATGTAATAAGTAAATAAACAGAGATGCAGGGAGAAGGACCTGAATCCTGTAGAAAGACATCTCCAACAGGCAAAAATAGGGACAAAATGAAAATAAGGGCTGTCCCTAGTAACCAGGAACAGGTGGAGAATCTGCAGGACCACAACAGTATAAAAGATGTGTGCCTTGGGCAAGGGTACCTCTTCCTGTACCACCTTCAACCCGGGGGAGAGGGGAAACCTATCTTGGTTTCTGGCATCTCTTTCTGCATCCATTAATGGCTTGTGGAATCCAATGACTTCCTTGCTGCTGGATGCTAATTAACAAACAAAATAAATCACTTTTTAATAAAGTGACTTAGATGAAGAAAAATAACTGCATCAATCACCATATTCCCCTCTGTTGTTGCCACTGCTATTTTCTGGAGGACAGAAATAATTAGGCCTGTGATTCTACAGAGAAAGGAAATAGAGGTCTGTCTTTAAGCAGAACTCCTGGTTTTCTTTTCCCCTGAATCAACGCCTCTCTGGTTCTTCTTCTGCTCTGCCATTGAAACTTGACATTTGCCTGCTTTGCTGCTTGATGTGAGTAGTCCTCCACTGGCAAAAGCAGAGAATGACCCAAAACTTTGAGGAAATTGAACAGATATGCTCCTTTTCATCTTTATTTAAAAAATTCCCACAAAGGGTTCTGGTCTGCTGATCATAGAGATAATCAATCATGGGCTTACTGAAGCTGTGTTGTATTTGCTGATAGACAGCATCTGTGTTGGCTGATTCATCTGTCTCTGGTTTCTCAAAATAAAGGCTTTCCTTTTGCTTTTTAGACCTGGCCCCACTGGTCCCACAACATCAATGTCCAGTTTTACTGGCTGGCGTGGGATTTTGGTCAAAGGCTCTCCTGTGGTTATCAGGGGTGTAGCAGTCCAGGATCTCAGGGGTTTTTAGACCCTTTACTTTTTTGGGATCATGGTCCCAGCCGGGTCCCTATGTCTCCAACATCCCATGAGCCAATCAGCATGAAAAGGGGAGTGTGTTGGCCACTGAGAAGAGGCTTCTAACCTGCTTCTTTGTCCTTTCCGGCTTATTGGAGCCAATCGGAGTAAAAGGAGGTGAGTCAGCCACTGAGAAGACTTTTCTCAGTAGCTAACTAATACACTCCCCTTTCATGCTGATTGGCTTCTAGGGATGTCTGTTGTTTTGGGAGAATTTGCAGGTGAGAAGAACTGAGTACGGAGATTATAACGGTGAGCAAGTCAGTGGGTGAGGGGGCATGGCTGTGAGGGGAGGGGGCATGACTATCATGAAGGGACTCTGTGCTTCTGAATTTGTCACTACTCTATTGGTGGTTATATTGACCAAGGGGTAGGTTTGGGTGTTGTTTTGTGCCCCCAACACTAGCAAAATGGTGCATGAGTCAGTTATTAGAATCATCAGACTCCAGTGGTAATATTTTCCCCAGCGGCTCTAGACCAGCCTTTGCCAAGCTGGAACCCTCCAGCTTTTTTGGACTACAACTCCCATCAGCACCAGCCTGCCTAGGCAATGTCTGCCTTTCCTGGCTCTAGTGTGTTATTGAGACTCTTGGCTTCTTCCTTCTTGGCATGACCACTTGGTGTGAGCCCTAAGTCTTGGCATGGATCCCTCCCAGCTCCCACTCAAATGATGGCTGACGGAGAAGTTGCCTGTAGCTTCTCTGGACTTGCCTCTTCCTCCACTCAGGAAAGCCACTCAGGACAGGAATTCATGCAGAAGCAGATGGACTGAGCTTCTCAAGGCACATGCTGTAAATCAGGGGTGGGGAGTGTTTTTCAACCCGAGGGCCACAGTCTGTCATAGGGAACCTTCTGTGAAGCATATCCCAGTAGTGGCTGAGGCCAGAGGAAAATGTGGTCAAAGCAAGGGATGCGAGTCTTCCCTTTGTACAGCAGGCGGCATGCCTCCCATGCAAAAGGCAGCGGTTTCTGTGCCCACACCGGCACATTTCTCTGTCCACCATCAAGGCAAGCAAGAGACAGTCACAGTTCCAGGGCACATTCCAGCCAGGCGAAAGCACTTGCGGACATGGAGCAGGGCCAGTGGGAAGTATACAGAGAGTGGGCATGACCCTGGGATAGCCATGCGGCCTGCATTTGGCCCTCAGTCCTAAGGTTCCCCACCTCTGCTGTAAATGAAACTTTTTGTTGGGGGGGCATGGCTAAGAGGAACGGACACCTCAGTCTAAATTCAGGAAAAAATGAGCTACCAGAAGTTAAGGACACAATGGCTGTCCGGGCTTTGGGATCACGGGCAACTGGGCTCTCACACCTACCCCAATTAAGAAACCTCTGACTGAAGAACCTAGGTTAACCAATTGGTCCTGTCATTGTTTAACTGTCACTTGCTTCAGTGTTGTCAACATTTTGGATTAAGGCTAAGGTGTAAATGGCACTGGTGCTGATAAGTCCCATTACCCTCCATGGAATTATCCTCAGTCTGGACGGTCCCATTGTGTCCCTATTACAAACAGCCATAAGGTGTCACACAGTCCCTCGGCTCTGGTAATTAATGGCAGCAGTCCCATTGACTTCTCGTGGCAGCGGGGGCTGTGTCCCGGTTGGGCAAACAACAGTGTGCGGCGATTAGCAAAGCACTGGAGAGGGAGAGGCGAAGCTGACAGGGTGCCAGGAAAACCTTGCAGCGGCAACCCACCTCTTTTGAGCAGAAGAAAGCAGGCCCGCAAAAGCTCTCAAGCTGCCGGGACCATAAATCTCTGGGGAACGAGGACTGTTTGCCGGCCTCCGCAGGTTGCTGAGAGATAAGTTATGCGTTATCCCAGCCTCCAGTTGTTTTAAGAATGATTAATGTTCCCGGTAAGGTTTGATTCCTTTCTCTCTCTTTTGTTTTTTCCTTCTCCCACCGACTCATCAGATTTGCCGATACTGTGCTTAAGGCCAACCTTTTAATGGCGTATTAGATTATTATGTGTTGGTGTCTCTCCTGCCCCCTGCTCTTCTTTCGACTGAAAACGCAAGTGTAACATTTATTTCTGCATCTTTTTGAGCCTGTTAAAATCAAAGCAGCTATTTTTAGCCAACTCCACATAACTGTTAGCAGAGCTGTAGGCATGCGGCAAGAATCGTGGGTCCTTGTGCTTTTTTTGTGTGTGTGTGTGACTTGGAGTATTAATGCACGATGTTCCAATAGTCTCTGGAGCTTGGGAGAAGGCAAAAATTAGGAGATGCCTGCAAGTGATCTCCATCGGGGTTTCTGATTTATGTGGATTCCCCCACCCTTTCCTTGCTAAAACAACCCAAAATATTGCCATTTGTTGCTTTTTAAAGTTTGGCTGTCTTTGCACCAGCCACTTCTGTGGGGCTCGCTGTGGTTTCAACCAGAGGGAGGGCAGATCTCATTAGGTGCTTTCATGTGTGTCCCACAGCAATGTGCTCAGATATATACATACATTGTCATTTCATTGTGTATGCTAAGAAAATTAAGAGGGAAAAACTATTTTTTGGGGGGTAAAAACTTCTTGAAATAGTTGAGCAGGCTCTGTGGAGCGCTTTTATTGAGGGACTTGTGCAAAAGGATCTCCTGCAGCAGTGTGGGGGAGGGGAGTGGCTGTCTCTGACTCAGCACTCAGTCACCATCCCTGCTGACATGGCTTTGTCAGGTCTCTGCAAGGGTCGTGCTCTGGGTCATCTAAAACAGGCTGCACTCAAGTTCCAGGGGAGGATGAGAGGGGCTAAAGGCATGCATAGCCTAAACCAGGCAGGGGACAGGTTAGACAACAACAGTCAAGGATGGAGAGCATTAGATTAGGTAGAGGTCTCACACAGGAAGCAGGTTGCATAGACTAAGGAGCAATCTCTGAGACTGGGGCTATATAGGGCCTGGTAGGCAGGGATTGGCTCTTGTGAGGGCAGCTCAGGCAGCCAGGTACTGCAGCCTAGAGGGCACCCTTGAACCACACTGCCTGCCAAGTTTGCAGGGGGAGCAGAGTGCTGTCCATTAGCCCCCTCCTGGCCCATTGTCCATTCTGGTGGTCCAGTGATGGGCAGCATGGAGTTCTGCTTACTCGGGGTTCCTGTGCAGAGGGCTCTTGGTAGACAGGCTCTGGCTTGAGCCCAGCATCAGGACCTGTGTCTCAGTTTAGCCCTTCCGTGGCCTTCACTGCTGGCCTCTAGGTCAGAGTCGGAGCTACCCAGCTGGTGTGGTTGAATGTGTTGCTTGAGGGATGCTGCGTGTCAAAGACGTGGTGTACAGTTAAGTATGGGAGTATCAAGTGGAAATGGTCCCAGGGTGTGGACTGGAGGTATGAGAGGCCACCACTTTGCTGACTTTAAACAGGCCTGGGTCTGCTCAATTCCTGGATGAGTGACCACCCCTGGGAATCACAGCTATGCCACCTTGACTTTTCATGATAGAAGAAAGGTGGGGCATAAATGTAAGGATTGTTTTTTTTAAAAAAAGTCTCTATCTCAGCTGCTTTCGGAAGGAGTTTCCATTTCTTTGCATGTATTTTTGTACTATCTCTCTATCTTTCTGTCTACTTGTGATTTATATCCTGCATTTTGTTGATGTTGTCAGAATCCAGGCAGTGTGCATGAGGTTCTCAGACTTCCCCCATCCAGCCTATGACCACACCCATCCTTGCCAAAGTTTACCCAGATTGCTGGAGCATGTGCTTTCGAGCATTACCCTGGGGCTCCCACACGGTCCTCAATACATGCAGGAGATGTCCCAAGGAGCCTTGAGCCTCTTGCCTTTTGTGCCAAGCCCCAGATCTTCTGCCACTTCCCCTTTTAAAAAAATGATTTGTTTCATTTTCACCTTTGCTTACAGGACGACTGGACAACCTGCAAAGTGCAGTACTGGTCAGACCCTAGCCATCTGCCTCCTTAATTTGCCCAGAGGCAAATAAAGTCCTGACAGAAAGAGCCAGTGTTCGTTTTCTCCTTCTGAAAGTTGTCCTAACATATTGCTCTGCCCACTAGCATGTGGCCCCTGGAAGGTTGCCCAGAAGGTAATGCGGCCCTTGGGTGGAAGGAGCCCCACCCACATGTAGATTTGCATATGTAGATATGATTCAGATTTGTCCCATGGCGGGTCCTGCGCCTATCAACACCCCCGAGTGCAAGCAGACATGGTGGACTGGGTAGGCCTTGGTCTGACCTAGTGGGGCTCTTCTCATATGCAGAATCTTCCTCTGGCCTCCTTTCCTTTCTCACGGCACCCCATAAGCCAGGCTGAGCGAGAGCAACTAAGCCAAACTTCATGGCTGAGTAGGGATTTGAACCCGGGTTCTCCCACTCTAAATATGTTACTCTTGCCCGAGGGGGGGGGCTTTTTCAGCCCAAGGGCCGCATTCCCTTCTGGGCAAACTTCCAGGGGCAACATACCAGTGGTGGGCAGGCCAGAGGCACAAGTGGGCAGAGCAATAAATGTGACCTTGTACAGCTGGCTAGTTTCTACACACACACACACGCTTTCTCCGCCCTCCACCCAGGCAAGCAAGAAGCACTATCAGAAGTTACCAGAGATTCAAGAACATTTTCCAGCCAGGCAAAAATATTCAAGGAGGGTGTGACTCAGAGGATGCATGGCCTGCAGAGAGGCCTGGAGACCTACATCTGCCCCCTGGGCCCGAGGTTCCCTGGACTGCTGTGGTACACTCATTTCTTAAAAAAAAAAAAATACAAGCACATTTCTTTTCTCTTCCTTCCTTTCAGTTGTTAGGAAGTTTCCCCCGGTGCCTTGGCAATCTCTTATGTATTCCCATCATGTTGAAAAAACTGTGTAAGCTTTTTTTTTACTAGAGGGTACATCTCTAATATTTGTGTTACCCATGCAGAATGCAAGTTGACAGGATGTGTATTTGAGGGAGGCAAGTCCCATGGAGCCTGAATTCAAGGGGAGGTGTTTTGCTTGGGTTTTTTTTTCTTTTGGTGAGGCAGAGGACAAGTTAGAGGTGCTGCGTGAAGAAGCACCTGAAGTTCCTGCCGACTCAGATGCCATTCGTTGCTAGAGGCAAAGGCATGACATGTGGTGCTGCTGGTTCTAACTGAGTGGCAAAGAGATTATAGGAGGAAATGCTGAAGCATTCAGAGGCTTTTAAAATGTAGGGATAAAAGAAAACTAATGGGGCGGGTGCTATCCTTTTACATTCGTCTAAGCTTCAGGACTCATTCACTCATTAAGCCTGCATTGGGGTGTCAGTGACCAAATGAGCTTTTGCTGGAGCAACATCTATTGCTGAAGGAGCTATCCAAGGTCCTGGAGACCCTTTTACACCTTGCCCCCTGCTTCCTTGTTACCCACTTATTGTACCACCTAATCCCCACAATTCGGTAATTGCAGGTTTCCACCGACTGCCCATCACCTCCACCATCCCAGGTTGATCTTATGAAGCCCTCCCTGACCTCAGCTAGGATTTTGGAGACTTTTGTGTTTCTCTTCCACCTTTCAGTGAGTAAACTCATATTCCCCATGGACCTGGGTTCAGCATTTTTTATTGTGTATGGAATGAACCTATGTGGTTTCAAATGCTGTGTGCAAGAATGCAATCAGCAACTGCGGCTTTTTGTCATCCTATCTGCCAGAATGAAAGTAGATTTTTCTCTCCTCTCAGGACTGGCCCTACCATTGGCAGAGTGAGGCAACTGCCTCAGGCAGTGGATCCTGAGAGTAGGAAGCAGTTGCAACGTGTTGGAGGACAGAGCTGTGTGTGCCCTGTGTCCTGCCCTGTGTCCCATAAATGTAGCCTGCTGCACTCATGTGTGGTGGAAGATCTCTGTGTTGAAGTAAGATTCACTTGCCAGGCTGGTTGCCTTCTACACATGGAAAGGGAGCTTGTGCCATACTGCCCTTCATCTTAGGCAGCAGAATGTTGTGAGCTGACCTAGCCTTCTCTCTGTATGAACAAGCATGCACAGAAAATGAGAGAGGAGGGGTTCTAAGACTAAAATTCTAACTTGTATGGAAAGGCTGTCGCTCAGTGGCAAAGCATTTGTTTTCTCTGCAGAGGGTCTCAGGTTCAGTTCCCAGGATGTCAGTGCATCCTGGGGAGCTGCTGCAAATCAGTGTGGACAATACTGAACTGGATGGCTCAGTGGTCTGACTCCGTGTAAGGCAGTTTCCTGTGGTCTTGTTCCAGCAGAAAAAATTACAGATTTGGGAGGTTTCTGAAAAACCTATCCACCCACCCTCAGCCAACCCCAGACAAATTCAGAGTGTGCCACGGTGCGCTCAGCATATAGAGTCTTGCCCTCTTGCATATGTCCATCTGCTCTTTCCAAGAACAGCTAGAAGAAGCAGCGGGTGGTGATGCGGAATGATTTTTCTGCATTTAGCATCTTCTTTGTGGATTTGTCAAGTTATTTCCTGACCTGAATTGTTATATCTTTGGAGCAAAATTCATGGTGAATGCTGGAACACTTCACAATTGGTTCTGTTTTGCCACAAGGGTCAAATGGGAAGGGGATGGGAAGATTTTGAACTTCCTGACCTGAGTACATTTCCATTCTCTGCCGAGATAGGAAGGCAGCCTGGATTGAAAGTCACTGGACTTCTAGATTACCATTTCGATAAAGTTGGCTGGAGGGGAAGGGCTACCTTTGTTCCCTGTGCCTGGTAGTACAAACAGTACTAAAAAAAAAGTATTCAGCTGACAAACTAAGATAAGAGCAACTCAGAAATTGAGAAAGGATATTAGAAATGCAAGACCAAGGCAGGCATTGCTAAGGGCCATGTGTCTAAGGACTTAATCTGAGGGGATATACCAAGTTGTCTTCCCCATAAAGCCCTGAATCATAGCCGACAGAAGAACACTTGCTGCCCAAAGGCTGCAAGGCCACTTTGTTTAGATGGCCTTAAAAGAGGAGACAAAGACACAGAGGAAGATAGGTGTATCACTGGCTACTAGTCGTGATGGTGGTGTGAAATCTCCATGTTTAAGATCAGTATACTGTGGCGCACAGTGGTAAGCGGTGGTAACGCAGCCGGAGCTTTGCTTATGGCCGGAGTTCGATTCCAACGGAAGGAGGAAGTCGAATCTCCAGTAAAAGGGGTCAAGGTCCACTCAGCCTTCCATCCATCCGTGGTCGGTAAAATGAGTACCCGGCATATGCTGGGGGGTAAAGAAAGGCCGGGGAAGGAACTGGCAATCCCACCCCATATATACGGTCTGCCTTGTAAACGTCGCAAGACGTCACCCTAACAGTCAGAAACGACTTGCACTACAAGTGCAGGGACACCTTCACCTTTACCTTTATACCTGTGAGTGCCAGGTGTTGGCGATGAGCCACAGGGAACCTAGGAAGCTTCCTTATACTGAGTCAGACAATTGTCCCATCTAGCTCAGTATTGTCTACACTGACTGGTAGCAACTCTCCAGGGTTTCAGTTAAGAGAGATACACAGCCATATCTGGGCGTGCCAAGGATTGAACCTGGGACCTTTTGCATGCCAAAGCAAGTGAAGCAGCATTGAGCCATGGCCCTTCCAAACAGCCATTGCCTCCATGCTGTGCTTGTCAGCTTTTTGAAGGCATCTGATTGGCTGCAGTGGGGTTTTTATCCTTACTGGCTTCAGTGACTTTATAAAAGACGATGAGACAAACTCTAGCAACAACTCTTGGTGATTACAGTGTATAGAACCTCCATGTTCAAGAGCTGCCCTGGGCTCTTACTGGGAGGAAGGGCGGGATATAAATCTAAATAAATAAATAAATAAATAAAGAGCAGCATGCCTGTGAAGGCAACAGTGAGGGTGTGTGTGTGTTTGTCTTCAAGCCCTTCTTGCGGATTCTCTCCTCCCCTTGTCTTTGCACCAGTCCGCGGTCAATTATTAGCCAATCCATGCAGCATGGCTGGCGGTAAGCAGGGCCAAGGCTTTTTCTGCAGGATCTCTTGCCTGCTGGTTTACCTCTGGTGTTTTAGCTTTGGGAAGGCTCTCTTTGAATCAGTTGTTGCAGTTTAGGTTTTTGATGTGAGGATTTTGATCTTAACGGGGATTTATTTATTTGTTTTACAGTTGTTGGGTGTGTCAGCTGCCTTGCATTTTTTTTTTTGAAAACTAGGCAGTGTGTAAGTGGATCTTCCATATTCCGAGGCAGTATATCACTGGATGTCAGTTGCTGGGGAGCCAGAGCAGGGGAGGGCTATTTCCTTCCAACCTTTCTCTTTGGGTTTCCCGGAAGCGTCTGATTGGCCCACATGGGGAACAGGATGCTGACACAGCTGTGCCTGCTAAGGTTCCCCCTTCAAGCCTGCAAGTCCCTGACAGGCTCCCCGGCCCTCAGGCCAGCGTCCCTCTCATGGTTGGCTCCTCAGCCTAGACTCCAAATCAGACACCCCAACTTCTGACCTGCCTCTGTTTAGATCAAGCAGTTATACCTGGTTTACTCTGGAGGAACAAAAGGCACAAAGTAGGTCAAGAGAAGGTCTTTAATTAGACCAATTCTTGTTGTTAAGAAGCGGGTGTTTTGTTTTTTTTGGGGTGAAATGTGACCTTTTGAGTCAAAGTTATTGTCAGGTATGTTTTAAAAGAAAAATATTAGATTGCCGCCTGTTCCTATTGTGAATGGGTCTATGCCTGGTTTTGTTCTTTGCCTTTAAAATGATGCCTGAGTCAAAAGAAGGTTAAGGTTTCTTAATGGCTGCAGATGGTCCCCTGAATGGGTGATTCATCTGCAAGGGTGTGGTCTGAGACAAAGAGAAACAGCTTTGGACAGGGCAGAAGCAGAGGGCAGCGGCTCCGTGGTACAGTTTGAAGTGCAGGATCATGACAGCCCCCTTTGCACACCTCCAAGGCCCAAGCGGAATCCAAAAATGCATGTAGCTGTGTCGATCCATAGTGTGTGTATTGCATCTGTGTCTCTGTGTGCAAGGACACACACTCAAACCGAAAAGCAGCATCGTACCCAATTTATTAGGCCACGAGTCATAGAAGAGTGAGTTGGCAAAGGGTTAGCACATCAGAATGTGTCTGGAGAGAACCAGGTTCACTTTCCTTATCAGCCATGTGGCATGACTGCAGTCCTGCGCAACGTTTCCTGGGAGTAAACTTCAGCGTTGCTTATTTCTGGCTACATGGGTACAATCTCTAAAACACTTTGAGCATTAACAAAATATCTTCAGCCAGCAGAAATGCAGCCTTTGGCTTTTAATTAGAAACATAAAACTATCTTTCACAGAAGTGTTACCAATTTAAACTGCTAGTAGGAACTGCATCAAAGAAAAGGAAAGGTGTATCCGGAATATTCTTGATTATTTCCTCTAATATCTGACTCCCTCTTTAAAAGCCTTCCCTAACCTGATCTCCCCCAGATGTTTTGGACTACAACTTCCATCATCCTGGCCATTGGCCATGCTGGCTGGGTCTGATGGGATCTGGAGTCTAACACCTGGAGAGCCCCAAGTTCCCCAGCCCTTGCCTACTCCAAGAGTGCCTCCTCAGGATCTCAGGCAGGGGCATTTCCCATTATCTTCTAGCTGAAATACTTTTAACTGGAGATGACAGGGGTGAACTTGGGGACTTTTGTGTACAAAGCATATGTTCTGCCACTAAGTTGTGGCCCGTCAGGTTCATGTCACAAGATGTGGAGATAAGACCACAAGAAGAGCCCTCATGGATCATACCTAAGGTCTGTGTAGTCCAGTATCTTTGTTCACACAGTGGCAAACCAGATGCCCTCATTGTAGGAAGCCCACCAGGACAGCGTGAAGACGACAATCCTCCCCTGTCTTTCTGAGGTAGACTGCCTCTGAACATGGAGGTTCCATTTAGCTATTATCATGACTAATAGCTACTCTCTGAGATTCCAAGCAGGGTCTTCTTTGCATGGCCATTGCAAGGTACTTTAAAGATTCACAGAACAAGCCCATAGACACAAATTTACATAAAGTTTGTATTTGGTAGTCTATATGTATAGATACAAGTTCAGGATTTAAATGTCGCTGAAGGAAAGACAACTAATTTCCCATCAAAATCACCTCATATAAATTCTTCACTTAAATTGCACTCCACCCCAGATGACCCCAAACCAGTTCATTTACCCCCCAATTAATACATTTATATCCCACCTTTTCCACAAGGAACTCAAGGTGACATACAAACATGGTTCTGCCCCCTCCTGATTTTATCCTCACAACAACCCTGTGAGGTAGGTTAGGCTGAGAGCCTGTGACTGGGCCAATGTCACCCAGTGAGCTTCATGGGTGAGGGGCGATTGGAACCCTGGTTTCCCAGGTCCCAGTGCAACACTTACCTACTATACCACACTGCACCACTGAATCACATTTCCCAACAGATTCTGCCCCAAATCAATTAAATTCCCCTTCGGTTGTTGACATTCATTGCCTCTAAAATTGTCTCTAGATCAAGTCATCTGAAATGAATCTATTTCCCCAAATTAATGTTCCACCTAGCAACTCAGACTGACCCCTAGTTCACTACCTTCTAAATTCATTACCTACCGTGAAACACTCGGGACACTCTGGAAAAGATTTGGGGCCTGTGCCCCATGGGCCTATTCCTGACAACACCCCTACTTCAGAGTCTCTCCTCTGGGTTTTTTTTGGAAATTAAGTGACATTCAGCACCTCTTTTCAGTTTTCTGGGAGTTTTCTGGGAGGCTGCTCCTGTTTTGCTGTTGGAAGCCAAGCAGATTTTGAGCCCTGCCTGAAATCCCTAACGGTGGCTCTAGTGCAGAGACCCAGGGAAGGAGAGAGAGGCTTCCCTGCTGGCAGAGGCAGCCTTGGCTGTGCTGGTCAAAAAAGCACTGAACACTTTCCAGGAATGTCAGTGTATTAAGTTCTGCTGTGACATTTGACTTCCAGCTAGAGAGCTTGTTATTTATTTATTTATTCTCCCAATTTCTCCGGCATTCGTTCAATATAGTGTCCGAGTGGTAGTTTCGCAAATAGGCTTCCCACACAAATTCCTCATCGTTGGGCATGTGGGAGGCTCACATAATCAAAGAAGAATGTTGTTCTCTGGGGGCTGGGGGAAGATTTGTACATAAATAAGGACGGCTTATCTCCTAAAACCGCTACGTTACAGGACGTGTTTCATTTGTCTGATGCTTAAAATGCAGCTTTTGTGTTGGTATCTCGGGGTGCAAGTCAGTGTGGCCAGATTTTCCCAACTAGAAAGGAAAGGAGAGGGAGCACAAAAAGTAGGAAGAAAGAAAAAGACCCATCAGGCAAGATACAAAGGGTAGAGACACGCTTAGGTTGTAAACACACCAGTTGCCAGATCAAAGCTTTTCCACTGGCCACACCTGGAGGAGGATCAGGTTGATCTGCCAATCAGTTGCAAAATCTCTGTGAAGCTGAGTTTTTAAAAAATGCACTCAAGCTGCTCCCACCAGGTTTCACATAAATGAGGTGGGGCTTGCCTAGCGTCATGGCCCCCGTTTTCAGAAGAAAGAGGTGGAACCGGCAGAACAGTGAGTGTGCTTCTGCCCTTACTGTTCTGCCGGTTCCATAGGGTCTCAATCTCTCTCTTCTGAAAATGGGGGCCCACGACGCTAGTCAAACTTTTTACGTGAAACCTGGTGGGAGCAGCTTGAGTGCATTCTTTGACAATTCAGCTTCAAACAGATTTTGTAACTGATTGGCAGATCAACCCGTTGCCCCTCCAGGTGTGGCCAATGAAATGCTTTGCTATAGACGACTAGTATGTTCACAGCCAAAGTTTCAAACATATGCTCAGACAACAGAAATGTACTGCATGCATTTAATGTGCTCCATGTACGTCTTTTTGAATCATGCCATAAGTGAATTGCTGCAATATGACGGAGGATATAGATTGTGTATAAAAGAAACAAGATTGGGAATATTACACAGTGCAACCAATTTCTATTTTTCTGAAGATCAGGTTGAGGCACTTTATTGGTTCCCTTCCCCCCCCCCCTCCAGTTTTCTCAACACTCACCTACTAAGCAGAAAGCTTCTCTAAGTTCCAATCTAGGGGCATTATACTTTGGTTTTTTTAGCTTGGCTAATTTAGGTCTGTAATGATGTATTTCTTTGGCTTTCTGTAGTAATTGATTGTTACGGCAATGTTTTGCTGTCTATGTCTCTGCTTTGAAATGGCGGGTTGTTTTTATAGTGGTGTTATTTGCTGTGATGTTTTTGTTTTATTGGAATTGTTTAATTTGCTTGATTTTGTGTGGTAGCCTAGATAACGTTTGTTACTGGGTGACTGATAAATGAAATAAATATTCCATTGTGGCATAGCAGTTAGAGTGTCGGACTGGGACCAGGGTTCAAATCCCCAATTGGCCAAGAAACTCACTGGATGATCTTAAGCCAGTCACAAGCTCTCAGCCTAGCCTACCTTGCAGAGTTGTTGTGAGGATAAAATGGGGAGGGGGAGAACCACGTACACCATCTTGAGCTCTTTGGAGAAAAGGTGGGATATAAATGTAAACAAATAAATAAATAAGTAAACAAATGAGTTATGGAGTATTTTATCCATATGTCTTCATTTTATTTTTAAGAAATTATTAATATTTCAAAGTGATGTGCAAGAGTTTAAAACATCAGTATAAATATTCCATTCTAAAATTCACATAGAATCATAGAGTCATGGAGTAGTAGAGTTGGAAGGGCCGATAAGATCGTCAAGTCCAACCTCCTGCTCAGTGCAGGAATCTGAGTTAAAGCATACCCGACAGGTGGCTGGCCAGCTGCCTCGTCTTGAATGCCTCCAGTGTTGGAGAGCCCATCACCTCCCAAGGTCATTGGTTCCATTGTCGTACTGCTCTAACAGGAAGGTTTTCCTATTGTTCACTTGAAATCTGGCTTCCTGAAACCTGAGCCCTTTATTCTGTGTCCTGCACTCTGGGATGACTGAAAAGAGATCCCGGCCCTCCTCTTTGTGACAACCTTTCAAGCACTTGAAGAGTGCTATCATATGTCCCCTCAGTCTTATCTTCTGAAGGCTAAACATGCCCATTTCCTTCAGTCTCTTCTCATACAGCTTTGTTTCTAGGGAGGTGGTGGGCTCTCCACCTCTGGAGGCATTGAAGATGCAGCTGGCCAGCCACCTGCATTGTATTCCTGCATTGAGCAGGGGGTTGGCCTTATATAGCCCTTATATGCCCCTTCCAACTCTATTATTGTCTATGATTCTATCTCGATGGGTTGTATGGCACGATCCAGTGGATCTTTCTGGATGAGAAAGATTATAAGAGGGTTTCCTGTTTCAGTTGAGACTTGCTTGAGGAAAGAAGTCTTCTCGAGCTCTAAGTATGGTTCTGTCTTTGGTTGTTCTTTGTGCCTCCTGGCTTGTTTCCTGGCTAGTGCTTTGGTTGTTGCCCACATTGGTGTTGTGGCCGGCAAGTCTCTTGCTTCCTCAGGAGCCTTGTGAGAACAGGACACCATCAGACCAGGGGTTCTCCACCACGGCATTAAGCAATCTCAACAGCATTGCAATGCATAGTTTTGTCTTCAGCGTTTAGTGATTACTAATAAAACTTGCGAGATCGTATGTGGTGTCCTGGATACTGGTTGTACCTTAATCTTTCCATGGCAGGTAGCAAATGAAAAGCCTGAGCTGGTCTTCTAACAGAGGCTCATCCAGTGGTGGCTGGTAGCTCCATGTCAATGGGGCAGTGGAATCCGCTCTGGATTTTAGTCTGAGCTTTTAAGGAGCTGTCCAAAGTGCTGAAGTTAAAACCCAGAGTGGATTGCATTGCCCTGCTGACCTGCAGCCACCAGCTGCCACTGGGCTCATACAACTTGGGACCCACCAAGTGAAGTGCAGCTGGCAAGCTGTGTGGTGTGGATTTTCCCAATGGTTGACTAATTTTTCAGCAGAACCAAGGGACTACTGGAGGACTATGGTGAATAGCTGATGGTCACTTTTGCTTTCTGTGTGCAGGCCTGGCCTAACACCTCTCAGTAATCTTCTGAGTGTCTACCCTCTCCCCAAAGCCTGGGTAGAATAATTTTGCTGTTTTGATAGCTTAAAATGGCTGGAATGTGTTTAGGGAAGCAGACTCCAGGGGGGCTTCACTTTCCTGCCAAGAACATTAGCTCCACCTGAAAATCATAGCACCCAAATTCCATTGCTAAACGCTTTAAAAAGGAAGTAAAAATACCAGGCTCTGTATTTTTAAGATCAGGAGATCTGTACAATAGCAAGCACACAATGTTTCCCTGAAAAGAACTCTCTTGAGGCCAGAATGCTCATTGGGAAAAACATGCACATCTCACAGCCTCTAATATTTCACAGATGAGAAACAGAGATGCTTACAATGCCCTTGCTCCCATATCAAGACATACTGCTTGAGCACCTGTTTGCCACCGGGGCGTCGTGGTAAATGTTGAAGTGCTGGAGGTTAACATGACAGCCCCCAAAGCCATCCCCGCCAGGAAGAGTTCAAAATGCAGGCAGCTGTGTTGAGTCCTGTTACTCTCTGTACCAACCTTCGATAGCATATTGCCCGTTTTTACATTAAGGTGTATTTATAAATGAAATGTTGTTTTCTTTCAATATCGTTTCTCGCTCTGGGGTTGTGCAAACCACTAAGAGTGGGCTATAAATAATTTAAATAAATAGATAAAATATCTGCCCATCTAGCATTATGTATTATTACCTTCCCACCCAGTATTGGCAGAGTCTTGTGTGGAGGGCCCTTCCTAGCACCTGCGGTAGGGCCGGCCCCAGGCATGCTGGGGCCCTTGGTTACCAGCCTGCCTTGGGCCCCTCCGCTCCCCCTCTGCGATCCACAGAACTTAAGCAGTCATGGACCGCAAGACAGGAGCTTCCGTGCCGCCCGCCATCCCCCCACTATCCCCACGCTTCACCTAACTTTCCGTTGTTTTTTTGCAGCACGCGCAGGTTTGCCATCAATCAAGATGGCGGCTGAGGTTTCCCTAAGGGGCTGAAGCCTGTGCCGCCATCTTTGTTGATTTATTTATTTATTTTATTTAGTTTAATTTATATACCGCCCTAAGCCCGAAGGCTCTCTGGGCGGTGTACAAAAAGATAAAAACAAGCACAATATATAAATACAATAAATACAATAAATAATAATAAAAAACAAACAAACAATAACGAACCAAACAACATCCAAAATACGGAAATGCTGTTTAAAATACACTTTAAAATGCCTGGGAGTATAAAAAGGTTTTCACCTGGCGCCGAAAAGATAGGTGCCAGGCGCACCTCATCAGGGAGACTGTTCCACAGTTCGGGGGCCACTACCGAAAAGGCCCTGGTTCTAGTCATCACCCTCCGAGCCTCTCAATGGGATGGTACTCGGAGGAGGGCCTTAGATGTTGAGCGTAGTGTACGGGTAGGTTCATATTGGGAGAGGCGTTCCACCAGGTATTGTGGTCCCATGCCGTGTAGGGCTTTATAGGTCAAAACCAGCACTTTGAATCTAGCCCGGAAACAAATAGGAAGCCAGTGCAGACGGGCCAGAACAGGTGTTATATGAGCGGACCTTCTGGTCCGCGTCAACAATCTGGCCGCTGCATTCTGGACTAGCTGTAGTTTCCGAACAGTCTTCAAGGGCAGCCCCAAGTAGAGCGCGTTGCAGTAGTCCAATCTAGAAGTTACCACAGCATGAACAACTGAAGCGAGGTCGTCACTGTCCAGATAGGGACGTAGCTGGGCTACCAATCGAAGATGGTAGAAAGCATTCCGTGCCACCGAGGCCACCTGGGCCTCAAGAGACAGGGAAGGATCGAAAAGAACTCCCAAGCTACGAACCTGTTCCTTCAAGGGGAGTGTAACCCCATCAAGAACAGGATGAACATCCACCATCTGAGCAGAGAAGGCACTCACCAACAGGGTCTCAGTCTTGTCTGGATTGAGCTTCAGTCTGTTAGCTCCCATCCAGTCCATTATCGCGGTCAGGCAACGGTTTAGCACGTTAACAGCCTCACCTGAGGAGGATGAAAAGGAGAAATAGAGCTGCGTGTCATCAGCGTACTGATGACAACGCAGCCCAAAACTCCTGATGACCGCACCCAGCGGCTTCATGTAGATGTTGAAAAGCATGGGGGACAGTACCGATCCCTGCGGGACTCCATAATGGAGAGTCCAGGGTATCGAGCAATGTTCCCCAAGCACTACCTTCTGGTGGCGACCCACCAAGTAGGAGCGGAGCCACTGCCAAGCAGTACCCCCAACTCCCAACTCCGTGAGTCTTTCCAGAAGGATACCATGGTCGATGGTATCAAAAGCAGCTGAGAGATCAAGGAGAATCAACAGAGTCACACTCCCCCTGTCCCTCTCCCGACAAAGGTCATCGTACAGGGCGACCAAGGCTGTTTCGGTGCCAAAACCGGGCCTAAAACCGGATTGAAATGGATGGCCTAAAACCGGATTGAAATGGATGGATTGATGGCAGCAACACACACATGTAGCACGCATGCGTGCCATCAGCCAAGATGGCAGCAGAGGCTTCAGCCCCTTAAGGAAACCTCGGCCGCCATCTTGATTGATGGCAAATCTGCGTGCTGCAAAAAACAACTGAAAGGTAGGTAAAGCGGGGGGATGGCGGTCCGCGGATGCTTCCGCTGATTGCAGAAGGAGAGCGGAGGGGCCCCTGTAGCTCCAGGTGCCCTTGGGCCAGTGCCCCACCTGGCCACCCTTTAGAACCGGCCCTGACCTGTGGCCTGTTCTTTCCAAATGGAGGTGCAAGGAAAGGGCCTGTGGACCTGCAGTGGGTTCCTGTCCAGCCTGCATCCTCTCCTCATCCTTGCCCCCCCTGCCTTTTCCGGGGGGGGGGAGAAGAAAGCAATCAAGGGATGCCAAGCAGGGACAGAGAGATTGTGCAACTTTCCCCACCCTGCACCCCCAGCCAGCATGGAAGAGAAGATTGCTTGGGATTGAACCGGGGACCTTCCACAAGCAGAGGAACTGTGCCCTCTCTCCGTCCCTTAAACACAAGCCCCACTGAGCACAGCGATGTTTCCTTGTCCATAGGATTGTGTTGCTCATTGGAAAGCATCCCAGCACCTTTGCCCTCATTGGCATGAGGTGGGAACCGGTTGACAACTTATTGAAAAAGAGGGGGGGAATGGAAAACCAGGCGCAAAGTTGGTATTTTATTAGTGTGAAACAGAAAGTGTCTAGAAAAACAAGGCATGGAATATAATAATCCCAAGCCCAACATGTTTTTAGCACCACTTTGCTCCAGGGGATCCAGTATTATGGCCCAGCTAGTGCAAAATAAGGAAGGAGACAAACTTTCCTCTCAAATGCCTATCAGAGAATGACTGATTAGACAGCAATCCTAACCCCACTTACCTGGGACTAAGCCCCACTGAATGCAGTAGGATTTACAGAAGACATGGTTACTTATTGACCCATTGGGTGAAATACTGCCTACATTTCTCCCTTGACCCCACTTCTACATCTATAACTAAAAGGATTAGAGTAGCTTTTGGTAACCTGGTGGCCTCCTACTACAATTCCCATCAACTCCATTTGGGGCTGATGGGAATTGTAGAGCAAAGCATCAGGAGGCACCATGTTGGCGAAGGCTAAATTTGAGGGTTACTTTTTGTTTGTTTACCAAATCATCATCATCAGAGAAGAGGTCTGGAATATCCCTGAGGGAGTGAGGACCCACAGCCCCTGGGGGTTCCATGCTTTTGTTTGACATTGACAGACAACAGGTGGAAAATGTGGGGATGGGAATCCTTTGCCAATGGAGGTCCTTCTCCATGTTACATAAGGCTCCATGTTACATATTACATGTAAACATTTCTGTGTATGGGAAGCTGATGTTAACTGAGACAATTTGTAATCTCTCCTTACATTTTGTCTGCGTATGACAGCACATTATAAGCGGCATGTCAATAGAAAATTGATCCAGCCTTGTCATGGCCAGGAGAAAAACAGCCACCACAATGGCAGTTGTTCGCTCCCAGACAGTTTCTCTTCTCGACAGGACTTTGAACTGGTGCAGCTGCAGGCCTGTTCAGCTGAATCAATGTTTTCCCCAGGGTCGTCTGTGTTTGGTATTTTAAAAATGAAATAGGAACAATTTCGTGGTCCTATTTCTTAGCAGAGATATAAACGCAAGCAGTAGAGTGAGAATAAACCAGCCCACCTTTCCCTCAGACACAAATAACAGCAGACACAATCTTCTTAGGTTATAAGATGGTGTTTACTCACAACCTTTCATACGTTCAGGAAACATAGGCTTTAGCTTAGATGGAAAGATTAGGAGTCCATTAGTCTTTGGTAATAGTCATCTTGGAACAGAAGCATGTGTGTGCTTCTCTCTCCTCAAGCTTAATGGAGAATATGCAAAAACTACCAGACAAAGGAGGAGGAAGAGAAGCCAGGTAACCCCACTCTTTAGGAAGTTACATCACCGGTAAACAGGTACATGGGATATTTCCTAAAGTATCCCTTAAAGGGAGCATGCAAGTTTGCTTATTCTAACATTCTGAATGTAAAATCTGTTCATATGAGGACATGGTTTTATATATATATGCGTGCACACACACGCACACACAGAGCACTGAACAAAAACTGAATTGTGCTCCTGACAGACCAGAATCGTGTTGCATCTCCAAATGAATGGATACCACCATGGCTATGACAATAGAAGCTGAGAATAATGTTTGTATACGGTGCAGAGTACAGCTCAAGGAAACAAAAAGGCCACTTTAAGGATATCTTCTTATGTTAAATTATATTCTTCTCCATTTCCCCAACCCAGGAAGGATGGAGCTTGGAGTTCTACGGAAGTGGCTGCTTCAGCAATGAAACAATTCAGACTGGGAGCTTGTATAGGAGCAGGAAGCTCCACCCCTTCCTGAGTCTCAGCCAGGCCCCTGATCCAGGCAGGCGCTTCAATGTGCTTACACCTTCTGCTGAGCAGCCTCATGTGCAACTAACTGGGCACTTTGGTCATAGCCATGAGGCTCCCGTCTGGCTCACTGCCTCCTTGTCTAGGGAGGTGAGGGGTGGGTGGGATCTGGCCAGGAACCCAGGCAGCTGGTGTCTCCATTCCTGGGTAAGGATACACACATCCAATGGCTCTTCAGGTTCAGTGGCAGATCTGCTTGGGGGTCCTACTGCCCCTGATTTTCCTTTGAGGAGATGTCAGGTTCAAGGTCTGGGCAGGGCTGAATCCAGACAAATACAAATTGAATCCAGACAAATTGTGGCTTGCTATGGACTGTGTATGTGTCAGGAAGGCAGTGTTTCCCGAGGAACTGAAACCCAACCAGAGTTTGAATTTGTAGAGGACCGTAGGTGTGATCCTTTGCCCATGGCAAATATGACACCATCATAAAAAATGGGTGATATTTTACAGTCATTACTATTTTATTTAATTGAACTCATTGTTCCCGTTCAATTCCTTACCCAACCAGTTCTCTGAGCCCCTCCCTCCCAAGAGATCAACTTTCCAGGTGCCAGTGTTGTCATTTCCTAGTTCAGGGTTGGTGACCCTAGTGACCTCTAGATTCTGCTGGGCTGCAGCTCCCATCACCTCTGACCATTGGTCATGCTGGCTGGGGCTAATGGGAATTGGAGTCCAGTAACATCTGGAGGGCACCACAGATTCCTCACAGATCTGTATATCTGTTGAACATAGGGGGAGGGATTGCATAAACCCTGTCACAGGCAGCCTAAGTCCACTGTTCCCACAGCAGATTGCTCGGGAGCCTGCCAGCACCCTAAATGCTTACAGATGTCATGCCTCCATTGGATGAATCCTGAGAGGAAGATGTGGAGCAGTGGATTGGCATAGCAGACCCAGGAGAGGGAACAAGCAGACTCACCCAAAATGCAGTTCCAGACTTCCCATCACTGGAAGATGTTTAGGAGATAGCTGGTGTCCCTCAGTCAGACTCAGAGAGTGAACAGGAGGCCCCTCTGCCCCTTACAGAGCGAAGACACCTGCGAGTAGCACAGCAATGCAGGCGTTCTGGCCATTTAAGGCTATAAGCTTCTCTGCAAGAATGCAGGTTTTTCTTTTGGGGCTGGGTAGGCGAACTGCACTAATGAGATCTTTGTGCAGGTCAAGGGTTGGCACGGTTGGGCACATGCCAAGGGCCCACACCCCAGCAGAGGCCCTAATGACAAGAACCCCCTAGACCTGCCGCTCCCCCTCTTCACCTCGGCAGCCTGCCTGTTCACCTGCCTTTGCTTTGTCCCAGAAGGGAGGAGTAAGCAAACAACTGTGTCAGTAAAGAGAAGTGTCTGCCACCACCTGCTTGCTCATCGGCTCTCTGCCTGGCAAGTAAGCTAGTGGAGCAATGATGGAGGCAGAGGAGCAGCAACAGCAGCAGCAGTGGCAACAATGGCAGTAAGGAACAGACTCATTGAGGGAGGGGTCCCTGTTTTGGAAGGGCTGTACCCCAGCAATAGAACATCTGTTTTGCATTCAGAAGGTCACAGGTTCAGTTTTTTGCATCTCAGGTAGGGCTGGGAGAGAACCCTGCCTGAAGCCTGGAGAGCCGCTGCCAGTCAGTGTAGACAGTACTGAGCTAGATGGGCCAATGGCCTGACTCAGTGTAAGGCAGTGTAAGCTCACTATGTCAGTGTCTTGCCCAAGGGTGCCCCAAAATCTGGAGCTGACGCTTTCTCTGTGTGATCAGGCATCCTTGTGGATCATGTGGCTCACATGTTCCATGACTGCCAGCTGGCATCTCAACTAGATTCAGGGCAGGGCCCATCTTAAACCCTGATTTATGTAAGCTGCTCTGAGAGCCTTTTTGGCTAAAGGACAGATCAGTGCCATAAATAAAAAGGGGGAAAGGCAAGGCAAAAAACACCATGCAGGGGCAACTATGCCCTCCCATTTAGTCCAGCGTTTGTGTGTGCGCATGTGTGCGTGGACACACATGTATTTATGTCATCATTTCTGTTTCTACACATTCTTTCCACTTTTCAGCTAAGCAGTTCCCAGAGCAGCTTGCAACCAAATTAAAGCCATAAAAATGATTATCAGTAAAACTACAAAAACCATACCACTAATACTTACCGATGTAAAACCAGCAGGAGATGCTTCAAAGGCTGGCAAAAGAACTTAGTTTTGACTGCCTGTTTCAAAGGGTCAAGGAAACAGATCTGGTGGGTTTCTCTCAGAAAGGCATTTACTCATGAAAATGTTGGCTGCAAACCTCTCGCTTATTAGGATGCCATCTAAGACACACACACACACATACACACACAAAACCCCATAGTTCTGTTCCTAACCTGTGACTCTAGAGGACAATAGCTACCTTTGTTTGCAGGCACACAACAATGATTCTCCTCTTGGGGTCAGTTTGGTGCTTGCCATTTCATTTTGTATTACTCCCCAGGTTTCCTTGTTCGTTTACTGATGATTTGTTTGTTTTAGATATTTGCAATCCATCCTTCATCCAAAGATCTCAGGGTGGCTCACAGAAAACATTAAAATCCTGATTAAATAAAACAAGGAATACAACATCATAAAATTCAATAACAATCACAACATGAAAGTGCACAGGCAGTGGAAGAGCAAAACGAAAACACTTTTCTCAGTTTGCCGTGCTCCTAATTTCTTCCCCAAAAACATAGCCAAAGAAGTGTGACTTCTTCTTGTGGCTTCTGTAGCGGCTGGTATTTTGATCTGTGAGTCACAAAGGTCTTCCGTTTGACCCCTGCATCTGCCATGAACAGGCAAGGTATCCTGTTCTGCTGGGGTCTGAGGCCTGCAAGATTCTGTTCTGTTCTCATCCAGTGGCGGGGCAAGGCAGGGCCCTGGGTGCTTACCAGTGGGCCCTCCTAGCTGAGGTTGTAAAGATGTTATCAAAGCAAAGGCCTACAGCAGGGCTAGGGAGCCTGTGGCCCTCCAGATGTTGTTGGACTCCAATTCCCATCAGCCCTCATCACTGGCCATGCTGCTGTTGTTGGAGTCCAGCAACCTGGAGGGGGGGGAGAGAAACGGGCTCGCCAACTCTGGTTTAGAGCAATCTTAAGCCTTAAAAAGGCTGGCAGGGCTTAATTTTCCCATGGATCTGCCCCCCGAGAGTGCTGTTAACAGTACTGAATGAGTGAATCTTATTTGTTCAGAGGCATAGGCCACCACAATTCAATACAAACAGCTATACAAGTAATTTTAACGTATTTCATCAGACAAATGCACATGCACAAAATATTTATGAAGGCGTTGTGCCAGTTCTGCAGATGTGTACTCCTGTGTGGTTGTGAAGCAAGAGAGGCTGCCAGGGAGCCGTCCTCAGACTCCCACGATGATGTAAGAGACACCTCCTCAGGTTGAGATAGTGCAGAAAGGGATGCTGAGGGCTCCCCCTCAGGGGTGGGGTGTGTGTGACAATTGGTGCATCCAATCGGAGTCCTTCTCAGGGCAACACTAGAGGCCTTCGAGTAGCATCAACCCCTCCATCAGCCATAAGGGGGACAAAGAAGACTCGCCTGCCTGACAGGAATTGTTGTAAGAATGACTGAGAGAATAAATGCACAGCACGTTACACATTCAAAATGTGGTTTATGTTAAGTCATAAGGGAATCTTGTGACCCTTTAAAGGTTAATACATAAGCCTTTAATGCAAGTGTTGGGAAGCCTTTTCTTATAAAGGGTCATTGACCTGTGGGAAGAATGAGTCAGGGGCTGCAGCTGATGGTGGGTGGAGCCAGTGACAAAAGTGGGTGGAGTTTGCAGCATTACAGAATTCTACATCTCTCTCTCTCTCTCTCTCTGTGTACATGTGTGTACCATTCTATCTCTGTGGGCCACACAAGGGTAGGCTAAGAAGTACATGTGACCCACAGTCTACTGGCTCCCCACCCCTGCTTTAATGAAGTGGCTTATCTTGAAGGTGCCACAAGACTCAAATTTTTTGCTTTTGCTGCAGCACTTTGACACAGCTCCCCATCTGGAAGAAGAACATACTCCAGCATCCTGTTTGCTCCAGTGGCCAGTTGCAGATGCCTCAGGGAAGCCTCTAGGCCCTCACACAGTTGTTTGCTCCCTAGTGACTAGTGCTCAGAGACAAGTTGCCTCTGAATCCAGAGATAGCATATAGCCATATCATCAGGGGCAGCTCAAGACATTTTGCTGCTTGAGCCACAGGACAGGATGGCGCCTTCCCTTATTCCATGTGCAGAAGCTGACCAAACTGGCAGTTCAACCTTATTTTAACGCTGGCGACAGGATAATGTCTTCCACTGCAAAGAGCAAGCTAGCTTAGGAGGCAGCAGCACACTACCTGTCCCTTGGCACCTGCTACCTAAGGCAGCTGCCTCACTCTGCCTCATGGTAGGGCCGGCACTGGCCATCATGAATTTCTCTAATCCCCCTTTAAAACCAACTCCACTACTTACTGGCTTGGGCCAACCTTTTGCACGTCCCTTCTCTTCCAGCCCTTGCACTGCTTATACAGCAGCGTCAATGTCGCCTGAGGTTTTATTGCTGGAGATGTGCCTACGTGGGCACAACACTCGGGTCTTTTTTCTTCTTCTGCAGCCATCAAAACAATTGCCTTCTCGGATTGCCTGATCTTGTGGGCGGCAGCGCTTTTACTTTTTCTTGGGTCAGAGCTGTAAACAACCTTCAGTAATACGGATAGTCAGAAAATATGTCAGATTTATGCAGCTGCCTTGAAGGAGAAATTACTCACCGAAGCCGTCATACCCACTTGTATATGCAAAGGGAAGAGGGCAGAGTTGTCGTTGCCAATATTGCAGGGCTCCTGTGTCTGTTTTCTTGTATGCCGTCTTTTGCATGATCACTTGGGACTGAAGTACCTGAGAGTGCATCTTCTGCAGTAGTGCTCTACACACACAGACACACAGACAGACACAGAGAGAGAGAGAGAGAGCGGAGGTTGGTGTCTCTGATGTCACTCTGAGCTTTAGTTTGAACTTTAAAGGTACTGTCCAAGGTGCTGAAAGCTCCTTGAAAGTTAGGACTAAAACCCGGAATGGATTCACGGCCCCACTGACTTTGGAGCCTCCAACCTACATTGTGCGCATGCAGGCACACAATACATGCACGCACACACCTCAGTTATGGATGGGAACTCCAGAATCCTTTGCAGAAGGAAAGGCTGTACTTCAGCAGTAGAGCAATTGCTTTGCATGCAAAAGATCCCAGGTTAAATCTCTGGCATCTTCCGGTAGGACTGGGTAAGGTGCATGCTTGAAACCCTGGAGAACTGCTGCCAGTGAGTGTAATACTGAGCTAGGTGCACCAATGGTCTGACTCAGTATAAATGGGCATGTTGCTGGTGTAGACAGAGTCAGCTCAGGATCTATTGTGTAAAGAAGTTCCTAAAAGTGAGAAATGGTAAACACCTCATCATAATTCTAAAAACCTGTTATGCAATGTGTGTGTGTGTTTCCTTTGCTGGACTTATAAATAGCCCCTTGCATTGATGTAGATTTACAGCACCAATCAGACTGTGCCAGTTCTGGAGAAGGAAAGTGCCGGTTGCCTATTCTGTTTCCCACACAACTTTATCTGATCTGCCACTATGTTCATGGTCCCTTTTGTTTGGGTCAGTTTCCTCTAAAGTACTCCAACATGCTTGCTTCTCCTTTGAAGTTGTAGTGTGTGTGTGTGTGGCTTTTGGCAATTAAGATAGGACAAGATATGATGCTTTGATAAGAAGCCCGCTGAGCAAGCTTGCTTGATGAAACCAAAACATACCACAAGGGTTCAGCCCCTTACAACCGGAGAAGTGTTGCAAAACATAACCGGTTTGATCAAAGCAGACCTCCATGTAAGACTGCTCCCACCTCTGTGAGCAGGCAAGTAAAGGCAAACTTTGCAAGATATTAGCTGCATGTGCAGTTTGACTAAAGTTTGCTGTATAAGGGGAGCAAAGCAAGAACGTTTTGAAGGCACTCTGTGTCCCATGCTTTGTTTACTTTTTGTCCACATCTAGGAATATTAATGTGGATATAACTACACATGGGAGACAGGGTGGTAGAGTGGTTAGACTAAGACCAGGGAGAATTTAACTAAAATCTCTGCTCAGTCATGAACCTCACTGGACATAGCTCAATCATCTCTTAGCTAATATACGTCACATACTTGAAATCACTATAGGAATTACAAGCTTATAAATTGTCAGCTGTCTATAGTACAGTCTAACATCTGTCTGCTCAGGAGTAAGTTCCACTGAGTCCATTGGGGCTTCCTTTCATGTATGTGGGTATAGGATTGCAGCCTTATATATGCAGATGATGATGCATGTAACCAAGACTTCATCTCATAATGCTAACATTCTGGCTGCATACACACCATATAGTTAAAGCACATTTGAAGCTTTCCCCAAAGAATCCTGGGAACTGTAATTTATCCGTCACAGAGCTACAATTCCTAGCACCATTAACAAACTACAGTTCCCAGAATTCTTTGGGGGCAGTCATGTGCTTTAAATCAGGCACTTTAAATGTATAGCGCTTATATGCAGCCTAGGTGTGGTTCCTGCAGATTGTACTTGAGCACCACCAATGTTTTTGGCAAACGATGCAAGCCTTATTTAATTAGACCACATTTAATTAGCCCTGGAAACATAGGCAATGGTGTATGCACCAGATTTCTATTGGAGTTTGCATGACTGAGTAGGATTTCAGTCCTGCTCCAATAAATAAAATCACTTGGGGCTTTGCCACTGACTTCAGTAAGGTCTGCAGTTTTGTTGCTATATATCTGAGGAATATTGTGGAGGGAAGTTTCCCATACTTCAGAGGGGGTAGGCTGCACCCCTAAGCATGCTTGAGTTTGAGAACATACCAAATGGGTCAAATGACAACACTGTTGGTAGGGCAGATTAGAAAGCTTTACATCTGCACAGAATGAACAGCGTCTGACAAAGAGTTGTGTGCAGACTGAACATTTGCTATATTAGCCTAATAACACCGTTATGGTCCAATACAAAGAGTTTTAGATCCTCTCTGCCAGGAAAGTGTCATTTCCCCTCAGTTTCTTATCTTACGCATGAAGATTGCATTGAGGAAATAGCCACTAAAAAGTGGGGAAATGGAATGGTGTGCATTCAGATGGGCATGCAACAAAATGTTGCGGTGTGGCTTACTGTTGTTCCAGTGCCTGGCCTCTCCATTCTGTTCCTCCTCAACCAACTTTGCTTCCTGTTCTATTCCTCCCAGCATTCCTTGGCCAATGATCACACTCCCATCCTCAAGGGGCTGTTTTGCTGTCCTCTCCCCTTAGGGATTTTGGTGTAAATAAATACAATAATTAATTAATTAATTAATACTTCTGCAAATCCTGGGGTTCCCCCAAACCTGTTGACCTCTCTTTAGTGTGTGAATGGTGATCTTTCGGCTCTATGAGGAATGGCATTCAGCATGAACATTGGAAACAGAGGGAATGATGTTTTGGTTAGGAACTTAGAATTATAGAATAGTGGAGTTGGAAGGGGCCTATAAGGCCATCAAGTCCAGACCCCTGCTGAATGCAGGAATCCAAGGGAGCTGCCTATACTGAGTCAGACCAATGGTCCATCTAGCTCAGTATTTTCTGCTCTGACTGGCAGTTGATCTCCAGAGTTTCAGGCAGGGGACGTTCCTAGCCCTACCTGGAGACGCTGGGGATTGAACCTCGGATCTTCTCCATGCAACGCAGAGGCTCTAGCACTTAGCTACAGCCTCCCCCGCCCCCAATATGAGAATTAGGAACATAAGAAGTTGCCTTACAAGAAGGCAGATTATTGGTCTGTCTAGCTCAATATTGTCTACACTGATTGGCAATAGCTGTCCAGGATTTCGGACGGGGTTCTCTGCCAGCCCTGCCAGAGATGCCAGGGATTGAACCTGGCACCTTCTGCATTCAAAGCAGGTGCTCTACCACTGAACTACGGCCCTTCTCCCAATGTGAGTTCAGTGGAAAATGTGCACAAATACTAGTGACAATACACATTCTACATGAAGCAATGGGGAATGTAAGCGAACATATTGTCTGGCCAACATGCATAGACTAGTTGTGAAGGAGAAAGTGCATGAGTGGGCAGCGCCATTGAGGTCATGCATTTACCGACCAGCTAATGTGCACATTCTGCATTGGGGAGGGTCCATAGCTCAATGGGATGGCCCTCACAGAAGGTCCAAGATTCAGTCGTTGGCATCTGCAGTTTAAAAAGGATAAGTTAGAAGGTGATGGGAAAGGCCCTTCTATTCAAAGCTTCCTGGAGAACTGCTGACAGTCAGAGCAGAAAACACTGGTCTGGATGGGTAAATACTCTGACCTGCTAGAGGGCAGCTCTCTATTCTATTATGTTATAATTGGGGATGTGGATATTAATACATGGACAGAGCCTGATATGGAAGCTCTGTATGTTAACCAAGTGATGTACTAAACAACTGTGATCAATTCCAAGCCCATGACACCCATTGATGAGGATCCATATTTCTAGCCGTTGTGCCAAAAATGTGCAAGCTAATCCCTGGGATGCGGTTGTTTGCCATATGTTCTGCACAGCTTTTTGTGCATGTGCACATTCGCTGGTGTTTTATGCACTTTTGCCCATCAGCTCACCCCAACAGACAGATAGTAATATTGAGAGGTGGGTTATGGGATGTGTTAACATGCTGCCGTTTTTCTCTGTTAGTGGAAATAGATATTATTCTGTTAAATTAAAACAACAAAACAAAAAAGCACAGCTCACAGCGCCTTCCCTAACGAGTACATTGGCAAGACGGGCAAAAGATGTGCAGTAATGTTTTGACTCTTATGGCCATGAGGCTAAAGACAATATTTGCATTTCTCCTTTAATGTCCTCCTCCCTGCTCAGGGGCAGATCCCTGTTGCTCAAGCATAATTAATAGTTCAGTGAGTTGAAATCTCTGGTGGTTTCAAGAATTTGTTTTCATTAGACAACTCAATAGCAATGCCAAGTATTAGACAGTGGGGACTGGCTAGACCAACCTTCTCCAGCTGGGGCTGATGGGAGTTGTAGTCCAAAACATCTGGAGGGCACCAGGTTGGAGAAGGCTGCTAGACAAATAGAAGATGCTAAGAGAACAGAAGAAGCTTCAGAAGGCTGAGCCTCCCCAAATATTTTATCCCTTCATTTGCCCCAAACCGCTCTGGCCACTGGCCAATCAGCTATACTGTTGCCAATGTGGTGTCCAGTACGCCCACAGAGGGCTTCCCTCGTGCCCACAGAGTCTTCCCCCCTCTACTGAAATTAGGCTTGAAACAAACCTTCTCTGTAGCTGATGGACTAGTTTGTCATGTCCAAGTGTATGTTGTCCTGTTCATTCCATGGCGGCTTAAACAAAAGGGGTGTGTGCCCCACGTTAATTTGTGGGAGGAAGAGCTTCCCATTTGGGTTTCCAGCATATTAGAAATGCCCCACCGAGTTCCACTGGATTAGAAAAGTGTGCTTACTTAAGACTGTAGCCCAGGCACAGCCTTTCCCAACCTGGTGCCCTGCCCTTAGGATGTTTTGGATTACAAGTCCCATCATCTCTGACCATCAGCCATGGTGGAAGTTGGAGTCTAAAGCATCTGGAGGGCACCACGTTGGGGAAGGCTGTTCTAGTGCAAAATGTTTCCCCAATGCTACGTGGTAGATGTGTCCCTCTTCCTTTAAGGATATGCCCTGTAATAACTAGGAGGTAGAATCCATTGAACATGTGCTTATGTTTTGCCGTTTCTATGCTGTGGTCTGGGAGCATACCATTGGTTGGTTATTGTCCAAATGACCGGGTCACTTCAATTTTACGTTAAATATCTAAGGGAAGATAAAATACTAAGGGTATTGCTGACAGTGGCTAAATTTCTGTCAATAGCAGTCAGAACTAGAAAACAACTCACTAACTGAAACTGTAAGGACTACTTTTGAGGACTCACCCAGCATTATTTTATATAACTGCTACTGTCTTATACAATTTAATTATAATGTTTTTACTTTGTTTATTGAGATTGTAGAGTACTGTATGCTATTTCCTGTATTTTATTTCCATTATATTTTATTTCTGGTCTATTGGCTGTAATAAATGAATTAACTGATTGAATACAGGCTTGCTTTTATTAGCTTAGAAGGCTCTAAAGAGGGCTAGACACATTCCTGGAGGAAGATGAGTTAATTTATTTATTTTTATTTATTTATTATTTGATTTATATCCCACCCGTCCTCCCAGCAGGAGCCCAGGGTGGCAGTGCCTATTAATCATGGAATCATAGAATAGTAGAGTTGGAAGGGGCCCATAAGGCCATCAAGTCTGATAGGCTCCTTCCAACTCTACTGTTCTATGATTCCCTGATTAATAGGCATGATGGCTCTATGGCACCTCCATGTGTAAAAATAGCAAAGCTCTGACTCGCAGTTGCTGAGGTGGGGCAACAGTTGCTGGGGGGAAGGCTGTTGCATTCAGGGCTTGCTTGTGGCCTTCCCAGAGGCATCAGGGTGGCCATAGTAGGAAGCAGCCCACTGGGGTTGATGGACTTTTAGTCCTTATGTTCTTACGTGGCTCCCATTTGATACAGTGACACCGGCACAGGAGAACGTCCCAACACTTTAGCAGGAGGACAAGGGAGGGAGCCATCTGGGTTTTCATCTTAGTCGCCCCGAAGGGGACAAGCCCTCTGAAAATGAAACCCAAGTCTGAAACTTGAACAAGCTCCAATAATGTTCTTTGCAGCTTCGATAAGTTTCAGAAGGAACTGTGCAAAAAAGAAAAGACCTTTGTATATCAGGAAACATCTCACTGTCTCTCTGCTCATAGGACTTGTTCTTCCTAAACAATTTCACATGTGAAGTAACAGTCTCGCTGACATGCAAACTGACAACACTGGCTCTTCTCAGTGTGCAAGGTACCAAGGCAAGGAGATGTTTAACAAGTGGAGCATCTTGTGGAGAAGTGAAAATCTCAATGGGAGGGCAATGGGGGAGGGGGATATGCAGAAACATTCTGTCTTTTTTGGCATAATCAGCCTTTTGCTTCTGGCCCAGGAGACTTCCATGTCATAAGAACATAAGAAGAGCCTGCTGGATCAGGCCAGTGCCCCATCTAGTCCAGCATCCTGTTCTCACAGTGGCCAACCAGGTGCCTGGGGGAAGCCCGCAAGCAGGACCCGAGTGCAAGAACACTCTCCCCTCCTGAGGCTTCCGGCAACTGGTTTTCAGAAGCATGCTGCCTCTGACTAGGGTGGCAGAGCACAGCCATCATGGCTAGTAGCCATTGATAGCCCTGTCCTCCATGAATTTGTCTAATCTTCTTTTAAAGCCGTCCAAGCTGGTGGCCATTACTGCATCTTGTGGGAGCAAATTCCATAGTTTAACTATGCGCTGAGTAAAGAAGTACTTCCTTTTGTCTGTCCTGAATCTTCCAACATTCAGCTTCTTGGAATGTCCACGAGTTCTAGTATTATGAGAGAGGGAGAAGAACTTTTCTCTATCCACTTTCTCAATGCCATGCATAATTTTATACACTTCTATCATGTCTCCTCTGACCCGCCTTTTCTCTAAACTAAAAAGCCCCAAATGCTGCAACCTTTCCTCGTAAGGGAGTCGCTCCATCCCCTTGATCATTCTGGTTGCCCTCTTCTGAACCTTTTCCAACTCTAGAATATCCTTTTTGAGATGAGGCGACCAGAACTGTACACAGTATTCCAAATGCGGCCGCACCATAGATTTATACAATGGCATTATGATATCGGCTGTTTTATTTTCAATACCTTTCCTAATTATCGCTAGCATGGAATTTGCCTTTTTCACAGCTGCCGCACACTGGGTCGACATTTTCATCGTGCTGTCCACTACAACCCCGAGGTCTCTCTCCTGGTCGGTCACCGCCAGTTCAGACCCCATGAGTGTATATGTGAAATTAAGATTTTTTGCTCCAATATGCATAATTTTACACTTGTTTATATTGAATTGCATTTGCCATTTTTCTGCCCATTCACTCAGTTTGGAGAGGTCTTTTTGGAGCTCTTCGCAATCCCTTTTTGTTTTAACAACCCTGAACAATTTAGTGTCATCAGCAAACTTGGCCACTTCACTGCTCACTCCTAATTCTAGGTCATTAATGAACAAGTTGAAAAGTACAGGTCCCAATACCGATCCTTGAGGGACTCCACTTTCTACAGCCCTCCATTGGGAGAACTGTCCGTTTATTCCTACTCTCTGCTTTCTGCTTCTTAACCAATTTCTTATCCACAAGAGGACCTCTCCTCTTATTCCATGACTGCTAAGCTTCCTCAGAAGCCTTTGGTGAGGTACCTTGTCAAACGCTTTTTGAAAGTCTAAGTACACTGTGTCCACTGGATCACCTCTATCTATATGCTTGTTGACACTCTCAAAGAATTCTAATAGGTCACTGAGACAGGACTTTCCCTTGCAGAAGCCATGCTGGCTCTGCTTCAGCAAGGCTTGTTCTTCTATGTGCTTAGTTAATCTAGCTTTAATAATACTTTCTACCAGTTTTCCAGGGACAGAAGTTAAGCTAACTGGCCTGTAATTTCCGGGATCCCCTCTGGATCCCTTTTTGAAGATTGGCGTTACATTTGCCACTTTCCAGTCCTCAGGCACGGAGGAGGACCCAAGGGACAAGTTACATATTTTAGTTAGCAGATCAGCAATTTCACCTTTGAGTTCTTTGAGAACTCTCGGGTGGATACCATCCGGGCCCGGTGATTTGTCAGTTTTTATATTGTCCATTAAGCTTAGAACTTCCTCTCTCGTTACCACTATTTGTCTCAGTTCCTCAGAATCCCTTCCTGCAAATGTTAGTTCAGGTTCAGGGATCTGCCCTATGTCTTCCACTGTGAAGACAGATGCAAAGAATTCATTTAGCTTCTCTGCAATCTCCTTATCGTTCTTTAGTACACCTTTGACTCCCTTACCATCCAAGGGTCCAATTGTCTCCCTAGATGGTCTCCTGCTTTGAATGCATTTATAGAATTTTTTGAAGAGATGTCTTCAATCATCTCTGTGTTTCAGCCTTCACCAACCTGGTGCCTTGCAGAAGTTTTGGACAACAACTCCAGTTGGTGGAATGATGAAAGCCGTGCTCCAAAACTTCTGGAGGGCACCAGGTTGGCGAAGGCTGCTCTCTTGTGATACAATAAGATTTTGTGGTGGGAATGACGTTTTGGTTTATTGAACTAACCTAATGGCATGGAGAGTCAGAGCAGGCATCAGGGTCTCTGGCTGCTTGGCGTGGGCATTGCTAGGTATTTAAAAGACCTGGGGCTCAGGCCCATACACACAAATTTGAATAAAACTTACATATGCTAATTTATCATTTCAGTTGAAGCAAAATTTACATTTAAATGTCACAGAAGGCAAGCCAACTAATTTGCCGTCCAAATCATGCCTCAGTTAATTTCCACCCACCCCAGAACATCCCAATTCAGTTCCTCTCATTTACCTCCAATGAATTTTCCAACAGCTCCTATTCCCAATCAATTGAATTTTCTTCTTTCGTTACCCCCCCAATCATCTCAAGACAAAGATGTCTAGAGTTAATTTATTTTCCCAAATTAATATCCTACTTTGTAATCCAGATCGCCTCCAATTCAATTTCCCCTGAATCCATTACCCACCCAGAAACTTTTGGGGCACTCAGAAAAAGCTTCAGGGCTGTGCTGCTTGGATCATCTGGCTATCATTGGCTGTCTTCACAAATCTTAAGTTTTAATTTTAGTTGACTTATTTATATCCTGCTTTTCTATTAAAACAAGCAAAAAGCTTACAATAAAAAGAACATAACTTCATAAAAAAATATCACAGTATTATATGTGTACAACCAGCAACAGTTAGAAACATAATCACCAGCATTTCTGGTTAAACAAAGATCACACGGCAGCAGGTGACGGGAAGGCCTCTTTTATTCCTGACATTCGAGAGATCCGTGGCTACTCAAAATAGACACTGCTGAGCCCAGACGGTCTGACCTTGAAATCTGGCAAAAGGACCGCAAACACTGCAGGTCACCAGTTAAAATGAAACTGAATGAAAAGGATGTTACCATATATTGAAAGACAGCAAATGAGATGGAGCCTGGTGAATCTCCACTGAAGATGCTAAGCGGAGGTGGAGCCACTAGCAGGGCCTAGGAAAGGTGGGTGCAAAGAAGCGTCAGACTGTGAAAGGTCTCTGGCTGCCTTTGCGTGAAGAAGCAAAAAGTAGCAACAAGGCTTAGAATGGGAGAGCCAGCATGGCGAAGCAATTAGAGTGCCGGACTAAGATCTGGGAGACCAGGGTTCAAGACTCTACTCAGCCATGAAGCTCACTCGGTGACCTTGGGCCAGGGACTGTCTCTCAGCCTAATCTACCTCAAAGGTTGTTGTGAGGCTAAAATAGAGAGCGGGCAGTAGTGTAGTGGCAAACTCAGAAGTGCAGGGTCCATTCATGTTAGTCACAGCCATGCCTCCTCCCCCTTCCCTTCTTTTGCAGGTGGGTTGAGAATGCAATGCTTGTTAATGCCTTCTTCCACAACAACAGACATCCTTAGGAGCCAAAAAGCATGAAAGGGGGAAGTCTGAGCTACTGAACAGAGTCTTCTCAGTGGCTGACTCACCTCCTTTCACTTTGATTGGCTCCAATTAGGAAAGGACTAAGAAGCATGTTAAAAGACTCTTCTCATTGGCTAACACACTGCCCTTTCATACTGATTAGTTCGTTAGAGACACTGGGACCCTGCTCCCCAAAAAGTAAGGGATCTAAGACACCACCCCGAGACCCCAGCCAACTACACCCTTGGAAGGAGGAGTACCAATTATTGTACCTTGGAGGAAAGGGAAATGTAACATCAACAACACATGAACTCAACCCCAGATGTCATTTTTTTAAAGAGATGTAGAGCATACTGTCCTCATTTTGCTTGCTATGTCCTTTCTGAAAACAGATAAGAAGGGGCTGGAAGGACCATCAGGTGTTTTTGACCTGGCGTCCAATTCTCTCTTTAATAATTCAAATGAAAACAATGTAACTAGATTCTCAGCATCACGCTGTGTAAGTATAACTGATGCAGTCAATGGCTGGATCACCTGTCATCTGCCAGGTTCTAAAGGTAGCACGTTTAGGTTTTTGGGGCCCAGTTTACGCACTTACTGAATCAGTGCCCCAACTCACACGACAGAAGAGTGTGCACCCACCCCTCAGACCCTCCAGCAACCACATACTATCATGTGCAGTGGCCCCCATGTTTGAGACAGAGAGGAATCACACACATTGATATGGCATTATTTAATTGTCTGGTCTCAATTGATTTCTCTCTCTCTGCTATTCTATGTATTGTTCTGTGATTCAGTTGCCTTTTTGCAAAGATATACAAAAGAAAGAAAGAGAGAAACCATGATATCGGTGTGGGGGAACATGTGTTTGCTCTTCCATACAAAAAGATTGGATTGCCAGAAAAGTGTCTGAACTGGGCCAAAGTTTGGAAATTAAGCACCGGAAGGAGGATTGGGAAACCTTTGGCCCAGGGGCCAAATGGATTCCTCCATCTGGACCAGGAGACTCTCCCAAGGCCACGCCTCCTTTCCCCAGGCCACACCCCTCACTAGCCCTGCTCCACATGCCCCTTGGGTGCTTTTGACTGGCTGGAATGTGACAATGCCTCTTCCTTGCCAGGATGGAGGATGGTGAGATGTGTGTGTATAAAAATCTCTTGACTAGGGTGTAGCTGGAATATAATCTACTGTATAAAAGTAAGAGTCACATCTGTTGCTTTGACCACTTTATGCCTCTGACATCTCACGTACTGCTGGCATGTGGCTCCTGGAAGGTTGCACATGACTGGGTATGTAGCCCTCAAGTAGAGATGGAAAGAGCTGTCCATTGTGGTTCCCTCAGTTTCTCATTTTTCCAGTCTTAAATTCAGCTCTGCAGCAATTTGCAAATTCTTAAGCATTTTAGCGCATATTTCTCCTGATAAAACACATTCACATGTAGGTTTGACTGATGTACACATTTTTGCAAGCGAAGTCTCCTAATATAATCATTTTTTTTAAATTTTCATGAATATATTCATTTTTGTGCACATTTCACCCCAATATGTGTATTTTTGTTAACATTGCTTAGTTGGAGATCTGCATCGCAAACTTTGGATAAGTGTGAATTTTGAAGAATGGCCTTGTTTCAGTTCTCATGCTATGCATTTGGCTTTAAACACAAACTGAACCAAATTTCTTCCCATTCCTATCTTCAAGCTGAAAAACATTCCCCACCCCTGCTTTGTAATGAAGAGAGTAAGATCTTAAGCTTTGGGAATCTTCAGTAATCCCTGTCCATCTTTCACAGTATGCTATGTCTTTCTATTGCCATTGACTGCTATTTCTGATGGACTTTGCTGGGGAAACAGCCATTTTAATTTTTCTTTTTCCAAATGGAAACTGCCTTTTAGCCCCACCCTATCAAGAAATAGCTCTGGATGTGAGGTGGGGTGTTTCTGGACTGTGGTACAGTAAACGAAGTGAAGAGAAATTTCAAAACAGTCTGGCAGCAGGAAAAGCCACACCCTAGCAAAACAGGCACACACAGCTAGTTTTATCTGCCTGGATTTGAAACAACAGGGGGCTCTGTTTGTTCTCAGCATGGTCATTCTGGGAGTACATGGCCAGCTTTGATCTGGATCATGAAAAATCGCATTTCTAGACTTAAAAGGAGTTTTTCAGCTTTGGTTTTTTTTTTAAAAAAAAAGCCATCTCTATATTATATTTATTACTCCAAAACTCTGCAGTTGATAAATCAGTGAAACTAGTAAAATGATTCACACCCTGCTGTCTGAAGCATATTGGTAGTAACCCAGGAGTACTCTGGGGCACCCAGGTCGTTGATGTCATTTCTGATTTAGGAGCGCCCCGCCTCCTTCGTCATCTTCTTCCTCTAAACTTTTATAGAACTTAAGATGTGACTTGTGGCTCTAGGGAGTGGCTGGGCTGCTGAATCAGAAAGGCCACTCAAAAACTGGGTGTGTGTTTTAAGGGCTCTGCTGAACCATTGCCTTAACATGTGAATTACACATGCGTAACAGTTCCTGTTTGCCAGGGGTAGTCCCTATATATATATTGTCCTTGTCTCTGCAGGTATGTTTGGTTTTGAAAGGATGTGGATGTATATATGTAAGTGTTTTTGATGTGAGTGTGTGTGTGTGTCTGTATATTGTTTTATTATGTGCCTAGGAAAGAGGCTCTTTCACCAATCGGGGGGACTTGAGGGCCCCCCAATTAGTGTAGTGACGGGCAGAGGGAGGTATGGCGCCGTGTGTAGGACGTGCCAGGTAAGGGGAATGTGGCCCAGACATGTAGTGGCTGTGTCGTGTTCCGGTCCTTCTCACACCCACAGGGTTGTTGGTTGTCCTCTCAGCCAACTCTCGGATCTCCAGTTGCTGCTCTTAAATGCCAGATCGGTACATAACAAAACCTCCCTCGTCCATGACCTGATTGTGGATGAGGCAGCCGATCTGGCATGTATAACCGAGACCTGGGTGGGTGAGCAGGGAGGAGTTAGCCTTTCTCAGCTTTGCCCACCCGGGTACTTGGTTCAGCATCATGGTAGATCCGAGGGTCGGGGAGGTGGGGTCGCCATGGTCTATAAGAGTTCCATCTCACTCATCAAGCACCATGTCCATGTAGTTACTGGTCTGGAGTGTTTGCACCTTGTGTTGGGCCAGACGGACAGACTGGGAATCTTGTTGGTGTACCGCCCACCTTGCTGCCCAACGGCTTCCCTAACTGAGCTGACGGAGGTGGTCTCGGAGGTGCTGCTGAGGTCCCACAGATTATTGGTACTGGGGGATGTTAACATTCACGCCGAGGCTACTCTATCCGGGGCGGCTCAGGACTTCATGGCCTCCATGACAACCATGGAGCTGTCCCAATATGTTAGTGGCCCAACGCATGTGTCGGGGCATACTCTAGATCTTATTTTTGTGACTGGACATGGAGATGGTGATCTGGATGTAGGGAGTTTTACATCTCTCCCTTTGTCATGGACAGATCACCGCTTGCTGAAGTTTAGACTTACAGCGGCCTTTCCCCTCTGCAAGGGTGGGGGACCTATTAAATTGTTCCGCCCCCGGAGACTAATGGATCCTGAGGGTTTCCAAAGGGCTCTGGGGGATTTTCCAGCTGAGAAGACTGGCGCTCCTGTTGAAGCCCTGGTCAAACTGTGGAATGCGGAGATGACTCGGGCTGTTGACACAATTGCTCCTGCGCGCCCTCTCCTATGTAGAGCTCATACAGCTCCATGGTATACTCCGGAGCTGAGAGCGATGAAACAAAATAGGAGACGGCTTGAGCGGAAGTGGAGGCGAACTCCCGACGGATGCAATTATGTGCTGGTAAGTGGTTCCACTAAGCTGTACCTAGAAGCGGTGAGGGTGGCGAAAAAACAATACTTTGCTGCCACCATCAAGTCATCTCTTTCCCGCCCAGCGGAGCTTTTTAGAGTTGTCCGAGGGCTACTTCATTGTGGCTCTCAGGACATGGTAAAGTCATCGGTAGCCCGCTGTAATGAGTTTGCTGGACACTTCCAGAATAAGATCCTACGCATCCGCCGGGACTTAGACTCCCAGTTTATAGCAGTTGATCCTACTGAGGCGTCCAGAGCGCAGTCTTGTCATGTTTTATTGGATGAGTTTCAGTTGGTTCAGCTCGAGGACGTGGACAAGGTACTTGGACAGGTACGTGCAACCACTTCGGTACTAGATCCTTGCCCCTCTTGGCTTATAAAAGCTAGCAGGGATGGAACAGTTGGCTGGGCCAGGGAAGTGATAAATGCCTCTTTACGAGAGGGAGTGGTCCCTGGTTGTCTGAAGGAGGTGGCAGTAAGACCACTCCTGAAAAAACCTTCCTTGGACCCAGAAAATTTCAACAGCTACAGACCAGTAGCGAATGTTCCATTCCTGGGCAAGATCTTGGAACGAGTGGTTGCTAGCCAACTCCAGGCGCTATTGGATGAAACTGATTATCTAGATCCATTTCAATCGGGTTTCAGGCCCGGTTTCGGCACTGAGACAGCCTTGGTCGCCCTGTATGATGACCTATGTCGGGAGAGGGACAGAGGGAGTGTAACTCTGCTGATTCTCCTTGATCTCTCAGGGGCTTTTGATACCATCGACCATGGTATCCTTCTGGAGAGGCTCGTGGAGTTGGGAATTGGAGGCACTGCTTGGCAGTGGTTCCGCTCCTACTTGGCGGGTCGTCTCCAGAAGGTAGTGCTTGGGGAACATTGCTCGACACCGTGGGATCTCCAATGTGGATACAGGTGGTGGATACTTACCCTGTCCTGGATGGGGTTACACTCCCCCTAAAGGAGCGGGTTCGTAGTCTGGGAGTTTTTTTAGATCCTTCCCTGTCACTTGAGGCTCAAGTGGCCTCGGTGGCTCGGAACGCATTCTACCAACTTCGGTTGGTAGCCCAGCTACGTCCCTACCTGAGCAGAGAGGACCTTACATCAGTTGTACATGCTCTGGTAACCTCGCGATTAGACTACTGCAATGCGCTCTACGTTGGGCTGCCTTTGAAGACAGTTCGGAAGCTACAGCTTGTCCAAAATGCGGCGGCCAGAGTAATAACGAGGACCAAGCGGTCGGAACACATAACACCTGTTCTGGCTCGCTTACATTGGCTGCCAATATGCTTCTGGGCCAGATTCAAAGTGTTGGTTTTAACCTATAAAGCCCTATATGGCGCGGGACCACAATACCTGTTGGAACACCTCTCCCGATATGAACCTGCCCGGACACTGCACTCTGCATCGAAGGCCCTCCTCCGAGTCCCGATTCATAGAGAGGCTCGGAGGGTGGTGACGAGAACTAGGGCCTTCTCAGTGGTGACTCTGGAATAGTCTCCCCGTTGAGGTGTGTACGGCGCCAACGCTGCTGTCTTTTCGGCGCCAGCTTAAGACCTGCCTCTTTTCTGTGACGTTTTAATTTCAATTTTAAAATATTATGTAATCTGATTTTTTTGCACTTTATACGTTTTTGTAATATTTATTATGCACTTTTTATGAGATGTATTTTGTATTTTCTGTTGTACACCGCCCAGAGAGCTATTGCTAGTCGGGCGGTATAAAAAATAAATAAATAAATAAATAAATATAAATAAACCACTGCCTGCGTTTTTGCTGTGAGGGCTCACAACAACCATCCTTTTTATCACTCAGTTTTCATCAAGGCTGCTTGACTCACTTGCACCAAGAGGGTGTTGTTAGAGAGAGCCTTTGGAGTGCTATAGCAGAGCTTAGAAAAGTTACTTTTTTGAACTACAACTCCCATCAGCCCAATCCAGTTGCCATTCTGGCTGGGGTTGATGGGAGTTGTAGTTTTAAAAAGTAACTTTTCCAAGCTCTGAGTCTGAACGCCTCTAACACAGCCTTTCCCAACTAGTGGGCCACCAGATGTTGTTGGACCACAACTCCCATCAGCCTGAGCCAGCATTGCCAATGGTAAGGAAAGATGGGAATTGTGGTCCAACAACATCTGGTGGCCCACTAGTTGGGAAATGCTGCTCTAACATCTGTGGCCCGTGGGTCATATGTGATCCTCTTGTCCATGTACTTGCCCACCTTTGGACGTAAGCAAGCACCAGACCAAACACAGCCCACCAAACCTGTAGTGTAGTCTTCCACACACTAGGCAACCATCAGGTTTTTGCAACCCCAGGCAAACTTTGAGTTTCTAGTGGTTTGAATTGCATGGATATTTGGGGCTGTGTTTAGCTTCAAGCTATCCACAGTGTATTGACATAGATGAGGGGGCTCAGTTTGATGAAGGTTGCTTCTAGACCATGGATGGAATCCAGATGCTCTAAGGCACAAGTGGGCAACTCATGGCCCTCAATCAGCCCTCACAGGCCTTCAGGGTGACCCACTGTGGATACCCAAGCTGCTGCTGCTGCTGCTCCCAAAATCCCATCCTCAAACATAGTTGCTTGCTGAGTTATGTGGAGATTGGCATCCTCCTTCCCATATAAGTCTCACAGGAGAGAGTGAAAGTGTGCGCAGATATGGCCAGCTCTGGATGGACCGACTGGTATGTAACCCCAGCCCATCCCACCCATCACTGCATGTGGCTCTCAGGGACAAAGCAGTAGCCTTCCCCTGTCCTAAGGCCTCTCTAAGCCACATTTTGCAGTGTGGGTTGTATTCTGACCCAATTCATCAACTATTCACTGTCCCTTTAAGGCTTTTTTTTGGGGGGGGGAGAACTGTGCTGCAGCCCTGGAAGTTGTATGACATCCTGTTTATCAGCTGGTTAAGTTACCGAAAGCTGTGTAGATCCTAGTTAAGTTTCAACTGACAATATAAAGTGCTTCTCAAACAAAACCTCTTTTCTAATCATGCACCAGGAGGATCCAGGACTGAAATGTTTCTGAGAACATTTTCCTTAACATCAGTTGTTTGGGGGGGGGGGAATGAGGGGGAAGGGTGAGGGGGAAGGGAGATACACTAACAGGAAAGACAGAGAGCCAGTCAGTACAAAGATACACATCAACTGCAAGCCAAAGACAAACACAGGTAGATCCTTGAATAAGTCTGTGTACTCCATCCAGTGCAAGCTGCTTAATCTTTTGACTCACAATAATACATTCTTGACATACTTTGGGCTAGAACCTTATCTGCAGGATTGCAATGTGTATCCAGACAGTTTCAGGGGTGTGACACTTGCCCGTGGATCAAATGGTCCAACAATGGAGAAAATCCGCTGATGTGCAGGATTTGTCAATCCTATTCCTGTCCCCACCACACCTTTCCTGGGGCAACCCCAGTCCTTAGTGGAAACCCTTCCTCCATTGACCAAATTTCTCAGGTCACAAATAAGGTTGCGAGATTCTGTGCTGCAGCTATTACACACCGAGGAGCACGGTTAACCCAACCCTTCTTCCATTTTACTCTCTTAAGAATCTATAAGGAGCTTTGAGGCATAGACAAAAGCTCCAGGGGCAGAAAGAAATGATGATTGCCCCCCCCATGGCTCTGGATAGTACTGGTAACTAGGGTTGCCAGGTTCATGGCCTGAGACTGACCCTGTATCTTTAAATGTTGTGCAGGGGGATGGAAGAATTCCACCTTGTGGTTTTTCTCATTATAGTGTTGCAAGAACACATGCACTTGGCTGACTTTCTCTTCTCCTAAAGATACAGGATCGTTCTCAGGCCATGAACCTGCAACCCTGCTGGTAACACAGGACATTAGTAAGGATTACTGTGAGATACTTGAAAGCCAAGTTAGGCATGTTGGTCCATAAAGTGGGGACAGCTCTCAAATCCACAGTTGGGACATCTTTTTATTAGGAACAATCAAACTGTCACAAAATAGTGGACAGATTCTGAGTTCTCCAGAACCCTTCATCAGGCAAAATGTTACACAAAGCAAGGGGTGGGCGGGGGAATGAGGAAAAATACAATAAAGAGGTACGATGTTGTAGTTAGGGATGTGCTAGAATTCCACTCAGTTCCATTAATTTGCTTATTCTGTATTGTTACAGATCAGACTTGATGTAGTGATTTTCCGCAGCTCTTTTTGAAAACTGTTTTTTTTTAAAAACCTGCCTCTAAAATATCTATATTAAGAATG